>NW_027140566.1:1332145-1998218 GCF_036365525.1 Heterodontus francisci
CAGATGCAAAGGTCAGTGAGTTATTTGTTGCATAAATCCCAATGTCTGATCTTCTCTGGAGCAACAATATTTATTTGGCTGGCCCAGTTAAATTTCTGATCAAAGGTAACGACTATGATATTAATAATGTGGTAATTGGGGAGTGACCACGACGATGAATATCAGGGGAGGTGGTTAGAATCTCTCTTGTTGGACAAGGCCATTTCATGGTAAATTTGTGATGCGATTTTTCGTTGCCTTTCATCAGCCCAAATCTGATGCAAACAATGCAAAAAATGCAGTGCTTTTTGTGGGAGTGAAAGAAGACAGTTTCAGTTTGTCCGTCATTTTTCCAGAGTAAATTGCTTCTCAACCTGGCCTCAATCTTCGACCGTATAATTGAAAGAGGAAAATGACAGGGTAGTTGGGGGAAGTATAAACTATTTTTGGTCTATTTGTTGAAACAAACCACGAGTTTCATGATTGGATGCGATAATTTTTAAAAGGGACATTGTAATGATCAGGAGTACATGGAAAATACGGTGTACTGTGTCATATATGGACAAGAAGAGGGGTAATTGGATCTGATACAGACTCTTCAATTCACCATCAATGTTAGAACATAGAACATAGAACAGTACAGCACAGTAAAGGCCCTTCGGCCTACGATGTTGTCCCCAACCATGAACATACTCGAAGATCAAACGACTGACATACCCTTCACTCTGCTATCATCCATGTTTTAAAGGGGAGGTCACAATATGGATAGTTATGATTGTGTGTATACGAACCTTGGGGCATTCAAGGCTTAATCTTGGAAATCAGAAGAACCATATCTTCCCACTGCTTGGAGAGACATCGTAGTAACAGGGGGGAATGCAGAA
Source organism: Heterodontus francisci (assembly GCF_036365525.1). Taxonomy (NCBI): domain Eukaryota; kingdom Metazoa; phylum Chordata; class Chondrichthyes; order Heterodontiformes; family Heterodontidae; genus Heterodontus; species Heterodontus francisci. Next base: position 1,333,009 of record NW_027140566.1, read on the forward strand.
TGGGTGTGCGGGGGTTCGGGCTAATGGGAGGGCCAACCTTGCCTTCTTGTTGATGGAACTGTTCCTCGAGTGTCCAGTTGGTAGGTGATGGAGGAAGCTGTTAGCAGCACAGCTCTTACTCAGAGTTCTGGAAGGGATTGACAACGGATTGCAGTGTTCCACGGAAAGTAAGTAATACAATTCCGGCCCCAAAATATAATTCTATCTTCTGAGTTACCAAAACACAGCAGCAAGAAACATCTAACAATGAGGACTATGTCAGTTGGCTGTCAAGGCAAAGCTGCCACAGGTTTCACATTTATAACAAACAGAAACGAAAGACGTGGATTCACTGGTGAATCAGATTCAATCCTTTCTCAGTACAAACATCTTCCTATTTCAATAATTTCGTTTTCTTTTCTCGAGAAAGTCTATTTTCCCTCCTAATTTTACATGTTGTTCCCAAATATTTATGTGATTTTCTGTTCAATTTCGCACAATATCAGGATGGAATAGTTCTACACTTACTAACTTGACATTCAACAAACCCCCCCAAAATTCTTCCAGGCAGATCTGCCAGCAAATGTATGGCCATGTTCTTCTGCCTCTCCCTCACATGAATTACAATGATTGCAGATTTTTACTTTGTGGTGAGTAGGTTCCTTGTTGGTTTGAATTACCCTGAGGGAGGGACTGATAACCTCATGGAATATTTTGTTCACCTGCCCTGCACGGCCTGAAGTCAGTCAAATCCCACTCCCTGACAGCGATCAACAAAGGAACATGAAACATGCCAATTACAAGATCTGATCCTGAGAAGGTGCAAAATGTAGGACCATTATGTTAATTTGATAAACATGCATCCTTCAAAGGATAAAGCAGGAACCAGTCTTACTTCCACATCGGTTTATTCACAATCATCCAGATATTATAAGTGCAGACTACATTTACCTGCTCCAGACCAGCTTCCCTGTATCCCTCCCAGGGCGGAAACTGGTTCTTCCATAAGTACCCTAATATTTCCACAATTAGTATCAGCTGCTCTTAATCACAATTAGAGCAAGCAACTATATATAATCAATTGACAACTCATTTGCAACATTGGCTCATTAGCAGCATTTTATGAGCAGTCCATCAATGTGTCCATTGTACATTATTATTTTTCTTGTGATTCCTGTCCTAATATATAAGCTACATGTGAGAATTTCAGCTCCTGTTTGAAGACCAGAACGGCTCTTCAAATATCCTGCATTGCATGAATGCACAACCTGTGGACTGTTCATTCAAAACACACCATGAAATCTAACGTGGCGGCGCACACTCACACAGCGACATACACAAGCACAAACATTGCATCCAGACATCTCAGAAGGCATGATAGAGCAGGTTAAAACAGCGTGACATCAAGCACGAGGGCAAACGTATGGAGAGTGCGAGATTGATGAGCACGTAGTGAGATATATCGACTTCCAGACGGGTTTTGAAGGCAAGAAGAGTGTTGAAATGGTGTCGTGCTGGAATTTACGATGCCCTGGGTACAGTTTATTGGGGAAAACCCTTTTGAAGATGCAGCAGAAACAGTGGTGCAGAACACATACTGTTCGACAGCAGATGATAAGGGAGGAGTGGAGTGGGCTAAATTCACAGCGATTTATAGCTTGGCAGATTGTTGTGATTGACACGGTGTCATTTGCAACAGGGTTGATATGTTCGTCCACGATTCTTCAAATTATTTCAGTGGAGCAATAAGGAAAAGGGAAATTTGATGAAACTGTGCTGGACAGGGATTGGGGTCTTATTCTTGGTCAGGATTTGAGCTGTGGCATTCAGCATACCTGCCGTTTAGGCTGTGCTCCTGATTTGCTCGTTGGTGGACAAAAACTGTGGTCGGCGACAGGCATAGTGAAACTGACCAGGAGCAGAGCCTTGTCATGTGATCCTGTCTTATTGGAAGTTGGGGGACCTTGTGCTGGCTGCTGTTTGACTGGCTCCTGGCTTTGTGATCAGATTTCCTCCATGGCGACCATTCAAAAGCTTCAGTGAACTTGGGCAGCAGCTGGTTCTGACAGTGGACACAGTGAGTATGATTCTTTCATATAAATAGATGAAAAAATACGAGCGTAGAATGTGGGAGGTCGGCCACGAGTGTGTTTGAACATTCAAACCTGGAGCTGGCAAAGACACGGATGAGTTTTCAGCAGCATTTGAGGTGAAACGGGGAAGACGAATGGGTCATTGTGATGGCGCAGCCTTGTGGCTGAAAGCTCATCTCGAGGTTACTATATGACCAAGATTGCGAAAAATATGGTTCAGTCTCAGACAGTTTCCAGAAAAAGGAATTCTGGCTCGAGAGTAAAGTTTGTGGCAAGGAACAAAGGAAATGCCTTCAGACTTTCCACAATTTAATTGAAGGACATTGCTGTTCACCCAGTACCAGATTTCTGACAAACCGTGTGACAATCCAGAGACAACCGAGGAATGAGAGATGTGAGGGTGAGGTAGAGTTTGGTGTCTTCAGCACCAATAGTGAAACTGACATTCTGATTCTGGGTGATGTCATTGGCAGACAGAATGTAAGTGAGAAATAGACCTTTCGAGATAAACAGAGACATTGCTGCAGAAATTGGAGTAGAATCTACTGATGGTGATATTCTGGCGATGATTATAACGATAAGAATGGAAGAAGATAATTGCAGTTCCAGTCACGGGGAGGATGGTGGAGAGATTTGAAGGATTGACTGATCAACTCGGTCAATTGCTGCAGACAGGTCGAGAACTCGAGGAGGAAAAGGTAATGTTTATTTCAGTCACACAGGATGCCATTTGTGATTTTTATAAGAGCGAATATGTTACTGTGGCAGTGACGGATGTCTGATTGGAGGACTTCAATTGTGGAGTTCTGGAAAAGATAGGCACAAATTAAGGAGGCAACAAGAGAAAGGCAAGAGGTTGGGGTGGAAACTGAGTTTGTAAATCGATTAAAGAAAGGGTTATAGAATAAAAACAAAAAGTGCTGGACATCCTCACCAGGTCTGGCAGCATCTGTGGGGACAGTAGCAGAGTGAACATTTAAGGTCAGTGAGCTTTCATCAGAAATGGCAAAGGTTAGGAATGTAATAGCTTTTAAGCAAATAAACCTGGAGTCGGGCAAAAGAGAACAAAATGGAAGGTGTTGATAGGCCAGAGGGTCACAGAGAATAACTGACAAGAAATTCGTGGGACAAAGGCAAAGGCAAAGAAGATGTGTTAAAGGTGTGGTGAAAAACAGCACATTCGTGCAGAGACGGTGTTAAATGACTGAATAATGAAAGCTCTCACCAAAACCACAAACATGAATAAAAACAGTGGGCAGGCACATGGCGAAAATAAATTGAATGATGTAACAAAGTAATATAAAATAAAGTAAAAATGAAAAGTAAAACTAAAAATAAAAACAATGGGGGCCAGTCATGCTCTGAAATTATTGAACTCAATGTTCAGTCCAGTTGCCTGTAGCTGGCCGAATCAGTAAATGAGTTTCTGTTCTCCAACTTGCGTTGATGTTCACTGGAGCAACGCAGCAAGCACAGGTCAGAGATATGGGAATGACAGCAGGTGTGTGTGTTGAAATGGCAAGCGACAGGAAGATCGGGGTTATGTTTCCGGGCTGAGTGGTGGAGTTCGGAAAAGTGGTCACCTAATCCACGTTTGGTCTCCCCAATATAGAGGAGACCGCATTGTGAGCAGCGAGTACAGTATACTAATTCGAAAGATGTACAAGTAAGTGGCTGCTTCATCTGAAATGAGTGCTTCGGGCCATGGATGGTGAAGAGAGAGGAGGTAAAAGGGCAGGTATTACACATCCTGTGATTGCATGTGACGGTGCCGTGGGAAGGGGATGAGGTGTCGGGGGTAATGAAGGAGTGGTTCAGGGTGTTGCGGAGGGAACGATCCCCTCGGAATGCTGACAGGAATGGTGAGGGGAAGATTTGTTTGGTGGTGGCATCACGCTGGACGTGTTAGAAATGGCGGAGAATAATCCTCTGGATGTGCAGGCTGGCGGGACAAGAGGAGCCCTGTCGCGGTTCTTGGAGGGAGAGGAAGGGGTGAGAGCGCATCTGCAGGAAATGGCCGAGACACGGTTGAGGACCTGTCAACAACAACGGGGGCGGTGGGGGTGGGGGGCGAGGTGGGGAATCCTCGGTTGAGGAACAAGGAATACATTTTCGAGGCGCTGTTGTTGATGGTTGCATCATCAGGGCAGATGTGTCGGAGAGGGAGAAACTGTGAGAATGAAATGGAGTCGCTACAGGAGGCAGAGTGTGAAAAAAGGGTCGCTGGGTCTAATCCTATTCTGTCTGTTCTGTTTCAATGATTCTGGGAAATGCTTAAATCCCTGAAGCAAAGGAAAGGACAAAGAAATGGAGACTTACGATCCCATGTACTTTGATACACTCTGATTTTTTTTTTTAGCATAATACGTTGCCTGATAAGTTTCAGTTATCCAATTTGCTGGCAATGTTAACAAACCTATAAATGTACTTTTGTTTCGAAGAGTCTTGAAGAAATAAGACAATAACAGAAATCTTTGGGTTGTAAATATAAGAAAGTTTAGGAAAGGAAAGACATAATTCATAAACTTAGAGTAATGGCATTTACAGCTTTAGCCGGTTTCATGATTTGCTGAAGTATAGGTCGCTTTCAAGCTCTCAGGTCTCTGCTCTTGATATCGAACCTGCTTGCAGAAAAAAAATGTAGTGCATACTCCGAAAACTTCAGAATCTGTGCAACACAGAAAAATCATGGAACCCTCATTGTTATTCCTTAGATAACTATCATGTATGTCGCAGTTAGTGTATTTTTGACTTAATAATTGGTATGAGCTGTTGTTTGGTAAACTTAGTTTGTTCTTAATTGCATCTTCCATTTGATAACACCTGGTTTGAAATGGTAGCAATGTGTTATCCATAGAGAACAATGTTTTCTTCACCCTACCAGTTTCAATCTGATGCTGAGCAACTCAGTATTCTTAAGCTAGACTCTCACAAGGCCTTGGTGTACAGTAACTTATCAGAGTTCAGAAAGATTCCAATTTCATATGAAATTGATTTTTACAGAAACTTTAAACTTAAACAGTTTGTATTCATTAATACTTTAAATGAATGAACAGACTTTCTAATATATTTATCAATTACAACAATGCACTCATTATAACGTAATCATGTTTCATTACTTTTATAATCATGACTGGCTAATACTTAATGCAGAATCAATGCATGTAGATAATAGATAATACAAAATGCAGAGTACGAAATGGCTGAAAAGACAAATGAGCTGGATGAACTGAGGATCATTCGGGAAGCTGAGGGGGTGATAGATAGAAGCTACAGGGATGTCGTTACTCCACAAAACAAAGGCAGCTGGGTAACAGTTAGAGGTGGGAAGAGGTCAGTGCAGGGATCTCCTGTGGTCGTTCCCCTCAGCAACAAGTATACAGTTTTAGATACTGTTGGGGGGGACGGCCTATCGGGGGCAGGCTGCAGTGAACGGGCCTCTGGCACGGGGTCCTGCACTGTGGCTCAGAAGGGAAGGAGGGAGAATGGGAGAGCACTAGTCATCGGGGACTCGATGGTGAGGAGTACCGACAGGCGGTTCTGTGGGCGCAAGCGAGACGCACGGATGGTTTGTTGCCTACCTGGTGCCAGGGTCCGTGATGTTTGTGATCGCGTCTTCAGGATCCTTAAAGGGGAGGGGGAGCAGCCAGAGGTCGTGGTGCACATTGGCACCAACGACGTAGGAAGGAAGGGTGGCACAGATGTTAGAAGTGAGTTTAGGGAGTTAGGCTGGAAGCTGAAAGCTCGGACGGACAGAGTTGTTATCTCTGGTTTGTTGCCGGCGCCACGTGATAGTGAGGCTAGGAATAGGGAGAGAGCACAGCTGAACACGTGGCTGCAGGAATGGTGTAGGAGAGAGGGCTTCCAGTTCTTGGATAATTGGACTGCATTCTGGGGAAGATGGGACCTGTTCAAACAGGACGGGCTGCATCTGAACCAGAGGGGCACCAATATCCTGGGAGGGAGGTTTGCTAGTACTGTTCGGGAGGGTTTAAACTAGTTTGGGAGGGGGATGGGAACCGGACTTGTAGTCCAGGGACCAGTGGGTCCACTCAGAAAGACAAAGAGTGTAGTGAGGTATTGGGGAAGGTAGCACTGTCGCAGAGGACAGATGGGCACGGAGAAGGGTTAAAGTGCGTATACTTCAACGCAAGAAGCATCAGGAATAAGGTGAGTGAATTGAAGGCGTGGATGGGCACTTGGGACTACGATGTTGTGGCCATCACTGAAACGTGGATAGGTGAGGGGGAGGAATGGTTCTTGGAGGTACCTGGTTATAGATGTTTTCATAAGATTAGGAATGGTGGTAAAAGAGGTGGGGGGGTGGCATTGTTAGTTAGAAATAGTGTAACAACTGCTGAAAGAATTTTCGAGGAGGATCTGCCGACTGAGGCACTGTGGGTTGAGGTCAGGAACAGGAAAGGAGCAGTCACCTTGATGGGAGTTTTCTATCGGCCCCCCAATAGCAGCAGGGAGGTGGAAGAGCAGATTGGGAAACAGATTTTGGAAAGGAGCAGAAGTCACAGGGTAGTAATTATGGGGGATTTCAACTTCCCAAATATTGATTGGCAACTCTTTAGATCGAATAGTTTGGATGGGGTAGTGTTTGTGCAGTATGTCCAGGAAGCTTTTCTGACTCAGTATGTAGACTGCCCGACCAGAGGGGAGGCAATATTGGATTTGGTACTAGGTAATGAACCAGGGCAAGTGATAGAGCTGTTGGTGGGCGAGCACTTTGGAGATAGTGATCACAATTCTGTAGCATTCACTGTGGTAATGGAGAGGGATAGGTATGTGCAACAGGGCAAGGTTTACAATTGGGGGAAGGGTAGATATGATGCTGTCAGGCAGGAACTGAGGAGCATAAGTTGGGAGCATATGCTGGCAGGGAAGGGCACGGTCGAAATGTGGAAATTTTTCAAGGAGCAGATAGTAGGGGCCATTGATAAGCATGTCCCTGTCAGACAGGGAAGGGATGGTCATGTGAGGGAACCGTGGTTGACAAGAGAGGTTGAGAGTCTTGTTAGGAAGAAGAAGGATGCGTATATAAGGTTGAGGAAAAAGGGCACAGGCATAGCTCTGGAGGGATACAAGATGGCCAGGAAGGATCTGAAGAAAGGGATTAGGAGAGCTAAGAGAGGGCATGAAAAATGCTTGGCGGGTAGGATAAAAGAAAACCCCAAGGCCTTTTACGCGTATGTCAGAAATATGAGGATGACTAGGGGGACCGTAGGTCCGGTCAAGGACAATAGCGGGAGACTATGTGTTGAGCCGGAAGAGATAAGTGAGGTTTTGAATGAGTACTTCTCTTCGGTATTTACGAATGAGAAGGGGTGTATTACTGAAGAGGACGGTGTGAAACAGACTGGTAAGCTCGAGGAAGTGCTCGTTAGGAGGGAAGATGTGTTGGGGTTTTTGAATAACTTGAAGATAGACAAGTCTCCCGGGCCTGACGGGGTATATCCAAGGATGTTATGGGAAGCAAGGGATGAAATTGCAGAGCCGCTGGCAATGATCTTTTCATCTTCTCTGTTGACGGGGGTGGTACCAGGTGATTGGAGGGTGGCAAATGTTGTGCCCCTGTTCAAGAAAGGGAATAGGAACAACCCTGGGAATTACAGGCCAGTTAGTCTTACTTCGGTGGTAGGCAAGTTGATGGAAAAGGTGCTGAGGGATAGGATTTCTGAGCATCTGGAAAGACACTGCTTGATTCGGGACAGTCAGCACGGTTTTGTGAGGGGTAGGTCTTGCCTCACAAGCCTGATTGAATTCTTTGAGCAGGTGACCAAGCAAGTGGATGAGGGTAAACCAGTGGATGTGGTGTACATGGATTTTAGTAAGGCATTTGATAAGGTCCCCCATGGTAGACTTATGGAGAAAGTCAGGAGGCATGGGATAGTGGGGAATGTGGCCAGTTGGATTAAGAATTGGCTAACTGATAGAAGGCAGAGAGTGGTCTTAGATGGTAAATACTCAGCCTGGAGCCCAGTTACCAGTGGCGTGCCACAGGGATCAGTTCTGGGTCCTCTCCTGTTTGTGATTTTTATTAACGACTTAGATGAGGAAGTCGAAGGGTGGGTCAGTAAATTTGCAGATGATACAAAGGTTGGTGGAGTTGTGGATACCGAGGAGGGCTATTGTCGTCTGCAAAGGGACTTGGATAGGTTGCAGTGCTGGGCTGAAAAGTGGCAGATGGAGTTTAACCCTGAAAAGTGTGAGGTCGTCCATTTTGGAAGGACAAACACGAATGCAAAATACTGGGTTAACGGTAGGGTTCTTGGGCATGTGGAGGAGCAGAGAGACCTTGGGGTCTATGTGCATAGATCGTTGAAGGTTGCAACTCAAGTGGATAGGGCTGTGAAGAAGGCATATGGGGTGTTAGCGTTCATTAGCAGAGGGATTGAATTTAAGAGCCGTGAGGTGATGATGCAGCTGTACAGGACCTTGGTAAGGCCTCATTTGGAGTACTGTGTGCAGTTCTGGTCGCCTCATTTTAGGAAGGATGTGGAAGCCTTGGAGAGGGTGCAGAGGAGATTTACCAGGATGTTGCCTGGAATGGAGAATAAGTCTTACGAGGAAAGGCTGAACATTCTAGGCCTCTTCTCATTAGAACGGAGAAGGATGAGGGGTGACATGATAGAGGTTTATAAGATGATCAGGGGAATAGATAGGGTAGACAGTCAGAAACTTTTTCCCCGGGTGGAGCAAAGCGTTACAAGGGGTCATAAATTTAAGGTGAAGGGTGGGAGATATAAGGGGGATGTCAGGGGAAGGTTCTTTACCCAGAGAGTGGTCGGGGCATGGAATGCCTTGCCTGGGGAAGTTGTTGAGTCAGAAACTTTAGGGACTTTCAAACGGCTTTTAGAAAGGTATATGGATAATGGAGAATGATGGGGTATAGATTAAATTGTCCTTGACAGAGGACAAAGGATCGGCACAACATCGTGGGCCGAAGGGCCTGTTCTGTGCTGTATTTTTCTATTCTATGTCTATAATCTTAAAATGGCTTCCTTGACCTTATTGGTTATTAAAGCGAATACAGTATCAAAATGATAAGGTTTAGCTGCGATCACACGCTCCGTGGCTGCCGACAGCTATCGCTGCAACCCAGGGATTTTCAAGGTTTACCCAAACTGGAGCCGCAGTAGTCAGCAGCAGACCTGGGAGGGTTTAGATAAACATACAAACACACAATCACAGCAACAAGATACTTACATTTGCCATAGAAAATACCATTTAAGATAACCACAGCAAATATTACTCATATTAGATACAGCAGATGTCACTTGAGCTAATCGTAGAGTATATTAACTCAACAATCTACAGAAAATATCACTTCAACTGGTCACAGCAAACATTACTGAAAATTGCTGTAGAAAATGCCACTTAAACTGGAAACAGAAAATAACACTTAAACTAGACACTAGAAATATCACTTAACATTATCACAGCAAATTTCAGTTAACATTAACACAGCAAAAACTGTGCCCATTTTCAGTATTTTTTTACTTTTTTGGGGATCATGTTACGTGATATTTTCTGCGTCCTTCTTATGTTGCATTTATTGTGACAATTTTAACTGATATCCATTGCTGTCATCTTACGAACAGGTAGTTACTTTTGCAAACACATTTCTATATATTTTCAACAACCTGTCTTTAAGCGGATTGTGATTTAAATGTTTTCCTTTTCTTTAAGAAAAATACCCCGATGACGCATTTCTCGACTCCCTCAGCTTGAGAACCTTGACTTGTAACAGACTGTCACAACACTGTTCTTAAAGTTAAGTCAAAACAGTCGGGTTCATTAACACACAGTCTTGAACAAGGGAGGGGGTTAAGTTCACAAGGCACGCTCACAGACATACAAAGAAAGGTAAAGGCATCAAAAGGACAAAGACATCTAACACGTAGAAAATACCTTAATTACAAACTGACAGGGGCTTCAGTTGAAAATAGGGATGGTTTATTTTTTGAACTAACATAAAGTTTAACAAGGATTTATTTAGTGACTGTCATTCCTCCACTCGTGCCTATTGTGACTTGACGCACCATAACACTTCCAACGGTTGCTTCCAGTCCACTGGAAGTGGCAACACTGCTCTGCTCAAGGCCAGTTCATTCTGTAACCATATTAATTACCTTTTCGATGACAAAGCTATATAATGTGTAAATGTGGTGTTGGGGTTTTCGAGTATATAAATAACTTAATGGGAAATAGCTTTGTCTGTAATCTGATGTATTAGCTACCAATCCAATACTGTTTAGATAATGTTGATTTTCAGTTTGATTGTTTTTGCAAAAGTCTGAAAGCATGGAATCTTGCTGTCATATTATTTAATTGGTCAATGGAAAATTAATACTTGTTGTTTCAAGATAACATTCTCCATAGAGGTCAGACCAGACCGGACCTGATGTGTGTGTATCACTGAGCCAGGGGGAGAGCAGACCGGAAGCTCTGTGTTTGTATCAGTGAGCCTGTGAGAGACCTGATGGGCTCCACTGTGTCTGTATCACTGAGCCTGGGCAGAGAGCAGACCGGCCCCACTGAGCCTCTATGACGGATCCTGGGGCAAAGTGGACAGGGTCCACTGTGTCTGTGTCACTGAGCCTGCGGAAGAGCAGACCGGCTCCACTGTGCCTGTATGAGTGAGCCTGGGGTAGAGCAGACCGGCTCCACAGTATCTGTATCACTGAGCCTGGGGGAGAGCAGGCTGGCTCCACTGTGTCTGGATCACTCAGCCTGGGGGAGAGCAGGCTGGCCCCATTGTGTCTGTATCACTGAGCCTGACGGAGAGAAGACCCGTTGCAATGTATCTGTATAAGTAAGACTGATGGAGTGAAGACTCGCCCCAATTTGTCTGCATCACTGAGCCTGGGGGAGAGCAGACTGTCGGCACTGTGTCTATATCACTGAGACGTGATGAGAGCAGACCGTGCCAACGTGCCTGCATCACTGAGTCTGATGAAGAGAAGACCCGCCCCACAGTGTCTGTATGACTGAGCCTGAGGGAGAGCAGATTGGCCCCACTTTGTCTGCATCACTGAACATGGGGGAGAGCAGAAAGGGCTCCACTGTGTCTCTATCACTGAGCATTGCAAAGCGGCCCCACTGTGTCTGTATCACTGAGCCTGGGGAGAGTAGACCAACTCCACTGGGTCTGTATCACTGAGATTGGGGGAGACCAGACCGGCCCCAACGTGTCTGTTTCAGTGAGTCTTGGGGAGAGCAGACTGGGCTCATTGTGCGAGTATGAGGGATCTTGGGGGAGAGCATACAGGCCCTCTCTGTTTCTGTATCACTGAGCCTGGACAGAGCAGACCAGCACCACTGTGTCTGTATCACTGAGCCTGATGGAGGGAAGACCCGTCCCAATGTGTCTGCATCACTAAGACTGACGGAGAGCAGACCAGTCCCACTTTGTATGCATCACTGAACATGGGGGAGAGCAGACGTGCTCCACCGTTTCTGTTTCACTGAACCTGACGGAGAGAAGACCTGCCCCACTCTGTGTTACTGAGCCTGGGGAGAGACGATTGACCCTGCTGTGTCTGTCACTGAGCCTGGGAGGACAGCAGACCGGCCCACCATTGCCTGCAATACTGAGCCTGGGAGAAGGACAGACTGGCTCCACTGTGTCTGTATCACTGAGCCTGATGGAGGGAAGACCCGTCCCAATGTGTCTGCATCACTAAGACTGACGGAGAGCAGACCAGTCCCACTTTGTATGCATCACTGAACATGGGGGAGAGCAGACGTGCTCCACCGTTTCTGTTTCACTGAACCTGACGGAGAGAAGACCTGCCCCACTCTGTGTTACTGAGCCTGGGGAGAGACGATTGACCCTGCTGTGTCTGTCACTGAGCCTGGGAGGAGAGCAGACCGGCCCACCATTGCCTGCAATACTGAGCCTGGGAGAAGGACAGACTGGCTCCACTGTGTCTGTATCACTGAGCCTGATGGAGGGAAGACCCGTCCCAATGTGTCTGCATCACTAAGACTGACGGAGAGCAGTCCAGTCCCACTTTGCCTGCATCACTGAACATGGGGGAGAGCAGACGTGCTCCACTGTGTCTCTAACACTGAACCTGGGGGAGAGCAGACCAGCTCCATTGTATCTGTCTCACTGAGCCTGACGGAGAGAAGACATGGCCCACTCTGTGTTACTGAGCCTGGGGAGAGAAGATTGACCCTGCTGTGTCTGTCACTGAGCCTGGGAGGAGAGCAGACCGGCCCACCAGTTCCTGCAATACTGAGCCTGGGGGGTGGGCAGACTGGCCCCACTGTGGCTGTATCGCGGAGCCTGACGGAGAGAAGACCCGTCCCAATGTGTCTGTATCACTAAGACTGACGCAGAGAGGACCGGCCCTACTGTGCCTGTATCACTGAGCCTGGGAGAGAGCAGACTGGCCGCACTATGTCCATCACTGAGACGGGGTGAGAGCAGACAGACACCACTGGGTCTGTATGACTGAAGTTGGGGGAGAGTAGACCGGCCCCAACGTGTCTGTTTCAGTGAGTCTTGGCGAGAGCAGACTGGCCCCATTGTGTCTGTGCCACTGAGCTGGGGGGTCAGTGGACCAGCCCATCGGTATCCGCGATACTGAGCCAAGGGGGAGGGCAGACTGGCCCCACTGTGTCCGTGTGTCTGATCTTGGGGAAAAGCAGACCAACTCCACTGTGTTTTTATGTGTGCGCTTCAAGGGGAGCAGACCGACTTCACGGTTTCTGCATCAGTGAGCCTTGGGGAGAGCAGACTGTTCCCGCTGTGTCTGCATCACTGAGCTGTGGGAGAGCTGACCGGCTTTACAATGCCTGTGTCACTGAGCCTGGGGGAGAGCAGCGTTACCGCACTTTGTCTGCCTCATTGACCCTGGTGGAGAGTAGCCTGGACCCACTGGATCTTTATCACTGAGCCTGGGGGAGAGCGGACCGGCCGCACTGTGTCTGTAACACTGATCCTGGGGTACAAATAACAAGGAACAAAGAACAGTACAGAACAGGAAACGGCCATTCGGCCCTCCAAGCCTGCGCCGATCTTGATGCCTGTCTGAACTAAAACCTCCTGCACACCCGGGGTCCGTATCCCTCTATTCCCATCCTCTTCATTTATTTGCCAAGGTGCCTCTTAAAAGTTGTTTTCGGACCGGCTTCCACCACCTCTCCCAGCAGCAAGTTCCTGGCACTCTCCACCCTCTGTGTAAAAAACTTGCCTCGCACATCCCCTCTAAACTTTGCGCCTCGCACCTTCAACCTATGTCCCCTCGTAACTGACTCTTCCACCCTGGGAAAAAGCTTCTGACTATCCACTCTGTCCACGCCACTCATAACTTTTTAAACCTCCATCATGTCGCCCCTCCACCTCCGTCGTTCCAGTGAAAACAATCTGAGTTTATCCAACCTCTCCTCTCAGCCAATGCCCTCCAGACCAGACAACATCCTGGTAAACCTCTTCTGTACCCTCTCCAAAGCCTCCACGTCTCTCTGGCAGTGTGGTGACCAGAAATGTACACAATATTCCACGTGTGGCTTAACTAATGTTCTGTACAGCTGCAGCATGATTTGCCAATTTTTATACTCTATGCCCCGACCGATGAAGGCAAGCATGCCGTCTGCCTTCTTGACTAACTTATCCACATGTGTTGCCACTTTCAGTGACCTGTGGACATGTACACCCAGGTCTCTCTGCCTGTCAATACTCCGAAGGTTTCTGCCATTTACTGTATACTTCCCACCTGTATTTGATCTTCCAAAATGTATTACCTCACATTTGTCCGGATTAAACTCCATCTGCCATTTCTCTGTCCAAGTTTCCAACCGATCTATATCCTGCTCTATCGTCTGACAATCCTCACCACTATCCGCAACTCCACCAACCTTTGTGTCTTCCGCAAACTTACTAATCAGACCAGCTATATTTTCCTCCAAATCATTTATATATACTACAAACAGCAAAGGTGTCAGCACTGATCCCTGTGGAACACCACTAGTCACAACCCTTCATTCAGAAAAGTACCATTCCATTGCTAACCTCTGTCTTCCATGACCGAGCCAGTCTGTATCCATCTTGCCAGCTCACCTATGATCCCGTGTGACTTCATATTTTGCACCAGTCTGCCATGCAGGACCTTGTCAAAGGCTTTACTGAAGTCCATATGGACAACATCCACTACCCTTCCTTCTTCAATCATCTTCGTCACTTCCTCAAAAAACGCAATCAAGTCAGTATAAATTGGACGATTTTAGAGCTGCAGGAGGTTACAGAGTTAGAGAGGGGCGAGAAAATCGAAGGAATTTAAAACAGGGATGACATTTTTACCATCGAAGCGTCGCTGGTCAGGGAGCCAATGTAGGCCAGCGCTCACCACGCTGATCGGAGAACGGGACTTGGTATCAGTTGAGACAAAGGCCGCAGAGATTTGGATGATTCAAGTTTATGGAAGGAAGAATGTTGGAAGCCAGTCATTGGAACATTCAAGTCTGCAGGTAACAATGGCATGGATGAAGATTGCAGTAGCAGATGAGTTGAGGAAGGGGCCGAGTTGAGTAATGGACAGAGGTTGAAATCGGTGGTCTTAATGATGGTGCAGTTCTGTGCTCTGATCCTCATCTCAAGGTCAAATATGACATTGATGCTGCGCACAGTCTTGTTCAACTCAAACAGTTGCCAGGGAGGGGGTTGCATTTGATAGCCGGGGGACGATGTTTGTGCCAAGGGAAAAACACAACGGTCACTCTTCCCAATATGTGACTGGAGGAAATGTCTCCTCATCATGGATGTCAGACAAGGAGTCTGAGAAATTAGAGGCAATCGAGGAGTTGAGAGAGATGAATATGGTAATGTAGAGCCGGGTGTTGTCGACAGAAATGTGGAAGTTGATGCTGTACTTTGGATGATGTCTCTGAGGCGCAGCATGCCAATGAGAAATATAAGTGGGTAAAATATAGATCCATGGGGGACACCAGAGGTAAAAGTGTTGGAGCAGGAAGAGAAACCACTGCAGACAATTCTCAGGCTGTGATTAGATCGGTAAGAATGGAATGGGTTGAGAACAGTTGCAGCCATCTGGATTCTCACATTACTCTTGACTTGTTCTCTGCCTCCTTAATGTAATATTTCACTGGTGTAACTCCCTTTAACGTTGCTTTATCAGAATTTTTCACATTTTTCGTTTTTTTACTCAATTCCTTTTTTTCCTTAACTCAATTTCTGTAAAATTCAACTCATTAACGGTGATTTGTACATTTCAACGGCCCTCATTGCAACACCAGATGAGTTTTGTGTACAGAACTAGATGCAATTAGCAAAGACAACATCAAGCCTGGTATTCGTGCCAAGCAGCAGGGCTTACGGCTGGTTCCTGGGTTGGTTAATTGTTAATTTGCACTTTCTCTCTCTCAGTGTGAACTTGCTGACGATTGTGATCCTGTCCAGAGGGAAGTGCTGTCTCACCAAATATGGCACTCATTATTTGGTGGCCACGACAGTGGTGCACCTAATGGTGGCGATCATTGAAGTCAAACTGAAGTGAATTAACAGTACTTACTTGCTGATAAATGTCTTTTTCATCAGTTCCATAGGCGCCATGAAACTTGTCTTAAAAATTGCAGCAATAAAAACAAGAAATGCTGGAAATACTCAACAGGTTTGACAGCATCTGTGGAAATAGAAGCAGAGTTAACCGTTCAAATCAGTGACCCATCTTCAGAATTGGCAGATATTAGAAATGTGAAAGGTTTTAAGCAAGTTAAGCGGGGGTGGGACAAAAGATAACAAAAGGGAAGGTGTAGATAGGACGAGGTCACAGAGAATAACTGACCAGAGGTCATGGAGCAAAGGCAAAAAATATGTTCATGGTGTGTTGAAAGATAGGGTGTTAATGGACTGAAAACTAAACAGCCACAAGCACAAATATTAAAAAAACAGTAGGTAGGCAAACTGAACAAACTAAGATCAAATAAAATAATATAAACACAAAAAAGATTTTAAAAAGAAAGAAGAATAAAATAACTAAAATAAAAGTGAAATGGGGGCCCGTCATGCTCTGAAATTATTGAACTCAATGTTCAGTCCAAGAGGCTGTCGTGTGCCTAATCGGTAAATGAGATGCTGTTCCTCGAGCTTGCGTTGATGCTCACTGGAACACTGCAGCAATCCCAAGACAGAGATGTGAGCATGAGAGCAGTGGTGTGTGTTGCAATAACAAGCAACTGGAAACCCGGGGTCATGCTTTCGGACTGAGTGGAGGTGTTCCAGAAAGCGTTCATCCAGTCTGCGTTTGGCTTGCTTAATGTAGAGGAGACCACATTGTGAGCAGCGAATACAGTATACTAGAGAGACAGAAGTACAAGTAAATCGCTGCTTCACCTGAAAGGAGTATTTGCGGCCTGGGATAGTGAGGAGAGAGTCGGAAAATGGGCAGGTATTATACCTCCTGCGATTGCACAGGAGAGTGCCATGAGAATGGGGCGAGGTGATGGGGGTAATGGAGGATTGGACCAGGCTATCACAGAGAGAGAGAGAGAGCGATCACTTCAGAATGCTGAAAGGGGAAGGGAGGGGAAGATACGTTTGGCAGTGGCATCACATCGGAGATGGCAGAAATGGCGGAGGATGATCCTTTGGATATGGAGGCTGATGGGCGGAATCTGAGGACAAGGGGAACACTGTCGCAGTTCTGGAAGGAAGGGGAAGGGGCGAGGGTAGGGTACAGGAAATGGGCCAGACACTGTTGAGGACCCTGTCAACCACAGTTGGGGGGAGGGAATCCTCAGTTGAGGAAAAAGGAAGACATATCAGAAGCGCTGATATGGAAGGTAGCATCATCAGAGCAGATGCGTTGGAGATGGGAAAACTGGGAAAATGAAATAGAGTCCTTACAGGAGGCAGGATGTGAAGAAGTGTAGTCGAAGTATCTGTGGAGGTCGGTGGGCTTCTAACGTATATTAGTAGACAGCCTATCTCCAGAGATAGAGATGGAGAAGTCGAGGAAGGGAAGGGAAGTGTCAGAGATGGACCATGTAAACCCGAGAGAAGCAAGGTTGATAAAGTTATCCAGTTCGGGGCGGGAGCAGGAAACGGCACCGATACAGTCATCAAAGTACCGGAAAAATACTTGAGAGAGGGAGCATGAGTTAAACTGGAACAACATATGTTCGACATATCCCACTAAAAGGCAGGCATAACTAGGATCCATGCGGTTCCCCACAGCAACACCTTTTACTTGAAAGAAGTGAGTGGAGTTGAAGGAGAAGTTGTTCAATGTGAGAGCAAATTCAGTGAGGCAAAGGAGGGTGGTGCTGGATGGGGATTGGTTGGGCCTCTGTTCAAGGAAGAAACGGAGAGTCCTCAAATCGCCCTGGTGGGGGTGGAGGTGTAGAGAGACTGAACGTCCATTGTGAAAAGGGGGCGGTTGGGGCCAGGATACTGGAAATTGTAAAAATGACATATGGCCTCAGAAGAGTCACAGATGTAGGTCGGAAGAGACTGGACCAGTGGAGAATGGATAGAGGTAAGATAGGAATAAATCAGTTCAGTGGGGCAGGAGCAACCTGACACAATGGGTCTGCTCGGGATGTCCTGCTTGTGGATTTTGGGAAGGAGGTAGAAGTGGGTTGTCCAGGATTGCGGGATGATGAGGTCGGAAGATGTCAATGATTGTCTTGTGGACAGTCGCTTGATGTTCGGTGATGGGGTCATGGTTCAGAGGGAGGTGGGAAGAAGCATCTGCAAGTTGGCGCTGAGCCTCTACAAGGCAGAGGTCGGTACGCCATACAACAACAGCACCACCCTTGTTTGCAAGTTTGATGAAAATGTCGAGGTTATACCTGAGAGAACGGAGTGTCTCAAGTTCAGAAGAGGACAGGTTAGAGTGAGTCAGGGGGGCAGAGAAATTGAGATGACCAATGCCTCGCCAACAGATTTCAATGAAAAGATCAAGAGCGGATAAAAGGTTGGGGGAGGGGTCCAAGTAGAGGGAGAATGCTGGAGGTGGGTGAATGGGTCTGCTGATCGGTGGGGTGGGGGGTGGTGGGGGTTCTCCTGGTCAAAGAAGTGAGCTCCGAGGCGCAGGCGATGGAAGAACAGCTCAACGTTATGTCGAGCGCGAGATTCATTGAGGTGGGGCGTAAGGGGATAAAACGGAGTACTTTGCTGAGTACAGAACCTTCGGCGTCAGAGAGCGAGAGATCAGAGGCATATTTATCCGTGGCGGATGGGTGGTTTGACAGAATTTTAACGCATTTACAGCCGAACCTTTTCATCCTGTTGTTCAATGCGCTCACTGTCCAACATATTCCTTCGTCCAATATATTCCGGCAGGGCACTGCTACGCAGCATGGATGACTAAAATGATCCAGACAGCAAGAACTGGAAGAGATCAATGATCTTGCTCTTTACTATGTCTGGCAATTCCGCTATTCACTGGGTGGCATCTGTTGCGCATTGCCTGAGGTGGTGGGTGTGGGGGACCACAATTATACAAACAATACTACAGTAACCCAACACACATCACCAAGCAAACGGGATGCCTGCTGCAGCTTGTCAGCTGTTGTAACAACACATGTATCTGTGGACTGACACCGGGAATGTTCACGGAAGAGTTGAAGAATGGGATGAAACATCTGTTTACACTGAATCGGAGATTGGGAACAAAGCAAACAATTGATCAGAATGCTGCACCAAGCTGTGTGAATTGCAATCCAGACTGCAACACCTCATTTTCATATATATTCCGTAACACCACGATAGCAGGTGATGGGAGGAAACAGTCTGACTCTCCTGAGAGTGAGAGCTAGCCAATGAACCAGCTCAGAAGCAGAGTGCAGCTGCATTGGGTCTGCCCCCACACTTGATATAAAATAGAAAGAAAGAAGACAGGTAAGGCAAATGCAACAAAAATGTCTAATTCTGAAAAAAAAGGAATAAAAAGAATGGAAAATCTTCTGGTCACTTTAGAGCAGGAAATAATAATCTGGATTCAACCAGATCTTGTAAATGTCAAGTGTACAAATGTAATGGACACTGGACCACATCAGTTAAATATGAAACCATGAGCAATAATGCATACTGGATCATATCTGTTATATGTGAATCATAGAATCATATAAAGTTCAAGGACAGAAAGAGGCCACTTGGTACATCATGTCTGTGTTGGGGAAAAAGATCCACCTATTCTAATCCCACCTTCCAGTACGCGGTCCGTAGCCCTGCAGATTATGGCACTTGAGATGAATATCCGGACTCCTTTTGAATATGTTGAATGGATCTGCCTCAACTATCCTTTCAGGCAATGAGATCCAGACAAACACCACCCTCTGGGTGAAAAAGGGTTTTCCTCATCTCCCCACTAATTTGTGTACCAATCACGTTAAATCGATGCCTGCTCGTCACTGGCCTTTCTGCTCAGGTGAATAAATCCTTCTCCTCCAATCTATCCAGGCCCCACACAATTTTGCAAATTTCATCAGATCTCCCCTCAGACTGCTCTGCTTCAAGGAGAACAACCCCAGCCCATCCAATATTTCCACATAGTTGCATTTTTCAAGTCCTGGCAACATCCTCGAAAACCTCCTCTGTACCCTCTCCAGTGCAATTACAACCCTCCTGTAATGAGGAGACCAGAACTGCACACAATACAAAAGGCGTGGCCTAACCAATGAGTCAGACAGTGCCAGAAAAACCTTGCTGCTCTTGTATTCTATACCTCGTCTAACAAAGGAAAGGATTCCATATGCCTTCGTAACCAGCTTATCGACCTGTTCTGCGACTTTCAGGGGTCTGTGGACATTGACCCTAAGGACCCTCACTTCCTCTACACCTGTCAGTACTTTCTCATTCATTGTGTATTCCTTTGCCTTGTTTGACCTCCCCAAATGCATCACCTCACACTTCTCCAAGTTGAATTTTTTCTGCCCATCTGACCAGACCATCAATATCTTCCTGCAGCCTACAGATGTTCTTCTCGATATCTACCAACCATTGTGTCGTCCGCAAACGTTTTGATCATGCCCCCTACATGTACGTCCAAATCGTTTATGTATACCACAAAAGCATGGGACCCTGAACAGAGTCCTGCAGAACGGCGCTGGAACTGGAAACAGCCCTCCAGTCGTTAAAACAGCCGTCAACAATTAACATTTGTTTCCTGCCACTGAGCCAAATTTGTATCCACATTGCTGCATTTCCCTGCATTCCATGGGATTTTACTTTTTTAACCAGTCTGCCATGTGGGACCTTGTCTAAAGCCTTGCCGAAACTCCGTGTAGACCACATGAACTGCACTAACCTCATCTACTTTTCTTGTGACATCTTCAAAAATTTCGATCAATTTGTTGAAACAAGATCTTCCCTTAACAAATCCATGCTGACTATCCTTGATTATCCTATGCCTTTCTAATGAAAGTTGATCCTGTTTCTCACAATAGATGCCAGTAATTTGACCACTATTGAGATTAGAATTACTGGCCTGTAATTATTCGCTCCATTTTTAAACAGAGGTACAACATTAGCAATTATCCAATCCTCCGGCACCACAACTGTATCCAGTGAGGACTGAGGAATGATAGTCAGACCATCACTATTTCCTATCTTGCTTCTTTTAACAGCCTGGGCTACATTTCATCCGGCCCTGATGATTCATCAACTTTCAAGGATACTAATCCCATTAATACTTCCTCTCTCCCTATGTTTATCACATACAATAATTCACACTCCTCCTCCTTAACTACAATACCTGCATCGTCCCCCTCTTTTGTGAAGAGCGACGCAACGTATATATTAATAACCATACCTCTATCTTCTGCTCCTGCACATAGGTTATCTTTTTGGTCTTTTGTGGGCCCTATTCTCTCCTTCATTATCTTCTTCCTCTTCATGTATCGATAAAACATATTTGGGTTGATCTTAATCTGCTTGCCAATATTCTTTCATGCCCATTCTTTGCTTTCCTTATTTCCATTTTGATTTAATCTCTACACTTTCTATACTCCCCTCGCCTTTCTGTAGTTTTGAGTTCTCGGCGTCGGACATAAGCTTTTCTTTTCCACCTTAGCTCTGGGCTCCTTGACATCCATGGGGTGTGTGGGGGGGGGGGGCGGTGGGCGGGAAGGTTTGGCCGTCTCACCCTTTTTATTTGTGGGGACAGGTTTACGCTGAACCCCTTGAATCTCCCCTTTGAATGCCTCCCACTGTTCTGACACTGATTTACCTTCACGTAGCTGTTTCCAAACCACTTTCGCTAAATCACTTCTCAGTTTAGTAAAATTGGCCTTGCCCCAACTGAGAACTCTAACTCCTGTTCTGTCGCTGTCCTTTTCCATAGTTAGGTTATAAGTGACTGAATTGTGATCACTACCACCAAAATGCTCTCCCACTGCCACCCTTTCCAGCTGCCCATCTTCATTTCCTAAAACTAAGTCTAAAACTGCTCTCTCTCTTTCTGGACTTGCTGCAAATTGCGCAAAAAGTTTCTTCTGAATGCACCTCAATAATTCTGCTCGCTCAATTCCTTTCACACTAAAACTATCCCAGTTAATATTGGTGCAGTTATTGTCCCCTACTATTAATGCCCTATTGCTCTTGCACTTCTCAGAGATTTCCGACAAAGCTGCTCTTCTATCTCCAGCTGACTGTTTGGGATGACTATAGTACACTCCCAGCAGTGGGATTGCACCTTTTTTGTTCCTTAGCTAAATCCATATGGCGTGATTTGATGAACTTTCCAAAATATTATCCCTCTTCGCAGCTCAATAGTTTTCATGACCAAAATTGCCACTCTCCCTCCTTGCCTATCCTCATCCCTGTGCATCTGAAATCCCTGCAACCAGGAACGTTGAGCTGCCATTCCTGTCCCTCCTTAAGCCATGCTTCTATAATACCTATGATATCATACTGCCACGTGTCTATCTGTGCCCTCAGCTCATCTGCTTTATTTTCGATACTACCTGTATTGAAATAGATACACTTGAGCACTGCCAAACTCTTTTATTATTGTCTAACTGTCGTTTGCTCTGTCTTCCAGACTCATCCAGTAACCTTCCATGACGGTGCTTCTGATATGACCTCCTTTTTCCTCAACCGAGGATTTCCCCCCACTGTGGTTGACAGGGCCCTCAACCGTGTCCGACCCATTCCCCGCACCTCTACCCTCACCCCTTCCCCTCCCTCCCAGAACCGTGACAGGGTTCCCCTTGTCCTCACTTTTCATCCCACCAGCCTCCATATCCAAAGGATCATCCTCCGCCATTTTCGCCACCTCCAGCGTGATGCCACTACCAGTCGCATCTTCCCCTCCCTTCCCCTGTCAGCATTCCGAAGGGATCGTTCCCTCCGCGACACCCTGGTCCACTCCTCCATTACCCCCACCACCTCGTCCCCGTCCCAGGGCACCTTCCCTTGCAATCGCAGGAGGTGTAACACCTGCCCATTTACCTCCTCTCTCCTCACTATCCCAGGCCCCAAACACTCCTTTCAGGTGAAGCAGCGATTTACTTGTACTTCTTTCAATGTAGTATACTGTATTCGCTGCTCACAGTGTGGTCTCCTCTACATTGGGGAGACCAAGCGCAGACTGGGTGACCGCTTTGCGGAACATCTCCGCTCAGTCCGCAAGCAGGACCCTGAGCTTCCGGTTGCTTGCCATTTCAACACTCCCCCCTGCTCTCATGCTCACATCTCTGTCCTGGGATTGCTGCAGTGTTCCAGTGAACATCAACGCAAGCTCGAGGAACAGCATCTCATCTACCGATTAGGCACACTACAGCCTACCGGACTGAACATTGAGTTCAATAATTTCAGAGCATGACAGCCCCCCACTTTACTTTCATTTTTAGTCATTTTTAGTTAATTTTTCTTCCTTTTTTTTGCATTCCTTTTGACATTTTTTGCATTTATTTCATTTCATGTTAGTTTGTTCAGTTTGCTTACCCACTGTTTTTTTCAGGTTGTTTTTCTTCAGGTTTGCACTTGCTGATGTTCTATATTCAGTATATTCACACCTAATCTGTACTAATGCTTTGTCTTTCAAAACACCATTAACATATTGTTTGCCTTTGCTCCGTGACCTTTTGGTCAGCTATGTGGCCTGGTCCAATCTGCACCTTCTCCTTTGTTATCTCTTGCCCAACCCCCACCTCACTTGTTTATAATCTGTGACTTTTCTAATATTTGTCAGTTCCGAAGAAGGGTCACTGACCCGAAACGTTAACTCTGCTTCTCTTTCCACAGATGCTGCCAGACCTGCTGAGTGAATCCAGCATTTCTTGTTTTTGTTTCAGATTTCCAGCATCCGCAGTATTTTGCTTTTATTCATCCAGTAATTTGCTGCCTTCCATTTTCATTTCTGAATTTTCTGTCTTCAATTTTCATTTCTGTCTGCATTTAATAATAATGCACACAGAACCACGAGTGGGAAATGTGATGAATATATTAGTAATATAGACAGCACGACATCTAGTAAATGTGAAACATTTAATAATATTGCACACAGGATCACAGCTAATTGTTACAAAACATTTAATAATAATACACTCTGGGACTTACCTGGCAAATGTGAACCATTTAATAATAATGCACACAGCACCACAAGTGGTAAATGTGAACCATTTAATAACAATGCACATTGGACCATACATGGTAAATGTGTTGAATAAATTAGCATACAGACAGCCCGACATCTAGTAAATGTGAAACATTTAATAATATTGCACACTGGACCTCAGCTAATTGTTACAAAACATTTAATAATAATACAGTCTGGGACATACCTGGTAAATGTGAAACATTGAATAATCTGCACACGGGACCACATGTGATTAATATGATGAATATATTCGTAATGCAGACTGGACTACCTCTCGTAAATCTGATAACTTTAGTGATATGCACACTGCATCACTTCTAATAAATGTGAACCATTTAATAATAAGGCACACTGGACCACATTTAGTTATTATGAAAAAATATTATAATACATCCACTCTGTGCCATATCTGGTATATGTGAATCATTTAATAATAATTCAAATGGATCAAAATTTGATAATTGTAAATAATGCACACTGGTAAATAATCCATACGTTTTAAATATCAACTGTTCAAAAATAATGGAAATTGGAACACACGTGGAAAATCTGAATTGTTCAGTAATTTTAAGTATTTCATGGGGTGTGGGCATCGCTGGAAAGGACAGCATTTTCTGCCCATCCTTAATAGCTCTTGACAACTGGGTGGCTGGATGGGCCTCTTCAGAGGGTAGTTAAGAGCCAAACACATTGCTGTGGCTCCGGACTCACAGTCGGACAGACCAGTTAAGGACTGCAGAATTTCTTCCCAAAAGGACATTAGTGCACAAGATGGGTGATTACATCATCAAATAAAGTTTCATGGCTGCAGCATTGAAGCTCGCTTTCAATTCTGGATTCTTATGAATTAACTGAAACTAAAAATCCACCAACTGCTCTGGTGGCATTTGAAACCATAGCCGCAGAGAATCCAACTGCGTCTCGAGATAAATAACTTAGTCACATCAGCACTACACCACCACCTTGCATTGCACACAGACCTAACTGTGGAAGATGCGAAAAGTTTAATGATAATGCATATTGCGTCATGTGTGGTAAGTGTTTAATCCTCAATAAAACTGCAAACTGGACCGCATTTTGTAAATGTGAAGCATGGAATAATAATGCACACTGGACCACATCAGGTGAATGTGAAGCATTTGATAATATTGCACAGTGTACCAAATCAGGTGAATGTGAAGCATTTGATTTTATTGCACACTGAACCAATTCTGGTGAAGTACATAATTTATAATACTTTGCACTGGACCACATCTCGTAAACGTGAATCATTTAATAATATTCATCACTCGATCGCATCTGCTAAAAATGAAGCATTCAATAATGGTGTACACTGACCACATCTGGTAAATGCGAGTCAATAGAAAATATTGCTCACTGTTCCACATCTAGTAAGTGTGAGGCATTTAATGCCAAAGCAAACGTGACTACATTTGGTAAATGTGAAGCATTTAATGATAATGTACACTGGACACATCTGGGAAATATGATTTATTTAATTAGAATACGCACTGGCCACATCTGGTAAAAATGGAAGCATGTAATGATAATCTGCACGTTGCCAAATCTGATAAATGTGAAGCATTTAAAAATAATGCACATTGCATCACATCTGGTAAACGTAACACATTATATAATTGAATAATAATGCACATTTTACAACATCCGGTAAATGTGAAGCATTTAATCATAATGCAGATTGACCACATCGGGTAAATGTGAATCATTTAATATTAATGCACAGTGGACCACATCTGGTAAGTGTGAGGCATTAAATAATGCAGACTTGACGTAATCTGGTGAATGTGAAGCAATCAGTAATAATGCAAATTGGACCACATCTTGTAAATTTGAAGCATGTAAAAGTAATGGTCACTAGATTACTTCTGATAAATGTGAAACTTTTAATATCAATGCACACTGGACCACATCAGGTACATGTGAAGCATTAAATAATATTGCACACAGTACCAAATCTGGTTAAGTAAATGATTTAATAATAATGTACACTGTGCGACATCTGGTAAATGTCCAATGTTTAATAATGCACACTGGACGATATCTTCGAAATATGAAGCATTTAATAATAAAGCACAATAGACCATACGTGGTAAATATGAGCATTTATACAATAGTGCACATTGTGTTCAATAAGAATGCAAACTGGAGCATACCTGGGAAATGTGAATTGTTAAGACTTTTTTAATTCTTTCATGGAATGTGGGCATCACTGTCGAGGCCAGCATTTGTCGCCTATGCCTAATTTCCCTTGACAACTGACTGACTTGCTACGCCATTTCAGAGGACAATTAACAGTCAACCACATTGCAGTGGGTCTGGACTCACATGTATGCCGGAACAAGTAAGGGTAGTTTCACAGCAACATTGTGAGGCGAGCTTTCAATTCCAAATTTTTGGTAGTTAATTGAATCTAAGTTTCACCAGCAACTATGATGATATTTGACTCGGTGATCCCAGGTTATTAGCCTGGGTTCTGGATAATTAACTAATTTACATTACCACAAAGCCAACATTTCCCATTTCACACAGAGCTGTGTACGGCAAATGTGAAGATTTTCATGATCATGCATATTGGATCATACTTGGTACCTGCTTAGTCAGTATAATAATTCACTCTTGTCCTCATAAGATAAACATGAAGCACTTAATAATAATGCAAACCGGACGTCATCTGGTAAATGTGAACCATTTAATAATCATGCAGACTGAAGCACATCTAGTAATAGTGAAAAATTTCATAAAGATTGGACCACATCTAGTAAATGGGAAGCATTTAATAATAATGCACACTGAAGCACATCTAGTATTTGTGAACGATTTGCTAATAAGGCAAACTGGACCTAATCTGGTAAACGTGACGCATTTAATAACAATGCAAACTGGATCACATCTGTACCTGTGAATCATTTAATAATAAACGGTTGGTAGCACAGAAATAGAGCATTGCTGAAAATGCAGACATTTTGTCAACCATTTTCTTCTTGCACTCTTCAGGACCAATCGCGAGAATACCATTGTAAGGGAAACCAACAAATTAATACAGTATGGGAAGAGACTGTTGATTGGTTCGCTAGTCGACTCTGATTGATAGAGGTGCTGTCATGGAGAATGCACAAGTTTATGGTGATTGACAGTCAACTGCCAAGCTTTCTTTGAAATTTAAATCAGCCAGCTTGCCTATGATTGGTCAAGGCGTAGCCCTGAGGAATGAACCAGAGAATGGCTGTCACTTATTTTGAAACAGGCACAATATGTGCACATGTTCCTTCAGTCTGAATAGCACAAGGATCTGTGATTTATTATGTGCAGCTTCCAGTACGCTTAAATATGCCACGCTGCGGCCTGACTGACAATCTTGAATTGTCAGCATAATTCCTATCACACTGAGAATAATTCAACAAGTGCTACCCAATCATGGAATCACATCTGAAGTCAGACATCGTGTTTTGAGTTTTGCAAGCACGGGTTGTTTGGATATGTCCTGTACCTTACCCATTGCGAATAGCAGAAGGGACATGTTGTGTAATACGATCTGCCATTACTTGGGATGTACGGCCTATGTATTGAGCATCACACTGGCATTGAAATTCATATATCACATTACTCATTGTGTGATTGGCAGAATGTCTTTTTTGGCTTCACAGCAGCATCCTGTCAGTTGTGAATATCACACGAGTTGCTGATGCATAGTAGCAGCGTGAAACTGCTAGCTTCACCTCTTGCTCAAATTGTTGGGATACATTACCATTCCAGGCGAATCCGAGGTAGGCTGTGCACATTTTAGGGCAGAAAATGAGGGCCTTAGGCCCGTTTTTAAGTTTATGCGTTATACAGCGACAAATGATTTGATCAGGGTAGCCATTGTCACGCAGGATGCCTTTGATTCAACCTCTTTCAGCATCAAGCTTGCATGGTGAGCAAAAGGCTTGGGCCTTATTTACAAGGTTGGCGATAAGGTCAATCTTATGGCACATGGAACTGTAAGAATCAAGACACGTGCATTTACCAGTGAAGTTAGGCTTTCTCAGTTGCATGTGTGAAAGGTGGTGTGACTTGTAAAGTGTGTGTGTGTTTGCATGTGATGTGTGTGTGTGTCTATTTGTGCCCAGATTCACTATTGCGTAATGTAACCCCAGGGACCCCTGACGATATTCAAAGAATGAGAGTTACACAGAACTTCATTTCCTTCTCCATTTATTTGAACACAAACCGTCCCTCTGTCTCTCGATTGTCTCTGTCTCTCCACTATCTCTGTGTCTCTCACTGTCTTTCCTGATCACTGTCTATATCTCTCCCTCTCTCCGTCTTTCTCTGACTCTCCCTCTCTCTCTGTCGTTTCTTCTCCCTCTGCCATTGTCTCCCCCTCTCCCTGTCTGTCTCTATCTCTGTCTGTCTCTACCTCTCCCTCTTTCCATGTCTCTTCTTCTCTCCCTGTCGCTGCCTCTTTACATGACTGCTTGTATCTCTCTCACACCATCTCACCCACTCCCAGTCTTGTCATCTCTCTGTCCCTCTCTGTCTCTCCCAGGACATACCAGCCATTTATTCGTTAATTTTGAACCTTTAGCTCTTGCCCTTGCTGGAAATGTCACTACATTTTGAAAGTATCAAACACTGATCCAACACTCGCCCCTAAAAACACTTACACTAAGCCCCCAACGCAGTTCTGGGCAAACAATGGGGATTGTTACTGAGGTTCTGTCAAGTTCCCCTCGCACTCTGTCTCCCCTTCGCTCTGCCTCTAATGTTTGTCAGTTGTTAATGATATTTTTCAACAACATTAGATTTAATGTAAATGTAAACATGTGGCGCAGCATCAATTGCCGTTTGTGGAAGTGAGATTCAAACTGATACTACACCTGGTATGTCGAAGTGTTTCTCCATTTCACTCCTGAAAAGCATTTAGAATATGTTTCGATTTTTAGACGATGCCTCCATTTCCTAGACTCCACATTCTATGGGAATGGTTTCTCTCCGTTTACCCTATCAGTTTCCATTATTAACTTGAAAACGTTGATTAAATCACTCCTTAACCTCCCAAATTCCAGGGATACACAGTGAACCTCCATCTACACAGTCCCGTTAAACGCTCCCAAGCCAAGCACAGTGCCGTGTCAGCCACAGAGTAAATTCCCAGCTGCACTGTCTAATCTCACACTCCCAGGGCAGAGGCAGCATGGGGTTAGATATAGAGTAGAGACAGGCCCTATTGTATTATAAACAGAGAAATGGTCATGTGCAGTGTAACTGAGACAGGGTGAAACGCAGCATTAGCAAATACCTGGCGCAGTGGAACAAGCCAAGATGTAGTCTGGTGCAGTACCAGCGGAGGTAGGGTCTAGTGTTTAAGAACAGAGGCAGGATATAGTGCAGTAATAACTGAAAAACGTTGTTGATCTTAAACAGATGAAGACAATCGTGGGGCTAATTGATTGTTGGATGAAGGGATGGAGAGTAATGTATCCAGCTAGCTGATAACGCAAATTCGGGTGGTACAGTAAGCTGTGAGGAGTCCACAGATAGGATATGGGCAGGTTCACTGAGTGGGCAAGAAAGTTGCTGATGGAATATACTGTGGAGAAAAGTCTGTGTGTTCACTTTGGCGGGAATAATAGATGTACAACTTTTTTCTCATATCATGGAATCGTTTCAGCTAAGAAGGATGACTCCTCAATGAAAACTCCTTAACCTCTTCTCTGAGGAAAACAAACCCAGCATCTCTATCTAAACACTTAACTGAAATCCTCGATTTATGAAAACATTCTCGTCAATCTTTTCTGCACACTCTCTGCAGTCTTCACATTATCCCAACTTGTGGTTCCTAGAATTGGACACAGAACTCCAGTTGAGGCCGACCCAGTGTTTTACAGCGGCTCATCACAATCTGCTTGCTTTTTTACTCCACGCCTCACTCTATTTATAAACCCATGATCCATATGACTTTTGAACCACTTTCACCAACCTTCCTTGCCACCTTCGATGATGTTTGCACGTGTCCCCCAGATCTCTTTGCCACGTCACCTCCTTTATAATTGTATCCTCCAGTTTATAATGCCTCTCCTCATTCTATTTACCTGAGGAGCTGCAAGATGTCGGCATAGTTCTTCGTGAATATTTTACATCAGTCTTCACAAAAGAGGGCGCAATGCTGATATTGTAGTCAAGGAGGAGATGTTTGAAATTTCGGATGGGATAAACAGTGAGAGAGGAAATGTTAAACGGTCTTGTATATTTGAAAGCTGATAATTGAACTGCATCAGACTGTTAAGAGGTGCAAGGGAGGAAATATCGAAGGCTGTGACCATCTTTTTCCAATCCTCTCTACTTGCGGGCATGATGCCAGAGGCCTGGAAGACTGCAAATTGATTTTTAAAATGAGCAAGGAATAGACTGAGTAATTACAAGCCACCCAGCCTAAACTCAGTGGAGGGCAAAGTATTGGGAAACATTCTGGTGAACAATATGAATCGTCACTTAAAAAGGTGCAGATTAAACAAGCACAGTCAGCGTGTATTTGTTAAGTGAAGATCGTGTCAGACTAACTTAATTGATTCTTTCGCGGGGTAACAAGGAGGTTTGATAAGGCTAGCTGCTCATCACCACCTTCCAAGGGAAATTCGGCAATAAATGCCGTTCTTTCCAGTGATTCCCATATCCCGTGACTGAATTTAATACAGAGTCAGCTCCTGTGCACATATGGTACAGCTGTGTACATGAAATAATTCACTCCTGTCCACTACTGTGTGTCCCAGCGTCACCATGTGTCTGGACCATCACTTTTTTAAGCATTAACCATACATTAGTGTGGAGTCAGTCTCGGAAATAAATGTCCCCGTCCTGTGGGAACACAACAGCGCCATCGTGAACAAACCTAAAATGGCTGTTGGATGTTAGTAAACTAACGTTAAATGAATGAATGGCTAATGTTGTGACTGTGTTTTGTTATTGAGGTTCTGAGTGAGGATTTAGACAGGCATTCAGAGAGAGAAGATGATAGATAAAGTGACAAAGAATGGCCGAGGGACCGAGAGAGGCAGGGGGAGTCAGTGAGGGTTCAGAACAAATATGTTCAGAACAAATAGATGAGGCCCGAGCAGCACTCCAGGAGTCCCAGTCTGCCAAATTAAAAATGTTCTGTTTATCCCTATTGTTTGATTCCTGTTCATTAACCAGTTCTTCGTCCATGCTAATATAGTACCCCTAACTCCATGTGTACTTATTTTTCATTTTAATCTTTTGTGTGGCGCCTTTTCGAAAACTAAGTTTGAAACACCTACTGGATGATCTTTAACTGGTCTCCCAGTTACATACTCAAAATACACAATTTACTTTTCGTGAAACCATGTTATTAGTTTGAATCTACTATTGCACATTTCTCAAGACTGCACACGTACAGAGGGGCCTGGAGGTTCACCTTCAGTCTTCTTTCAACTCTGCAGGACATTTCAAGAGAGTAATTAGCAAAATATATGTGATCTTGGACTTCATCAGAGAGACAAGGAGAGAGTTCGAGGGCGAGATGGGCAGAAAGAGGGAGAAAGAGACGGGTAGAAAGAAAAAGGGGAGACGGGGAGAGACAGACAGAATATAGGAGAAACTTAACAATTAACCATGTTAAAAATATTAATTAAACATTTATAGAGCCTGTGCACTGAAAATATTGTCTGCAGACAGCAACTAAAGTCGCACACCATCCTAACTTGGAACTATGTCTCCGTCCCTTCATTGTCGCTGGGTCAAAGTCCTGGAAATCTCTTCATAACAGCACAGTGGGTGCTCCTACCCACATGGACTGCACTTGTTCAAAAAAGTGGCTCACCCCCAACCTCTCAAAGGGAAATTAGGGATGGGCAATCAATGCTGCCATTGCCAGCGACACGCACATCCCACGAATGACTAAAATAATGGCACCAACCCACCTCAGGAACCATTAGCCTAGACGACCAAAAACCTGGACAGAGAGGTTGGATTGAGGGAGCGTCTTCAAAGAGGAAAGAGAGGTAGTGAGATGGAGAGATTTAGGAACAGAATTAGCTGCAGAGTAAATCTCTGTCTTCTCTGTTCTATCAAACACTCCCATGGCAGGTACAGTGTGGGTTAGATATAGAGGAAAGCATCTTCAATATCTGCCTCGCTTTCTCCTCCTCCATCCAGATGGAGAGAGTAACTGAGAAAGACAGGGATAGAGATGGAGCGAGAATGACAGAGAGAGGAAAGGACTGAAATGAGTTAAGAGAACCAGGGAGAAAAAGGAAGAGATTGGGATGGAGAGTGTCGGTCAGTGTTCTCACAAAACTGTGTGCGGCAGCCTGGAAGGTACCACACAGGTCCTGCTCCGTGAGAAAAATACACACGTCTGCAAAGATTCCTTGAAACGTTGAAGGGACCACGCATGGGACAAAACCAAATCTGGCCGCACATAGAAACGAAACTTTCTGGGATCATTGGAACCAGCTGTGACTCAGTGGGCAGTAATCTTGCCCCGCACACATGATATTGTGGGGTCAGGTCAGAGCACGAAACCTAGCTAATGCCACCCATCAGAAAATCAAAACAGGTTAGCGAGACTCAGAAAATGAAACTTTTGTTAAATTTGTGAGACTCTCTTTCTGGAATGCTTTAGTGTTTGCTGAGAATGTTGACCCAGTGAAATTTTGCCCGTGTGGGATGGCACTTGCTTGAACAGACATTATAACAACTTATTGCAACATGAAGGTACTGTGCATACTGAGTGTAACAACATTTGCAGCCTCGCGCCATATAATATGCTTTGCTGGGTGTGGAATCAGGGATTGAGATTTTCAAAACACTGAGGTAAAATCGAACTTCTCTCGACGCTAAGATCAGTGTTTGTAATAAGCCTGGTTATGAATTAATCATTTAAAGTGTTTAAAGCATAGGGAATATGCCATTAAATAGCGGGATATGGGTTTCTGACCAGCCTGCATAAGAGGGGCACCCACTGCAGTTGTGGTCTCACCAAAAGCAGCCAACATCAAATGACTAACAGAAGTATGTGGTGTTTTACTGAGGTTCCAAGAGATGAGAGAGAGACTGGCATTGACACACACACACACACACACACACACACACACACACACACACACACACACACACACACACACACACACACACACACACACACACACACACACACCAAGGGACAGAAAGTGACTGAATAATGTTTCAATTTCCGAAATGCATTCAATAAGGTCCATCTTAGATTTAAAATGGAACAACTGATTTAGCAACAATAGGCATTTGCAGAAGACATTTGCAACACTCGCCCCTAAAACATACACACTAAACCTGAACACATGACTGGGCAGAGAATGGGGATTGTTACTGATCGTTGCAACTTGTGTCATCCTCCCTCTGTCTCTCCCTTTGTCATGTATGTACATATCCAGCTCCCTCTGTCTCTCTCGATATCTTTCAATCTCTCTTTTGCTCTCCACGTTTCAGTATCTACATCTCACTCTGTCCCTCCTTTTGTCTCTCTCTCCATCTCTCTCTCCCTCACACCATCACTCCCTCTGTCTCTCTCTGTTAACATGGGTGAGTTGAATTACATGTAACCCAGGCATTTAGTTTAGAGATACAACACTGAAACAGGCCCTTCGGCCCACCGAGTCTGTGCAGACCATTTATATTAATCCTACACTAATCCCAGATTCCTACCACATCCCCACCTGTACCTATATTTCCCTACCACCTACCTATACTAGGGGCAATTCGTAATGGCCAATTTACCTCCCAACCTGCAAGTCTTTTGGCTTGTGGGAGGAAACCGGAGCACCCGGAGAAAACCCACGCAGACACTGGGCGAACTTGAAAACTCCACACAGATAGTACCCAGAATTGAACCCGGGCCGCTCGAGCTGTGAGGCTGCGGTGCTAACCAATGCCGGCGCATCCTCCATAAGAATATTGTTCGACAATTAAGCTTTTTATTTCATGGCACTATTACTCAGACCACCTTTCAATTCCAGATTTTTATTAATTAATTGAATCTGAATTCCTCCAGCAGCAATGCAGTGAGGTATGCCTGTATTCCCAAATAATTAACATGGGCCTCTGGATTAGTAGCTCAGTAATATTATCAGTACACTACCTTCTCTCTCTGTCATCAATCCAACGGAAGCCCCTTTGATTGAGAGCTGCTTCAATTAATGGTCAGCTGTGCTCTTTAGCACCGTCATTTTTGAGAAACCATTCTTGTGCCTTCTGAAAAGATAACCGCTCTCAGTAGGTCCAATTTTTCATGAAGTATTACAAAATCAAGTGTACAATCATATTCGGGCTCTGGACTGTGAATAGAAAATTTATAACCCTGTATTGAGCTTAGATTGTGGAGTCTGGAGCGGATCTTAGTGCTAAAACACGAAATATTCACTTTTTCTATGATTTAACTAACTTAACAATTAGATTAAGTGGGTATTTCAGGATCTTTTTCAGCTCTTCTCGGAATTTAGTCTGGCTCACTGCGTAAATACACGTGTTGGTGCAGGAACTGAGAAGCTGCAGCATTCCTGCTGTGTATTCTGTGATATAAAGAGGGTCATTGGTGGAGGAAGGATATTGTTTTGTAATTCGCTGATAGATGTAAAATACGACCTGCGTCACCCACAACAGTATAAAACTGCCAGATATACTAAACAGTAAAATAATAGATTTCTTTCGATTCTCCATCTCTGAGTCATTGTGATTCTGTCCACTGCTGAGGCCCCGGAGTTGCCTGCGGCCTCTACTGGCCACTAAAATACGTCTCACAATCAGAGCATTGAGCAGCAAAATCAGAAAGAACGGGACACAAGGAGTTAAAACGCGATGAAACAACGCAAACGCGCTCCATGCGGGGGAAGTACTGAATATTTCCTGGGAGATACAGTACCAGGGAACATTATCAATTATATATAAAGGTTCGATTGTAAAGTACCAGGGAAGACTTTCTAAAGCGCACAGCACACTTACTGTTCCGATAACCACAGCTGCTGTTTTCTCAGTGCAATATTTCGTCTTTAGCTTCTCACAACAAATGGTTACAAATCGATCAAATGTGAAAGCGACTGTCAACCAGACAGAAATCATTGTGGTTGCAAAAATCAGGAAATAAATTGACCTGCAGATGGGAGTAATGAACAGGAATGAATCTGTGAAATAAAGACTTGGAATCCACCTCAAAATAGGATCTGTGATAATGACAAGCAGATCAGACACTGCCATTCCCACCAGGTAGTGAGTGACACATTTGGAGAGACCGCACTTTCCTCGGGACAGGATCAGAATCGCCACCAGGTTAACTGAAAGAGATAGAAAAGGATGCAGAGATATTAATGGCCAGACCTCAAGTTAAAACAGACCTCAAGTTTGACATGATCTAGTATTAAATTGACAGCTTTGTTGCAGCATCCAGCATTTCGGTCAGAATATTTTTTGAACACATTTATCAAGAATTGATTTGTAAAAATAAAGGTGAAATAAAATGATCATTGGATACAGTGGAAGGTCTAGGTGAGGGCGCGCTGCCAGGGTGGAAGGGCAAAGGGTTTTTCAAAGAAGGAATCCAATGGTTTAAATCCAGTTTAGCCTCCAGACCAATGGCCGAGTAAGTGAGGAGCAGGGAAGCTGTTTTTTACTTCTTGGTTAAGAGAGTTAACGTGGGCTGATCCGAAAAGTGAAAATGTCGAGTGCCGCTGTGGTGAGTGCTAGACAGTTTTAGGTCGGGAAGAGGCCGATGGAGGCTGAGCCAGAGAGTGGATTGGAGTGATATAAACAAAATGACATTTGGGAACTGGGGAGGAGGCAGGTCCTGAAGGGTTTGTAAAGCGAGCAAAGTGAAGCACCATTTCATTCGGTAAATAACTGCTTCCATTAAGTTATTTACTCAGTTCAGAAATAATTAAGAGGAATATTCACTAAAACAGGTTGAGGATATGACCGGAGTAACACACAGGGAGTGAGTCCAGCAGTAAATCTCACCCAATCTAGCAAAATCCTAATCATACCTTCAACTCACAGTTTCACTATAATAGTTACAGAAAATTTAGCAGTTCATATTCGTGAATTATTCATACTGTGGCCTCTCTCCCTCTTTCTCCTTCTTCCTTCATTCTCCCTCTGTCTTTCTCTCTCTCCCTCTATTTCATTTTCCCTATTCATTCTCGCTTGCTCTCTCTCTCTCACTCAACTTCTCTCTCTATCCACAGCTCGTACCCTGTCCAATCGCTTCTCCAGATTATTCAAGCGTCCACATGCTCACTCAACATGATAACTCAGGTAAATCACCCTCCACAATCCAGCATGTGCACAACTCAGAATGTTCTGATCAAAGGTCACGGACCTGAAATTTTAACCTTCTTTCTCACTCCTCAGATGTTGACTGATCAACTGTGTATTTGAAACACTTATTGCTTTTATCTCAGATTGCCAGCATCTGCAATATTTTGCTTTTATTTACTTATCCAACATAATTTCTATGGATCGGCCATAATTGTCGTTACTCTAACATTGGCAGGACTGAATCCATCACATTTATTCCAATCCAGCAACTGTATCCCAGGTATTCATTCCAATCCACCTGATAGCTGCTGTCTTTGAATGACCGTCAGAACACTATATGACCCCAGGTTATGCTTCATACGTATTGTTACTATCGAGGCTGGAGGTGTGCACTGTTCATTCACTCCCACCTTTCCACAGGTCACAACATATTCTTAACATTTTCTCAGTTACGGATCCAGTCAATTATCTTCCTCAGAATAAAATGTACTAACCATGTTTCTTTGCTGAACAGCAAAATTAACTGTTTATTACAGAACAATTCATAATTAGTAATAAATTAAAATAATATCAGATCGGTCAAATTATTAAAAATCGAACATTATTTTTTTAAGTCCCCTTTGGTACCTTACCGCTTCACGCATGTGCACATAGACACACATACGCACACCCAGAAACACACACATGCACACACTTACATATGTACTTGCCCACCCCTGAAAAAAGTAAATAGCAGATGAGACACGCCCCGACGAACGGCCACAAAGTCCAAACCTCGAGCACACACAAGCAAGGTCTTTAGAATATTCTAGAATTTGCTGCCTTCAGGCGCCGTTGAAAAGGAATTTAACAGGCCTTCTTGAAAGACAGGAAACAAGAGGAATTGGCTTATTAAACTCCACAGAGTCGTTTTGGGAATTGCGAGAAAAAGAGCTGGGTAGTGGCCTTCTGTTCGTGCTTGGAATACGTTCCTTCTGCTGCAGCAAACATGACTTTCGGCTCCTTCCAGAAGGTATCACAAACACACAAACACAGTGACTCACAACCAAAACTTTTAACAGTTTTCTGCCCTCCCAGATTTTCTCTGTTCCCACTGGGCTTGTCCATTCAAAGGAGTGCTTGTCACTTTTCGGCCCCTATTGTCAGAGCTTCAGCTTTTCTTTAACCCAAGCCATGTAACAAACAGCAACACTGTTGCTAATCCGGCTCCCTAAGTCCTCCTGATTAAAAAAAATCTGGCACATTGTTTAGCTTAACTATATATATATATTTTAAATATATGTTTTTTAACAAAACTGTGTCACGTTCATAGCACCATGTGTCATGCCGAAACAGTTATCTCCTGCTTCCACATCACAGCATCACTACTCTTGGTTCCACTCTTGCCTTAGTTCATCAGATATTGAAACGTACTTCCATGCCTTTGTCTCATCCAGACTGGAATGCACCAATTGTCACGTGGCACACAGCCACCCCACCCGGCCCCCCACCCCCCGCACCACTATCCATTCACTTATGGATCTAGCAATCTGCTGCCTTTATCCTATCCCATGCCCGGTTCCTCTCAAGAAACATTGCTCTATTTTCTGACTTGCATTGCATGGAGAATCCCAACGTCTCCAGTTTATTTTTTCCTTCCTTGCATTTCAAAGCAACACAGAATCCATTTATCCCTATTATTTTATTCCATTGCGTTGTATCCTTAATTCTTAATATGATTACCTCAAAAAGTCTATCAACCTCAGTTCTCTAATGTTTATTGGTCCCCTAATGATATATGTATTTGACCTGCAAACGTCTCAGCTTGTCCCCAGCTCAGAGCTTCTTACGATTAAGAAGCAATTGTCATGCAGACCCCCACCTGCCCAGAATGAGGCATATTAAATTTGTCATTTTAAACTGTTACTGGAAAGAAAAAAGGACTTGTTAAAGTAAATAAACAGACGCTTGCCTTTAGAATCATTTTCAGACTGACAGATAGTGCTTGGAGGGACAAAAGGGTTGCTTCCCTTCTCCATTTATCCGAAAATGGACTTTGAGCACCAAGGTATGGTGTGGAAAAGGCATTCCAGGTTGAATTCTAAGATGGCCGAATACACAAACAGACATGGCCAAACTAACTAGTCTCATGACTAACCTGCTTGGCGACCTGGGTTTTCTGAATTGTGCAAAAGGTTTGAAGTCAGCAGAGATTGAATGGCCCTGGACTGAAAATACCTCTTCTGGCCTGCTCTCCCTCCCTTTCTCATGGAACTCCAACTCCACTGAAGACACATGAACCCCAAGAGAGAAAGGTCTCCTGCACAGCGTAATGTTTAAGAATAATACTGGGCCACAAGGAAAAGCAAGGTCTAACTACAATCAGGGACTCTGCAGCGAGCTCGAAGAACCATAACAAAAACTCGTGTTCAGATACTGCCTCAAACTTTTCCACTTCATTGTTTCTGCTCTTTTCTGCCTCTCCTGCATGTGTGTCTTGCGTATGCACGCTAGCGTGGGTGCATCTTGTATCCCTATGCGTTAAGTTTAATAGAATTTCAACGTTTCTTCTTTAAACCTAAGATAACATGTTTTGGGATGGTTTCCTTGCCTTATAATTGGAAAGCAGTGAACAAGGATTCACAAGGGGGGAGCTTTAAACAGGGTGTGTTTATAATTAAACCCTGTTCCGTTAAGATCAGGTGAAGGCTGAGAGGGAAAGTTAGACCCCTTTCTCACCAGATCGTAACACTATTCTGATTTATCATTCTTTGGTGCACAGTGAATGACCTCAAACCTCCCCACATTGAACTCCATATCCCACAGTTTATCAAATCAGTTAAGCTATCGACAACTCATTTGTACAATTTTCTTTCCATCTACACTATTTACTGAGTCACTTAACTGACAGTCGTCAGCAAACCTAGATGTATGGACCTCGGCTCCTTAATTCAAATTATGTGGAAATACAGTGAAAAGCTGTGCCCTCAGTCCAGATCACTGGGAGGCACTAATAATCACATCCTGTATTGGATTGCTTTCGTACTTCAATTCAAATATTTACTTTAAACACCAAAGTACACAAGAAGCTCATGTAACGGTGGAGAATTCGGTCCTTAACTGCACATCACATAAAAAGATTCCAGTATCTGTTTCTTCCATGTATTATTGTTTAGTTGTAGTATGCACATAATGTAGAGATCGAAGGTATAATTGGTTTAAGTGTTGTGAATATAGAACTGTATGTACAGGTTCCGAAACTTGTTTGATCTCATCGTGAGCACATCCCACAAATAACCCAGGACATTCATATACACAGATAGGGTGGACACTCATTCCCACAGCTGGCATTGTTCAATCTATCTGCAATACATAGAACACATAAAATTGAGTACCTCTTCCAGACCAGAACCCATGCTACTTGAAATTTCATCTCTTGTAATTTTAAAGTCCAGAGTTAGATTGTGGATTTGCTCAATCAACAAAACTACACCATCAACACTGCGATTTATAATCTGCAATTAACTAGAATGGCTCGTGATTCCAAGAAATCCAGTCCAAACTGATACAACATAACATCAATACATTTACAACGAATCCCTCTGACAGTAAATAAATTGAACTGCAGTGAATCAGAGAAGGGGATGTTAAAGGGTGATCAGCAAACTCAGTTCAGTTGCTAGACCTCTGAAGCAGCGTCAGATTCCCACAAGGAACTACTTCACCAAAGTGATAACCAGTAAAATATTGAAAGTCCAGTGAAACCCACTCTTAGGGCCAAAATAGGCGACGAGTGGAACATTTTGTGACCCGCACACACGTCACTAAGTCGCAGAGCATTTGCGATTCCAAATGCGTGGCTCATTCGCATGGCCAGGTCGGCTGTCACCGAACTAATAATAACGTGGAGGGAGAAGTGAGCCGTCCCTCCATCCCTGGCATGGGCTTTCAGCACCAATGCGCAGTTGCCGGCGTCGTTTTTAATGGGCTTGTCGCCCGAAATGATCATTTAAATTTTTAGAGACACGCTTATTTTAACGATTATAAAAGTGAATTAAAAAAAAAATCAATGCCCTCTTCCACCACCCCCAATGGCATCACACATCATTCCTGCCCTTCGCAGCCCCCACCACCCCCAACCCGCCCCGGGAATACCTACTGTTAATATTTGAACTTCCCACAGCCCCCAACCGCTTAAATGTCGGAATCTTTGTCCTTTCCCCCTTCCCATTACCCTTTCGACCAATCCACAGCATTGTAACCCCGCTTCCCCTCCCTACGCTAGGAAATATCACCTCCTCCCCCTCCCCACAGCTGTGGCACCTCATTTCGGGGATTCGAAGGTACGGCATTGCCGCCGCCTGAATGAAAATCCAAACCTGCTGGCAGAATCACTGTGGCGTGCATATTAATAAAAGCGAAGTATCCATTTGCATATTCTAATGCAGTTCCTGTCGCCAAGCAGCGGGGTGTCATCCGCCGCTGAGATCAGGACGGGCCCTGCCCCAGCAGATGGGTCGGCCCACTTCCCACACCCCACACGACACCCACCCCCCCCACCCCCCCCCCCCCCGCCACCGCCACCGTTACCGTTACCAGCGTCGGTGAACCTTTACAATCCAGCCCTTGATGTTGGGGAAAGAGGACACTGAACTGCCTCATCGTAAATCACCGAAATTGGAATCATGAAGCAATATCCCAGGCCAGGTTAGCTCCACAACTCCTGCTGGTCTGATCACTGCTCTTAAAACCTTGACGGGAACACACCTAGACTACTGTGTGCAGTTTTGTTCTCCTTATTTAAGGAAGAATACACATAAATTGAGAGAGGTTCAGAGCAGCCTCACTCATTGATGCGTGTTAAAAGGGGCTGTTGTGCGAGGAAAGGTTGAATAGTTTCAGCCTATAAACTTCAGAGTTTAAAGGTATGGGAGACATATTGAAATATGAAATTCTGAGGAAGAACCACAGGTGAGAGGATGTTTCCCCTTGAGGAGGAATCAAGAACTGGGAGGGGAGGGCGCGGCGGGGGGAGGGGGGGTGGTTGCGGGGGCCAAAAGGTGCACATTTCCGGTGAAGCTGAGGAGGAATTCATTTTCGGTGAGAGTCATGAATCTTTGGAATAGTCGACCCCAGACAGCTGCAGAGGCTGAGTCATTGATTATATACAAGGATAAGATAGAGAGATTTTTGAACTGTAGGTTATTCAAGAATTGTGGCGAACAAGCGAGAAAATGGTTTTGAGGCCGAGATCAAAATACAAATGATCTTAATGTATTGTGGAGCAGGATCGAGGGGCCAATGGCCTACGCTGGTTCCTAATGTTTATATTCTTACGCACTTAGCCCGAGCACCTGATTCCAATACATTAATTTGCGATATTAATCTGATCACATTCTCAGGGATGAAACAACATAAATCATTACACATAAAGAAAGTCGTGCAAGCCCGAACATTTAGAATCGAATGCATTCTCTCAACGGACAGTACACTGAATAATCCAATACTAATGCAAGGATTTGATGAACAAAGATCATCACTGTCAGTATGCTTCTGTTAAAACACCAAATGTGCAGAGCCTTCGGGTAGCCCATCATTCAACAGAACAGACAATTGCTAAAACAATCAGCAAGTATGACATTATCAACTACAACAGTCGATTTAATATTGATTTGCTATAATAGCAGCTGGAGATAACAGCTTACCGGGAACTCCAATGGTAGCAAGAAACGGATAGTAAATATCTTCAATCTGATATATTACTGGATATCCCATTTCTGTGAGAAGCACCAACTGCTGTTGTTCTGTAATCCACAGCTCTGGTAGTCATTCTGAATTGATACATATTAACAGGCCCTGATTTATACAGGGGATAAGTCTCCACTGACATGGCTATTCCCCTGATCGTTGCTATTAGTGACAGACACTTGAACAAACACATTACATCGGTAGCTTTGTCTGCGATGTTAACAAAATGGTACATACAACATGAATATCTTAAAGTCAGCAAAATATATTAATCAGACCTCTCTTTGGGATAAGGCCGATACATGTCAGCATACAGGACAGATCCTGCAATAATGAGCGACTTCACATGCAGGCTTCATGCAATTGTAATGACAATGTTCACTCCCAATGATTCATGAATAAATGCTGCAGAGTTTTCCAGAGTATACACTGAATCCAGGAATGCAAGCTGTTAAAATGTGAACTTTGACACGACGACAGTTATATCCATGCTCAGGGTTGCCCCTGGGTGATAGTAGGGGCAGCCTCTGAGCGTGCTTCATTGACAACCCTCTCGCTGCTATTTCATTGCAAATGTTTTATCAGTTCCTTCTACAGTGGCTAAAGAATAGTAAAATTAGAACTTGGCCATCTCCTGACACTATTCCTCCAGTTCACTCCTCACTGGGGCGCCAATATCCACCTTCCTTCTATCCAAAACTCTACTGTACATCTCCATCCCCCAATAGGTCTAGCAGCTCACACAACGCAATGGTTTTCACTGACCTACATTACATTTCAAATTGCTCAACGGCTTACATTTAAAATACTGGTCCTCAGCTTAAAACCTGGTCGTGGTCTCAAAATTCACGATCTCCACCCTCTCTTCCAAACATGCATCAAACCTCGCTCGTGATCTCTCCATATCTCTGACATTGGGCACTTTTGTTGGAACTGCCCTTTCCTGGTTCATATCTTACTGATACGCTGAAAGCCACACCTTCCTCCGCAATGGATTCCCTTCACCCGCCAGCCTGTGCCTGACCTTCCTATTTTGCCTCCTCCTCCCCCACACCTTCATGTTACCCAATGACAACAGCACCTAATTACTTGGGGTCAGCTTCCACATGTGTGCTGGCAACACCATGGTCCAGCTCTCCACCAACTCTCTCGACCTTCCACTGCCTCTGTGTGACCATACTACAAATGTCTGTTCAGCAGGAGCTTCAGTTTTCGCCAACTAAATATATGAAATACCAAAGCATCTTTCGCTCGACCACAGAGTCCATACTCATTTCACTGACACCATTCCCCATCCTAGCTGTTGTGCCAGGCTCAGTATGATTTTTTGTAACGTTTATTCTGTTGGTTCCTGATGAACCTCAGATGTCAAAACCCTTCGGTCAAAAAAAAGATACCCCTGCCAAACATCGCTCGGCTCTCGCACTGCCTTAGTCCATCTGGCACTGAAACATTCAATCACTACTTCCGTATCTGCATCTTGGAGGTGAGGCCGTGGAAATCTATTGGAGAACATTTGTGATTTTCTTATACTGTGGAACTGTTTGGCACCATCGTGTTGATAATCCTTTTCAGAGGATTAGTAC
The DNA here is from genome assembly GCF_036365525.1 of Heterodontus francisci. Classification (NCBI taxonomy): domain Eukaryota; kingdom Metazoa; phylum Chordata; class Chondrichthyes; order Heterodontiformes; family Heterodontidae; genus Heterodontus; species Heterodontus francisci. The sequence continues at coordinate 1,376,278 of NW_027140566.1, forward strand.
GGACGATTGTTATTCCATAAGCTAACTAACGTGTAATCTTTTAGATATACAAGCATAGAATGTGATTTAATTCTTGTTCATGTGTAATTTGCATTAAATCTTGAATTGAGAATGGAAGACTCAAAGCTGGAGGACGTGATTTGGAGATGAAAGATGAGATTGACCAAAGGGAAATTCCTCGTAGCTTTGACTTGGCAAACTATGGCGAAGCTGGTAAGTAAAATTAGTGAAGAGGGAGTAGAAGTATACATTGTGTCATTTGAGAAATTGCCACAATTTGGAATGGCTCAAATCACCTTTGGAAAGCTCCTGGAGACTCTTTTCAAAGGGAAATCTTTGGAGGTGTACTCATCTCCTTCAGATTATCGCTGACGTGACGAGAACAATGTGGACTGTTTTTCTCAATGCTTAATAGTTGATGTTGCAGTAATGGGAAGCGGGTGACCCTTTCACAACCTACATTTACTGCCCATCCCTAATTGCCCCTGACAGCTGAATGACCTGCTGGGCCATTTCTGAAGGCAGTTAAGAGTTAACAATATGGATGTGGGTCTGGAGTCGCATGTAGAGCAGACAAGCATATTTCTTTCCCTCAAGGTCAACTAGGCGGGTGTTTGCGACACCAGATGTCAATTTTCATGGCACCATTACTGAGAATAGCCTTCAATTACAAATTGTCTTTTAGTTTAGTAATTTTATTAATTAATTGAATTTAAATAAATTAGCACCAGCTTCTGTTTTGGGATTTGAACCAGTGTTGTCATCTTGCACGGGCTTGACAACACTTTAATGCAGATATGACGACTAGTCACTGGTAAATATTGCTTTATAGGGATCACAACCCAGTCGATTTTTCTGCAGAAAAAGCAAAACAAAGAAAGCCAGGTTGTTTCAGTGGAGAATATTCTTACAGCCATTTGCACCTGAAATTGGACATCTTGCAGAGAAAAGCAATGTCATTGCTGATGATCTGACCAGAGTTCGAAGAGAAGCAAGTCTGAAGGAAAGCTCTGAATTGTGAGAATTTTGACTTGTCTGAAGTCTATTAATCTTCCATTTGTTATTGGTAAATTTAGTAAAATTGTCGGCTGTCCCTTGATTCGAGGATGACGTGTACATCGGTTCACAATTTGCTGCCATGAGTCATCATGTGACAGAATAGGCCAATTCTCGATCCACAGATTTTTGGGCACTTGGGACAGGGTTTCACACGAGGCGTTGGGATCCCGAGCGTGGGATTTGATTCCTTTTCTTTCCTGCTCTGTCGCCACTCTGCTTCATCATTAAGGAGATTGGACTCAAAGCATGAGAGACTAGTTGTCCCATTTTGAACGGTTTTGGAAAACTCCTCCCAGCCATCAATATCAAAGCTGCCACGCTTCAGAGAGAGCTTCTGAGTGTCTTTGAAATATTTCCTTTGTCCTCGCGGGAGGACATTTGAGAATTGGGAAAACAGTACCTGGCGGGGGATACGAGTTTTGAGCATCCAAATAGAGTATCTTGTCCATCGAAGTTGTTGTTCTTCAGGAAATTTGCGTGAATGCTTGTGGAGCTGGTTTCAAAAATGAAACTAGCGTGTTTTCGATGGTTCTTCCCGTTAATCTGGAGTGTGCAGCAGAGTCATAGCTGATGAAATTTCTCTGGCGCTTTTATTTGTCACTGATACACAGTTCAGGTCTCACAGCGGAACAGGAGTACGGCGATGGCAACTGTTTGTACACTAGCACTTTTGTTGACTTGCAGAAGTCTATACTGTCAAACATTCGCTGCTGTAGTTTGTAGATGGCTGAGCTGGCACAGCTGATCTAGTGTTGGATCTCCCCATCAATGGCGGCCTGTTGAGAGAGGTGGCTGCTAGGTTCTGGGAAGTTTTCAACGCATTCCAGAGTCTCTCCTTCAACGTATATCGGATATGGAATATTTGGATAGCCACAAATAAGTTGACATATCAGTTTTGTTTTGGCAACAATACAGGACATTCAAGTCCCCTCCGTGTAGAATTGAAGAGATAGAGAGTGCCTTTGAAATCTGGAGCAGTATGGGGAATGACACTGCAGTCATCCACAAACTGTAGACCATGTATGTCTGTGGCGTATAGGTTTAGGTTTGACAAAGAGGCGACTGAGGCTAAAGAATTATCTATCGAGGCGAAATTTGAAGCCCTCACCAGAGGGCAGTTGAACTTTGATGAGGCGAGCAGCCACTGTCAGCTAAATCATATATAGTATTAGTAAAATATAGTATGTGTTCTTTGATTGCATGTCACCTCTGCAGTACACAATAAGTTACTTGTAAAAAATGTTTACAGTATTCAGACCGTATTGAATTTTCTAACTGTTTGAACGAAGCCCTGACTGTAGTAAGGCATTCCTTTTCCCAATGCGGGAAGTGTGATGACTACTAGGCCTGGATGTAATGCCACACCACTCCCAGAGATGGAATATGAGGCGTGTGTCCCATCGATGTGCGATGGCTGGAAGGTGAGGAAGGTCCTGTCATTTTTCCATCACAATGCTACAAATTGCGCGTGGAAAAGGCTTTCCTGGCCAGAGGCCAATTGAGGGCCCTAAGAGGCCTATTATTACCTGCTTAAGGGCCTATTCCTGCCGCTAGTGGAATCAAGCCCTGTTAAGTGAACGTCCTCTCTATAGGTTTGTCTGTCCTCCCCACAAAGGACCCCAGCAGAGAACAACCCACACCTTCGAAAAGCCCACCCTCCGACATTCATTCCCCCACCCTCCTTCCCCATCATCCGTGCCTGCCAGACTATGAGCTGTGTCGTTAAAAGTCACCAAAATTAGATTTATAAAGTAATACTGCAGAGCAGGCTAGTTCCACGAGGTGAAAATGTTCTCAGAGCATTGGTGGCGCCACATCTTGAGTCCTGTTTACAATTGTTGTCCTCTTACTTCGCAAGCAATATATACGCATTGAAGCCAGTTATGAGAACGTTTATTGGGCAGATTTCGAGCATAAAGGTGTAGCTTTGTACGGACTGGTTGAGCTGGGATACTTTAACGTTAAGACGAATTGAAACATGTCACATTATGACTACTCCAGTTCAATTCCTGGTCAATGGTAACCCCCTGAATGTTGATAATGGGGGATTCAGCACTGGTAATGCCATTGAACGTCAAGAGCAGATTGCTAGATTCTCTCTTGTTGGAGATGGCCATTGCCTCCATCCAGTTTTATTCTTGTTCTCTTCTTAGCGGTTTTATACACCTTAGTGACTTGCTAGGCTATTGCAGAGTCAACCATATTGCTGTGGGACTGGAGACACATGTTAGCAGATTTCAATCCCGAAAACAATAAATGAACTAAATGGGCATTTACAACAATCGATGATGGTAGTAATCTCAGGATTGCTACCAGTGCCACGTGATAGTCAGAATAGAAATGAAAGAATAGACAGGATCAATGCGTGACTTGAGAGATGGTGCACGAAGGATGGGTTCAGATTTTTGGGACATTGGGACCTGTTCTGGGGGAGGTGGGACTATTACAAATTGGACGGTCTATACCTGGGCCGGACTGGAACCAATGTCCTTGGGAGTGCATTTGCTAACGATGTTGGGGAGGATTTAATCTGCTGTGGCAGAGGGTTGGGAACCAAATGAGGAGTTCAGTGGACAGTAAGGAGGTAGTAACGAAAGCCTGTAAGGAACTAGATAATGAAGTCAGCGTGACTAAGAGGAAGAGTAGGCAGGGAGTAGATGATGAGTGCAAAGGGAGTGGTGGTCTGAGGTGCATTTGTTTTAATGCAAGAAGTGTCGTAGGTAAGGCAGATGAACTTAGGGTTGGATGAGTACTTGGGAGTATGGCGTTATTGCGATTACTGAGACTTGGTTAAGGGAAGGGCATGATTGGCAACTAAATATCCCAGGATATCGATGCTTCAGGTGGGATAGAGAGGGAGGTAAAAGGGGTGGAGGAGTTGCATTACTGGTCAAACAGGATATCACAGCTGTGCTGAAGGAGGGCACGAAGGAGGACTGGAGCAGTGAGGCAATATGGGCAGAACTCAGAAATAGGAAGGGTGCGGTAACAATGTTGGGTCTGTACTACAGGCCTCCCAACAGCGAGCGTGAGATAGAGGTACAAATATGTAAACAGATTATGGAAAGATGTAGGAGCAACAGGGTGGTTGTGATAGGATATTTTAATTTTCCCAACATTGACTGGGATTCACTTAGTGTTAGAGGTCTAGATGGAGCAGAATTTGTCAGGAGCATCCAGGAGGGTTTTCTAGAGCAGTATGTAAATAGTCCAACTCGGGAAGGGGCCATACTGGACCTGGTGTTGGGGAATGAGCACGGCCAGGTGGGTGAAGTTTCAGTCGGGGACTACTTTGGGAATAGTGATCACAATTCCATAAGCTTTAAAATACTCATGGACAAAAACGCGAGTGGTCCAAAAGGAAGACAGCTAAATTGGGGGTAAACCAGCTATACCAAAATTCGGCAGGAGCTGGGGAATGTCGTTTGGGAGCAGCTGTTTGAAGGTAAATCCACATGTGATATGTGGGAGGCTTTTAACGAGAGGTTGATTAGCGTGCAGGAGAGACATGTTCCTGTGAAAATGAGGGATAGAAATGGCAAGATTAGGGAACCATGGATGACAGGTGAAATTGTGAGACTAGCTAAGAGGAAAAAGGAAGCATACAGAAGGTTTAGGAGGCTGAAGAAAGACGAAGCTTTGAAAGAATATGGGGAATGTAGGACCAATCTGAAACGAGGAATTAAGAGGGCTAAAAGGGGTCATGAAATATCTTTAGCAAACAGGGTTAAGGAACATCCCAAAGCCTTTTATTCATATATAAGGAGCAAGAGGGTAACGAGAGAAAGGATTGGCCCACTCAAGGACAAAGGAGGAAAGTTATGCGTGGAGTCAGAGAAAATGGGTGAGATTCCAAACGAGTACTTTGCATCGGTATTCACCGAGGAGAGGGACATGAAGGATGTTGAGGTTAGGCACAAATGTTTGATTACTCCAGGTCAAGTCGGCATAAGGAGGGAGGAAGTGTTGGGTATTCTAAAAGGCATTAAGGTGGACAAGTCCCCAGGTCCGGATTGGATCTATCCCAGGTTACTGAGGGAAGCGAGAGAGGAAATAGCTGGGGCCTCAACAGATATCTTTGCAGCATCCTTAAACACGGGTGAGGTCCCTGAGGACTGGAGAATTGCTAATGTTGTCCCCTTGGTAAAGAAGGGTGGCAGGGATAATCCAGGTAATTATAGACCGGTGAGCCTGACGTCAGTGGTAGGGAAGCTGCTGGAGAAGTTACTGAGGGATAGGATCTATTCCCATTTGGAAGAAAATGGGCTTATCAGTGATAGTCAACATGGTTTTGTGCAGGGAAGGTCATGTCTTATCAACTTAATAGAATTCTTTGAGGAAGTGCCAAAGCTGATTGATGAGGGAAGGGCTGTAGAGGTCATATACATGGATTTCAGTAAGGCGTTTGATAAGGTTCCCCATGGTAGGCTGATGGAGAAAGTGAAGTCGCATGGAGTCCAGGGTGTAGTAGCTAGATGGATAAAGAACTGGCTGGGCAACAGGAGACAGAGAGCAGCAGTGGAAGGGAGTTTCTCAAAATGGAGATGCGTGACCAGTGGTGTTCCACAGGGATCCGTGCTGGGACCACTGTTGTTTGTGATATACATAAATGATTTAGAGGAAAGTATAGGTGGTCTGATTAGCAAGTTTGCAGACGACGGTAAGATTGGTGGAGTAGCAGATAGTGAAGGTGACTGTCAGAGAATACAACAGAATATAGATAGGCTGGAGAGTTGGGCAGAGAAATGGCAGATGGAGTTCAATCAGGGCAAATGCGATGTGATGCATTTTGGAAGATCCAATTCAAGAGTGAACTATGCAGTAAATGGAAAAGTCCTGGGGAAAATTGATGTACAGAGAGATTTGGGTGTTCAGTTCCATTGTTCCCTGAAGGTGGCAACGCAGCTCAATAGAGTGGTCAAGAAGGCATACGGCATGCTTTCCTTCATCGGACGGGGTATTGAGTACAAGAGTTGGCAGGTCATGTTACAGTTGTATAGGAGTTTGGTTCGGCCACATTTGGAATGCTGCATGCAGTTCTGGTCGCCACATTACCAAAAGGATGCAGATGCTTTGGAGAGGGTGCAGAGCAGGTTCACCAGGATGTTGCCTGGAATGGAGAGCGCTAGCTATGAAGAGCGGTTGAGTTGATTAGGATTATTTTCATTAGAAAGACGGAGGTTGAGGGGGGACCTGATTGAGGTGTACAGAATCATGAGAGGTTTCGACAGGGTGGATAGCAAGAAGCTTTTTCCCAGAGTGGGGGATTCAATTACTAGGGGTCGCGAGTTCAAAGTGAAAGGGGAAAAGTTTTGGGGAGATATGCGTGGAAAGTTCTTAACGCAGACGGTGGTGGGTGCCTGGAATGCGTTGCTGGCGGAGGTGGTAGACGCGGGCACGATGGCATACACAGATACATGAATGGGCAGGAAGTAAAGAGATAAAGACCCTTAGAAAATAGGCGTCATGTTTAGATAGAGGCTCTGGATCGGCACTAGCTTGGTGGGCCGAAGGGCCTGTTCCTGTGATGTAATTGTCTTTGTTCTTTTTGTTATTATTAAATTAGATTTCCATTTCAACTTTATTCTGTGAAATCAAATTTGACTTCCTGCTGAGGGGAGATTTGAACCTACGTTCCCAAAGCAGCATCCTGGGTGCGTAGGTTACTAGTTTATCGACAATAGCACTGTACCATCACCTGCCCTACGCTGTGGTGCTGTCTCTATATTCGGTGACCGAATGGAGATTGGTTGATTGCTTTGTGGAACACTTACACTCAGTCCAAAAGCATGATCCTGAGGTTCTGGTCGCTTGCATTTTCAGCACCCCACTCCGGCTCCCATGCCCCCTTTCGGTCCTTGGCCGGCTGCAGTGTTCCAGTGAACATCAATGCAAGCTCGAGGAGCAGCACCTCATCTTTTAATTCGGCACTCTCCAGCCTTGCAGGCTGAACACTGAGTTCAATAATTTCAGAGCATGACTGGCCTCTTTTGCCTTTATATTTTTAAATATTTTTATTGTAATGTATTTTTTAGCCATGTGCCTGTTCTTCGTGCGGGTAGAGTTGCTCATAACTTTGCTATTAACACTCTCTCTGGACTAATGCTTTGTCTTTCAATGGAAGCATTAATACCCTCTTTGCTGTTGCCTCAGGACAGCTTTTTATTTTATCTCTCCTGACCTCTGCTCTATCACACACATTCCCTTTTTATCTCTTCCGCACCAAGCCACCCCTGCTCCTTCACTTACTTAAAACGTTATTCCTTTCCAAGTCTTGCCAATTCTCTTGAAGGGTCACAGACGTGAAACGTTAACTCTGTTTCTCTCTCTACAGATGCTGCCTGACCTGTTGAGTATTTCCCAGCACTTCCTGATTTTATTTCACATTTATTGAAATTCTGTCTGTTGTAACTTTCAAGTTCAGAGTTCGTCTGTGGGCTGGGTCAATAAAAAAAACGCAACAACGCTGCGTTTTATAATCTGCAAATAACGAGAGGGGCTCTGGATTCCAACAAATACAATGCACAACAGAAAATGAACATTTTACGATTAAATTGAAGTCAAATGAAGTACATAAATTCATCCGCAGTGTATCAGAGAAGGAGATGCCAAAGTGTCAGCAGCAAACTCAGTTCAGCTGCCAGAACTTTGCAGCAGCATTAAGTTGACACAAGTAAATAATACAACAGCAATGATGACCAATTGAAATACTGAAATCCGAGTGAAACTGAGACATGATGTTGGGGAAGGAAAAAAAAAACTACTGCCTCTTTGGCTTTTAGATAGGTATATGGATAAAGGAGAATGATGGGGTATAGATTAAATTGTCCTTGACAGAGGACAAAGGATCGGCACAACATCGTGGGCCGAAGGGCCTGTTCTGTGCTGTTTTTTTCTATGTTCTATGTTCTATGTTCTAACACTGAAACTGCGAACTGTGTTATTATAAATCACCAAAATTATGTTCATGAAGTAATATTCCAAGACAGGTTTGTTCTGCAAAGTGAAACTTTTAGCAACTCCTGATGGTCTGGTAATTGTTCTTAAAAGTTGCTTGGACCACATCTAGATTATTGTGTATAGTTTTGGTGTCCTTAAGGAGAGCATGCATGCTTTGAGGGCAATTCAGAGAAGGATCACGGTTCGACTCCTGAGGTGAAGGGGCTGTCTTGTGGGGAAAGGTTGAACAGGTTGGGCCGATGCTCCTTTGAGTTTAGAAGTATGAGAGAAGTATTTAAACATGCTAAAGTGTGAGGGAACTTGACCGGGGGATGATGAGAGGAAGTTTTCCCTCGAGGGGGAATCCAGAACTAGGCGGCATCGGTTGAGCATTTCAGAAGGAGATTCGGAGGAATTTGTTTTTTAAAAGGGTGATGAATTGTTCGAATTCTCGAGCCCAGAGAGCTGTGGATGCTGAGCCATTGATTATATTCAGTCTATGATGGAGAGAATGTTGAACTCTCGTGGATTCTGTGGTGATGACGAAGAAGCAGGAAAGGGAATTTGAGGCCAAGACCAGATCAGGAATGATCATATAGAAAGGTGAAGGAACTCGAGGGACCGAATGGCGTACGCCTTCTCCTATTGCTTATATTCCTGCATACATAATCCTTGCACCTGATTCCAGTATAATTAGTTCTGACATTAACCAAATAAAACTATTAGGCTTGATTAACAAAATCATGACAGACATAAATAAACTCATACAAGTCCGAACATCTAAAATATGAGGATATTCCACATCCAACAACACATCCAGTAAAGAGAATAAACCAGTAATAATGCAAGGAATTGACTAACAGTGATCAAAGTTATTATGCGGCTGCTACAGGACCAAATGAACAGAGACTTATGACAATCCGTCATTCAAATGATCAAAGTGAACAGACGGCTGTATAAAACATACAGCGAGTAAAGCACTTTCAGATACAGCAGTCAAATAATGCTAATTTACGCCATTAACAACTGGAGAAAAAGTGGCGTACTGGAAACTCCAAAGGCTGAAAAAATTCGATACTAAATACGTCCTATCATATGTATTACTGGATATTTAGCTTCTTTGTGAAGCATTGACCTGTGTTGGTCTGAGAATCAGAGCTCTGGCAGTCACTATGAACTGATCCATTATGACAGATAGTAATTTATACAGAGGATAAGTCTCCAATGACATGGGCTATACCCCTGATCATTGATATTAGTGGCAGTCAATTGAACAAACATATTACATCAGCAACTTTGACTGCATTGTAAATAAAATGGTGCATACAAAACAAACATCTCAAAATCCAGCAAATTATCCTCATCAGACCTCTGCCGGGGATAAGACTGAAAACGGTAATCATACAAGATTGATTCCACAATAATGCACAGCAGAGTTTACTGGTTTAAAATAATTGCAATGATAATATTCATTCGAAGCGATTCATTTATAAATGTCACCGATGTCTCCTCAGTATACACTGAATCCAAGGACGTAAGCAGTTAAAATGAGAAACTTTACAAGAAAACAGTTTAGTCCATGTGTGAGATTGCAGCTGATAACTTAGTGCAGGTATCACGAGGAGAATGATACTCCTCTGTCTGTTATTTTTATTGCATATGTTTAGCGGTTTATTCTACTGTGGCTTCCGTAAAAATCGACCTGTGGCACTGACGGACAATATCCCTCTGGTTCACTCCTGACTGGCAACAGGATCTCAACCTTCCTTCCATCCAACACTGTGTTGTACAAATCCATCCCTCAACAAGTCCAGCTCGCCCAACACTGTCACATTCACTGACCCTGATTAGATCTCTATCCGCCCAACAACTTACATTTAAAATTATCATTCCCAGGTAAGATCCCGTCATGACCTAAGCCATCATCATCTCTACTCCTGCAAAACTGCATCAAAACTCACCCGTGATCGCTCCATACCTCCGACATTAGCCGCTTATGGAAGGACTGCCCTTGCTTGGTTCTTAACTCACTGATCTGATCATAGCCAGGGAATCTCCAGCAATGGCTATTCCTCCCACTACCAACACTTTTCAATCACCAGACCTGAACTTACGATTTTTGCATCGTCCTCTTCCACTTCTGCATTCTTCCCAGCGGCAACAACAACGACAGACATGGGGTCATGATCTACATGTGTGCTGACAACACACAGCTCCAGCTCTCCACCATCATTCTCGACTCTCCACTGCCTTTTTGTGATTAGACAACAACTGTCAATTTTGTGTGAGCTGTTGTTTTCTCCAGTTCAACGTACAGAACACCAAAGCTATCATATTTTGCCCGACCACAAACTTCCTCGTCCTCATTCCCCTTCGTAGTTGTTGTATCAGGCAGCAAATTATGTTTTGTAACCTTTACCCTATTCGTCCTTCCGATCTGAGCTTCCGATCTCACACCCTTTCTAAAATAAAGGATGACTACATCTGCCTCCCTAAATTGACGGTCTAGAGCCCTGTCTCAGCCCATCAGCCACTGATAAAACATATATTCGTCAACTCGACTTCCTCTCGGACAATCTGCCACCTCCTCGTTCCTCTGACGCTCGCCTTTCGGTGGGACTTCCTTCCTTGTTTTCACAGTTATCCATCTGATCAGATACACTATCTCCAGTAATGGAATCTCCCCTCATCCGACATCACCATTACCTTTGATGTTTCTCTTCATCCTCAATGATAAATTCAATTGGAGCTTTCACGGGCAGGTGTGGGCCATGATTTTACTTGTACACTGAGGACATCCATATTCCCTCTCTCTCTCAAAGCTGCCCCTACTGTTTCAGTGTTATCAGACTGTTTATACAAAATACTGCTTTGGATGGTGACAAATTTCTTCTATCAAACATCGACAGGACTAAATCCATCACCTTTTGTCTTCACAAACTGTCTATCCCAGCCACCAATTCCAATATACATGATGGCTTCTGGCTCCGAGTTCCACTCGAATTGTCCCCAAATTATGCTCCATACACATGTGTTACTCCGTCAAAGAGATGACCTCCTTCCACCTCAGCAGCATCTGCGACTCCACTCTTGCTCAGCCCAACAGATATTGAAACACTCCTCTATGTCTTTGTCACATTCAGACTCGACTTTACTGACCTCCCATGCTCCACCTTTCATTCACTTTTTGATCCAAAACTTTGCTGCTTTTATCCTATGCCATACTCGGTTTCAGATCACTGCGAGACAACAATAGTAATATGCTGACAATTTCAGCACATTGCCTTTGACACGAATCTGTCGCCTTGCTCCTGGCCAATTCCCCAGCCCAGCCAACAGGCTGCCTCACCAATCATTGCTCTCTTTACTGATCTACATTGAATGGAGGACCCAGAAGCCTTGAGTTTATTTTTCTTTACCATGCATTTCAAAACCCTCACGACCTCCTCCATCCCTACTAATACAATTGACTGTCGTGTTGCTGTAACGCTTAATACACTTGTCTCACAAAAATCTGTCGAACAGTTAAGAGATTTCAATATTACCCTTCCTGATTTATGTACTTGGACATGCAAATCTCTCTGCTCCTCCAGAGCTCCCAGCTTCTCACAATGAGGATAGCACTCTGATCTAGCTTTCTTTGGTACAAAATTGAAGACCTGGTACCTCCCGTATTGCACTCAATCTCCCCCAGTTTTACCAATCACTTAAATAATCAAGTCTCTTTGCACCGTTGTTTCTCTCATTTCCACCATTTACTGTGGCACTTAAGTTACACTCTTCAGCAAGCTTAGATAACTGAGCCTCCATTCCCTCATCCTATTCATTTGGACATTTAGTGACAAGGTACCACCCGAGTCGAGATCACTGGGAGACAACAATAACAATAACCTGACAATTTCAGCACATAACCTTTGACGCAAATCTGTCGCCTCCCGTCTGTCCAATTCCCCAGTCCAGCCAATAGGTTGCCTCCAAGTAGAAGCGCGTTATTTTAGGCGGCTCTGATGTGGCATCTTGTCGAATGCCTTCTGGAAGTTCCTATGAATAAAACACACCACATTTACCACATTCGGCTTTCAGTTTTTTACCAGCCACATTCTTTCTGTTATCAGACCTATGCTGCAGAATTCTCTACTGAACCCTCTCTACCGTCATATAAGTGCTAACAACAATACAAACGTCTGGTTATGGTTACCTCCCTAATACCTTTATTGGGCAGGATCGAGTTGCCCATGAATAAATTTATGTGACTTATATTTCAACGTTTTTCCAGTTTAAATGCGCTATATAATTTCAAGGTGTTACTGTTTGGTTGTATTACCCTCCAGTCTTGTCCTCTCACAATCCATGCCCATGTCTTAGTTTATTAAATATAACTCTAGGAACACTTGTCTGGTCCTACCATCTCTTCAGCTCCCACACTTCCTTTGATATCCTCATTGAAATTCGGTACCAAACTTTTGGTCATTTCTTATGTTTCCTGATTTAATTGTGCCTGTCTTTCCTCGGAGCACTCTGAATAACCTTGTGAAAGATTAGAGATATAGAGATATTGATTCTTGTACAGCAAAGACGGAGGCCATTCGGCCCATGCTGAATCACTTCAGAGCAATCAAGTCAACCCTACTCTTCCGCTCGCCTTAGACTGGCAAGATTTTTTTTTCAGTGCTCATCCAATTTTCTGTTGAAACTATTGATTGCCTTTCTTTCTGGCACCCTCAAGGGCATCTATTTCCAGATCAGTGCCATTCGCACATTCCCCCTGTATCTTTTGCACCTTCAATCTCACCATCAGTTAATCGGAACAGTTTTTGCTTGTCTAACCAATGTAAGCCTGTCATAATCATGTACAACTTCAAGAATTCTCCCCGTATCGCCTTTGCTCCAGTGAGAATACCACTAGCGTTTCTAACCTTACATCGTGACCAAAACCCCTCAAACCTGGGAACATTCTGGTAAATGTCCTGTGAACCATCTCAAGGACATTGAATCCTTCCTGGACTGTGATATCAGAGCTAGTTGCAGTAACTTATTTGGGGTCGAACCAGAGCTTTATGAAGGTCCAGCAAATCTTCCTGGCTTTTGTACTTATGCCTCTATTTATGATTCCCAAGATCCCATATGAATTGCTAAGCACTCGCTCAATATGTCCTGACACATTCAATCCTCGATGCACATGACCACCAGGTCTCTCTGTTCCTGCATACTCTTTAAAAGTGCTCCATTGCCTCACCTATACCTTCCGTCAAAATGCATTACTTGAAACTTGTCTGTATTAAATTCCATTTCTCATGAGTCCTCCCAACTTCTCACCTATCTATGTCCCTTTGAAGGCAGTTAGTAGCAGCCACACCGTTTGGTACCATTCGCAATTTTTTTTTACTGTATTCCAAGATTCAACTGATTTAAATATAAGCAACAAGAAAGAAAAACAGTTCCCAGCACTGACCGTTGGGGAATACCACTGTCTAACATGCTGCACTTTGAATAAAAACTATTTAACTAACTATTTTTTGTAGGTGAGCCATTGTTGCATTCAATTAGACATTATGTGAGTCTCAACTTTGTCAACCAGCCTTATCTGTGGCACCCTGTTAAACAAGGGCTGCTGTGACAAGGGCTCCCTGGGATCCCTGGTGTACAGCAGAAATCTCAAAACCCTCGAGAGGTCGGCTGCGTTTGCTGATAATGTAACCACTAAGTGGCGCAGTACTTGCACATGAGCAAATTCAGGCTCTTCAGCTGGAACGTCTTTGTCTGACACGTTCAGGCAGTTGCCAGGATTAAAGATGGTGCTGCTCAATTTATTACAGGAAATGCTTATAGCTCGATCGTTCGAACAAACTAACCTTGCATTAAGTTGGATGGAAGCCCAGTAATATGTTACTATGTAGTTATTGGATACTAAGTGCAAACCTCAGATCCATATAATATTCCAGCAACTCTATTAAGTACAAAAGAAATTTCATGATTGAATTTCCATGTTCTGATACTTTTGGGAGATAGTGAATTGGCACCCCGATCGATGGAGAAGAAAATCGGGCAGAGTATAACCGCCCCTCTGGCCGCTCTCATCCTCTGCAACTTGCTTTCTCCCCTCCTGCATTCAGGTCGCTTCCATCGCCCCCTTAGCCGTTCGCTCCTGACCTCGCTGATCCTCTTCACTCCGCTGGTGGATTGTTCCCCACTCCTCGCCACCCCGCTTCCCGTGATCCCCCTTCCTGCCGCTAGCTGAAGGCCACAGCCTTCTTCTCGGCCACTAGGCCTCTCGTTTGCTGGTTCACAACACGTCGCCCGAAGAAGAAAAGCGAGCAGCGAGCAGTGACGGGGCAATTTAGGAGCGAATGGCCGAGAGGAGGGAAGCAGCGTGGCCCGGAGCGAATGCCTGAATCAGCAATGGGTGGGGGTGGGGGGGAGAGGGAACGGGGAGCGGGCAGCCTGAAAGCGGGGTGGCGTGAAGCCAGGAGTGGGAACAATCGGCCAGGGGTGTGGGGGGGGGGACGTCGGGACGCAGCAAGGTCTGGAGCGAGCGGCTGTGACGATGAAGCATTGAGGCCAGAAGGGGGTTGCCGGGGAGAGGGGAGAGTGGCGAGTGGGGATGGAACGAGGGACGGGGATCGAGGTCCATCCTCAAAGTCTCCCATTCAGCCACTCACTCCAGCCGAACTGGGGGCTGGATACCCAATGATGCTTTACTGCAATTGTGCGAAGGCCAGGCGCCTGCTTGAGGATAATCCAGGTGCCGATATCAGACAAAAAATTAAATAAGAGCAAAATACTGCAGGTACTTGAAATCTGATATAAAGCAATAAGTACTCGATTTACTCAGTTGCTCTGGCTGCATCTGTAGAGGGAGAAACAGAGTTAACGTCTCAAATCAGCGACCCTTCATCAGCGGATCCGAAATGACATTGACGATGACGTCATCATACGCATGCATCACTTGGTCCTGGTGCTGGCAAGACGTTTGTTGCACATTTGCGCAGTTTGGAAAATCTGATTACAGATTCTCACGTTGTCAGGAGTAAGATTGGGAGGGATATCACCAGTTGTGCCAGCGCAAGATCCTGCAAATTCAGTGGCAGGACAGCCGCTCCAATATCAGTGCCCTCTCTCAGGCCAACATCCCCAGTATCGAGACACTGTTCATAGTCCCTCAGTTATGTTGGGCGGCCCATAAATTTCACAGGCCTGACACAGGACTCCCAAAACAAGCTTTCTACACTGCGCTTCGGCACGGCAAGAGGCTATCAGGCGAGCAGAGGAAATGCAACAATGTCTTTAAAGCCTCCTTGACAAAATATTACATCTGCACTGATACGTGGAAATATCTTGCCCATTCTGCCCAAAATGGAGAAGAAGCATCCGTGAAGGTGCCAGCCAGTTCGAACAACATTGACATATGCCGACAGTGACCAAGTGCAAACAGTGGAAGGAACGTTTTGAAATTCGAGCATCCCATTCATTCACCTCACCAAACACAATTTGCCCCAGCTAAAGTGGAAGAAAGTCATTCTCATTCCCAAGGGACTGCCTAAGAACAAGATTTTGTTAAACACTTTCTTGAAATCCATAGCGACAACCTCCATTGCATTTTCATCATCAACATTCCCTGTTACCTCATCTAACAATTCAATTAAATACTTAATTGAGGTGGGCATGTGTGAATGAGTTTAAAGTTGGGTATTTAAAGCCCAGATTATTATTTCGTGGGATTTGGGCATCTCTGGCAAGGCCAGCATTTGTTGCCCAAGCATAATTTCCTTTGACAACCTAAAGGCTTGCTAGACCATTCCACAGAGAATTTAAGAGTCAACCACGTTTCTGTGGGTCTGGAGTGACTGTATGCCTGACCTTGTAAATACGGCAGATTTCCTTCCCTAAAGGACATTATTACTGCAATTCATGATAGATTAATGGCACCATTACTGATAACAGCTTTCAATTCCAGCTCTAACTTTTAGTTTGGATTATTTTTGATTAATTGAATGTAAATACCACCAGCTGTCGTGGTGGAACTTGAATTGTGTCCCTGGAAATCTGGATTACTAGCTCAGTGCCATTACCACTCCGCCACCATCTCCCCAAGCAATCAGAAAAAGTAGCTACACAAGAACTAGTCATAAACGATGGCAGGGACTCAAGGAAGTATTGAGTGCAAAACGTATTGAATACTTGGATCCTGTTCCGACCCTTTGGAAGATTAACTCAATTAATATCCATGCTCCGCTGTTTACTGTTATCCTGAATTTTATTTCCCTTACAGTATCTATGCAATTCTCTTTGGAATGTTAATATTCAATCTGAAACTAAGAGCCTTTATTAAGTGCAATCAACCCACAACAACACGCCGATAAAAATTGTTTCCCCAAGTAGCTCCTCAATGCACATTTTGGATTTGGAAAGGAACATATGTGATTTTAAAAGAGAGAACTTCTGAGAAGAACGCGGAGCTTCAACCTTTCAGGCAGCATACACTGCCCGTCGTCAGGAGAAAGGACAAGACCAGATAGAAGAAATAACTTTATATCTGGTGGAGCATGGAAATGTGCGCAGGAAATTCCTGCTGATCGGAAATGACGAGTTCTCATTCTTGCTGCTATTGGTAGGAGAATTGTGTTTCGTGGTGTGTCGGTTTTTCTCTTCCTTACACAATCAATTTTCATCTTTTGCTTTCCTCATTCCATTTCATTGTTACTTGCCTGCAACATTGCCTTATATAATATTCATTTTCAATACATACTCCGTTAAATTTACTCTGCTTGCCTGCTGTTCCTGGGGGTCATGGAGCACACCTCCCATTCACGCCAATACACATTTTTGCTGTGAGTTCAGTTGAGAAATTTAGATCTTCCTGACGTAGTCTTAACATCTATCCTGTCAATCGTCCTTAAAATCTTATATGTTTCAATAAGGTCACCTCTTATTCTTCTAAACTCCAATAAATAAAGCCCTAACCTGTTTAGCCATTCTTGATAAGACAACCCGTTCATCCCAGGGATCAGCCGAGTGAATCTTTTCTGAACAGCCTCCAATGCTAGTATATCCTTCATTCAATATGGGGACCAAAACTGTACACAGCACTCCAGATGTGGCCACACCAATACCCTGTAACAAGACCTGCCGACTTTTAAATTCTAAGCCCCTAGCAATAAAGGCCAACATTCCTTACGCCTTCCTAATTACTTGCTGCACCTGCATGCGAACATTTTGAGTTTAATGTACAGGAACACCCAGATCCCTCTGGACTGCAGAATGTTGTAGGCTTTCTCCATTTAAATAATAAACTGTCTTTTTATTCTTCCTACCAAAGTGGATGAACTCACACTTTCCCACATTGAACTCCATCTGCCAAGTTGTCTTTCCCCCTCCACTCACTTAACCTATCTATATCCCTTTGAAGATTCTGTGTGTCCTCATCACAACATGCCTTCCCACCTATTGTTGTATCATCAGCAAATTTACATACACAGCGCTCTGTCCATTCCTCCAAGTCATTGATGTAGATAGTAAATAGTTGATATCCTAGGAGCGATCCTTGTGGCACACCACTAGTTATGGCTTTCCAATCCGAAAATACCCATTGATCACGACCCTCTGCCTTCTGTGTTGTGTAATACACAAGCAAAGCTGGGTCTCCGTTCGAAAGGACAGCAAATGGATTGTTCAGGAAATATTCGAGAGGAACTTTCTGCCACAGGGGATGCTAAGCTCTAGAAATGAATTGTGTTTAGCAGATGATTGGCGCTTCTGTATAATATTTTGATGTGTATGGGAGATGGACTACAAAGTTGCCAATGAGGATTGAAATGTGCCGTTTTGGCAAGTTGGGTCAGCGCAACAAGATCCAAAGTGTTCCTCCTTTATCGTAAAAACTCACTGAAAACGTGGCCTTGAAACAATTGGAAGGCAAATGAAAAGAACCCTGGAGGTGAAGAAGCAGAGATTGCAGGTGGTTGGCCATTGGCTAAAGATGTATTAATTGCCCGGACGCTGCATTTGGAAATGGCAGACTTAAAAGCACGCATGTAGGAAAGTGTAGAGTGATTTCCTGTGTGAGAACATCACAAGAAATGCGTGCTTGGAACTGTGGCCTTGACACAGCTTAGGTGTTGTTGCTAAAATGACTATTGTGAATGTGAAAATAATAAAAAACAGAAACATAAGACGATACGAAATAGGAGCAGGATTCGTCCATTCAACCCCTCAAGCCTGCCCCGCCATTCAACAAGATCATGGCTGATCTGTCCCAGGCCTCAACTCCTCTTTCGGGCCAGCTTTGCATAACCCTCGACTCCCCGAAATGTCATAATCTATCTTCCTCGTCCTTAAATACATTTAGTGACCTAGCCTCCAGAACTGTCTGACGTAGAGAATTCCAGAGAATCACCAGCGTCTGAAAGAAGAAATTCGTTTGCAACTCAGTTTTAAATATTTGACCCCGTTTTCTGTAACTATGTCCACTAGTTCGAGATACCCCACCAGTGGAAACACATTCTCAACATCTATTCTGTCAAGCCCGCTTAGAATCATATATGTTTCAATAAGATCACCTCTCATTCTTCTAATTCCAATGAAGAAAGGGATAATCTGTTCAGCTGTTCTTGATAAGACAACCCTTCGCCCCAGGAAACAGCCTAGTAATTATTTTATGAAGGGCCTCCAATGCTAGCATATCATTCCTTAAGTACGGGGACCAACACTGTATGCAGTACTCCAGGCGTGGCCTTACCAACATGCTGTACAGTTGGAACAAGACTTCCATACTTTTAAACTCCAACTCCCGAGCAATAAAGGCCATAATTCCACTTACCTTCCTAATTGCTCGCTGCACCTGCATGATAACATTTTGTATTTAATGTACAAGAACACCCAGATTCCTCTGTACTACAGTATTTTGTAGTCCTTCTCCATCTAAATAATAATCTGCCTTTTTACTCTTCCTACCAAATTGGATGACCTCACACTTTCCCACAATGAACACCATCTTCCAAGTTTTTTGTCCACTCACTTAACATATCTACATCCCTTTGCAGCTTATTTCTGTCATCAGCACAGCATGCCTTCTCACCTAAATTTGTATTGTCAGCAAATTTGGCTACACTACACGCTGTCCCTTCCTCAAAGTTATTAATATAGATGGTAAATAGTTGAGGCCCCAGGACCGATGCGTGTGGCACCCCTTTAGTTATGGCTTTCCAACCAGAAGAAGACCCATTAATCCTGACTCGCTGCCTTCTATGTGCTAGACAATCCTCGATCCATGCCAACACATTACCCCGAATACTCTCAGCTCTTATTTTGTGCAATAACCTTTTATGTGGCACCTAATTGAAAGCCTTCTGAAAATCGAAATACACAACATATACAAGTTCTCCTTTATCCCCTCTGCTGGTTATATCCTCAATGAATTTTTAAAAAATGGTCGAACATGATTCCCTTTCATAAAACTATTTTGACTGTGTTTGATTGCATTCTGCTTTTCGAAATGACTTGCTATTTCTTCCTTAATAATGGACTTTAACATTATCCCATGTTAAGCTATATCTATATATTTAAGGTCTATATATTTGTGCTTTCTGTCTCCCTCCTTTCTTGAATCGAGGCGTCACATTAACGGTTTTCCAATCCGCTGGTACCCTGCGGAATCCAGTTAGTTTTGGTATATTACGACCAATGCCTTTACTATCTCTGCAGCCACTTATTTTAAAACCTTTAGATACAGGCCAGCAGGTGCTGCCGACGTTTCTTCCTTTATTCCCATAAGTTTGGCAAGCACCTTTCCCCTCGTGATAGAGATTGTTACAAGTTCCTCCCTCCCATTTACACATTGCTCATCTATTATTGTTAGGATGTTTATAGTGTCCTCCACCGGAAAGGCCAATGCAAAATATTGGTTTAAATTAGCTGCCATTTCCCTGTTCCCTGTTATTAATTCCCCAGTCTCATCCACTAAGGGTCCCACACTTACTTTAGCTACTCTCTTCCTTTTTATATAACCGTAGAAGCTCTTTGTGTTTGTTTTTATATTTCTTGCCAATTTACTCTGAATCAATTTTCTCCCTCTTTATTAGGCTTTTAGTCATCTGCTGCTGATTTATAAAAAAAAACAATCCTCTGGCCTACCACTAACTTTCGCCACTTTGTACGCCTTTGTTTTTGATTTGATACTCTCCTTAACGTCCTTTTTGTTGTCCACGGACCGTCCATAATTCTCATTGGGTCCTTCCTTCTGACCGGAATAAATTTTTGCTGAGTGTTATGAAATATCTGCTTAAAAGTCTGCCACTGTTCATCTGCTGTCTTTCCTTTTGGTCTATTTTACCAGTCCACATTAGAAAACTATTTCTTCATCCCTCTGTAATTGTCCGTGTTTAAGTTGAAGACACTGGTTTGAGACCTGAGTTGCTCACCCTCCAACTGCATTGGAAATTGTACCATGTTATGAACACATCCCCCGAGACGATCCTTAGCTCCGAGATATCGTCTTGATCCTACCTCATTGCACATTACCAAATCTAAAATAGCATGTTCCCGGGTAGGTTCTGCAATGTGTAGTTCTATGAAACAATCCCTGGTGCATTCTACAAATTTGTCTTCCTTGCCAATTTGATTTGTCCAGTCGAAATGCAGATTAAAATCACCCATGATAATTGGAGTGCTTCTCTCACACGCCTCCATCATTCCCTGATTAATACCTTGTCCGACAGAGAGGCAACTCCTCGGGGACCTATCGACCACTGCCACCCGTGATTTCCTTCGCTTGCTATTCCTTATTTCTACCGAAACTGTTTCCACATCACGATCTATTGCACCTATACCCTAACTCAAAACTTAACTAATCACTTCCTTTAATAGCAAAGCTACCCCACCTCACTTTACTTTCTGCCTATTCTTCCATAACGCCGAATATCCTTGAACATTGAGTTTCGGGTTTTGGTCATCCTGCCACCACATCTCTGTGACAGCTATCAAATCATATTCATTTATTTCTATTTGTGCCGTCAGCTCATCCATCTTGTTACAAATGTTATGTGCATTCAGATAAATAGCCTTAAGCTTTGACTTTTTTAAAATCATTTTACCGACTCTGGTTCTAATTTCTGCTGTCCTCTTATGCTTGTATTCTCTGTCCCTTCCTGTCACACGCCGATTAATGTCTGCCCCTTCACTACCCTGCAACTCTGCTGTCTCTTACTTTTCGACTTTTTAAACTTCCCTTCTATTGGACCCTCCACCCACTATTTACTTTAAAGCTTGATCGAAAACCCTACTTATGCGATTCTCCAGGACCCTGGTCCCAGCATGTTTCAAGTGAAGCCCATCCTAATAGAGCAGCTCTCTCTTTCCCCAGTAATGGTGCCAGTGTCCCATAAATCGGGACCCTTTTCTCCCACAGCAATCTTTGAGCATTGCATTTACCTCTCTAATCTTATTTCCCCTATGCCAAATTGCACGTGGCTCAAGTAGTAAACTGGAGACTATTACCTTTGAGGTTCTTCTTTCTAATTTAGCCCTGAGTTGCTCATAGTACCTCAGGAGAACCTCTTGCCTAGATCTAACTATGTCTTTGATAGCTATGTGGACCACGACACCTGGATCCTTCCCTTACACTCCAAGTTCCTCTCTAGCCCAGAAGAGATGTCCTTAACCTTGGCACCAGGCAGACAAGACAACCTTTGGAGTTTTCTATCTTTGCTGCAGAGAGTTGCATCTATTCCCCTAACTATGCGATCCTCTATTACAACTACATTACTCTGTTCTCCTCCCACTTGAATTGCGCTCTGAACGTGGATGCTGTGGTCAGTTCGCTTATCCTCCTTGCAGTCTGTGCCCTCGTCCACACTGGGAGCAAGGACCTCATACCAATTGGATCAGGGCTGTGGCGGTGGCGTAGTGGTATTATCACTGGACTAGTAACACAGAGACCCAGGGTATTTCTCTGGGGACGTGGGTTCGAATCCCACCGCAGAAGAAGATGGAATTTGAATTTAATTAATAAATCTGGAATTAAAAGCTATTCTAATGATGGCCTTGAAACCATTGTCGATTGTTGTAAAAACCCATCTGGTTCACTAATGTCCTTGAGGGAAGGAAATCTGCTGTCCTTACCTGGTCTGAACTACATGTGACTCCAGACCCACAGCAATGTGGTTAACTCTTACATGCCCTCTGAAATGGCCGAGTAAACCAATCAGTTGTACCTAACCGCTTTGAAGTGAATAAAAAGCAATCAAATCGGACGGAGCACCCGGCATCGACCTAGGCACTGGAAAAACAACGGCCAACCCAGCCCTATCGACCCTGCAAAGTCCTCCTTAATAACATCTGGGGGCTTGTGCCAAAGATGGGTGAGCTGTCCCACAGACAAGTCAAGCAACATCCTGACATAGTAATACTCACGGAATCATAACTTACATACAATATCCCAGACACTGCCTTCGCCATGCCCGGGTATGTCCTGTCCCACCGGCAGGACAGATCCTCCAGAGGTGGCGGGACAGTAGAATGCAGTAGGGAG
This sequence comes from Heterodontus francisci, assembly GCF_036365525.1. Classification (NCBI taxonomy): domain Eukaryota; kingdom Metazoa; phylum Chordata; class Chondrichthyes; order Heterodontiformes; family Heterodontidae; genus Heterodontus; species Heterodontus francisci. The sequence continues at coordinate 1,398,800 of NW_027140566.1, forward strand.
AGAGTTTCTCTGGGAGTCCTCAACATCGACTCTTGAACGCATGAATTCTCGTGGCATCAGGTCAACCATGGGCAAGGCAACCTCCTACTGATTACCACCTAATGCCCTCCCTCAGCTGATGACTCTGTACTCCACCATGTTGAACACCAGTTGGAGGAAGCAGTGAAGGTAGCAAGGACAGAAAATGTACTCTGGGTGGGGGATTGCAATGATCGTCACCAAGAGTGGCTCGGTAGCACCACTACTGACCGAGCTGGCCGAGATCTAAAGGGCATAACTGCTAGACTTGGTCTGTGGCAGGTGGTGGAGGAACCAACACGAGGGGAAAACATACTTGACTTCGTCCTCACCAATCTGCCTGCTGCAGATACTTCTGTCCATGACAGTATTGGTCGGAGTGACCACCGCACAGTCCTTATGGAGACGAAGTCCCGCCTACACACTGAGGGTACCATCCGTCGTGTTCTGTGGCACTATCACACTGCTAAATGGCTTAAAGTTCGAACAAATCTAACAATGCAAAAGTGGGCATCAATGAGGCGCTGTTAGCCATCAGCAGCAGCAGAATTGTACTCAACCACAATTTGTAACCTAAAAGCCCGGCATATCCCCAACTCTACCATTACCATCAAGCGAGGAGACCAACCCTGGTTGAATGAAGTGTGCAGGAGAGCATGCCACGAACGGCAACAAGCATACCTCAAAATGAGGTGTCAACCTAGTGAAGCTACAACCCAGGACTACTTGCATGCCAAACTGCGTAAGCAGCATGCGATAGACAGAGCTAAGCGATTCAAGAGCCAACAGATCAGATCTAAGCTCTGCAGTCCTGCCACATCCAGCCGTGAATGTTAGTGGACAATTAAACAACTAAATGGAGGTGGTGGCTCCATAAATATCCCCATCCTCAATGATGGGGGAGCCCAGCACATCAGTGCAAAAGATAAAGCTGAAGCATTTGCAATAATCTTCAGCCAGCAGTTTCGAGTTGATGATCCATCTCGGCCTCCTCCTGAACTCCCCAACATCACAGATTCCATACTTCAGCCAATTCGATTCACTCCGCGTGATATCAAGAAACGACTGAAGGTACTGGATACTGCAAAAGCTATGGGCCCTGACAAAATTCCGGCAATACGATTGAAGACCTGTGCTCCAGAACGTGCCGTGCCCCTAGCCAAGGTGTTCCAGTATAGCTGCAAGACAGGCATCTACCCTGCAATGTGGAAAATTGTCCAGGTATGTCCTGTACACAAAAAGCATGACAAGTCCAAGCCGGCCGATTGCTGCCCCATCGGTCTACTCTGAATCATCAGTAAAGTGATGAAAGGTGTCATCAACAGTGCCATCAAGCGGCACCTGCTGACAATAACCTGCTCAGTGATGCTCAGTTTGGGTTCAGCCAAGGCCATTAAGTTGCTAACCTCATTACAGCCTTTGTTCAAACATGGAAAAAAGAGCTGAACTCAAGAGGTGAGGTAGGAGTGACTGCCCTTGACATCAAGGCAGCACATGACCGAGTATGGCATCAAGGAGTCCGAGCAAAACTGAGGAATCAGGGGGAAAGCCCTCCGCTGGTGGAGTCATACCTAGCGCAAAGGAAGATGGTTGTGGTTGTTGGAGGTCAATCATCTCAGCTCCAGGACATCACTGCAGAGTTCCTCAGGGTAGTGTCCTCGGCCAAACCATCTTCAGCTTCTTCATCAATGACCTTCCTTCAATCACAAGGTCAGAAGTGGGGATGTTCGCTAATGATTGCACAATGTTCAGCACCATTCGTGACTCCTCAGATACTGAAGCAGTCCGTGTAGAAATGCAGCAAGACCTGGACAATATCCAGGCTTGGACTGATAAGTAGCAAGCAACAATCGCGCCACACAAGTGCCAGGCAATGACCATCTCCAACAGGAGAAAACCTATCCATCTCACCTTGACATTCAATGGCATTACCATCGCTGAATCCCCCACTATAAACATCCTAGGGACTACCACAGACCAGAAACTGAACTGGTGCAGCCATATAAATACCATGGCTATAAGAGCAGGTCAGAGCCTTGGAATCATCAGGCGAGTAACTCACATCCTGACTCCCCAAAGCCTGGCCACCATCTACAAGGCACAAGTCAGGAGTGTGACTTGCCTGGATGGGTGCACCTCCAACAACAGTCAAGAAGCTCGACACCATCCAGGCCAAAGCAACCCGCTTGATTGGCACCCCATCCACAAACATTCACTCCCTCCACCATGGACGCACAGTGGCAGCAGTGTGTACCATCTACAAGCTGCACTGCAGCAATGCACCAAGGCTCCTTAGACAGCACATCTCAAACCCGCGACCTCTACCAACTAGAAGGACAAGGTCAGCAAATGCATGGGAACACCACCACCTGCAAGTTCCCCTCCAAGTCACACACCATCCTGACTTGGAACTATATCGCCGTTCCTTCACTGTCGCTGGGTCAAAATCCTGGAAATCCCTTCCTAACAGCAGTATGGGTATACCTACCCCAAAAGGACTGCAGCGGTTCAAGAAGGCAGCTCACAACCACCTTCTCAAGGGCAATTAGGGATGGGCAATGAATGCTGGCCTGGCCAGATCCGCCCACATCGCATGAATGAATAAAAAAAACTGGCTGAGGTTCCTGCAAAGCTAAATTCTGGATCCCCATACCTGCCTCACTCGCAGTCTCACACTCCTGTCTCTGACGACCGTCCAATTTTAATGTAATTAATCTAATTGGTGTGACTGTCTCCTGAGAAACAGTGTCCAGCTAACTCTCCCCATCTCTGATATGTCGCAGTGTCCGCTGCTCAGAATCCTGCTCTTCAACTATGAGCCGAAAGTCCTCGTGCAGCCAACACTTGCTGCACAGGGCTGCACAGTGGCGCAGTGGTTAGCACTGCAGCCTCACAGCTCCAGTGACCCGGGTTCAATTCTGGGTACTTCCTGTGTGGAGTTTGCAAGTTCTCCCTGTGTTTGCGTGGGTTTCCTCCGGGTACTCCTGTTTCCTCCCACATGCCAAAGACTTGCAGGTTGATAGGTAAATTGGCCATTAGAAATTGCCCATAGTATAGGTAGGTGGTCGGGAGAATATAGGGACAGGTGGGGATGTGGTGGGAATACGGAATTACTGTAGGATTAGTATAAATGGGTAGTTGATGGTCAGCACAGACTCGGTGGGCCGAAGGGCCTGTTTCAGTGCTGTATCTCTAAAACTAAAAGTAAAAACTAAAACAGATGTGATCACCTTGGATCGCACGAGCTTCCACCAGCTCCCACATACTATAGCTGCAACATGTCATCTGCCCAGCCATTCTCTATTCGATTTAATTAATTAATTTGGATCTCAGTGTCGCAAAAAAATATTATTTAAATTAACACTCAACGTGTAATGATTTAAAGCAAAAAGGAGACACGCAGGAAATACCTAACAGTCACTTGCCAGCTCTCCTGTGGCGTCACACTTCGATTTTGTCGGTCAAGTAGGGCCACAGAACAGAGCCGCTGTTTCATATTATATCCCAGCTCCTCTCGCCTGTTGCCGCTCTCGCCGACGCCGCTCTGGACTTGCTTATCGGTTCTCTGAATTTATGCATTCGCCTGTAATCATTCGAATGGAAAAACTTCCTGATCATTTACAACTTTAATTTTACAAGGGTTTACCAAGCTGGAAAATGGACATATAACACAAATTGTATTAAAGATCTTCCACTTTTCTCCTCCAGTTTATATAAAGCTCAGCGATAACGACCTCCACATTCTGACAAAGAGTTTTTGCTGCTGCAATAAAGTGTCACTTGTTTCCATTTGCTTCCTGGCTGTTTCTTTCCTCAGCTCTCCTTGGGGATTCAGAGGGATCTTTGTTCATCGCTTGTCCAAATTCAGGAGGTTCCAGCTCCTCTCCATCTTCTGTCCTGGAGAAATCAACTGTATTTAAAATGTCTCCCTCTGTTTAGAGAGATGAGGAAAAACTGTTTTACATAACAGAGGGGAGCAACTAATCGGCAGGGAGTTGTTATGTTCTGGAATTCACTGTCTGATGGGTTTCTGAAAGCAGATTCAATATTAATTTTCAAAAGAGAACAGTATCAAAACTTCAATTACTCTTAGATGTAGTCGAACAGATACCAGCATAGAAAGATAGGTGAGAGAGACCGATGCCATAACTTGAGTGATGCAGAACTCAACACAACTTATTTAGAGAGTTTTTATGTGTGAATGATTGCATGTGTTTTATTTAATGCTGTTGCTTTATTTATACATTATCTTTAATCACTCAAAATAATATTCCAAACATCAGCCAGTTCAATGTTACAAGTGTTTAGATATTGGGAAAGTAGCTATTTAACGCAATTTGTATTGCAATTCTTTAATTGAGCATCTCAGGTTTACATAAAGTAAATAACTCAAGCAAGTGGAAACTTCCAAACCCAATAACACAGAATTTTCTGTCAGCAAATGCTCAGCATCTTCATCTGCTGGTGGCCCTGTCTCACTGCACTTACTGTCCTTCTCACCATCTCCGTCTGCAGGATCACCTGCCTCACTGCAGTTACTGCTCCATTCTCACCATCCCCATCTGTTGGTGACCCTGTCACACTGCACTTTCTGTTCCTTTCATCATCTCACAATCACTTTGATTTGTCGCTCTGTCCATTTTGCTCTGAGTCCGGGCTGGGTTTAGTTTAATCCAGCTGAGATTTTTAGTGACGCCTTTGTGTGAAGTCCCACCTCAACAGCTCAGTTTATGAATAAAATATAATCTCAGAACCACATTTAGATCATTTCAGGGATCAGTGCTGTGGATATAAAATATACTTTTGGTCATGTGTGGAGTGTAGGGGATGGAATATGAAATAGGATTTAGTTCCAGTCTTCAAAACCTTCAGTTCTTTCTATGATTTCACTAATTTAACAATGAGATTGAGAGAGTATTTCACTGCGTTCTTCAGCTCCTGTCTAAATTTAGTCTGCGTCACAGCGTAAATACATGTGTTGGTGCATGAACTGAGAATCCGCAGCATCTTTGATATTTGATTTGATGTAGATTTAGATTTAGAGATGCAGCACTGAAGCAGGCCCTTCTGCCCACCGAGTCTGTGCCGACCATTAACCACTCATTTATACTAATCCTACACTAATCCCATGTTCCGACCACATCCTCACCTGTCCCTATATTCCCCTACCACCTACCTATACGAAGGGCAATTTAGAATGGCCAATTTACCTATCAACCTGCAAGTTTTTTTGGCTGTGAGAGGAAACAGGAGCACCCGGAGGAGACCCACGCAGACACAGGGAGAACTTGCAAACTCCACACAGGCAGTGCCCAGAATTGAACCAGGGTCGCTGGAGCTGTGAGGCTGCGGTGCTAACCATTGCCCCACTGTGATAAAATGAGGGTCAGTGTTGGAGGAAAAATATGGAATATCTGCAATTCGGCTGTAAATGATAAACACAACCAGTGTGATCCAAAACAATATAAAACTGTCGGGTATACTGAAGAGTAAAATTATTGTTTTTCTGCGATTCTCCATCTCTGGGTCCTTCTTTCTTCCCATTATCTCCTTGCATATCCGATATCTGTGGGTTGCTTATAGTGTCCTCCAACGTGAAGACCGATGCCAAATATTGGTTTAAATTATCTACCATTTCCCTGTTCTCTGTTATCAACTCTCCAGTCACATCCTCCAAGGGTTTCACACACACTACAGCGACTCTCTTTCTTTTTATGTACCCGTGGAAGCTCTTGCTGTTTGCTTTTATATTTCCTGCCAATTTGTTTCCAAAATCGATTTTCTGTCTCTTGATCAGCGTCTTAGTCATCCACTGCTTGTTCCTAAAATATTCCAAATCCTCTGGCCTATCATTAGTTTTTGCCGCTTTGTATGCCTACGCTTTTGATTGAATACTCTCCTTGACCACCTTTGTTGACCACGGGCCGTTCATCCTTCTCGTCAATTCCTTCATTTTGACCGGGATAATTGTTTTTTTGCTGAGCGTTATGAAATATCTGCTTAAATGTCTGCCACTGCTCATCCACTGACCTTCCCCTTAGTCTATTTTGTTCCAGCCCGCTTCAGACAACTCTTTCTTCATACTTCCATAATCGCCTCTGTTTAAGTTGAGGTCACTAGTTTGAAACCCGAGTTGCTCGCCCGCAAACTGAATTTGAAATTCTTCCCTGTTGTGATCATTACCCCCAGATGATCCTTAACTACGATATCTCTTATTAATCCTACCTCGTTACACATTAATAGATTTAAAATAGCCTGTTTCCAGGTACGTTCTGCAACGTATTGCACTCAGTAGCAATTCCTGATGCACTCTATAAATTCGTCCTCCATCTTCCCTCTGCCAATTTGATTTGTCCAATCAATATGCAGATTAAAATCACCCATGGCAATTGTAGCACCCTTCTTACACGTCTCCATTACGTCCTGATTTAAAATATGCCCGACAGTGAGGCATCTCTTCAGGGGCCTATAGAACACCACCACGTGTGACTTCTTACCCTTGCTGTTCCTTATTTCCACCCGAAGTAATTCCACATCACGAGGCATTGCATCTGTATCTCTGAACATCACTGTATTGATAGCTTCATTTTTTAACAAAGTTACCCCACCTCCTTTTCCTTTTTGACGATTTTTCCAGGACGTCAAATTCCCGTGAGTATTGAGTTCCTAGTCTTGGTCACCCGACAACCACATCTCTATAATAGCTATCAGGTCATATTCATTTATTTTTGTATGTGCCATCAAATTAGAATGATTAGAATTAGAACATTACAGCGCAGTACAGGCCCTTCGGCCCTCGATGTTGCGCCGACCATCTGACCTACACTATTCCATTTTCATCCATATGTCTATCCAATGACCACTTAAATGCCCTTAAAGTTGGCGAGTCTACTCCTGTTGCAGGCAGGGCGTTCCACGCCCCTACTACTCTCTGCGTAAAGAAACTACCTCTGACATCTGTCCTATATCTTTCACCCCTCAACTTAAAGCTATGTCCCCTCGTGTTTGCCATCATCATCCGAGGAAAAAGACTCTCACTATCCACCCTATCTAACCCTCTGATTATCTTGTATGTCTCTATTAAGTCACCTCTCCTCATCCTTCTCTCTAACGAAAACAACCCCAAGTCCCTCAGCCTTTCCTCGTCAGACCTTCCCTCCATACCGGGCAACATCCTAGTAAATCTCCTCTGCACCCTTTCCAAAGCTTCCAAATCCTTCCTATAATGCGGTGACCAGAACTGCACGCAATACTCAAGATGCGGCCTCACCAGAGTTTTGTACAGCTGCATCATGACCTCGTGGCTCCGAAACTCGATCCCCCTACTAATAAAAGCTAACACACCATATGCCTTCTTAACAGCCCTATTAACCTGGGTAGCAACTTTCAGGGATTTATGTACCTGGACACCAAGATCGCTCTGCTCATCTACACTACCAAGAATCTTCCCATTAGCCCAGTATTCTGAATTGCTGTTACTCCTTCCAAAGTGAATCACCTCACACTTCTCCGCATTAAACTCCATTTGCCATCTCTCAGTCCAGCTCTGCAGCCTATCTATGTCCCTCTGTACCCTACAACACCCTTCGACACTATCCACAACTCCACCGACCTTCGTGTCATCCGCAAATTTACTAACCCACCCTTCTACACCCTCATCCAGGTCATTTATAAAAATGACAAACAGAATGGCCCCAAAACAGAACCTTGCGGTACACCACTAGTAACTAAACTCCAGGATGAACATTTGCCATCAACCACCACCCTCTGTCTTCTTTCAGCTAGCCAATTTCTGATCCAAAGCTCTAAATCACCTTCAACCCCATACTTCCATATTTTCTGCAATAGCTTACCGTGGGGAACCTTATCAAACGCCTTACTGAAATCCATATGCACCACATCCACAGCTTTACCCTCATCCACCTGTTTGGTCACCTTCTCGAAAAACTCAATAAGGTTTGTGAGGCACGATCTACCTTTCACAAAACCGTGCTGACTATCGCAAATGAACTTATTCTTTTCAAGACGATTATAAATCCTATCTCTTATAACCTTTTCCAACATTTTACCCACAACCGAAGTAAGGCTCACAGGTCTATAATTACCAGGGCTGTCTCTACTCCCCTTCTTGAACAAGGGGACAACATTTGCTATCCTCCAGTCTTCCGGCACTACTCCTGTCGACAATGACGACATAAAGATCAACAACAACGGCTCTGCAATCTCCTCCCTGGCTTCCCAGTGAATCCTAGGATAAATCCCATCTGGCCCAGGGGACTTATCTATTTTCATTCTTTCCAAAATTGCAAGCACCTCCTCCTTGTGAATCTCAATCCCATCTAGCCTAGTAGGCTTTATCTCAGTAATCTCCTCGACAACATTTTCTTTCTCTACTGTAAATACTGACGAAAAATATTCATTTAACGCTTCCCCTACCTCCTCTGATTCTGCACACAACTTCCCACTGCTATCCTTGATTGGCCCTGTTCTAACTCTTATCATTCTTTTATTCCTGATATACCTATAGAAAGCCTTAGGGTTTTCTTTGATCCTATCCGCCAATGACTTCTCGTGTCCTCTCCTTGCTCTTCTTAGCCCTCCCTTTAGATCCTTCCTGGCTAGCTTGTAACTCTCAAGCCCCCTAACTGAGCCTTCACGTCTCATCCTAACATAAGCCGCCCTCTTCCTCTTGACAAGCGCTTCAACTCATCTATCTTTATATAAATGCTGTTTGCATTCAGCTAAAAAGCCTCAAGCGTTGATATTTTAACATTATTACTCACTCTGGCTCTAATTTCTGCTGCACGCTACAGATTATATTTTCTGCCCCTTCCCATCACACTGTGTTCGCCTCCTCATGACCCTGCGCCTCAGCTCTCTCGTTTCTTTCTTGATTTTTTTAAAAGTCCTTTCAATTTAACCCGACCACCACCACCACCCACCCCAACTAATAATTTTAAAGTCCGATCTACAATCCGAGTTATACGATTCGCCAAGCCACTGGTCCCAGCTTTGTTCAAATTAAGCCCATCCTATCGGAACGGCTCTCACCTTTCCCAGTACTGGTGATGGAAATGGAGCCCATTTCTCCCACAGCAACTTTGAGCCACGTGTCTACCTCTCTAATATTCTTTACCTTACACCAATGTGCACGTGGCTCAGGAAATAATCCGGAGATTATTACCTTTGTGGTTCTGCTTTTTAATTTAGCCCCGAGCTGCACATAGTCCCTCAGCAGAACCTCTTTGCTAGTCCTACCTATGTCTTCGGTACCTACCTGGATTCCAACAACTGGATCCTTACCCTCGCACTCCAAGTTCCTCTCTCGCCCAAAAGAGATGTCCTTAACATTGGAACAAGGTAGGCAACACAGCCATCGGGACTCATTGTTTGTGCTGCAGAGAACCGAATCTATTCTCCTAACAATTCTATCTCAGATTACTACTATATGTCTTTTCTCACCCCTCACTTGACTGGCGCTCTGCACCACTGTGATGTGCTCAGCTCATTCATCCTCCCTGCGGTCTGTGCCCTCGTCCACACCGGGAGCAAGAACCTCATACCGATTGACTCAGGGGACTGGCTGAGCCTCCTCCAAAGCTAAATTCGGGATCACCATCCCTTCCTCAATCGCAGTCACACCCTCGTGTCCCTGACCATGGTCCAAGTTTGATTTAATTAATCTGAGGGTGTGACTGTCTCCTGAAATACTGTGTCCAGGTAACTCTGCCCCTCCCTGATGTGTCGCACTGTCCGCAGCTCGGACTCCAGCTCATCAACTCTGAGTCGGAAGTACCTCGAGCAGCTAACACTTGCTGCAGATGTTGTCACCGTGGATCGCACCAGCTTCCACTCGTTCCCACATAGTGCAGCTGCAACAGCAGCACATTGCCTGCCCAGCCATTTGTATTCTATTTAATTAATTAATTTGGATGTTCAATATTTTAAAAGTGAATTTCTTAAATGCACTCTTCATCTGTAATAACGTCTCTTGATTTAAACCACTTGGCTAATCAACAGAGACACGGACGAGATACCCAGCAATCACCTAACTGTTTTCCTGAGATGTCACAGCTCGGCTCTGACAGGTGGAGAGAGGTAGAAGGGGCTCTCTGCTTCCGCTTTTTATCTCCCACCGCCGCTGCCCTTCTCAAGTAAGTCCGGTCTCCATGTACTATGATAGTATGGCAATGGATGACTTGATGTTCGCTGGTGTGGTTATGGTCCAGGAGGAACTCCGAAGATATGTCAGAGATTGAGAGTTTAGGCTCCCCAAGGTTCTTTTCAGCAAACAACAACAACGACTCCATTGTCAGCAGGTTTAATGGCAATGTCAGATCTGAGAGAATGAAGTGTTGCAGATCAAAGGGACATAGATCAGAGACAGTAAAGGTGGCGCGATTCGTTTAATCACACCTGCTTCCATCTCAACACAAACCTTAACTATTTTGCTCTTTGAATGCCCCTTTCCCTGGCTCACCATTTAATAAAAGTAGTTAATCTCTACCATTATATAATTCTGAAGAAATGGCATTAAGATGCAAAGCTTGTTCTGTTTCTGTCTCCACAGTTGATTCCTGACCTGCTCAGTGTTTCGAGTATTATCTGTTTTCAATTCTAATAATGGTCGCCCTCTGCTGGTGAATACTGGTGTTTCAGTAGGTGCAGCAATGGAATAAAAGTCACAATGTGTGGGAGAATAATGCACGGTGTCGTCGTTCTCCCGACTGAGGAACAATTGCGCTCTGCTGATGAATAAATGAAATATTTAGAATTAAAGTGCAAAACCACATTAATTTCTGATCAAATTCTCCTGCTCTTCCGACATACTCTGGAATCCTCAGGGATAGTGTAGCGCAGTAAAACAATGTGTTGTATCTAGGAATTGGTGTGCCTTTAATGCTTGAACATTAATATCGGCATTAATATTCATAAAGTCACAAATTCCAACTAAAAGATTGAATACATGTTTTATTATTATTATTTAAATTTATTTCCATTGTACATCAGCACTTACATTATAAACTGCAGTAATTTGTCCACATTGAGTAGATGGCGGTGGAGGAAGCAGTTACAAGAAATGCAGATTAAAGAGACAGACCGTTTATTGATTGCCTGACGTCTTCTAAACCTTCTTTAATAGGATGTGGAAAAGTTAAGCGGTTACAAAACGAACTTTGTAAAAACTTTTTATTATTAAGCAATGGTTTTAATATCTGTGACAGTGTTGGTAATTACATGCAGAGTAATATATCTCAGTATTTGTAAAGACAGAGAAATGATCCGAAATCAATATTTTTTGGTATTTTAATTAAACAGAAAACACGCACATTCAAGCAAAATATAGAGAAAAGCCAAATCTAGTTATTTCATCACAAAGTAAAGTGATGGTTCATTAAAATAAAGTGATGTTTATATGGTAAAGCAAAGCACATTCATCATGTTCACACTGTTGGGGAAGTTCATGCCATTCTCTCAAATTTAACACAGAATATTTTCCACCAGTCTGTGCCCCACCTCCAGACATCAGATACAGGATTTAAGGCTGGTGTTTACCTGAAAGGATAAGATAAACGACTTGAGAGGGTTACAGCAATGTTCGCACTCAAACAAATACATCAATACAGTATAAGATCTCCTCAGAATATTTCTGCTTCAATATGCCTCCTATTTCTTTAGTAAGTACAAACAATGTTCTCGCTGATACTTTGGAATCGCTGACCCTTGAAAACACCAGTAATTATCATATTAATATCGGAAACAGCCGGGACTGCACAGTGTCAGCACTGTGCTGACACAGTGTCAGTGTCAGTGTTCGGGTGGCACTGTGGCGCAGTGGTTAGCACCACAGCCTCACAGCTCCAGCGACCTGGGTTTAATTCTGGGCACTGCCTGTGTGGAGTTTGTAAGTTCTGCGTGGGTTTCCTCCGGGTGCTCCAGTTTGCTCCCACATGCCAAAGACTTGCAGGTTCACAGGCACATTGGCCATTACATATTGCCCCTAGTATAGGCATGTGGTAGGGAAATGTAGGAACAGGTAGGGATGTGGTAGGAATATGGAATTAGTGTAGGATTAGTGTAAATGTGTGGTTGATGGTCAGCACAGACTCGGTGGGCAGAAGGGCCTGTTTCAACGCTGTATCTCTAAATAAAACATGAAAATATGGAACAAATAATAAAGCATTGCTCTTACCGGGTTGATGGAGATGTAAGTTGCTGAATTACACAGTCACTGCCCATCGTTGGTGGAATGTCTGCTGTTGCAAACGCTTCACAGTGAGCATCACCATTGTTTTCAGGAATAGAGGGAAACAGCAAAGCCGGATCAGTGCGGGTCTGAGAGCTGTATACTGTGGAGAGAAATCTTATGGATTAATGATTGGACTGAAAGCGGGTTCAGTGCGGGTCTGAGAACTGTATACTGCAGAGAGAAAGATTATGGATTAATGATTGGACTGAAAGCGGGTTCAGTGCGGGTCTGAGAACTGTATACTGCAGAGAGAAAGATTATGGATTAATGATTGGACTGAAAGCGGGATCAGTGCGGGTCTGAGAGCTGTATACTGTGGAGAGAAAGATTATGGATTAACGATTGGACTGAAAGCGGGTTCAGTGTGGGTCTGAGAGCTGGAGACTGTGGAGAGAAAGATTATGGATTAACGATTGGACTGAAAGCGGGTTCAGTGTGGGTCTGAGAGCTGGAGACTGTGGAGAGAAAGATTATGCACTAATGATTGGACTGAAAGCGGGTTCAGTGCGGGTCTGAGAGCTGTATACTGTGGAGAGAAAGATTATGGGTTAATGATTGGACTGAAAGCGGGTTCAGTGCGGGTCTGAGAGCTATATACTGTGGAGAGAAAGATTATGGGTTAATGATTGGACTGAAAGCGGGTTCAGTGTGGGTCTGAGAGCTGTGTACTGTGGAGAGAAAGATTATGGGTTAATGATTGGACTGAAAGCGGGTTCAGTGTGGGTCTGAGAGCTGTATACTGTGGAGAGAAAGATTATGGATTAATGATTGGACTGAAAGCGGGTTCAGTGCGGGTCATCCATCTATGTGTGAATAATATAAAGGGGAGTGGAATTTGTTGACCTCTGAATGTTTTCCACCTCCATTCACCCTGTTGTTTCACCAACGCCCACTGGGTGACAGCAGATCAAATGGATCTGCTGAGACTGAATCAGGATGTTCAGATTGAGCACTTGAAGGATTGCCAGTGGAAGTATTAATAAGAGAGATATCACACACCGAATATAATCAGGATCTTTTATCTAAAATAATTCAGGCATCTATTAATCTAATTTCCTTTAATCTCAACATGAATTTCAATCAAGCAGTCTGTGGTAACACAATTTGAAAGAAATTCAATGTAGTGACAGACAGCTGGTGACTGTGAGAGTTTAACTCACCGAGAGTGGAGAGATCACCGCCGGCACTTGTCAGTGTGAAGAGATCATCAGGACCACTGTCCAGCAACAAGTGACTATCCTGAGTGTCAATGGCTCCAGTCAGAACATCATCATAATCACCAGGAACCAGACCTGACAGGAAATAATGATACTCACAGATATCAAATGGTAAGACGAAATACTTAGAATGATATTATTAGACGTCAATCTACCCGGGCTGGCAGGGTAGATTGTGATCTTCAGCTGTAGTGAGATTAGAGGTTAGCGAATGGTAGGACCATGTCATGTCGCAGTAGTTGAGTCTCCTTTGGCCCATGCTATATTTAAAAGGCAGCCCGCAATCGATGAAAGGCAGAAGCACTGTAGGACATCTGGTGGGAGGACTGATAACTGGAGTGTTTGGCAGATGGCAGCAGCCAGAGCGAGGGTGGCTCCCAGGTTTGCTCATGCCCCCCTTCAAGTGCTCCACCAGGCAACAAGTGCAAGGATGGAAGCACTTTTCCTTCGGGAGGGGTGGAGGAAGCCTGCTAGGCAGGCACGGAGGGCATGGCAGGCGATTGAGGAGGATGTGAGCTGCCGTGAGGTGCTCCCATGCAAGAGGCTTCAGTGCAGGAATAGGATCAATGCCCTAATGTAGTGTGGCAAGGTGAGTGCCGTGCCTCACATCAAGCTGACAACCTTAAGTGACACAAATATGAAAATGAAATTGGAGACAGGGTGCCCCTACGCACTGATTCAGATCCTCTTCAATCATTGTGCAGAGATCAGTAACCACCTCCCTGGAAAGGCACGATCTTCAGTGACACTGCTGCTCCGAAATTTGCAGGAAGCAGAGCCAATGATGGTAAGTCCACTCTGGTGGGTAGCGTATTCTGCACTCAGAAGCTGCTTGCGTGCTACTGTGCACCCTGTTCATCCACACTCTCTTCCAGCCTCACGATTCTTGTCCCTGTCTGGGTGCTGCAGACCAACTCCTCGGGACTGCAGCTCTCTCCATCTCTGATTCTCCTCCACAATGGGAGGCCTCAAAACCGGACTGGCTGACACCTATTGTAAATTGCTGCACTCATTTCTCAAGGCCTCCATTCTTTTTACTTGGTGTATCTAAGTTCCAAGTCAGAGAGGACGCTCATCCTGAATACCTATGTTTTGATCGCCAGGATTGGCCAGCCTCCAGATTGTCAATACTGCGACACAGCATCTCTCGCCCTCCCTCCAGTGCCACAATGCTTTCACACCCAAAACTGACCTTCCTCTGACCTTCCCCCTGCTTGGAGAAGGCGAGTCTCTGAAAACTGTTGTTCTCGCCCATCCTTTTCTAAATTGTGAATAACTTGGAAAATTGCCATAAATTTCCTGTTTTATAGGCTCAGTTACCAGTCCAACGCCTTAAAGTGCAGCCTCCACCCACCAGCTCTGCCGACTCTCGGGATATCACCTAACAGTGTGAAGATGTCGAGCTTCCTTTGCACCGCTATCCAGTGGCATTTACCCCGTCCCTCCCTCCCTCCCCCAACAACCCCACCCCCCCCACCCCGCCTGTCTGTGGTCACTGTGTGAAAAAATTCTCCCCTCCGTTTCAATGTCACATGTATCCCATTGAATCACCCATCCAACATGCACACACATTTCACACATCACCGCCCAGACAACAGTGTCAGAAAACATCATGAACTGAAAGTTTCATTCCATTATACTACTGGGTGCAATCGGGATGATTTTGTAGAAATCCAAATTATTTCTCCTTTTTTTTTAACTAAAATCACTCAGCGATGCTCCATGTCTTCAGCAGCATAATTTTATGGTGATTAAGTTCTTTTATATTTAGTTGCTAATTTTAGATAGCAGACAGCGTGATGGATTAAAAAACGTGATGGTGACAAGTGAAATTGTACCCACCCTGAAGACTGGAGGAGTTCCTTTCAGGATTTTCTGATCCAGGATCCGTGTCACCCAAACTGTGACTGGTGTAATATTCAATCTGATTGAGGGACTCAATGGAATCAGAAACTGTTAAACACAAACATGGATGGTTATTGGAGAGATTGATTGGGACGTTCGAGTAAATAGCATAATACCGTCATCATCTGGTGACAATGTCCTGGGACTTTGTATCTGACACGATTGTGAAACATTCATCACAGGGATTGCAGTGGTTCAAGTGCAACTAGAGATAGACCATAAATGTTGGCTCATATAGTGAGCAGTTAAAACAATACACAGTACAGCTGGTGGGTCAGATTTCAGACATTAGAGCAGAGACAATAGTGTAAAACATAGTCAGTTAACACAGTTTCTTAACCCAGAATCCCTCCACTCTGTCCCTGTCTCTTTCCCTTTCAGAATCTCAAACGGCGCATTGGTCCCTAAACCGAAACCCACCCCGGACAATGGGGCAGAAAAGAGTGCAAGGAGGCTAATAACGGATTTGATCTTCGAGTCATCGAGTCATGCAGCATAGAAACAGGTCCCTTGGCCCTCCGCGTCATGCCGACCATAATGCCTATCTATACTAATACCACCTGCCTGCATTAGTTCCATATCCCTCGATGCCTTGCTCTTTCAAGTACCTCTCCAGATGCCTCTTAAATGTTGATACAGTTCGTGCCTCCACCACCTCCTCTGGCAGCTCATTCCAGATACCCACTATTATTCGTGTGAAAAATTTACCCCTTTGATCACCTTTAAACATCCTCCCTCTCACCTTAAAGTTATGTCCTCTAGTTTTAGTCACCCCTACCATGGGAAACAGAATCTGGCTATCTACCCTATCTATGCCTCTCATAATTTTATTTACCTCTATCATGTCCCCTCTCAGCCTCCTTTGCTTCAGGGAAAACAGACCCAGCCTATCCAATCTCTCTTCAGAAATCAAGCCCTCCAAACCAGGTAACATCCTGGTGAATCCTTTCTGCAAGCTCTCTAACTTTAGCACATCTTTCCTGTCATGCAGCGAAAAGAATTGCACACCGTACACCTAGTGCAGCCCAACCAATGGTATGTACAAGTGTAACATTACGTCCCAACTCTTGTACTCACTGCCTCAGCCAATGAAGGCAAGCACGCCATTCGCCTTGTTCCCCACCCTGTCTACCAGTGTTGCCACTTTCAGGGAGCAATGTACTAGCACACCAAGGTCTCTCTGCTCAGCAACACTCCCCAGGGCCCTGCCATTCATTGTATATGTCCTACCCTGGTTTAACATCCCAGAATGCATTGCTTCGCACTTGCCTGCGTTAAATTCCATTTTCCAATCACTTACCCACTTTCCAGTTGATCTGCATCCTGTTGTAACCTTAGACAACCTTCTTCACTGTCCACTATACCTGCAATCTTGGTGTCATCTGCAAACTTACTAATCATGTCCCCTACTTCTCATCCAAGTCATTAATATATATGACAAACAACAGAGGGCTCAGCACCCATCCCTGCGGCACACCACTGATCACCAGCCTCCAATCTGAAGAACATTATCATTACCAAAAGGATGTAGATGCTTTGGAGAGGGTGCAGAGGAGGTTCACCCGGATGTTGCTTGGTATGGAGGGCGCTATCACTGAAGAGAGGTTGAGTAGATTAGGCTTGTTTTCATTAGAAAGACAGAGGTTGAGGGGGGGACCTGATTGAGGTGTACAAAATGATGAGCGGTATAGACAGGGTGGATAGAAAGTAGCTTTTTCCCAGAGTGGGGGATTCAATTACTAGGGGTCACGTGTTCAAAGTGAGAGGGGAAAGGTTTAAGGGGGATATGCGTGGAAAGTTCTTTACAAAGAGGGTGGTGGGTCCCTGGAACGCGTTGCCAGCGGAGGTGGTAGACGCGGGCACGATAGCATCTTTTACGATGTATCTAGACAGATACATGAATGGGCAGGAAGCAAAGAGATACAGACCCTTAGAAAATAGGCGACATGTTTAGATAGAGGATCTGGATCGGCGCAGGCTTGGCGGGACGAAGGGCCTGTTCCTGTGCTGTTATTATCTTTTTGTTCTTTAACAACCCTCCACCACTACCCTCTGCCTCCTATCAGCCAGCCAATTTAGTATCCAATTGGCTACCTCACCCTGGATCCCATGTGTTCGAACCTTCCCGAACAACCTACCATGCGGGGTCTTGTCAAACGGGTTGCTAAAGTCCATGTACACAACGTCCACCTCCCTATCCTCGCTAAACCTTTTTGTCACCTCCTCAAAAATATCAATCAAATTCGTGAGACATGATTTCCCTCGCACAAAGCCATGCTGACTATCCTAATCAGATCTTGCCTTTCCAGATGCATATAAATCCTGTCTTTCAGAATCCCTGCGAATAACTTCCCCACCAATGATGTAAGGCTCACCAGCCTGTAGTTCGCTGGCTTATCCCTGCTTCCCTTCTTAAATAAAGGCGCAACATTAGCTATCCTCCAGTCTTCCGGTACTTCACCTGTGGCTACTGATGATGCTAAAATCTCTGCCAAGGCCCCAGAAATCTCCTCTCTTGCCTCTCATAGCATCCCAGGATACACCTGGTCAGGCCCTAGAGATTTATCCACCTTAATGCGCTTCAAAACCTCCAACACCTCCTCTCTTGTAATGTTGCTATACGTCAGGAGATCGCTGTCCCTTCCCTTGAACTCGTTAGCTTCCGTGACCTTCTGCACGGTAAATACAGATGAAAAGTATTCCTTTAAGACCTCGCCCATTTCCCGTGGCTCAACACACAGATTGCCGCACCGGTCCTGAAAGGGACCTAATCTCTCCCTAGCTACCCATTTCCTCTTAATATACTTATAGAATCGTTTAGGATTCGCCTTTACCTTATCTGCCAGGGAAATCGTCTTTGTGTGTTTTGTTGTAACCTCAGAAATTTATCTGAATGGTTAAATCGCTCTCCAAATATATCACAGGACAAAGCTTTCATCGATTTGGTAGTGTTGTTGCTCCACTATCATGAAGTGGAATTTGTAGATTTCATTTTAAACTTCAGCATACAAAGTGTTAGAATAAGTTTTTTGTAGAAACCACCGATTTCGGGTAAGAAGTTCCTGATGGGAACGTATTTCTGATCCAGTCACCAAGGGAAATAATATCTGAGATAATCTGACTGTCTCCTTCTGAGAGCAGTGACTATTTCTGGGCCAGTTTAAATGGAATAAAATGACATGATAGTTACAAAGAAACAGAAATCACGTTCTTTTAGCAGTAGTGACGGGTGGGAATCTTCCCAAACCCATTGCTCATCTTCCTGTACACAGAGATATAGACACACTCGCACTGTGATAGGACTCCTTCACATGGTGATAGTGAGCGGATTTCTGACAGTGTTCAGTCAGTAAACGGACCATTAAAATGGGGTATTTAAGCGGAAGTAACATTTGTCTCGTGAAAATTCGGTATGAAATATAAAACTCAGACCTGAACGCCGGATCTGATAGGAATCCTTGCCAGGTGGAATATTCTCAATCTCTTCATAAATTGCTTGGTATAAACCAGCCGGTGAACCCTTGCCACTCGTGACAGAACCTGTCAGATGGAGGGTGGGAATGATTAAAGTTTAGTTACAACCCACGAGCCTTTAACAGTAAATTATCTGCGAACACATCCAAATCACAGAGATGGTGATAGTAAAGAGACAAAGCCAGGTATTGTGAATGCGGAGTAGTTTTGTTGTGCTTATTTTCCTATATGTCTATGTATCTATCTTTCTGCATACTCATATATTTACCTGCAGCAGACTGGGGACAAATTCAATCAAGTTTGTTAGAAACGATCTCCCCCTGACAAAGCCATGCTGACTGGCCCCGATTAATGCCTGCCTCTCCAAGTGGAGATTAATCTTGTTCCTCGGATTTTTTTTCCAATAGTTTCCCTACCACTGATGTTAGATTCACCAGCCTGTAATTACCTGGTTTAGCCCTGCTACCCCTCTTGAATAATGGTACCACATTCACTGTTCTCAGTCCTCTGGTACATCTCCTGTGACCAGACAGGATTTGAAAATATGTGTCAAAGCCCCTGCTATCTCCTCCCTTGTCTCAGATAACAGCCTGTGGCTCATCTCATCTGGGCCTGAGGATTTATCCATTTTAAGCCCACTAAATCATCTAATACTTCCTAACTTTCAATGTTAATTTGTTCAAGCATATCACCATCCCCCTCCCTGGTCTCTACACCTACATCATCCGTCTCCATGGTGAACACAGATGAGAAGTAATCATCAAAAACTTAATCTATGTCCTCTGTCTCCACACACTGATGGCTATTTTGGTCCGTAATCGGCCCTACTCTTTCCTTGGTTATCCTCTTTCCCTTAATATATTTAAAACAACGCCTTTGGAGTTTCCTTTATCTTGCTCACCAGTGTTTGTGCATGTCCCCTCTTCGCTCTCCGAAGTCATTTTTTAAGTACCCCTCTCCTTTCTATACTCCTCTTGGGCAGCCGCTGTTATCAGCACTCTGAATCTGTCACAAGCCTCCTTTTTATTCTTTATCTAATCCTCCATATCCCTTGACATCCAGGGTTCCCTGGACTTGTTGCTCCTCCCCCTCAACTTTACGGGAACATGTGGGACCTGATCTCTCACTATTTCCTTTTTGAATGTAAGAGCCCGTGGGATCCATGGCAATTTATCAAATTGGATCCAAAGTTGGCTTAGTGCAGGAGGCAGAGGGTGATGGTCGATGGTTGTTTTTGCGATTGGAAGCCAGTGACCAGTGGTGTACTGCAGGAATCGGTTCTGGGACCCTTACGGTTTGGAATGTACATTAATGATTTAGATGTAAATATAGGAGTAATGTTAGTAAGTCCGCAGATGACACGAAAATTACTGATGTCATAAACATTGAGGAGGAAAGCTTTAGATTGCAGGACGATAAAGATGAGCTGTCAAGATGGGAGGGGGAATAGCAAATGCAATTTAATCCTGAGAAGTGTGAGGTGATACATTTTGGGAGGACTAACAAGGCAAGGGAATACAGAATGGATGGTAGGACCCTAAGAAGTACAGAGGGTCAGAGGTACCTTGGCGTACTTGCCCATAGATCAGTTAAGGCAGCACAACAGGGAAATAAGTTGGTTAGGAAGGCATATGGAATACTTGTAGTTATGAGCTGAGGCATAGAATATAAGAGCAGGGAGGTTAAGATGGAGCTGTATAAAATGATAGTTAAGTCACAACTGGAGTACTATGTACAGTTCTGGGCACCACACTTTAGGAAGGATGTGTGTGCACTGGACAGAGTGCTGAGGGGGTTCACCTGGGCTAGAGCAATTCAATTATGAAGCGACACTGGATAGGTTAGGGTTGTTTTCTTGAGAGCAGAGAAGGCTGAGGGAGGACCTGATTGAGGCATACAAATTTAGGAAGGGCATTGATATGATAGATAGGAAGAAACGTGCTCCGTTAGCGGCGGGGTCAGTAACCGGGGGAATATATTTAAAGTAAGGGGCAGGAGTTTGAGAGGAGAATTGAGGAAGAAAATATTCACAAAGAGGATGTTTGGAGTCTGGAACACACTGCCAGAAGGGATGGTAGAGGCAGTACCCTCACAACATTTAAGGTATTTAGATGAGCACTTGAAATGCCATGGCATCCAAGGCGAAGGGACAAGGGCTGAGTAATGGGATTAGAATAGACAGGTGCTTGATGGCTGGCACAGACACGATGGGCGGAAGGGCGCGTTTCTCTGCTGTATAACTCGACTACTCTATGGCCCGTTCTCCTGCTTGTGATCGTTTGTAAAATACCTCCAGTCTAGCGAGGTTACCAGGCTCGATCTTATCAGCTTTAGGACTGTCATGTTACAGAGCCTGTTCTGATCGGGTCCTTGGTTGAGATAACAGGCCTATGCTGTCCGAGATATAGAATCTTTCTTAATAAGAGAGAGCGAGCCATTTCTAGAAGAACTCTATATTATTATGAAAAGTGTCATTTATTAAGAGTCCCATTTGTTATAGTAAATCAGGAGTTCGTTGAATGGGTGAAATATGAGTGGAAGCGTTGTTTTGAAATGTGGAATCACCGCTGGTGAATGCAAAAGGTCCTATACAAATATCACTTGTAAAAGTAACAGACAGAGCCGGTTGGAAAGCTCGAGATTGGATGCCCAGAGCCAGAATCTGAAGGGCTGAAATTGATACCCAATGGATGAAGGAAGATTAACAGTCAAATAAATAGGTGAATGCACAGCCCAAAAATGTCAATAGAGCTTCCGGATCCATTGTTACAATAAGTACATTTTCAAGACTTTCATGAATTATGTGCTGAACTCTCACAGTGAATGTGGACAATTCAAATCACTCTTAATTTCAAATGTCACATTCTATTAATTCAGGAGAACTTTGAATGGAGAAAATCAGCAAAAACGAGTACAATGTATTTCGAACAAAGCCAGTTGGCAGTCCATAGAAAGCTGCAATGAACGAGAGTTTTGCAAGGATATGTCACAATATCTGGGATCTTGTGTTGGATCCGCGGTAAGATATGAACCTCACCTCTTCTGAGTGACTTTTTCTGTACAACCACTATCAGTGAGATCAACACAGAGATTAGCAGGACTCCGAAGCAGCCCGCAACGAGGATGGAAGTAGTTTTATATCCCTGTTCTTAATGACAATAATACAGAAAGTTTTAACACAGACACAGTCCATCTTACACAATAAAATATTTACAAGAAGTTTTTAATAATTATATCCACTGTTTCCGGGCAATGAGTCCGGCTGAACATTCCCCATTATGTGTGGTGCACATTGCACCAGAGGAAAGTGTGAGCCAGTCTAAATTACAGAGACAGTGCCCCCATGTTTCTGATGAGTACAGGACAGTTCAGGTACAGCCAGAAACTGGGATTAGCAGAATTTCAATCAGAACATTTGAAATGTCCGGTGAGGCAAAAAATTATCCAGTCATTGAGAACGTGCTCATAGTATCTTCTGAGAATGACAACAATAGCAATTCAACTAATGCAAACCCTGACACTCGCTGGAATAGTAATAATGGTAAGTACCTGCAGATGTGGACGGGAAAACAATTGGAGGCACATCGAGTCCTGTGGAATATAGTGTACAAAAAAGTTCAAAAAGATGAAATTTCTGCGCTTTCCATTTAAACGATAAATACTGTTCTTAATTTCCTGAAGTCACGAGTCAATTTAACAAAACAACCTTAACCCCACTCTTCAAACCCTGCCATCCTCACCGGAACAAATCACACTGGCATCTTCCTTGTGATCACAGTCAGATTGAGCTGGCGATGAGGAAGGACAGTCGGCCAGAGAAGATTCGCTTCCGGTGCACTTCACCTCATCCAGCCAGATAACACCGTCACCCTGGGAAAAAGTAGCCCCTCCTGGGGCCAATAGAGCGTGGCCACAACCCAGCTGCCTGCAGACAACATTGGCATCGGCCATATCCCAGGAGTCATCACACACCGTGCCCCAGATGTTATTGCACAATATCTCCACTCTCCCGGAGCAGTTGGTGTTACCTCCAAACAGGCGCAACCATTGTCCCGAATCTGTCAAAGAGAATCAATTATTATTATTGATGTAGTATAAGACAGGAGTACAATTGTTGGTATAGGAAAGAGGAAGTAGCACCTGGTGAAAGCCCACGTTTACAATCATATTCTCGAATGCAGTCCTCTGATCTATGGAGCTGCTCCTTTGCTACATTCGCTTCTGTTGAGAAGAGAAACATGCTGACTGTGTCAGACACCGATGTTTCAAATGACACTTGCACATTGAGAGGTTTGTATTGTTACCTGAACAAACAACACCAGCATCGTCCCTGTGTTCACAGTTGTGTTTACCCCACGGTTCTGTTTGACACTGCCAAAGGAACGATTCATGTGAAATACACTTCATCCCATCGAGCCAAATGGTTCCGGATCCTTCTCCGAATGACTGAGTGTAATAATCGATAGAACTGAGGGGACCGCACTGTAACTGTTTACAAATCACTTCTGCATCAGGTCCATCGAATGTATCTGAGCACACTGTTCCCCAGGTGCCATTGTAGAACACTTCCACTCTCCCCTCACAGCGATGTTTCCCATTCACTAGCTGCAGCTCCTTGTGCTCTGTTAATGACACAAGAAATATCCAGATGTTTAGATTGATAACTTGCTAAATGTTCATACTGCACAGTTCAACACATGCTGCACCGGCTGTGTTCACTGATTGTCGGTAATTATTTCAGAAAATCTGACAGCCCATAATGTAATGAAGAATAATAAACATGGATTTCACAACAGGAAGACAAACAACGTTATTGAATTAATTGAATAAGTTACAGAAAGATAATTCTGTCGATGCAATATGCATGTTTGCTTTTCTCGAAAGGCCTCTGTCAAGGTACCACAGAGTAGGATCATTACTGGGGTCAGAGCATGTGGAGTCAAGAGATCAGTGGAAGAATGGTCGAAAACTGGCTACAAAGCACACCGTCATTGTTAAAGATGGTAACCCAGGATGGTGGAAGGTGGGAAGTTGTGTGACAAAGGGCTGGTGTCACTGCTGCTCAACATTTACATGGATGATTTGGACTTAGACAAGGGGTACATCATTTCAAAATTTAAGATGACAGCAATTTGGGGAAATAGTTAACACTAAGAAAGCCAAGGACAAAATATGGAAGACGTTAATAAACGGGCAGAGTGGGCATACAATTGCCAAATGAGTTTTCATACAGATAAGTCGAAGTTGGTGAGTTTTGATAGGAAGAATAAAGATGCCACATGTACTTGCTTGGAAAATACGAGTGAAAATGATGGAGAGCAGCAAAGAGATCTCGGGATACAGAGACACGAAATCACTAATAAACTGACAGAGACCGAAGCTTTTGATCATAAATAAAGTATAATCATGAATAAATCTGAAAGGAAATTCAGGAGAGTTTTTGTTTTACCTGGGGAGTAGTTTGAATTTTGAATTCTGAACACATGCAATTGTTGAAGTGAACAGCACTGATGCCTTTAAGGTAAAGCTATATCGGTACATGAGGGAGAAAGAAGTAGGCGGATATGCAAAGAGGGTTAGATGCAGTAATCTGGGGCGATAATCGTGGGCAACATAAGCACCACATTGACCAATTAGGCTGAATGGCCAGATTCTGTGCTGTTCATTTTATGTAATTTGATGTAATAGCTTCCCTGTGAAGCCACGTGCACAACACTACGGAAAATGCGTATTTGGAAGCACCGTTACCTGAACACATGACCCTCACATCTTCTTTATGAGAACAGTCGTGGTTACCCCACGATGCTGAGGGACATTTCCAGAGAAATGATTCGTTACTGGAACACTTCAGTTCATCCAACCAAACTGGCCCTGAACCTGGTCCACAAGATGCAGGAAGTGCCATGTCCAATGCCTTTCCACAACCCAGCTGTTTGCAAACCACGTCAGCGTCCACCAGATCCCAGGAATCATCACAAACTGAGCCCCAGGTCCCATTGTAATAAATCTCCACTCGGCCAGTACATGGGCTTCCACCGTCAGACAGCCTTAACTGCACGTGGTCTGTTGGACAACAGTACATGAGGATTATACTTTCAATACACATTCACCTCATCACTCATTACAACTCATTGTGCCAACACCAGCATTAAAAACAACATGTTAAATGTGCCTGTGACAGGTAAATAAAACAATACAACAGAATATCTGTTTACACTTACTTCTTACATAGAATGTAAATAACAGAAATGTTTCAGATATTCGACGACATCTGACTTTGATAAGTTCTGGTCTCCCGTTTCCCTTTTATGTTTTGAACGCGGTTTACGGTGTTGCACAGGCAATCACTCACACGATTAACAGTTAATTTATACTCATGTTATGTAACTGTATCAGTTTCTTGTCCATGTATGTTACCCTTATTTGTTATCTTCATAAGACATTTACTGCTATCTCCTATTTCCTTCATCTCTGTAGAAGCGAACAAAAAATGTGAATTCAGGGTGATGGTATGGGGTGCGGGTGGGGGTGGGGAACAGATAGGAAGTTAGACCTGGTGGGTTGGCGAAGAAAGGGAAGTAGCGGAGGCGAATGAATGGATGTTTTTGAACTTTGTGACAAAAAAGTGCACAAACTCCTCTCACTTATTTTTGGAGTTGAGGGTGGACGAAGCAGGGGAGGGGTTCAGGAGGAAGATTTAGGATGGAGGAGATATGCTGTACGTTTTCATTGCCTTCCTGCATGATCTTTGTCTAACGGGTGGTTTTAGTGAAGAAGAGCAGGGCCCGATGATGCTTTATGTGATTGATCCATTCAGGATTATATTACCAGATAGTTCGCCAGATGTCACCGTGCCTTTCTGTTTTTTTAATTCTTTCATGGGCTGTGGGTGTCACTGGCAAGGTCAGCATTTGTTTAATCTACTCTATTTATTACTTCCATTTCATACTGGAGAATGTAACGTTCACAAGTTCTACCCTTAAACATCAGCCTTGCAATATGCTGTATCTTCGTGTAGAACTATGTTCTGGGGTTGTGTTGATTATAACATTATCACAAATCAATTTAATATTAATTGCATAACAGAATCACTTACTTTTGTAAGGATGGGACTCTGTCTTTGACAATGAAGACATCTGAGTAATTTTAGAGATAAACCACACGTCTGAACAGAGAATATGCAGACCTATCTGTCCAGACAGACTGCTGCTATTATGTTCAATGAGCAGACGAATCTTGTGAGGCACATTATCAATTGCTGTTGTCTGTAAAATATCAATGAACTAAACTACCAATTATATCAATATGTGACTGTTGGAGGGAACAACGAAGGCAGAAAACAGGATCTCTCTGCAAAATGTTGGACAGGATCAGGAAGTGTCACTGGACAATTGAAATCCATATGTGTAGACCTCCTGGCTGAGCAGGAAACCAGTATTCAATCTGGACTAGACAAAAATGATTGGACTAATTGCGTCAGGCACTTTGGGGAATAAGAATCAGGATGTGACCCATCACATAGAGAAGTAGAAGACAAGGAGAAGACACATGGCTTCTGTAGGCGGACATAAATGTTGGGTGGAGCTGGACATCTACCTAACTAAAGAACAAGATTACATACTCTACTCTGTCCAGTGACTGAGTGTGTAATAAACATTCGGCACTGTAAACCTCTGACGTGAAACGCTGGAATGTATTGAATGTGTCCGAAAAAAATACTACTGTAACCAATCGGTATCAAATCTGAATCATTCACCATCTCATATGTTGTAAGTTCCACTCAGTCATATTTAAATAAACGTTCGTTGGAACAACCCCAAAACATCTGTCGAGGCTTACATTCTGCATAATGCAACTTCCCCAGAACATATGCCTGCATTGACATGCTGCACAATGGAACTTTCAAGCGTATAGTCCAAAACATCTGTTTACTTTTATACACAGACTACTGAAACTTACACCAGCACAACTCCCACACAGCTACCTCCACTTATATACAGTACAATAGAACTGATTGCAAGCTCGGCGCCGGATTTGACACCAGAGATGAGATTCCAATTCCATATTCTATTGATCACAAGGCCGTTATCTTTAATCTCTATCATCCTTCACCTCCCTTCCGGCCTCAGCCCATCTGCTGCTGAAATGCTCACCCATGCTTTGTTGTCTGTAGAACCGCATCTTTCAATGTTCTCCCGGGTGATCACACATCCTGCATCCTCCAGAAACATCAGCTCATCCAAAGCTTTGTCGCCTGTCCTCCATGAAGCCTCTCTCAGGAGCGCCACTGCACTCACTGGTTTCCCTGCCACCAATGCCACGAGTTTTCAATTATGATCTTCATGTTCAGACACCTTCATGCTCTCCCCCTGCCATCAGTATAACCGCCTCCAGCCTGAATCATTTCGAGAGCTCTGCATTTCTCTGAATCCAGCTTTTTGTACATCTCCCACTTCCATCCCCCACAACTTTCAGTCTAGCCTTTAAACATCTAACCACCCAGATGAGAATTTCCACCCCAAACATCTCTGTGTCTCCGCCTCTTCAAATCCAACCATCTGACTAAAAAAGTAGTCACCCAGTTGAACATCTCTTTGTCTGGCTCTGTGTCAGTTTTCTGTCCAATTACATTCCTGATAAACTCTTTGTGATGTATGTGTTTATTGAAAGTTATGTAAGAAAAAAGTTCTTGTTGTTTAATTGTGTCCATGTCCTCTCTCTCTGCACACCACCCCATCCATCCCCAGCTCCCCGACCGCCCACCATCCTCATCCCCTGCCCCCAAGTGAAAGCACTGATTTGAGACACGCAGGAACAAGTAACACGTATTATCACTTTTCTCAGCAGATTAGACATTTCACTTCTTTGTTTTTGTAAAAGCAGTGAAGAATTTGTTTACCTGAACACAGGACCCCAACATCCATACTGTCAGTGAGAGACGAATTCAATGTGAACAAACTGCAGTTCTGGAGCTGCAATTCATTTCCGACACATTGGACATCATTCACCCAGACGGGTCCTTCACCCTTTCCGTCCTTTGGATAGTTATAAGTGGCTGTCGCTTCACCGCAGCCCAGCTGTGTACAGACCACGTTGGCATCATTCAGGGTCCAGAGTCTGTCCTGCAATCTCCTCCAGCTGCCGGTGTAGTAAATCTCCACTCGCCCATCACACCAGCTTCCCCCGTTAGTCAGCCTTAGTGACCAATTTTCATCTACAATATGAAACACAATGGTGAAATTGAAGCATAGTTTGCTGCCACCAGAAAAGTTATTAATTTTGTTGGTTACTATTTCTGTCATCATTGTTCAGAAGGCTTGTCGGCAGATGTTGTTCACCATCACCTTTTCTCAGTAAATACATTTTGGAGACATACCGAGTAGCTTCCGCTGTTTAAACTGGGGGCCAAGGGTAAAATGAACTGGAGGTGAGCGCGGCACATACCGGCAATTGATAAGTTAAGAGACCGAAGGGTGGGGCAGGGGCTTTAAATGGCTCCTGACAGATGACAGTTCCTTTCATCCCATATGGAGAGAAACAGACAAGTTTACGTTGCCACAATGCTTCCGATGACATCTCAAGTCGCCTCACAGGCAATGAAGCACTTTTGATTTGTCATCACTAATGATGACAGGTGACTGACCCGAGGGACTGAAGGTTGTCCTCCTGTTCACATGTACTGATATTTCCTGCTCTCGCCCTGTACGTGAAGCATCATCAACGTTTATTCCAATTTCTCCCCCTCATCTTCACATGGTCCATCTTCAACTCTTCCATTCCCTTCCTCAACATCTCTGTCTCTGATTCTGGGGATAGGCTATTAACTAATATAAAGAGTAAGCCCAGTGACTCTCACAGTTATCTTGTCTATGATTCCTCACACCACGATTCCTAGAATGATTCTATCACATTCTTCCACTTTCTCCATCTGCATTGTATCTGTCTGGTGATGCAACCGATCATCCCAGTGCTTCCAGATATGTCTTCCTTTTTCCACAACCGAAGATTCTCCTCATCTCCTCATCCACCCACCATGGTTGACAGGGCCCCATCATGTCCATTCCATTTCCCATACTTCTGCTTTAACCCTTTCCCCCCTCGCAGAACCATGATAGGATTCTGCTTCTCCTCATCTTCCACTCCATCAGCTTCCATATTCAACAGATGATCTTCCACCATTTCCACCACCTTTAATGTGATAGCACTACCAAACACATCTTCCCCTTCCCTCCACTTTTAACATTCCAAAGGGACCATTCGCTCTGTGACACCCTGATGCACTCTTCAATCATTCTCATCACCCCTTCCCACAGGAACTTCCCAGGCAAGCGCAGAAGATGCAACCACTGCCCTTTTACCTCCACCTTTCTCACCGTCCAAGCCGGCAAATACTGCTTCCAAGTAAAACAACGATTTGCTCGTACTGCTTTCTCTTCAGTATACTGTATTTGCTGTATTGACTGATTATGATGCGTCTCCTTTACATTGGCACAGCAAACACAGTCGAGTGATTAATTTGCAGAACACCTTTGTTTAGTCTGCAAACTTCACCTTTATCTTCCTTGTATTCATTGTATACTCCACTCCCACTCTGACCTCTCCCTCCACTTTCTCCTACACAGTTCCAATGAAGGTTAACATAAGTTTGAGAAATAGCAAATTAAAAGCAAAATTCAGCGCGTGCTGGAAATCTGAAATAAAAACAAGAAATGCTGGAAATACTCAGCAGGTCTGGCAACATCTGTGGAGAGAGAAGCAGAGTTAACGTTTCAGATCAGTGACCTGCCTTCACAACTGACAAATATTAGAAACGTAACAGGTTATAAGCAAGTTAAGTGGGTGTGGGGCAAGAGATAACAAAGGAGAAGGTGTACATAGGATGAGGTTACAGAATAGCTGACCAGAATGACATGGAGCAAAGATGTGTTAGTGGTGTGTTGAAAGACAAAACATTAGTACAGAAAGGGTGTTAACAGACTGAAAATTGAACAGCCACAAGTACAAACATAATAAAACAGTGGGTAACCCAACTGACCAAACTCAGATGAAATAATATAAAAACAAAAAAAAAAAAAAAATTGGAAAAGAAAAAATAACTCAAAATAAAAGTAAAATGGAGGGCCCGTCATGCTCTGAAATTATTGAACTCAATGTTCAGTCCGGCAGGC
This sequence comes from Heterodontus francisci, assembly GCF_036365525.1. Classification (NCBI taxonomy): domain Eukaryota; kingdom Metazoa; phylum Chordata; class Chondrichthyes; order Heterodontiformes; family Heterodontidae; genus Heterodontus; species Heterodontus francisci. The sequence continues at coordinate 1,428,832 of NW_027140566.1, forward strand.
TGTGGGGTTCCTGATCGGAAAATGAGATGCTGTTCCTCGAGCTTGCGTTGATGTTCACTGGAACATTGCAGCCATCCCAGGACAGAGATGTGAGCATGAGAGCAGGGGGAGCGATGAAATGGCAAGCAACCAGAAGTTCAGGGTCCTGCTTGAGGACTGTTGGAGGTGTTCACAAATCAGTCATGCAGTCTGCGTTTGGTCTCCCCAATGTTGAGGAAAGCACATTGTGAGCAGCGAATACAATATACTACATTAAAATAAATACAAGTAAATCGCTGTTTCATCTGCAAGGGGTGTTTGGGGTCTGGAATAGTGAGGGGAGAGGAGGTAAATGGGCAGGTATTACACCTCCTGCGATTGCAGGTGAAGGTTCTGTGGGAAGGGGATGAGGTGGTGGGGTAGCGGAGGAGTGGACCAGGGTGTCACGGAGAGAACGATCCCTTCAGAATGCTGACAGGGGAAGGGAGGGGAAGATGCATTTGGTAGTGGCATCACGCTGGAGGTGGCGGAAATGGCGGAGGATGATCCTTTGGATATGGTGGCTGATGGGGTGGAAAGTGAGGACAAGGGGAACCCTGTCACTGTTTTGGGAGGGAGGGGAAGGGGAGAGGGTAGAGGTGCAGGAAATGTGCCAGGCACGGTTGAGGGCCCTGTAAGCCACTGTGGTTGGAAGGACCTCCTATAAGGACTCCATTCCATTCTCCAAGATTCTCCGTCTCCAACGCATCTGCTGTGATGATGCTACCTTCCATGACAGCGTTTCTGATATGTCTTCCTTTTTCCTCAACCGAGGATTCCCCCCCCGCCACCCCCACTGCGATTTACTTGTACTTCTTTCAATGTAATGTACTGCATTCACAACAAAAACGACTTGAGAGGGTTACAGCAATGCTAACCATCAAACAAATACTCCAAATGTATGATCTCTTCAGAATATTCCTGCTTCAATAAGCCTCCTATTTCTTTATTAAGTATAGAAAATGTACCCTGATACTCCCTTCAATCATTCTCAACACCCCTTCCCACAGGAACTTCCCATGAAAGCGCAGGAGTTCCAACCACTGCCCTGTTACCTCCACCTTTCTCACCATCCAAGCCCCAAAACACTGCTTCCAAGTGAAACAACGATTTACTTGTACTGCTTACTCTTTCGGATACTGTATTTACTGTATTGACTGATCATGATGCGTCTCCTTTACATTGGCAGACCAAACACAGTGGAGGGATTACTTTGCAGAACACCTTTTTCAAGTCTGCAAGCTTTACCTTTCGCTTCCAGTTGCCTGTCATTTTCATTGTCTACTGCACTCCCACTCTGACCTCTCCCTCCTCTTTCTCCTGGACAGTTCCAATGCAGGATAATATAAGTTTGAGAAACAGCACTTCCTCTTTCCACTAGACTCTTTACAGCATTTTAGAATGAACACTGAGTTCAGCAATTTCAGATCAGATTCCCTCCCCCTTTTTTTCTTTTTTGGACGATATTTGACTTCCAATTTGCACCTCCTCTAGAAATGTGCTTTTTACTTGGCCCATTCTAACATACTTTTGCTCTGCATTGTTCGTTTTACCAGTTCATCTCTCCTGTCTTTCACCACATCACGGAGCGTTCCTTTCATTCTTTCCTTGTTACCCCCTTTCTTTAAAAAAAACTGTTAAATCTCTAAGTTCTGATGAAAGATCCACAATCTGAAAGGTTGATGCTCTTTCTGTCACCATGTATGCTGCCAGAACTGCTGAGTATTTCCAGCACATCCTGTTTTTATTACCTATATTCTTCTTTCTTTTGGGCCTCCTTATCTCGAGAGACAATGGATACGCGCCTGGAGGTGGTCAGTGGTTTGTGAAGCAGCGCCTGGAGTGGCTATAAAGGCCAATTCTGGAGTGACAGGCTCTTCCACAGGTGCTGCAGAGAAATTTGTTTGTTGGGGCTGTTGCACAGTTGGCTCTCCCCTTGCGCCTCTGTCTTTTTTCCTGCCAACTACTATATTGCAAATTGTGAAACGTGGGAGCACTTTTGCATTGAGCAGTGTCCCACATACAGTGATCAGATAACTGAGCAGAGAATCTGTTATATGAGGGTGCTGGCTGAGAGATAAATATAATCCTGGAAATTGGGAGAATTTAAATTTACATCAAAATTGTGAAATTTTCAAAGACATAGCACATTGGTGAAATAACGAATTATGCCATTCACTATAATTTTATTGCAATCGGTGTGGTGGAACTTAAAATATATCTCACACTATGTATCTTGCAACAAGTTCACAGTGTTTTCTATTAAACAGATGATCTTTGCAGAGAATTTCATGATAATTCATATTTGAACTGCCTACATTGATAACAGTTTCAATGCTCGAGCAACATTTACATTCAATGGCAGTGGTCCTGGGAGCGAGTTGCTGACTCTATAGCCCTTGAAAAATGCTCCAGATTTACCCGGAAATAGATATTATATGACGAGAAGTACTACCAACGAGTCATTGTATGCATAAATGTTTACTGGAGTGAAGCTTTGATTCATTTGTAATTTAATTCAGACCAATAAACCCACAAACACATCTCAGAATCTTACTGACAAAGGAAGCATGGGATCAGCAAAACTAGTGAATCAGAGACCTGTGGAAATAGTCAATGATGCTTGACAGCAGAGCGGTTGGTGTATTTCAGTTCAATTGACTGAGATGACTCACCCGTACAGATGACACCTGCATCGTTTTCATGGGAGAAGCTAAACTGTTCCCAGGATGAAACAGGACAATCCCACAATCGCGTCTCGTTCCCCAGACACCTGTAATTTTCCTTCCACACTGCACCAGTACCCTTTCCAAAGCGGGCTCCTCCCGGGATTGAGTTTACTGCCCCACACTGTAAGTGCTCACAGACCACTTTGGCGTCTTCCATATCAAAGTAAAGGTCACACAGCGTCCCCCACTGGTGTCCATGTAGCACCTCCACCCGACCGGAGCATCTGTCCATCCCACCAACCAATCGAAGTTCAGGTTTTCCTGTATTGAAAACAAATACAAATCCAAATAATTTCTAAATCATCCTCTGCATAGAAAGAGCAAAATAGAAAATGCGTAAAAAGAGAAGGAGAATTTTATCAACACGATTATCCAACCATACTTTACACAAATTATCTATCAAAAACAATTTGAATTACTACAGCAACACAAAAGTAAAATACTGCGGCTGTTGGAGATCTGAAATGAAACAGAAAATGCTGGAAATACTGAGCAGTGCGAGCAGCATCTGTGGAGAAAACAAGAGAGTTATGTTTCAGGTCTGTGTCCTTTCCTCACAATAATTACTACAGGACCTCTTTAAGAAGTTGGCTGAATACTCAAAAGTTAACAGTTCTTCTTTCAAACGTTAATCGATTGTTGGACTTTATCTCTTGGTACTTGGAATATAAAACTCAGAAGGATGTGATGTTTATATTGTATCTGTTGTCGCTTTTGGGCACGGTACTTCACAAAACCATCAGCTTTGGAGTTGGTGCTGGACAGAGTCACTGGAATGACAACTATGCTTCAAGCGTTACATTATGAAGACAAGTTGCATAAACTTTGTTTGCAGTAGATTGCGTTTAGAAGGATTAGACCTTATCGAGTTGACGTGTTTAAAATGTTTAAGGGGTTTGATAGATGCGCTAGAGAAGATCAAAAGAACAAATACAAAACAAGGCCATTTAGGAGCTGCTTTTCTTCATGAGGGATGTGGACATCTCTGGCAGTTATTGCTCAAATTTATTTGCCATTGAAACCGTTGTCAAGACCTTCTTCTTGAACTAAAATTGATTGCCTGGGCAATGTTCTTCTGCAAGTTCTGAGGTAGGTAGATTTCAGTCAAAGGTTTTAGGCAAAGTGTGTACCTTTAGCTGCATGTGTTACAAACAAAGTGGGCAGTGTAGAATTTGGTAATTAGTGTGTAAGACTCAAATCTAGCCTTAACATGTAGAATTTAACTTGCAATATTAAAAAGCTGCAAGGCAGTTCATGTTAGCAGTTAATCGTGCAAGTCAAGTTCGCAGTAAGCAGTCAATCAGCTGTGATTGTCCGATCTGGGGTAATTACTGTCAGCTGGAAACGGTCTAAACTGTTGCAACTTGAATGAGCCTGCAAAGGCATATAACATTAGACTTCATTGCAAGTGGGTTTGAGTGCAGGAACAGGGATGTCTTACTTCAGGGCCTTGGTGAGACCACATCTGGAGTACTGTGTGCAGTTTTGGTCTCCTTATCTGAGAAAGGATGCCCTTGCCATGGACAGAGTGCAAAGAAGATTTACTCGGCTGGTTTCTATGATGGCAGGATTTACGTTTGAGGAGAGATTGGGTCCACTGGGCCTATATTCACTAGAGTTTAGAAGAACGAGATAGAGCCACATAGAAACCTATAAAATTTGAACAGGACGAGGCAGGCTCGATGCAGGGAAGATGTTCCCGATGGCTGGGGAGTCCAGAACCAGGTGTCACAGTCTCAGGATATGGGGTATGCTATTTAGAACCGAGATGAGGAGAAATGTCTTCACTCAGTGGGTGGTGAACCTGCGGAATTCTCTACCGCAGAAGGCAGGGGAGGCCAAACAATTACATATTTTCAAGAAGGAGATGGATATCTTTCTTAATGCCAAAGGGATCAAGGGGTATGGGGACGAAACGGAAGAGGGTACTGAATTTGATGATCAAACATGTTTTTTTTAATTGCTTGGCAGGCCCGAAGGGCCGACTAGCCTACTCCTACTCCTATGTTCTATGTTTCCATTTTTAGTCTTCTAGTAAGGCATAGTGTAACCACAGATTGCAATGTTAACTGAATACATTATGAACATAGTGGGAAGTTAGAGTTTGCTCAGAGAAAGTATTCGGTGCAGAGGGGGAAAAGGAGGTTGTTTTTTAAAATTCTTTCACAGGGAGTGGATGTTTTTGGCTAGGCCAGCATTTATTACCAAACCCGAATTGCCCTTGCAAAGATGGTGGTGAGCCGCCTTCTTGTACTGCTGCAGCGCATGCGCACTCAGTACACCCACAGTGCTGTTAGGAAGGGAGTTCCAGGATTTGACCCAGCGACGGTGAAGAAACGTTGATATAGTTCCAAATCAGGATGGTGTGCGGCTTGGAGGGGAACTTGCAAATGGCGCTGTTACCATCCATCTGCTGTGCTTGTCCTTCTAAGTGGCAGATGGCATGGGTTTATAACGAAGTGCTTTGTTTTGTCTGTTCAGCTTGAGTAAGTGTGTGGAGTCACTGATTTAACACAGCACCACAGCCAGCAGCAGCAGAGCTTATTGGGAGAGGCAGACACCAGACAAATAGAGGGGAAGCAATTGTCAAGTCAGAGTATGAGGGGACGTGGATAAGTTTCAAATAAGTATTAAGTTAATTGGTGAGTGCTCAGTGTTTCGGCATTAGCTAACCAGTAAAATAGCTTTAAACCTAAAATGCATCTACAAATAATTTTAACTCTAAAATAAAGACAGACTAAGTTATGGCAGAGCAGTTATTTTTTTCAGGATATAGGATTTTGTGGATGACGCAATTATCCCGAGGGAAAATAACCGTAGTCGATGTATCCACCTGCAAACTCTCTGGCTCTGGGCCATAAAGCTGGAGTGGGAATTGGAGATACCCCAACACATACAGCAGCAAGAGGAGTATTGGACAGTTTGCTGCAGATTTCAGTCACATCTTGCAGAGAGGTGCGGGGTCAGAATGAGGTTGTTGCAGCTTCTAGTGCACAGTAATGGAAATCCAGATTTGTTGGTGAACGAGGATATGCAGAAAATGAATCTATCCAACAGGAACAATGTACTGGCTATTTGTGAGGATAAGGATGAAGACTGTCAGAAGGACAGCCAGAATGTTGACCGTGATACGTTGGAACAGGAAGCTGTGCAAAAGGTGGAGGAGTGGAGCATAATGTGATACTTTTAAGTAGTTCAGTCATTAGGGTATTAGGAGTCACAAACAGTATTTGCCCAACTTGTGCGAAGTGAGGGATATCTCAAATCAGATTGCAAGAATGCAGGGGAACTATCCAGTCGTTTTGGACCATGCAAGGACCAACAGCATAGGAAAGAAAAGGCAAGAGTTTCATTTCAGAGAGTACCTGGTGCTGAACTATAAAAGAAGATCTCAAGGATTATAATCTCTGAATTATTATACAAGCCGCTTGCACATTTGAATGGGGAGTGGGGGGTGGGGGAATAGGGAGGTCAACACGTTGTTGAAGGTGTTGATGTTGGAAAGAGGTGTTACTTTTTATGGTACCCACCACTTGTCCTGGGATATTAAATAATTGTTCTGTTGGAATGCGCTTCACCTGAACCGGGTTGGGATCAGGGTCCTAGAATAAAGGATAAATAAGGATGTTACAGGAATCTTAAACTAGTAAGTGGATGAAGGGAAGCTGGTGGGGGCTGGCTGAGGGGGTAGAGCAAAGTTGGAAATCTAACCTCAATAGGCAATACCGGGAGAGGAAAAACTAAAACATGCAATATTTGAGTAAGACAATTTTACAGCTTTACAACACTTGAATCTGCGGTGAAAACAGCTGTTGCTTCCTTGACAAAACAGTTGCTAGAAATACTGGCAGACCTCGACGTTTTGGGCAGTGTACTCTGTCCATTGTCTGGAGAAACAACTGGAACTGGTGGAAGCGATCGGTTTATATGTAGTGGAGAATGGGAATAAGGACAGGATCTTAGGTTATTACAGGTGCTTGTTCTAGCTGCTATTGGTCTGTTAATTATATTCCGTGAAAGGTCGGTACATGCCATTGTGCTTGCTGCTGTTTGGTCAGCTACAGTGTATCGTGGCAGGTCAATCCATACTATTGTTCTGGTCGTGGTATGTTGGCTGCAGAGCAGGGGATGGTGTGTCTCTTGAGGAGAGACAACCAGATATCCACTGAGGAGCAGGCCACTGTTAGGGGGACGTTGTGGTGTTTATAGATCTCCATACCTTCCCTGATGCAGTGAATGGGACAAGCCTGCCATCGTCAAGTAAACTCAACGCAATGACCACAGCATTGAATGGTCCAATTCCAAACTCACCTCATCTATTATGGACTGGCATGCAAGACACAGTAACATCATAAGTATAAAAGAAAACAAAAACATGGAAAAATAGGGAAAAGAGCCCAGATTCTCGTGAATGGCAGATATACAAAGAATAGCAAAGGGTGACAAAATAGATCGCAAGAGCTACAATACTTTTACAATAATTTCGAAAATAGTTTGTAAGTAAGAGCAATGTGGCCTCATTAAAATGACAATGGTGATATTATAAATGAAAATAAGGAAATGGCGGGAATTATACATAATTACTTTGCATCAGTATGGACATGGACGTCACTTTTCTTAAGGTTCCTTGTTGCCACAGTTGACCAAAAGCTGCCTTGACGTCGAGGACAGTCACTTTCATCTCACTTCTGGAATTCAGCTCTTTTTTCCATTTTTGGACAAAGGGTGTAATGAGGCCTGAAGCTGAGTGGTCCGACAAACCCAAACTGAGCATCAGTGAGTAGTTTATTGGTAAGTACTGCTTGATAGCGCTGTAAACAACACCTTCCATCACTTTGTTAATGATTGAGAGCAAACTGCTGGGACAGTAATTAGAAAATTGCAATTGTTACACGGCTATTTAAAGTATGTTAGCGAGGGAATCGAGGGAATTATAGATTGGTTCGCCTAACAGCTGTTGTCAGGGAATTACTAGAGTGTACATTTAAAGCTGGAGTGTCTGATCACCTTGAAAAGTTGCAGCTAATCAGAGATAGGCAACATGCATTTGTAAAAGGTAGATCATGCCTGATGAACCTGATCAATTGTTTTGTGGAGGTAACTAAAGTAGAGGGCAGGGGAAGCTCAATGGATGTTAATCAGATGGACTTCCAGAAAGCAAACAACAAAATCCCTCATAACTGATTGTTGGCTAAAGTTGCAGCTCATAGGATTTAGAGCAAATTATTGACTACTTAGGACGTGAGCTAAGTGGCAGGAGACAGACAGCAGGGATAATGGGCAGATCATCTAACGGGCAGGATGTGATGGCGCCGTCCCACAGGAACCTCTACTATTTATTAATGATTTAGATGGCTGAATAGAAAGCCTCATATAATTGACATACTCAATATTGCCATTGAAAAAAATCAACGATATTGTAATCATGCATATTTTAAGCATAAATTTGCAACAAGAAAAAAAGTAGATTAAGTGACTGCGTAAAACTATTACAATATTGGCAAGTGTGAGGTGTCCAATTTGGAATTTAAAATGTTCCAGTATTTTCGAAATGGTGAAAAAACGGAAAATAGACTTCAGGATCAAGGGCAAGGACAGAAAAAAAAACAGCAAATGGAATGCTGGGCTTTATATCTGGAGGAACGGAATACAAGGGGCTAGAAATGATGCGAAAGCCAAAAAAAAATCCTGGTCAGGTCACATCTACAGTAGTGTTCAGCTGTGTGCAAACAAAAAGTATTTTGGGCAGTTAGAACTGTGCAAGAAGTATTGTGCGACAAGAACTGATGCTGGGAGTACTATTGATCATATTTTGCATAAATGATTTCGATTCAGGAAAGGGACATACAATTACAATATTCATTAATGACATGTACTTGGGACAATGGTTAATACTAAGTCAAATTGTGATAAAATACATGACGTTAACGAAATTGTAAATGAATTCTAATGCAGATAAATGTACACTTACAGATTAGGGTAGGAAGAATGAGAACACATTTTCCTTGGACAATGATAATCTAAATTGTGTCGAGGAGCAATGGGATTCAGGGGTACAGATAGAAAAATGAATACAACAGCAATACGGGTTAACAAAGCTACAGAAAATACAAAAACATTGAGGATTATTTTCAGAGAGATACGTTGAAAGGGGAGTCATACCCAGCACAAGGAAAGATTTGCTGTTGATGGGAGTCGGTTGATTGGGTGCGAACTGGTCACTGTTTCCCTGATTTTCGAGGAAGTATGCAACAGGGCAATTTTCCACCGTATCAGTTGGATCCCAGTGCTGTAACTGTACTGGATCAGCTAGGCTCCAGTTGTTGCTAGTTTTAGAGCACTGATCTTCAGCACTGCAGCTGGAGTGTTATCGGGCCCCGAATCTTTGTTATGTGCAGTGTGCTCAGCCGCTTCTTAATGTTGTGCACTGTAAATTTAGGAATGGACCGAGAAATAGAAAGCATTTGCACAGCAGTAGCTCATTGGCATGGATTGTCACGCACTACTTCTCACCTTTTGCCAGTCTGAATAACTACCTTTAACCCACACTTTGTTGACTGTTTTGCAGCCAGTTTTCTACAGTCTGTCATGATCACCCTTCAAAGTATGCAATTAATTACCTTGAAACCACATTCACAGTTTTAGGTTTAAAAACTGGACAGAGAGCTTCTGACCAGCAAGATGCAACAGTCAGCATATAATCATAGAATGTTTACAACACAGAAGGAGGACATTCAGCCCGTTGTGTCCATGCTGGTTATCAGCAAGAGCTCCTCAGCTGGTCCTATGCTTCTGCTCTTTCCCCATAGCCATGCAAAGATTTTCTCTTCAGGTGCTTGTCCAATTCCATATTGAAAGCCACAATTGAATCTGTCTCCATCAGACTCGCAGGTAGAACATTCCAGAAGATCCTAACCACTCGCTGTGTAAATAACTTATTCCTCATGTCACGGTTGGTTCTTATCCCATCCACCTTATAACAGTGTTCTCTGGTTATTGACCTTTCTGCCAAGAGGAACACTTTCTCTCTATCTACTCTGTCTATTCCCCTCATGATTTTGAACACCTCTATCAAATTTCCACGCAGCCTTCTCTGTTCTCAGGAGAGCGACCACAGTTTCTCCAAACTATCATTGTAACTGAAGTCTTTCATCCCTTGAACCTTCCTTGTAAATCCTTTCTGCACCCATTCTATAGCATTCACATTCTTCTAATGTCCCGTGCCCTGAATTGTACACAATACGCCAGTTGAGGTGAAGCCAGTGTTCCACAAAAGTTCATAATAACTTCCTTACTTTTTTACACTATACCGCCACTTAAAAAGGCCAACATCCCATTGAATATTAACCAATTTCTCAACCTGCCCTGCTACCTTCAACGATTTGATCAAAAATACTCCCAGGTGACTGTTGGCTGCAGCCACTTTCTAATTGTACCCTTGAAAAGAGACTGGCAGCAAGCATTAAAAGAAATCCCAAAGTATTCTATAGACAGAGAAATAGTAAAGGGGTGGTAAAAGGAGGAGTGGGGTCGATGAGGGATCAGAAAGAGGATTTACATATGGAGGTAGCGGGTATAGTTCAGGTATTATCTAAATTCTCTGCGCCTGTCTTTGCCAAGGAAGAAGATGCACCCCGGGCAATGGTTACAGAGGAGGTAATTCAGATACTGGAGGGGTTTAAATTAATAAAGAGGATGTATCAGATATACCCTGTTAATAAGAACATACGTATGAACATACAAATTAGGAGCAGGAGGTGGACACTCGACTCGTCGAGCCTGCTACACCATTCAATACGTTCATGGCTGAACTGATTACTCCACATTTCCACTGATCCCCGATAACCTTCCACCCTCTTGGTTATCAAGAATCTACCTACCTCTGCCTTAAAAAAATTCAAACACTCTGCTTCCACTGCCTTTTGAGGAAGAGAATTCCAAAGAGTCACAACCCACTGAGAAAAAAATTCTCCTCATCTCTGTCTTAAATGGGCGACCCTTATTTTTAAACAGTGACTCCTAGTTCTAGCTTCTCCCACAAGGGGAAACATATTTTCCACAACCACCCTGTCAAGACCTTTCAGGATATTATATGCTACAATCATGTCGCCTCTTCCTCTTGTAAATTCCAGCGGAAGCAAGCCGAGCCTGTCAAATCTTTCCTCGCATAGCAGGTCACCCATTCCAGATATTAGACCAGTAAACCTTCTCTGTACTGCCTCCAACGCATTTACATCAGTCCTTAAATAAGGAGACAAGTATAGTACACAATATTCCAGATGTGGTCTCACCAATACACTGTGTCTCTGAAGCATAGCCTCCCTACTTTTGTATTCAATTCCACTCGCGATAAATGATGACATTTTCCTAGCTTTTTTAATTACTTGTTGTACCTGCATACTAACGTTTTGCGTTTCATACACTAAGACGCCCATATCTCTCTGTATCTCAGAGCTCTGCAACCTCTCACCATTTAGATAATATGCTTCCCTTCTATTCATACTCCCAAAGTGGACAATTTCCCAGTTTCCTACATTATAATCCATTTGCCAGGTCTTTGCCCACTCACTTAACCTATCTATATCCCTTTGCAGACTCCTTATGTCCTCTTCTCAAGTTACATTCTTACCTATCTTTGTGTCATTCGCAAATTTAGCAAGCATACCGTCGGTCCCTGCATCTAAGTCATTTCTGTAAATTGTGAAACGTTGAGGCCCCAGCACAGATCCCTATGGCACACCACTCATTACTTCTTGTCAACCAAAAAAATGACCCATTTATGCCTACTCTATGTTTCCTGTGAACGAACCAATCTTCCATCCATGTTAATACGTTACCCCCTACACCATGAACTTTTATTTTATGCAATAGCCTTTGATGTGGCACCTTCTCAAATGCCTTCTGGAAATCTAAGTACAATACATCGACCAGTTCCCCTTTACCAACAGCACATGTAACTCCCTCAAAGAACTCCAATCAATTGGTTACACATGACCTGCCTTTCACAAATCCATGTTGACTATGCCTGATTACCTTGAATGTTTCTAAATTCCCTGCGATAACATCTTTAATAATAGCTTGTAACATTTTCCCTAAGGCAGGTATTAAACTAATTGGCCTATAGTTTCTTGCTTGCTGTTTCCCTCCCTTTCTGTCTAAAGGAGTTGCATTCGCTATTTTCCAATCTAAATTAACCTTCCCCGAATCTAGGGAACGTTGGAAAATTAAAATTAACGCATCAACTACCTCACTTGCTACTTCTTTTAACACCTTAGGATGAAGTACATCAGGTCCTGGGGACTTGTCAGCCTGCAGCTCCAACAATTTGCTCAGTTCCTTTTCCCTGGTGTTTGCAATCTTCTTGAGTTACTCCCTCCCTTCCATTTCCTGACTTACAGCTAAAACTGGGATGTTACTTTTATCTTCAATAGTGAAGACCGATGCCAAACATCTGTTCAATACATCTGTCATCTCCTTATTTTCCATTATTAATTCCCCAGACTCACATTTAATAAGTTCAACGCTCACTTTGTTACTTCTTTTCTTTTCTTTTTTTTAAATGTATATATATATATATATATATATAAACTCTTACTATCGCTCCTTATATATCTATCTAGCCTTCTCTCGTCCTCTAATGTTACCTGCCTTATCAATCTTTTCGTCATCCTTTGGTTTTTTAAAAAATTCTGTCCAGTCTTTTGACCTGCCTCCCATTTTTGCGCAATTATAGGCTATTTCTTGAAGTTTGATACGACCTTTGGCTGTTTTACTTAACCACGGATGGTGGGACACACTCTTGGAATGTTTCTTTCCCGTTGAAATATGTGAAATTGTGTGAATATCTGAAATACTCCCTTAACTGTCTGCCAATGCATTTCTATTGACCTATCCCTTAACCGGATTTGCCAGTTCACTTTAGCTAGCTCTGCATTCATGTCCTCATAATTGCCCTGATTTAAGTTTAAAATATTAGTCTTGGACCCACTCTACTCTCCCTCAAACTGAATGTAAAATTCAATCATATCATGATCGCTGCTACCAAGGGGCGCCTTAACTATGTGGTCATTAATTATTCCTACCTCATTGCGCAATACCAGGTCGAGTACAGCCTACTCTCTGGTTGGCTCCACAAGTTATTGTTCCAAGAAATTATCCCGAAAATATTCCATGCAGTCCTCATCTAGGCTATCTCTGCCCATCTGATTTTCCCAGTCTAAATGTAGGCGAAAATCCGCCCCTAATTATCACTGTACCTTTCTGACAGGCTGCCATTATTTATTCATTTATACCCCCTCCCACAGTGTGGTTAATGTTAGGTGGCCGAGACACCACTTCTGACAAGTGACTTCTTGCCTGAATTATTTTTCATCTCTACCCGAACAGCTTCTACATCCTGGTCTCCTGAACCTAGGTCATCGCTCACCATTGTGCTAATACCATCATTAATTAACAGAGCTACCCCTCCACCTATTCCTAGCTTCCTGCCCTTCCTAAATGCCATGTATCCTTCAATATTCAGGTCCCAGTCTATATATATAAATGAACTAAACCTTGGTGTACAGGGCACAATTTCAAAGCTTGCAGATGATACAAAACTTGGAAGCATAGTGAATAGTGAGGAGGATAGTGCAGATCTGCAAAAGGACTTTGACAAGTTGGTGAAACGGGCAGACAGTTGGCGGATGAAGTTCAATGCAGAGAAATGCGAAGTGTTTCATTTTGGTCGGAATAACATGGAGATAAAATATAAAATGAAGGGTTCAATTCTAAAGGGGTAACAGGAGCAGAGGGACCTTGGTTCAATCGTGCATAAGTCATTGACGGTGGCAGGCTAGGTCGAGAGAGCGTTTAATACAGCGTACACTGTCCTGGACATCATAAATAAGTGCATAGAATACAAGAGCAAGGGAGTAATATTGCAGTTGTAGAAGACGCTAGTTCGGCCTCAGATGGAGAATTGCATCCAGTTCTAGGCGCCACACTTGAGGAAAGATATGAGGGCATTGAAGAGAGTAACGAGACTTTTCATGGAAATTATTCCAGGGATGAGGAATTTCAGTTATGAAGATAGATTGGAGAAGTTAGGACTGTTTTCCTTGGAGAAGAGAAGGCGGAGAGGTAATTTGATAGAGCTATTCATAATAATGAGGGTTATGGACAGTGAAGCTGGAAGGAAACTGCTTCTACTGGTGAAAGGATCGAGAATAAGAGGGCACCAAGTTAAAGTATTTGGTGAAAGAAGCTAAAGTGACATGAGGAAAATCTTTTTCATGCAGCGAGTGGTTCAGATCTGGAATGATTGTCTGAGATCGTGGCAGAAGCTGCTTCAATTGTAGCATTCAAAAGGGAATTAGACAGTTATATGAAATGGAAGAATGTGCAGAGTGATGGACAGACGGCAGGGGAATGGAAATGAGTGAACTTCTCTTTCAGAGAGCCCATGCAGACATGAAGGGCCGCATAGCCCCCTTCTGCACTGTAACAGTTCAGTGATTCTGTGATATTGCCTCTCCTCCGTGTTCCAACCAGAATGTATCAGTTCACAGTTCTCTGCGTTAAATTTCATCTGCCACCCGTCCGCCCATTTCACCAGCCTTTCTTTATCCTCTTGAAGGATATCAATATCCTCCTTACAGTAACTGGCCATGAATTCAGGAAAACTCGCCGCTTTTCTTCGAATAGTTCAACTGTGTTGAGTTTAATCGTTGCAACTGCTTCCTGAATTATCTTAGCTCTTTTGTTTAATATTCTGCGAATTTCACTTTCTCAATATTTAAATGGCAATGCGCAGGCAGCCGTGGGATGTTACAGAGCTGTTTCCTCTTGTGATACCCACAATAACTGCGGACCCATTACTTTGGCTCCCCGAGGCAGAGAAACCTGCCTCCCTCCCTCCTCTGCTCCCCAGTCTCAGCTTCACAATCTGTGTAATATATCAGATCTGAGGCCAAGCGATCATTGCGGGTGGACAGCCGGGCTGACAGTACATGCCCGGTAGCGGCAGCTGGGTTGATGAATGGAGAGTTGGATTGAGATTGTGACATTTCCAGCGGTTCAGATCATTCACTGCGGCTTTAAGGAAAATCTCAATACAAACTGCTCTGTCTGTATTGTAAGTATGCTGAGTATCAGATATTTGTTGCTCCCGGTGGAGAATGTTTCTTCAATATAGTACTAATGATATTATTTTAAATAGTGATCCGAATATTAACATTAATTCCAACCGGAGTTTAATGGAATTATTATCATCTGACTTTCCGGGTAGGGACCATCCCGGATTGCTTTACTTTCACTTCTTCCTGGATTCATTAGCTGCGGCGGGAGATGAGAAACTGAGAAAGGATTTTACCTGAGCAGATGACGCCAGCATCATAGACGTGTGACCAGGAATAGTGATCCCATTGATATGATTTGCAGTCCCGCAGAGCAGCCTCAGTCCCGCTGCACTCTACTTCATCCGTCACAACGGGTCCGGACCCTTCCCCAAAGTGAGCTTTACCCGGTGCAGAGACCGCGGTCCCGCAACCCAGCTCCCGACACACAACAGCAGCGTCCAGCAGGTCCCAGTAGGAATCCCACACAGTCCCCCACTGTCCCCTGTAGTGAATCTCCACTCTCCCAGCGCACCGACTGCCACCATTCACTAATCTCAGCTTCACCTTCTCTGTAAAAGATCAGAAATATTATCAAGCGTTCATATTGCGTTAAACCCACAGATTCCCAGCGCACGTACCCTCCCCATTAACCAGGCATGAATTGATAGGAACATCCGTCTACATTCAGAACCCTAATAAAACCCGGTGGAAATATTACACATGATAAAAAAGAAACGGTAATACTAATACACAGTGCAAAGGAGCAGGGAGCCGGGAGACAGCCGGATATTCCCACCAACACAACGGCTCCAAAGGGAACGGGGTGTGTTCAGGCTCAGAATATATTTAATCTGCAGAAGTGGGGAGAGGAGCGTGGCTGTAATTATCACATTGTTACGTTTTCAGTACTGATTGGGCGAACACAGTGAGATACCAGCAACAGGGAAGAGCAGAGGAAATTTCCGCCACAACCACCACAGCCAATAAAGACAGGGCTGGATGGTCATGTGAACTGGAGATCACGTCAGATTGGTGAGGTGGACCTTTGGACCGGCAACAGTGTGAGTGGAGCTGATCCTTCACACTCTGCTCTTCAGAGACCCTCAGTTATTGTCCCTCCACATGAAGGCAGCAGCCATCTCTCAGCTGGAATTAAAGATCTTTACTAACACAATGAGGGACACACTCCCTTTCTGACTAGCAACCGGGCAGCGGGTTAATCCGTGATCACAAAAAGTACTGAGAGTGTCGTCCAAGCTTAACATTTAATGGGATAGATCAGAGCAGAGAGATAGCAGATAGTGTGGAAATAAAGGGCGATTACCTGACGGGTCAGCCTGACTGTTCCCTGGTCTGCCTGAAATGAGAAATTGACAATTAGAGTTCACTGGGACAAGAAATGAATGAAAATGTCAGAAAGCAAAAACACGAATACAACGAACTGCAGGGTGATTATTCCCGTGCCTTTGCTGAATAAATTATATTAGGATCTGTGATTTCATTTTTTAAAACAGAAAATACAGTTTCTGCAACAAATTAATATTGGTAATGGGCCAAAATGTATCCAGCATTGTTTTCACATATACACACACTGACACTCGGATACACTCTCCCATTGTGGTGACGGTGGGTGGTCTTTATGTATTACCAGTGTGAAGGTGCTCTGAGAAGGCAGTGGTGATGGTCCTCTCCCTTATAGAATCTTACAATGGAACAGCACAGAGGGATGCCATTCGGCCCATGCTGCCGATGCTGTCTCTTTGTAAGAGCTGTCTAATTTGTCCCACTCATTTTCCCCTTCGCCCTGTAAATTTGTGCTGATGGTGCTCTGACCATTGATGACCCGTGTGTAGGTGCCGTGAGAAGAGGGTGGTGATGGATCTGCTTTTAAACTCTCAGTGAATTGAGCATTCCGATCGAAAGTTCGAGAAGGAATGGGAACATTTAAATTAAATTAAAGATTTTCCGATCTTGTGGTAAATTTTGATGCCTTTTAATTTACTGCAAAGTCTACCACCTGTAACTTTCAAAGTTTCTATAAAGGTGTAATTGGGCCTTTCTGCTGTTCAATAAAATATATAGCTTCCTCAAACAAAACAAAACAAGATGAATGGTCTGTCAGTCTCCTAACTCGGTGCTGACTGTTTCATCCTAAGTTCCTGCGGTTCTGATTCTCTTGCAAACTGCCCTCGCCGACGTGCCATATTCTTTTACCAGTTAATGATGCTCGATCAATGGTCCTCCCGTTTACTGGTAAGCTTTTTAAAAATGCAGTCAGTCCGTTGACCTGTATCCAATCTCCCTGATGATAATGTGTCTCACAGATTTCCAGGTGTTTTTCTATTCACAACATGATATACAATAGACGGTGTGTTGACCTGCTCCCCATCTCCCAGTTGATAATATATCTCCCATGTACGCTTGTCTCTTTATATACTCTGCTGATATATTATAGACAACGTGATACCGATTGCTGTCCTCAGCTGTGCTTACCGAGTAATCTGGAATGAGTTACTGTTTCCCAACTGTAATCTCACTGGTCTCTTTATGCTCCGAGTTATGCAATGTAAATAGTGTGTGACTTCATCCCAGTCATGGAGCCTCAGCATTCCTGCCAACTTTCCCTGATAATAGTGTGCTCGCACAAATTCCCCTTTCCCAGTGACCAACCTCAGTGCTTCTATCGGGTCCGTGAATCCTCTTCAATCCACTCAGTCTTTTATTGTACACTTCCTGCATTTACCATTTCAGCCTGTATCCACACATGCTACGCTGGATTTTTTTTCCTGATAATCCAGTGGTTCAAGGAGTAAACTGATGCACACCTTCTTAGGGAAACTAGGGATGGACAATACACTGGTGCAGAACAATATCGCCAAAATGACGACATTGGTTCAGGAAACCACCCCGCCATCACCTCTGGCTAAGTAGGTTTGTTCAGTAAATTTCACCTGGCTAGCGAGCTCAGGACCCGAAAATGAATCTAAACAATCTGTTACCGAGACTCCCATGCTTGCCTATTCATCAAGTTTATCTCTTGCGGTCTCAGAGAAATGATCATTCGTTCCCATTTCTCAATCATTACTATGTTTCCATTTATCTACAGTACTCCTCATATCTGCTGAGTCCTCCATTCACTCTCATTTGCTTCCTCACAATTTCTAACTGCTCTCATTGTTGTTCTTGAAAAAGTTTGAATGCATTTCTTTTTGAACCGTGATCCGAATCACCTCTATATACAGGGAATATACCCACTATTTTCACACTCTTCTGGTCGGCCTCCTCCCCCAGGTAAACGTCAACTCAGCTAAAACTCTGCCGCTGCTGCTGTTATCTTGGCACGGACAGTCTCGTTCACCCATTTTCCTTGCTCTCACTGTCTATGACGACTCTCGCTTCCCAACACCTCTGATTTCATTAGTCGCACCGTTACATTCCTGATGTTTGGACTAATGGTTTTGGTGCCAAACATAAGTTATTTTAATATTTTATACTTACATTAACTTGCTATTGAACCGGATTGCCACAACGAGTAATAAAGAAACATTAATTATAAAAAAATAATAAACTCAGAGGAGGTGAACTGAAACGGGACAAACGTGGGATATTGAAAGCCCAGAATTTAACCTCTTGAATGAGTTACAATACGAGGGACAGCGGTGGTTTAGGGGTTGCAATATACAGTCAATACAGAGAGTTTATAAGTACATGATTCTCGTGGCAAATTATTAGGTGGGTCAAGATTCTAAATGATTATGTTATCGCAAACGACTTTAGGCCCAATTTGAACAACTTTCGCAATTAAGTGAGCTCTTGTGGATTTCAGAAACAAATTAATTGATAAAATTGCAGTTATTGTAGGTTAAAACCTCAAATCCGGATTCTGTGTGCTAACAGCATTATCAGTAACTTTTAACAAGCTATGTCTACAAGGCATGAGCTAGTGCCTGAAGAAACGTTACCGCAGTTGGAAATAACCAAAGACACATCAGAAATTGGCTAGCTGAAAGAAGACAGAGGGTGGTGATTGATGGCAAATGTTCATCCTGGAGTTTAGTTACTAGTGGTGTACCACAAGGATCTGTTTTGGGGCCACTGCTGTTTGTCATTTTTATAAATGACCTGGATGAGGATGTGGAAGGGTGGGTTAGTAAATTTGCAGATGACACGGAGGTCGGTGGAGTTGTGGATAGTGCTGAAGGATGTTGTAGGGTACAGCGGGACATAGATAGGCTGCAGAGCTGGGCTGAGAGATGGCAAATGGAGTTTAATGCGGAAAAGTGTGAGGTGATTCACTTTGGAAGGAGTAACAGGAATGCAGAGTACTGGGCTAATGGGAAGATTCTTGGTAGTGTAGATGAGCAGAGAGATCTTGGTGTCCAGGGACATAAATCCCTGAAAGTTGCTACCCAGGTTAATAGGGCTGTTAAGAAGGCATATGGTGTGTTAGCTTTTATTAGGAGGGGGATTGAGTTTCGGAGCCACGAGGTCATGCTGCAGCTGCACAAAACTCTGGTGCGGCCGCACCTGGAGTATTGCATGCAGTTCTGGTCACCGCATTATAGGAAGGATGTGGAAGCTTTGGAAAGGGTGCAGAGGAGTTTTGCTAGGATGTTGCCTGGTATGGAGGGAATGTCTTACGAGGAAAGGCTGAGGGACTTGAGGTTGTTTTCGTTAGAGAGAAGGAGGAGGAGAGGTGACTTAATAGAGACATATAAGATAATCAGAGGGTTAGATAGAGTGGATAGTGAGAGCCTTTTTCCTCGGATGGTGATGGCAAACTCGAGGGGACATAGCTTTAAGTTGTGGGGTGATAGATATAGGACAGATGTCACAGGTAGTTTCTTTACTCAGAGAGTAGTAGGGGCGTGGAACGCCCTGCCTGCAATAGTAGTAGACTCGCCAACTTTAAGGGCATTTAAGTGGTCATTGGATAGACATATGGATGAAAATGGAATAGTTTAGGTCAGATGGTTTCACAGGTCGGCGCAACATCGAGGGCCGAAGGGCCTGTACTGCGCTGTATTGTTCTATGTTCTATGTTCTAAACATCTACAATACCGATATTAATTGTCCTGGGCATTGTCTGTTGAATTGAAATATGCAAGCGAATTCAGGGGTTGTTCCGCAAAGTATGGGACATGTGGAAGGACATTGAAGCATTTAATAGGAGTAGGATTAAGCCATACTACCTACCCAGGCTGCTCCGCCGTTCAATAAGATCATGGCTGATCTACTGCCCCAGATCCACTTTCCCACCTTTCCCCAGAGATTGGGAAACAACTCCGGATCTTTCATTAAACACTGCATCGCACCATATAAAAAGTATGGGACATGTGGAAAGAGATTCCGAAACACGTCTGGATGTTAAATACAGCATCAAATGTCGGAATCATGTGGAATAATAGTGAGAATCACTAATTACTACACAACACCGTTCACATAAATGGATGAAATAGAAAACATGATTTGATGTCAAAAGGCATAGTTTTGAAGATTGTCGGTGACTAAATACAACTGTTCTAACAGCGAATCCCCCTGAAAGCAGTAGCATCTTTTCTGGAGGGTGTAAATGATAATTCTATTAATAATCAGTAAAAATGAAGCAATATTGCTTCCAGCTCCAGTTAATATATTACACAACTTTTATTGTCATTTCTGAATATTACAAATGCTGTACACCTATTTCATCTAATTCTCTGTATCACAGGGCACTCCACTGAGAAATCCAGGCGACAATTTGGGATGAGTGCACTAGATACAGATCCCAGTATTCTGTTGTTTTGACTCCCATACACTCGATTGCAACACTGACTACTTTCTACTTCCAGGAGTCTCCGTTATAAATGCCTGATTAGAATTTTAACTCCAGTCTTTTGCATCTGTACGAGCGCCATAGGAAACAACATAAAACCAACCCTTGCCGCATTTATGTTCAATTTTGGTAACAAAACTAAATTTAACTCAAATTTCCTCTGGAAAAGCAATTGCATGTTAATCAGATGAAAAATATTAGATCCGTTTTTACTGTATGTGACAAAAATGGACAGCAGTTCCCTATTTGAAGTTGATACACTTAAAATCAAAAATGACTAAATGTATTAAATTATAAATTTACATATTAAGGAAGCTGTTTCAATATTCACTTTATACGATCTCAATAAATGACAAATTAAAATAAATATGCACATTTGCTATAAATTGATTTTGATCAGCGGCCGATTGCTAAAAAAAGATTCAGGGAGTCTTCTACATTCCATACTTTATCTCCGTTCTATGGTTTGTAGAAAATATTCTTAAATTACCTTCAAAATCAGCATTTTACAATACAATCCCTTTCACAAAAACAAAAGAAAATTCATCATGGAAGTATCCAATAACATTAAGGGTGGGTTTCCCAGTCGTGAACCAGCATTTGTTGTCGACAGACATTAACAAATGTAACCAAACCCGCTCTGAAAACAGTGACAAACTGAATCGAATCATCGACCGAAAAACTCTGCAACAATATCGAGCAGGTGGAAGGAGACTATTCATGATATCTCAAGAAACACTTCACGATGCTAAACATCAAAGGAGCATGTGGAAGGAGACTTTGTCACATTAATTATTACTTGACGCTGCACATATGAATATGTGAAGTAAGTTGAGAATTTCCAATACAAAGTTCAAAATTTTCAAGGTCATCATTAAGTAAATAATAATAAATGGAAAATCCTCCGGAGATTTTGGAATATTCGGTAACATTATCTTTTGGAGAGGCACTTCACAATTACAGTAATAATGAATGCTCATTGAAATAATATTGGTTCTGCCTCTCGTTAATATATTATACAATATTTATGGATCATGTACCACATTCTAACGTGGAACAAACTATTGAAATTATTTCAGCTCCATTCAGTATACCACACAGGGTCAGACAGCAATTCTGCTGTAAAAAACTGGGACAGAAATTCCCGTGTGGGTTCAGTCAGCAGTAGATTTAGCTTTGACTACTGTTCTCTCATCCCAGCATTACCATCGACCCCAGACCCCAAACTGCGAGGCCTTCTACTCTCACAGTGATCACGTTCCACTGCTAGATTGCTATGTTTAAATTATCTGCTTAGAATTTCCACTCCAGTCAGTTGTATCGGTACAAGAGCTTTTGAGGACCAAATAAAACAAATTGCCAAGGTATTAGTTCACAATTTTGGATTTAAATCAAAGTTCCGCACATGTACCACCTGGGAATTTAGAAGACGTGTTAATCAGATGGAAGATATTATAAAACAATGTTTTCTGAAAGCGGAAGAATGGATAATTGCTCCCTATTTAATATTGATGGAATGTAAACTCAAACCAACAGACCAAGATCCGTATTCAATGTGAATTCTACAAATGAGATAAACTATTTCAATATTCGCTTCATATGATAGCAAAGAATAACATTGTTTTTTTGTCATAAAACATGCCTGCTTTTTAAAAGTTATTCTGAGCAACTGGCGATTGGAGAAAAGGATAAGGGAGTCAAGTGCAATTCATTGTTTATCTTTTCTGTGACTTGAATAAAATGTTATTTAAATAATCCACAAAATTGGGTTTTACTATCCAATTTATTAATACTCACGGAAATATATTTCGTTAAATACATTAAGTATCTGATAACACTGGGACTAAGTTGTCCTGGCAGTAAACCAATAAAGTTCCAATAGACAGAGACTGATCAATCTAACCAAACACACACGGTAAATAGTGAGGAAGAGAATGGAATCATCAATGGAATAAAACAACAAACATCGAGCCGTTGGAAAAATAATAAAGAACATTATCACTAACTCATTACACACTACATGACACTGTGTCAAAATATGTGATTGGGGAAACTTAACTATCTTTAGGCACTGTACAAAAAATGGAGGAAATAGAATAATTAATTTAATATAAAAGATACTAATTTTGAAGATCATCACTAACTGATCAATAACACAGAGCAAATTCCCCAAAGATTAAGGAACTTTTAGTAACATCATTTTTTGCAGAGTGCACTTGATAATTATACTAATAATGAAAACGAATTGAAAAATATTGGTTCCATCTCCAGTTGAGTGGTTATTATAGATTGAAGGTAACACTTCAACATTGAACAAATTATTCTAAAATATTTAGTTTCATGAACTGTATCACTGGGAGAGCATACAACACTTGTATTGAGAAATAGCTGTGACAGAAATGTGTGTGGCGGTTCATGTCGGCAGTAGATGTAGTTTTGACGGCTGTTCCACACTCAGTGAGATAACTTACACCCAGACTCTGATAAACTCTATTCAAACAAAGACAGCGCTCTACTTCTATCAGACTCGCTTTAAATAATCAGATTAGAATTTCAATTTCAGCTGGCTGTGTCAGTATAAGAAATGCAGGGGGAAAAATTAAACAAACTGCCGCGGTCTTTGTGTTCGACACAAATTCAACTGGGAATTTAAAATACCCGTTAATTAGTTGTAGAATATTCTAAACTTGTTTACTGTCACCAAAACAATATTCCTGTCAGCAATAGCTCAATTGCTAGCACTCTCGCCTCTGAGTCAGGAGAGGGTGGGTTCAAGTCTAATTCCAGGGACTTGTGCGCAAAATCTAGGCTGCCACCCCAGTGCAGGACTGAAGGTGTGCTGCACTGTGCAAGCTGCTTTCCATCGGAGGAGAAGTTAAACCGAGGCCCCGTCGGCCCTTTCAGGTGCAGTATTTGGAGGAAGGGCAGGGGAATTATCCCTCGTGCTCTGGCGAATGTTGATCCCTCAATCAATACCACACACACAAAAAAAGTATTCTGGCCATTATCACATTGCTGTTTTTCGGAGCTTGCTGTGTGTAAATTAGCTGCCACGTTTCCTACATTACAGTATGGACGACACTACAAAACAGTACCTAATTGACTGTAAAGCTCTTGGGACGTCCTGACGTAGTGAAATGCGCTTTATAAACGCAAGACACTTTTATATAAATGGAGGTTTATTCCTATTTGCAGCTAATAGAACTTAAAATGGAAACAATCAATCCAAAATTTGTATCAAATGAAACTTCGACAAATTATCTCAACCATTTCAGTATCCATTTCAAACCAACCCAATGAAAGACAACTGTAAATAAAATAGATCCGTTTTCTGTAAATTGATCCCAGACACTGACAGATTCTATTCTAACAGCGAAGTGGCTCTTTTTCGAACAGACCCTCCTTAAATAGACCCATTAGATTTTCAACTCCAGTCTGCTCTGTCTGTACGAGCAGCAGGTGGAAGTCAATAAACAAATTCCGATATTTCATTAAACTCTACACAAGAACATTAACATTTATAAAGCATTATTTACTTTCTACATCACCTGAATGTGTTCTTCAGTAAATATGTTAAATATATTCAAAACAGACGTCTTGTAATAATAATCAGTGCATCAGTAAATAACATAATGCATTCAGTAATCCGTAACTCACAGTTCAAAAGCTGCAGCAGAGACAGGGTCAGGAAGGAATGCAGCATCGTTCTGGCGCCGGGTACAGCGATGTGAACAGAACATTAATCGAACGCTGTTCTGAGACACTAAGAGCTGCTTCCAGCAGCTTCTGAAAGTCTGGCTATTGTGGAAATTAATTATTTGACAGATGTTTCTGCAGAAACCAATGTTTCCTTCCAAATAACCAATAGATTTTGACTTGTGTGAACCGTGAATTACAGGCTGGTAAAACACACCAATGAGACGAAATGTGACCATTAATGGATAAAATGAACCCAAGTTCCAACTACCAGCCTATCCTGCGAGGATAATGACGTGTGACAGTGTGAAAAGTAAATTAATCACTGATCTGGCGTCCAGATCATAGAATCATAGATGCACAAGAAAGGCCATTCGGCTACTTTAGTCACAGTCGTACGTTTGAAAGAGCTGTCTAATTTATTGTCACATATGTAGCTTTTTCTCGTAACCCTGCAAATTATTCCACTGCAAGCATTTGTTTAATTGTCTTTATAAATTCCTCTGGAATCTGATTTCATCACTCTTTCAGATAGTGCTTTCCAGATCTTAACAAGATTCTGTTATTCTGCCGGTTCTACGGAAGGTCTCAGACCCAAGCCCAGCGTTGGAATCCCAGGGAAGAGGCAGGTGAGGCGGGGTCACTAAAGCCAGTCCGTAAAGCCCCGATGAGATGCTCCAGGCGGTGTTCTTGTGGTGCAGAAATAGGGAGGCCCCGGGGAATGAACTGGTTCCTGGTGGGGGTGCTCTGTGGGTCACAAATTACCCATGAAGGAGGCGACGCCCCAACCCAACCACAAGGCCACAGGGATAATGCCTCGTTTTACAAGGTGTCCTCTCCATGTGGTGAAGGACCTCGCTGCTGGTAAGATCACAGAGGTGGTGGAATGATCCCATAATTAATAGGCCACTTAAGATCCTCAATCTGTCACTGGGCGAAAAGGCTGTGGTCAGCCTATCCCGCCCCCGAGATCACTGGAAGATGGCGAAACGATGGGATCTTATCCTGCCACATCCCTTGCCACGCGCCGCTTTTCTCCTTGGCCCCTCCCCACCCCTCCTGGCTTCCAATCACGCCTCTGGGGGTCAGTAAAATCCTGGCCATGATCTCTGATGACAAATGTATTCATGAGAGGAAATAATTTGCTCATTCTTACTCTATCATAACCCCTCATCTGTTTGAGTTCTGTTCAATCTGGGATGACGGGACTGACGAATGAGGAGAGATTGAGTCAGTTTGGATTAGATTCGCTGGAGTTCAGAAGAGTGAGGGGGAAGCTCATAGAATCCTATAAAATTCGAAAAGGACTTGACAGGGTAAATGCAGGAAGGATGTTCCCGATGGTGTGAAGTCCAGAACCAGGGGTCATAGGCTCAGTATACGGGATAAACCATTCAGGACTGAGATGAGGAGAAATGTCTTCATGCAGAGAGTGGTGAGCCTGTGGAATTCCCTGGCAGATAAAGCAGTTGAGGCCAAAACGTTGCATGTTTTCAAGAAGGAGTTAGATATAGCTCTTGGGTCAAAAGGGATCAAATGGTATGGGGCGAAAGATGGAACAGGTTACTGAGTTGGATAATCAGCCATGATCATAATGAATGGCTCGAAGGGCCGAATGGCCTGCTCCTGCTCCTATTTCGATGTTACTATGTTTCTATCCCACTGAACCTTCTCTGTTCTAATGAGAAAAATCCAAGCTCCTGTATTCTCTCCACATAAATGAATTCCCTCACCAATGGTGTCTTCTTGCTAATCCTCCTCTGTACCCTTTCCAAGGCCTTAACATTCTTCCAAGATATTCGTGCCTGGAATTGCACACAAGACGCCAGCTGAGTCATAACAATTGATTTGTAAAGGATTAGCTTGATTTCCTTTATGTTTGTATCTAATAACCCCAATTTCAAAACACGTATCCCATACAATTTTTCAATCAGCTTCTCTACTTGCCCTGCAATCCTCAAAGATTTATGAACATGCATTCCCCGGATCCCTCTGTTCCTGCATCCCATGAAAATGGTACCATTTATATTATACTGACATGATGTTTTCCCAATGAGCATCACTTCTGACTTGACCACAATAAATTGCATCTACTATGGATCTGCCCATTTCAGCAGACTGTCTACATGAAATATGCTATTATAATATTCACAATTTACTACAGAGCTATGTTTTTAACCATCGACAAATGTCAAAATTATACATTCTAAAACCAAGTCTATGTAATTTGTTTGTAGAGAGAAAAACAGCAGTCTTAAAACCAACTCCCAGGCAACCCCCACTCTCTCCGGTCAGAAGAACATCCATTCACAACTTCTCCCTGCCTCCTATCTCTTAGCCAATCGACTACTCGTGCTGACATAGTCCCTTTAATAATATGCATTCCTATCATCTGAATAAGTCTGCTATGAGGTACTTCGTCAACATTGGATGCCCACATACACAAGGCCCACTTCAGTCTCTTACTTGATTAAAGAACTCAATCAGGTTAGCTACACACGATTGGCCTTTAACAAATCCGAGATGGTTTTATCACCTTACCCCATGCTTCTGCAAGTGAGAATTAATTTTGTCCTTGATGTAGGCCTCGAGCAGTTCTCTCAACTTTCACTGAAATTAGATAGATTAGCCTGTAGTCACAAGGCTTACCCCCTCTTGTTTTGAAAAGGATTCGAACATTTGCCAATTCCAGTCCTCTGGCCCCAGTGCGATATAAAAGGAGGATTGAAACATTGTGGTCAGAGCTTTTGTTATCTCCAACCCAGATTTCTTTAACAACCTAGGATGCTTCCCATCTGGACCAGGGAAGTTGTCGATATTTAGTGATGTTAAAATTTTTAGCACCCCCTTGCCATCTATTTTAACGTGTGCAAGATCTCTACTTCCCTCTCCTCAACTGCGAGATTAATTTCAGCCTCTTCTTTTATGAAGGCAGTTTCAAATTGTTCATTCAGTACCTCAGTCATGCCCTCTGCCTCGACAGGAATATTTGTTTCTTTCTTCATAATCAGCCCCACCATTCCTTTAACTATCCCTTTTACTTTTCTGAGTTTTATAAGATTTGTGATCCCCTTTACTGTTAGGTGCTAAGCTTTTCTGTACTCTCTCTTTGTCCTTCTTGTATTCTTTTTCTATTTCTCCCTGTACACTCTATTTACTATTTGGTTTTCGATTATATTCTTGAATTAGAATTTGTAATGAATCTCTTCTTTCTCTTTTCCCTTAACTGAAAATGTATTTATCATCCAGAAAGTGCAGCATTTACTGCCCTATCTTCACCTCTGGACTTGACTATTCCAATGCTGTCCTGGCCAGCCTCCTTCTTTGCATCCTCAGTTAACCTGAGGACATCCAAACCTTTTCTGCCTATGTACAACATACACCAGGTCCCGTTCACCCATCACCGCTGCACTGGCATTAACTTCTGGTCATGCACCTTAACAATATTGAAATTCTCACGCTTATTTTATAATCCCTCCATGAGCTCTTCTCTCCCTATCTCTGTAATCTCTTTCAGCCCTATCAGATATTTGTGCTCCTCAAATTCTGGAATCTTGCTCACTCCCAAATTTAATCGCTCCACCGCTAGTTGTCTTGTTTTCATCTGCCAAGATCCTAAATTTTGGAATTCTATCCTTAAACCTCTGCCTCTCTACATCTTTTTCCTCCTTTAAGATGCTGCTTAAAACTTACCACCTTGATGAAGCATTTGGTCATCTGCCATAATATCTGATAACGTTGCTCGCTATCAAATTATCTTTGATAATATGACTTGGATATTTTAACTATGGAAGGATACTACATAAATAAGAAGTTGTTGATCTTGTTTTCCACCTTCTCCTTTACTATGGTCTGTCCCAGACTATATTAGTGTAATTGAAGGTGAAACCGTTTTTATGCTTTTAGGCAGTTCTCTGATAGAATATCTCCATAATCTAGTGCTCACTTTCAGGGGGTGTAGAATAAACACTAAACTATTTAGCACTCATTTTCTGAATGGATTAGTGAATAGATTCACTTGTTGAATCCCCCAGTATATTGTTCTTCTGTTGCAAACATACCCACTTCTGTCCTTATGGAGGGAAGGTTATTGATGAAACAGCTGAAGATGGTTGGGCCGAGGACACTACCCTGAGGAACTCCTGCACTGATGCCTTGACACTGAGATGATTGACCTCCAACACCCACAACCCTCTTGCTTTGTCCTCGGTATGATTTCCACCAGTGGAGAATTTTCCCTCTGATTCCCATTGACAGCAGTTAATCCTCGTTAAAGCCTTTCCCAGTAATGGTTCATCGTGGAGTGACGATTACATTTTAAATTGACTTCTCCCAGTCAGAGAGGCGAATGTGAGATGCCTAACTACTCCGGACAGTCGATTCGCGAGTCCGTCACCATCCCCCCAGTGATCTGTTCCAGCCGGGCTTCAGATGGATGGACAATTACATTTGGATAGATCTGGAGTAGCAACTTGTCAGTTCACACATTAGAACAGCAGTTTATTTAAAATATAAACTATCGTGGTAACTATATTTTACACTTCACAATGAAATAGTCCTTCATTCCTCATAAATACTGGGATTGATATTCAATGCGCAGAATTCTATCCGTTTCTGTTGCGACTGCAAGGTGCAGCTTGATATTAGTGAGCAGACCGAGAGCCGTGCAGTCACCATATGTTTCCATGGAAACTGCATCTAATTGTTATAAATAGTTGAAGCTGCACTCTGCACACAAGTGGAAAATATCCTTCCAGCTCCTGAGTTGTGCTTTGTCGATGGCGAAATGTCTTTGTGGAGCCAGTAGATGAGTTGTTGGCTGCAGTATACCGAGCATTTGACCTACTACTGTCGCCACAGTATATAAATACCTGCTCCAGTAAAGTGTCTGGTCAATGGTAAACCCCAGGATGTTAATGTTGTCGTATTCGGCGATGGTATTGTCGTTTGAATTCGAGAAGAGGGGGTTGGACTCTCTCCTGTTGGACAAGGCAATTGATTGGCATGTGTGTGGTGCGAATGTTAATGTCGACTTATCAGGCCTGGCTGTATCAGAAGGACATCTTACTTGAAATGTAACGAACATTGTAAAGCAAACGGGATTATTCTTTTCCATTTAGAAGTGTGTTTTAGAATGAAGTGTATTTAGCTCATTGCCATTGTGGCTGAAAGGGCATTCGAACCTCTCAATCCCAGTTCCACTATCTTTCTTTCCATCCTTCCTTAACCATAAAGAAGTTGCCCTTACCCTCAACTTTCACTCCACCTGCCTCTCCATTCAATGAACTTTCCTCCATCACTTCTGCCAACTTCAGTGCAACGCTACCACCAGTCATCCTCCTCTCTATTTTCACCTCCTCTCTTTCAAACGTCAGGCCCACAAACAGTGATTTACTTGTACTCTTTATCTAATCCATTGTATCCATTATTAACAATTGTCCTCTGCACTGCGATGACGAAGCACATACCGCAATTGCTTTGCTGAGTACTTCCATTAAGTCCCTTAGCTTCCATTCACTTGCCATTACAATTCCCTGTCCCACTCCCAGCTGCCCCATCTGTACTCAACCTCCGACACTGTTTGAATTTTCCTGACTCAGCATCAACTTCAAAAATAAAATCACATGGGACCTACTGCCCCCCATTTGTTTTTGACAGCAGGTTCTGGTAATGATTCTGCTCTTCATTTAATCACTACTGCCTTCCACCCCATCACAATTTCTCTCTTTATCACCTTCCTCCGTTCCCCTATTCCCAGCCTCTGTGCTTACTGAAACACTGCTACAGCACAACATGTTCCAGTTCTGAAGAAAATTCTCCAGAAGGGAAGGTTACGTCTCTTTCTCTTTTTAAAAATGCTGCCTCGCCTATTAAGTGGCTCCAACATTTTCTGTTCATATTTTAGATTTACAGCATCTGCAGTATTTTGACTTTTTAACGAAGATGATGTCATGGGGAAATGGGGTGAGGTTACAATTGAATGTAAAGACTTACACACAATAGATAAATAACTTTGGAGAGGCTGGGAAAAGGGAATATGATGGGATCAGGAAAGTTATCTACTTCAGCACACACTTGGTCAAATGTTGCCTTGATGTCGAGGGCAGTCACCTTGATTACCATTACCACCATGATCAGCAATACAGCAGTCACTGCTTTTCTGCTGAGTTTTGCTGTATTTGCCCACTGTAGAACAGCAGAGTGTATCTGTACCATTCCTCTCAAAACTGCTGCACTCCATGCAAGGACTGTGCAGCTTTATCAGGAAACCTGCCACCTATTTGAGGAAATGTAATCACTCATTGAGACTGTCGAGAGACGGGGAACACACACAGCCACACTGACTGGTCATCATAAGTAGCGAATTTTCACCATCGTTAAACTATACAGGGAGTGATGTGATGTGTTCCCTCAAAAAAAAAGGAATCTGTTTTCTGGAAGGTGATCACTTGGAGTCAAGAACGGTTTTCCATGACTGAAATATGTAAAAAGCAGCTCACAGTCTGCAGAGCCTCAGAACAGCCACTGCGTGTTTTTCTGTTGAACTGAGAGGAAGCACCTGGCGTTGTGGTGATTTCTCTGCTTCTGTTTTTCTTGCCTGCTGCTCTGTAATGTCAAGATACTGCAGCAGCATATTAAAACTCGGAATTTGAAATTACGTTGTTTAAAATCCAAAAGGACAAAGTATTGGGGGAAGCATGTCTGGGCAATATCATTAATTCATTGGAAATATTTGACAGCTTAGCGTCTGCAAATAAACGTATCTCTGATCACAAAGACTGAATCACAGCACAGAATATCTGTAATCGGTGTACAATTTCCAAATGTATAACGCACAATATCAACAGGTCACGATAAATCACTCTGAGTCCAATCCAAGTCAGATACTCCAAAGCATCAATTCTCGCTGTGGTTTTAATTTAAAATAGAAGATCCCATGAGATGTTGAGGCTGTTTCCTGTATAGGTTAATGAAGCAGGAATACTGTTAAGAATCAAATACAATCAGGAGGTTTGAGCCTATGTTAATGTAAAGCGTTAACTCGCTGTGATCTGATCACTGGAAATGCAGCCTCTGTCAATGTCAGTGGTTAACTTGCTGTGATTCAATTCAAAGAGGGGATCTGAAGGCAGAGGGTTGCTTCAATAATGTGCCACATTATATCACATTTAATGTCAGCCTGATTTCTTTGGGAGTGAAAGTAGATCTGGGCAATGAAAAGAGTCTCAAGAACTATAACAGATCAATAAATTTATATTTTTATTTAGAGATACAGCACTGAAACAGGCCCTTCGACCCACCGAGTCTGTGTCACCCAAATATGCTACCCTACTATGTACCCAAATACCCACCTGCACTGGAGGCAATTTACAACAGCCGATTAACCTATCACCTGCAAGTCTTCGGCTGTGGGAGGAAACCGGAGCACCCGGCAAAAACCCATGCAATCACGGGGAAAACTTGCAAACTCCGCACAGGCAGGACCCAGAATCGAACCCGGGTCACTGGAGCTGTGAGGCTGCGGTGCGAACCATTGCGCCACTGGGCCGCCCCTGAGCTGCCACTATAGAGTTATCACAGGTAGAAAATTCTCAAATGATTAATTCCTCCGTATCTCACTTAGAATGAAACAGAAACTCCCCAGAAATGGACATTTAATCAATGAATTCCACAAACTGCATTTTCAATCTCGAACAAATATGATTTCAAACAAGGTAAAGACCGCCATAACACTGCCACAAACTGTTTGGTTTCTGTGGCTGTATCCGGTCTTTTTCCAAACTGATAGACTTGTCCCCCCAAGGTGTGTTTTGCAAATATCACAGACTGACAATTTCAGTATGAGCCATGGGTGTTGACCGCAACAGGTTGTCAGAGAAACATGAAACACACGCACAACGTGTTGGAGATTGAAGATATGTGGGTCAATCTCTTGTATCTGTGAAGAGCTAATCAGTCCTGCAAACAGTGGCAATTACACATGAACAGATTGAAAATTGTTACACTAACCAAGGAACTTGCAGAAACCACTGATACTCAACAAAGAACAGATTTAAATTATATTACACGTGCAGGATCTGCACAGAATTTCTCAAATACTGAAGGGAATGCAGTATAAAAGTAGAGAACTGAGGATCTCTCTGCCAACACTGTCATTTTCTGATATCCCTGTTATTAATGTGTTACTCAGTCAACCTAATGAACACTGACCATAAGTCGGAAAGTGCTGGAAATACTCAGCTGATCTGACAGCATCTGTGGAGCCATAATTAGCATTTTCGGTCTATGACCTTTCATCAGAACTGGAAAAGGTTAGAAATGTAACAGGTTTTTTTTAGAAAGTGAAAAGAAGGGGGCAAGAAGAAATAAAGTTAAGATGTGCGATCGGAGGGAGGGCAGGTGAGATTTTTTAAATTATTATTCATTCATAGGGAGTGGGCATCCCGACTAGACCAGCATTTGTTGACTATCCTTGATTGTCTTTGAGGTGGTGTGAGTTGCCTTCTTTAACTGCTGCAGTCCTTAGGGTGCAGGTACACAAACAGTGCTATAAGGAATGAAGTGCTGGAATTTTAATACTGCGGCAGTGAAGGAATGATGGTGTTGTTCTAAATCAGGATGGTGAGTAGCTTGGAGGGGAATATTACGGTGGTGCTGTTCATATGCATCTGCTGCCCTTGTTCTTCTAGGTAGTATGGGTAGCGACTTTGATATGTGCCTGGTGTGTTGCCACAGTGCACCTTGTTCTTGATGCACACTGCTTCCACTGTATGTCGGTGGTGGAGGGAGTGAATGTTGAAACTGGTGAATGGGTGCCATTCAAGCGGGCTGCTTTGTCCTGGATGGTGTCGAGCTTCTTGAATGTTGTTGGAACAGCACCCATCCAGGCAAGTGTAGGTTATTCCATCATACTCCTGACATGTGCCGTGTTGATGGTGGACAGGCAGTGGGGAGACAGGATATTAGTTATTTGCGGCAGAATTCCTGGCATCTGACCTGCACCTGTAGCCACAGCGTTTACCTGGCTGCTCCAGATCAGTTTCTGGTCAACGGTCACGCACTGGATATTGATAGCGGGGGATTCAGCAATTCTCATACCAGTGAACATCAAGGGGAGATGGTTAGATTACCTCTTGTTTGAGATGGTCACTGACTAGCACTTGTCTGGTGTGAATGTTATTTGCAACTTATTAGCACAAGCCTTCATGTTCTCCATGTCTTTCTGCATATGAACACAGGCTGCTTTAGCATATTATGAGTTGGTGTTGAACATTGTGCAATCATCAGCGAATATCCCCACTTCTGACCTTATAATGGAGGGAAGGTTATTGAGGAAGCAGCTGGAGATGGTTGATCCGAGCACACTACCCTGAGGAACTCCTGCACTGGTGTCCTCGGGCTGAGATAATTGACCCCCAACAACCACAACCAACTTCGTTCGTGCTGGGTACCACTCAACCAGCGGAGAGCTTTCCCTCTGATGCCCTTTGATCCCAGTTTTGCTGGGGCTTCTTAATGCTATACTCAGTCAAATGTTGCCGTGATGTCAAGAGCAGTCACTCTCCCCTCACCTCTAGAGTTCAGCTCTTTTGCCCATATTTGGACTAAGGCTGTAATGAAATCAAGAGCTGAGTGGCCCTGGCGGAAACCAAACTGAGCGTCATTGAGCAGGTTATTGCTGAGCAGGTGCCGCTTCAAAACACGATTGATCACCCCTCCCATCACTTTGCTGATGATCGAGAGTAGACTGATAAGGCGGTAGTTGACCATGTTGGGTTTGTCCTGCTTTTTGTGCACAGGACATACCTGGGCAACTTTCCACATTGCCAGGTAGATGTCAGTGTTGTAGTCATAATTCAACAATGTGGCTCATCGTCTGGCCAGCTCTGGAACACAAGTTATCAGTGCTCTTGCCAGAATATTGTCAGGGCCCTGAGCATTTGCAGTATCCGGAGTCTTCGGCTGTTTATTGATATCAGGTAGAGTGAATAAGATTGGCTGAAGACTGACATCTGTGATGCTGGCGACCTCAGCAGGAGGCCGAGATGGATCATCCACTCTGCACTTCTGGCTGAAGATGGATGTACATATTGCAGCCTCGTCTTTTGCATTGATGTGCTGGGCTCCACTATTAGTGACGATGTGGATATTTGTGGAACCTCTTCCTCCTGTTGGTTGATCATTTGTCCACCAACATTCGCGACTGGATGCGACAGGACTGCAGATCTGTTTCAGTTTTATTGGACCTGCACTCATCCAGACAAGTGAGTGGGAACAGTATGAAGAATGATTTTTTAACAGTTAGCTTGTCGGTTTAAGAGAGTACACGAAGCTTGTGGGAGGGGGGTGGAGGGGTTTCATATGAACTGTGGGAAAAATGGAGTTCATCGACCAAGGTACTTGCCTGTTTTCTCTACAAGTTATTATATCTGGTGTGTCATGTGGCTGGAAGTCTTGCCTGTTTCAACAGGCTGAATTTTTCAAGCCTTTTGGCAATAGACTGGGAGTCAGGAGAACTGGCAATATGGGTGGGGAAGGCGTCGGTTTGGGAGCTAATCATGTGTTGTGGAATTGTTTAACTCTG
Organism: Heterodontus francisci; assembly: GCF_036365525.1. Lineage (NCBI taxonomy): Eukaryota > Metazoa > Chordata > Chondrichthyes > Heterodontiformes > Heterodontidae > Heterodontus > Heterodontus francisci. The sequence goes on from NW_027140566.1 coordinate 1,463,773, forward strand.
TCTATCACATGTTGCTTCCATTGTTGGGTATCCAAGTAGTCCTGTGTTGTAACCTCACCAGGCTGACACCTCGTTTCAAGGTATGCTTGGTGCTGCTCCTGGGAAGCCCTCCAACAGTCTCTTTGAACCAGGGTTGATCCCGTGGCTTGATGGTAATGGTAGAGTGGAGGATATGCCGTGCCGTGAAGTTACACATTGTGGTTGAATGTAATTCTGCTGTTGCTTATGGCCCAAAGTGCCTCATGGATACCCAGTTTTGAATTGCTAGATCTGTTTTCAATCTATGCCAGTTAGCATGGTGGTATTGCCACACAGCGCAATGGTGGGTATTCATAAAATGTAAAGACAGGACTTGGTCTCCAAAGTTACTGTGCGATGGTCAATCATAGAGTCATAGAGTAACACAGCACAGAACCAGGCCTTTCAGCCCAACGGGTCTGTGCCGGCCATCAAGCACCTAACTATTGTAATCCCATTTTCCAGCACTTGGCCCGCAGCCTTCTATGCTATGGCGTTTCTAGTGTTCATCTAAATACGTTTTAAATGTTGTGAGGGTTCCTGCCTCTACCACAGCTTCAGACAGTGCATTCCTGACTCCAACGACCCTCTGGGTTCAAATTCTTTTCCTCAAATCCCCTCGAAACGATCGCCCCTTACTTTAAATCTGTACCCTCTGGTTACTGACCCCTCCCCTAAGGAACATGTGTCTTTCAATCTAACCTACAAATGCTCCTCATAATTTTACATGCCTCAAACATGCACCGCCCCCACCGCCCCACCCCCCCCCCCCCCCACACACACACCCACAGCCTTCTCTGCTCCATGGAAAACTACCCGAGTCTATGCCGTCTCTCTTCATAGCTGAAATTCTCCAGCCCAGGCAACATCCTGGTGAATCCCCTCTGCAACCTCTCCAGTGCAATCACATCCTTTCTCTCGTGTGGTGCCTAGAACTGTACACAGTACTCCAGCTGTGGCCTAACTTGCATTTTATACAGCTCCATCATAATCTCCCTGCTCTTACATTCTGTTCCTCGGCTAATAAGGCAAGGCCTTCCTAACAACCTTGTCTACCTGTGCTGCTGCATTCAGTGATCTATGGACAAGTACACCAAGGTCTCTCTGAGCCTCTATTTCCTCGGGTCCGATATCCACATTATAGTTCCTTGCCTTGTTATTCCTCCCAAAAATGCATCACCTCTCAGGATAAAACTCCATTTGGCAAAGAACCGCTCATCGCACCAAGCCATTTATATTGTCCTCTAATCTAGAACAAAGAACAAAGAACACTGCAGCACGGAAACAGGCCATTCAGCCCTACAAGCCTGCGCCGATCTTGATGCCTGCCTAAACTAAAACCTTCTGTACTTCCGGGGACCGTATCCCTCTATTCCCATCCTTTTCGTGTATTTGTCAAGATGCCTCTTAAACGTCGCTATCGTACCTACTTCCACCACCTCTCCCGGCAGTAGTTTCCAGGCACTCACCACCCTCCGTGTGAAGAATTTGCCTCGCACATCTCCTCTAAACCTTGCCCCTCTCAACTTAAACAATGTCCCCTAGTAACTGACTTTTCCACCCAATGTTGGGAAATGGCTTCTGACTATCCAATCTGTCCATGCCATTCATAACTTTGTAAACCTCTGTCATGTCGCCCCTCCACCTCCGTCGTTCCAGTGAAAACAATCCGAGTTTATCCAACCTCACCTCATAGCCAATACGCTCCAGACCAGGCAACATGCTGGTAAACCTCTTCTCAACCCCGTCCAAAGCTTCCACGTACTTCTGGTAGTGTGGCGAACAGAACTGTACGCAATATTCAAAGTGTGACTGAACTAAATTTCTGTACAGCTGCAGCATGACTTGCCAATCTTTATACTCTATGCCCCGACCGATGAAGGCAAGCATGCCGTATGCCTTCTTGACTACCTTATCCACCTGCGTTGCCACTTTCAGTGACCTGTGGACCTGTACGCCAAGATCTCTCTGCCTGTTCATACTCCTAACCGTTCTGCCATTTACTGTATATTTACCACCTGCATTAGACCTTCCAAAATACATTACCTCACATTTGTCCGGATTAAACTCCAGCTGCCCAAGTCTCCAGCTGATGCATATCCTGCCGTATCCTCTGACAATCCTCATCACTGTCCGTAACTCCTCCAGCCTTTGTGTCGTTACTAACTAGACCAGCTACATTTTCCTCCAAATCATTTATATATACGACAAACAGCAAAGTTCCCTGCACCGATCCCTGTGGAACACCGCTATTCAAAGCCCTCCATTCAGAAAAGCACCCTTCCACTGCTACCCTCTGTCTTCTATGACCGAGCCAGTTCTGTATCCATGTTGCCAGCTCACTTCTGATCCCGTGTGACTTCACCTTTTGTACCAGTCTGTCATGAGGAACCTCGTCAAAGGCTTTACTGAAGTCCATATAGATAACATCCACTGCCCTTCCTTGATCTATCATCTTCGTCACTTCCTCAAGAAACAAAATCAAATTAGTGAGACACGACCTCCCCTTTACAAAACGATGCTGCCTCTCGCTAATAAGTTCGTTTGTTTGCAAATGGGGGTCAATACTGTCCCGAAGAATACTCTCTAATAATTTCCCTACCACTGACGTAAGGCTCACCGGCCTATAATTTCCTGGATTATCCTTGCAATCCTTCTTAAACAAAGGAACAACATTGGCTATTCTCCAGTCCTCTGGGACCTCACCTGCAGCCAATGCGGATGCAAACATTTCTGTCAAGGCCCCAGAAATTTCTTCCCTTGCCTCCCTCAATATTCTGAGGTGGATCCCATCAGGCGCTGGGGACTTATCCACCTTAATGCTTTGCAAGACACCCAACAACTCCTCCTTTTTGATAATGAGATGACTGAGACTATCTACACCCTCTTCTCGAGGCTCATCATCCACCAAGTCCTTCTCTTTTGTCAATACTCATGAAAAGTAGTCATTTAGTACCTCGCCCTTTTCCTCTGGCTCCACACATAGATTCCCTTCTCTGTCCTTGAGTAGGCCAACTCTTTCCCTAGTTATCATCTTGCTCCTTATATATGTATAAAAAGCCTTGGGATTTTCCTTAATCCTATTTGCCAATGACTTTTCTTGACGCCTTTTATCCCTCCTGACTCCTTGCTTAAGTTCCTTCCTACTGTCTTGATATTCATCAAGGGATTCGTCTGTTCCTTGCTTTCCAGCCCTTATGAAGTATTTCTTTTTATTTTTGACAAGGCTCACAATAATCCCCGTTATCCAAGTTTCCCGAAAGTTGCCAAACCTATCCTTCCTCCTCACAGGAACATGTGGGTCCTGGATACTAATCAACTGACGTTTGAAAGATTCCCACATGTCAGATGTTGATGTCCCCTCAAACAGCCGCCCCCAATCTAAATTCTTCAGTTCCTGCCTCATAGTGTTGCAATTAGCCTTCCCCCAATTTGGCACATTTACCCGAGGACTACTCTTATCCTTCTCCACAAGTACTTTAAAACTTTTGGAATTATGGTCACTGCTCCCGAAATGCTCCCCTACTGAAACTCCGACCACCTGGCTGGGCTCATTCCCCAATACCAAGTCCAGTAAGGACCCATCCCTAGTTGGACTATCTACATATTGTTTCAAGAAGCCCTCCTCGATGCTCCTTACAAATTTTGCCCCATCTAAACCCGTAGCACTAAGTGAGTCCCAGTCAATATCGGGGAAGTTAAAATCACCCACCACTACAACCCTGTTACATTTACATCTTTCCAAAATCTGTCTACATATCTGCTCCTCTACCTCCCACTGGCTGTTGGGAGGCCTGTAGAAAACTCCCAACTTAGTGACCCTTCCCACTCCTGAGCTCCACCCATATTGCCTCGCTGTATGACCCCTCCGAGGTGTCCTCCAGCAGTACAGCTGTGATATTCTCCTTAATCAGAAATGCAACTCCTCCACCCCTTTTTCATCCCCCTCTATCCCGCCTGAAGTTTGTAAATCCTGAAACATTTATCTGCCAATCCTGTCCTTCCCTCAAGCAAGTCGCTGTAATAGCAACAATATCATAGTTCCAAGTCCTAATCCAAGCTCTGAGGTCATCTGCCTTACCTGTTATACATCTTACATTGAAACAAATGCACTACAGACCGCCAGTCCCGCTGTGCTCAGCAACATCTTCCTGCCTGCTCTTCCTCTCAGTCTTACTGGCCTTATTTGCTAGTTCCCCCTCATTTCTTCCACTTGCTCTGGTTCCCACCGCCCTGCCACACTAGCTTAAACCCTCCCGAGTGACGCAAGCAAACCTCGCAGCCAGGATATTTGTGCCTCTCCAGTTTAGATGCAACCTGTCCTTGTTGCACAGATCTCACCTATCCCTAAAGAGATCCCAATGGTCCAGATATCTGAAACCCTCCCTTCTACACCAGCTTTTCAGCCACGTGTTTAGCTGCTCTATCATCATATTTCTAGCCTCACTGGCACGTGGCACAGGGAGTAATCCCGAGATTACAACCCTTTGGGTCCTGCCTTTTAACTTTCGACCTAACTCCCTAAAATCCCCCTGCAGGACCTTTTCACCCTTCCTGCCTATGTCGTTGGAACCGATGTGTACCACAACCTCTGGCAGATCACCCTTCAACTTCAGAATGCCCCCTGTCCGTTCAGAGACATCCTTGACCCTGGCACAAGGGAGGCAACATACCCTCCTGGGGTCTCTTTCACGTCCACAGCAGCGCCTGTCTGTGCCCCTGACTATAGAGTCCCCTATAACTATAGTTCTTCTGTGCTTTGTCTCTCCCTGCTGAAAAACAGAGACATCCGTGGTGCCACTGCTCTGGCTGCTGCTGGTTTCCCCTGATAGGCCATCCCCCGCAACTGCATCCAAAACGGTATACTTGTTAGAGATGGAGATATTCACAGGGGATTTCTGTACTGACTGCCTGCCCCTTCTCGCGGTCACGCCTCTATCTGCCTGCACCTTGGGTGTAATCACTTCTCTAAAACTCCTGTCTATGACGCGTTCTGCCACCTGCATGCTCCTATGTGTCCTGCGGTCTGTGAGGAGCTTCAATTGGGTACACTTCCTGCAGATGTCGTCGTCTAGAACGCTGGAAGCGTCACGGACCTCCGACATCTCACAGGTTAAGCACTTCACCCCTCTAACTTATATTTCTAGCACTAATTAATACATCAATTTAAAATAAGTAAATACTTATTAAATCCTTACTAACTTGTTGTAATTAACTATATGTTCCCTAGTGCTGGATGCTTACTATAAATATTAAATGCTAAATACAGTAATCTCCTCCCTCTGGTTTAGTTACTCTACTTATTTGTTAATTAGGTTTTTAATCAATTTTCATCAATGTTTTATTTTCAAATTCAGTAAAAATGCCCTGCCAGCCACTCAGGTCACAGCTTTCCTGTGAAGTCTCTTTCATTGTTTTTCACCAGAGGTAGATTTTTAATGCTTATCGTCACGGAAATCCGCCCTCCGAATCTTCTCCCAGTCAACTGTGCTCTTTGGAAGCTCTCGGCCCCCCTCACTCTGAGGACAGGTAGGAAATGAAAGGAGCTCCTCACTCCCTCCTTACCGAACTTCCTCAGTTACCAAACTTCCACTGTAGCACTCTAATGCAACCCAAGTGAGCACTCCAGTACAAACAAAGTCAGCACTGTAAGATGGCTCACTTTTATACGGACTGACTCCAGCCCCTGAAAACTGATTTAAGCCAATTCTCTAATTGACAAGTGAAGCTGCAAGCAGAGCCTTAGTGAACCCTGTTTAAAGCTTCTCCAACCCTAACAGCAACTGTTAAGTTAATCTGCTAAATAAAATACAGATTAGATTTAAGATACAATTAACCCTTAATGATCCTCAGTTCCCAAACTTCCACTATTGCACTCTATTGCAACCCACGTCAGCACTCCAATGCGAACACACTTAGACTTGTTTGTGGTTTGATGCAACTGAATGGCTTGCTAGACTAGCTCAGAGGACATTTTATGAATCAACCGCATTGCTGTGGGTCTGGATTCTCCTGTAGGCCAGACCGGGTTACTGCAGCAGATTTCCTTTCGGAAAAGACTTGAGTGAACCAGATGGGTTGCATCAACAATCGACAATAGGTTCACGGTCATCATTACACTAACTTTTAATTCCAGATGTATGAAATAACAGAGATAGCCCGGATTAAAAAGAAAATGGAGTGCTAAGAGTTGTAGTAGAATTACATTGTATTACTCCAGAGAGGGTGTTAATTGCAGTGAAATGATAAGCTCCATCCAAAAGCAAAAGCATGCAAAACTGACCCATGGTTAAAAATAAAATGAAATCAAATAAATAAAAAAAACTAATGGCAGTCATGATCTGAGATTGTTGAACACGATGTTGAGCCCAGAAGGCTGTCGAGTGCCTAATCAGAAGACGAGGTGCTTCCTTCGAGCTTGTGTTGAGCTTCACTGGAGCACTGCAGGAGGCCAAGGACAGAAATGTGGGTGTGAGAGCAGGGTGGGGAATTCAAATGGCAAGTAATAGGAAGCTCGTAGTCAAACAGCAAAGACAATAATGTCACAAGAACTTTGATTGCTTTGTATTGAATGCTAAGAATTCTGTGTGATTTTAAATGTTTGAGCAAAAGGATTTTCTGTGAACATTGGATGCTGAAACTTGGTGTTGGAACTGAGTTCAGATTGCCGGCACCTGTTGCCAAGCAGCTCAACAGGGAAATGACAGGAAGATTTATGAATGTCACATGACTTATTGTTCGGGTTTTAGTTTCACTTTGCACTGTGAGAGATCAATGAGCTGAGCAGCATTGCAGCGAGCTGGCAGGCACCTATGTTTGCAGACAAGGGAAAAGAGTTATTATCTGAAAAAATAAGATTTTCCTCACTTGGAACAAAAAATCTTACTTTTGCGGTGTGGTTGTGAAGTGCTTGGAGAGGGATAAAGAGCCCTGGAGAGAGAAAAGACCTAGGAAAAGAGGAGTTGTTACATTCTGTCGTGGAAAACTACTTTGCAGAAAGGAAGCCCTGCATTGTTAAAGGAACAGGATCATATTGTCCCCAATCTCTGAAAACTCTCTGCCTCAAGAGTGATTCCTGTTGCCTCTTATATTTTAAAAGACCCAGAAAGCTCAAGAAAGCTTATATTGCTAGACAGCTACTTCAAAATACAAGTAGGCCTGTTGCTACACCCTTTGCTGAAAGATATGTGGGACGCCTACTGTAGACGAATTTCCATGAACGCCAAACCATCACAGACTGTTCATTAAACCCGCCTGGAGAGATTTCAAGTTGCATCCGACTATTGGTCTCTGGGACACCTCACCGACCCTGGAATATCCGACCAGAATATTATGACCAAGTTATTTTATTATTCTCAGGAAACAGTTCAAAAGAGAAAACCCTTTTTCTCCGTTTCAGCGGTGTTTGAATGTATATGTGTGTGTGCATAAGAGTTAGGAAGAGTAAGAAGTTATAAAATCTTTTCATATGCAGATTTGTTTCATTATTGTTTAGGATTTAATTTATTAAAATAATTAATTCTGTTGTTTAAGAAACCTGGCTTGGTATGCTTTATTCTTGGGGCGTTCGGGGGTTGTGGGGGCTTGTGGTGCGGGAGTGGTGCAAAGAAAGTGTTTAATGTGATTATTTTTCTGGTTGCTGGAAAGCTTTACTGATATGTTGTGAACTGTGGAGCTGTGAGACTGAATTAACTCTTGGTCATAACACTATTCTAAATTGAAAGAAGTACAACTAAATCGTTGCTTCACTTGGAAAGATTGCTTGCAGCCTTGGATGGTGAGAAGAGAGGAGGTTAAAGGTATTACACATCGTGCTATTGCGTGGGAAGGTGCCGTGGAAAAGGGAATAAGCCTGACGGGGTGATGGAGGAGTGGACCAGTGTGTCTCAGAAGGAATGGTCCCTTCGGAACGCTGACATAGAAGGGAGGGGTAGATGTGTTTGGTTGGTCACATCACGCTGGATGTGGCGGAAATTTGAGGGAAATATGATTTTGGATTGGAAGCTGCAGGAGTGGAAAGTGGGGGCTAGGACAACCCTGAAACTGTTCTGGGAGGGAGGGGTAGGGGTGACGTCGTAAGTGTGGGAAATGGGTTCGATAGATGCAGACAGATGCCTGATCTGTAAATTCTTAGACATTTACATTGCACCCCCCGCCCCCCGAAGATACATCTAGACTCCCAGAGATCCTGATCAAATACTGTCAATTCCATGGAATACCTGGAAATATCGATACACAAACCATAACCGTCTATATTTCTATTAAAATTTAGAAGCATCAATATTTGTACATCGGGTCTCAGAAGGAACACCAGCATCAGCGATTTGGATACAGTGCAACCCAAAACTGCAATATATATCCTAATTTCAAATGATGGTCTGTGGTCGTTTGACTATACATATTGAAGCTTGCAGATCATACTCTACCAAACTACCCTCAGACGTTGATCCGTTCTCTCCCTCACTATAGAGCGGCTGATACATGTCTGTCCCCGATTTGATGATGTCACTGATGTTTGGGGAGAATAACATAACAACGAAACTCTGATTCACAGCAAAGAAATTCAATTGGGCCCCATGAAAATTGACATTCATTGCAGTCACTAAGTAAACAAGTTCAGCGAAAGATTTCCATCTTTCATATATATATATATATATATATATATATATATATATATATATATATATATATATATATATATATATATATATATATATATATATATATATATATATATATATATATATATATATATATATATATATATATATATATATATGTATATATATATATATATATATACGAAAATAAACTTAACCAGATATAATGCAGACAGAAATTCTAACTTCCCAGATATAAGTTGGCTAACTGCCACACTGGTTAAAACTGCACAGCGCAATGTTTACATTGATTCAATAATGTCCACATCTGCCTGCGGATTCTGCACAGAACCACGATTACAATAATGCCTCCCTCTGCTGGTCAATATTGCACAATTCATCGGCTGTATTAACGCAGCAATATGTCCCTCTACTTGTGCATAAACAATTCAATATTTGCAGTTATAGAGATGATGAATGCTGAAGACTGCAAGGCGTAATTTGATACGTTAATATCTCCCTCCATTGATAAGTCTTGGTTTTTACGTCTGGGGAATTCTGAACAGTGCACGGTTACATTTACACAGTGATAACCTCATCCTCTTTTGAATACTGGGCATTAATTGGTTATACTTACACCATAATGCCTACATGCACTTTCAGATCCTCCTGCATAAACAGCGCCTTTGGCTCCAACTGACGCAATATGTGCTTTCGCATCTCTGAACCGTACACCCATCCAGTATTTCTGCATTTCCTCAAGATCAAGACAAGAAATGCAAATAATAGCAAGTGAATGAAGCATAAACCAACTAATGGCCCGCTAACCATAAACTTATAGTTTTCATAAATTGACCTCCTTGCGTACAAACTCAATTAGTTGATACAAACTGACGCACGCCATCACTCGAACTTATACATTAAATGACCTGTGACTTATCAACTGAAGACCTCTCCAAAGATAACACATCGGCAATGATGTACGTGACCGTCCAAACCGATCTGAATTGCGATTGGCTCTCTCCTCTTCTATTTGTTCTGCTAGCGAATCTCTTTCAGGAAACGTCCCAAGTTTTGGATGCCTCACCACTCCCAGATCGAGCAAGCTGTATAACCTGCCCAATGGTTTCCATTCGTTTATCCTTTTTTTCTGTTTTCACTGGTTAGGCCCTTCAGAATGTGGCGAGCCCCACCAGCAACACCAATATGTACCATCACCCCCTCAGTCTTCAGCACGCACCAACTCAGAGATTATTATCCCGCGTGGGAATGATAGCGAGTCAGAGGAGTGTGTTCAAGGTAAAGTTCACATCACAGTTGCACAGTACCGACAGCGGTGGAAGGTACAACGGAGGACTGATGTGACTCGAAGGTCAGCCTGGACCCAATCATCACTGAAGATTCCGGGATAAACAGATCATTAACCCATCTTTAACAGAAGGATAGTGTAGTTACACCAGTAGATCACGGATGCATGAACTACCAGCCAAGGAGCTCTGATTCTTTGCTAAGATTATGAATATGTGTATTTATAGTGCGAGAATCAGGTTTTCAGTGGTCTACTATGAACAATGCATATACTTAATAAATATTTAGTATACATAATTAATACTTAATATCAGTGTTCACACAGGAAGTGGAAACTGACAAAATGTCTGCAGAAGCAAGGAGAATAGAAGTATTAGGTAGGATAAACATTGAGAGGGAGAGGTACTAAAAAGGTTGGCTAAGCTTAGGGGCGATAAGACACCTGATCTGTATGACTAGGTTCCCAGGCTGCTTTCGGAAGCGGGGATGGCGGTAATGGAAGGGCTTACTATAATCTTTAAGGTAGAGACGTCCCCAGGACCTGATGGGATCTACCCCAGAATACTGTGGGAGGCACGGGAAGAAATTGCTGGGGCCAGGCCAGAAATCTTTGCATCCTCATTTGCCACAGGTGAGGTCCCAGAGGACTGGAGAACAGCCAATGCTGTTCTTTTATATATATGATTATATGTACCGCCTCCAAAAGGATATAGACAGGCTCGCAGAACGGTCAGACAGGTGACAGATGGAATGCGATACTGACAAGTGTCAGTTGATGCATTTTGGCAGATGGAATAGTGAGAGTCAATATATACTTAATGACACAGGTCGAAAGAGTATGGGGGAAAAGAAAGACCGGGGTCTCATATGCTTCGATCTTTGAAGATGGCAGAACATATTGAGAGTGTGATTGATAAATCATGTGGGATGTTGGGCCTCCTGAACAGAGGCATTGAGTACAAAAGTAGGGACGTTATGCTGAACATGTCTTAAGCTCTTTTTTCGGCTCCAACTGGAGTATCGTGTCCAATTATCATCACTACACTTTTGGAAGAATGTGACGGTTTTTGAGATGATGCAGAGGAGATTTCCCAGAGGATGGAGGATTTCAGTTATAAGGTTAGGTTGGAAAAGCTGGGCTGCTCTCCTTCGAACAAAGGAAGTTGAGTGGAGATTTAATGGAAGTGTACACGGTTATGACAGGCTTAGATACGTTAGAGAACGAAAAAACTTTCCCTGCAACTCGTGGTAAAAGGACGGGAGGACACAGATTGAAGGCTTTGAGGCAAGAGGTGGAGGCTAAATATGATTAGGAACTTTTTTTACATAGCGAGTGGCAATGATCTGGATCCTGCTGCCCACAAGGGTGGTGAAAGCAGAGACAATCAATGACTTCAAATTGAAATTGTACAGCAACGTGAAGGAAATAATCCTGCAATGCTATTGGGATTGAGTGGGGGGACTGGGAATGACTGGATAGCTCCATGAATAAACAGCATGGACGCAATGAGCCGATATACCATCATTAAACTGCTTCACTCTCTGTCCTACTTTTAATACACACCTTAAAACGTCCCTCTTTGATCAAGCTTTTGGTCATTTGTTCTAATATCTTCTTTGGTCATTTGATCTAAATATCCACTGTCTTCGTGCCAATTGTTCTTTGATAATGCTCCTGTGAAGTGCCTTGCGACATTTTACTGCCTTAAAGCTTCTGGATAAATACAAGCTGGTATACTGTGCAATGGCTGCTCCGGACTCGTCTTCTGTTGAAGCCACTAATTCCACTGAATTCCAATTTGACAGGTGTTAGTAGTTTTCCACCACCTTGCTCAAGTATCTGTTCTTCATATGTGAGTCTTCGAACTGAGTAGTTGTAGGCTATTCGACTAGTCGATATTGACTGCTAATTTTGCATCTGAAGCCCACACATGACCACTTATTGAGCTGCAAGGCTTGTATCACATGGTGTGTTTACCCTGTGTACAAGATGAGTAATCTGCAAGCTGTAGGCTGTGGGACCATTATGAGCGTATGTCATTTGGGTTCATGTCTACAACATTACAGGCATATCACCAGTACCTAGCTACCCCAAGTCTTCCATACACTTCTCCCCATAGATCACTGTAGTTGTGTTGGGGATAGAAAGACGTTCGGTCTGTTCGCAGTGGTGGTTGGGTGATGAATGCCAATACAACTTACTTTGCTCTTAAAGTCACCAACCTGCTTCTTTGGGAGGTAACTGGCACCCAACGGAGGCATGGACAGCTCACCTCCCTTAGTGCTGTGGCGTTCTGTACTGGCCTTCTGAGCTCGGGAAGCAACACCGGTAGTGCACTCTAGTAGTTCTGGCCCTCTTGGATCAAATGCCTTGAAAAGTATAGAAGGAGATTCAACTCTACTATATGAGCAAACTGTTCACTTCCAGAGTTGGTATAACTGGTACGCTCCAGCAGTTCCCACCAGGCTTAGAATCTAACCAGTGGCCATTTTCTTTACGAGAGGGAATGGTAAGAGCACCGTGCCGGTACACCCCGGGCCCTTTGTTTAATCTTGTGACTATTCACCTTGTGGCTTCACCTCGGACTCTTTGTTTAATCTTGTGAATACTCACTGTGCGGCTTCCCTCAGGGGCCCTGTGTTTAGTCTTCTGACCACTCACTGTGTGGCTTGCCCCGGGGCCCTGTGTTTCATCTTGTGACTATTCAATGTGCGGCTACCTACACCCACCACCCCCCCCCCCCCCCCCGAACCCCGGGCCCTGTGTTTAAACTTGACACGAATCACTGTGCAGGATCCCCCGGAACCTGTGTTTAAACTTGTGACTATTCACTCTCTGGCTTCTCCACGGGCCCTGTGTTTACATTTGTTACGAATCACTGTGCAGGATCTCCCCGGGCCCTGTGTTTAACCTTGACACAAATCACTGTGCAGGATCCACCAGAGCAATGTGTTTAAACTTGACACGAATCACTGTCCAGGATTCCTCGGGCAGTGTATTCAATCTTGTGACTATTCACTGTGCAAGTTTCCCCCAGGCCATGTGTTTAAACTTGTGCCCATTAACTGTGCAGGATCCCCCGGGCCCTGTGTTTAACGTTGTGACTTTTCAATGTGCAGGATTCCCCGGGCCCTGTGTTCAATCTTGTGACTATTGACTGTGCAAGTTCCCTTCAGGCCATGTGTTTAGTCTGGTGACTATTGACTGTGCAGGTTCCCCCCAATCCTGTGCTTCAACTTGCGACTATTCACTGTGCAGGTTCCCCCCGGGCCCTGTGCTTAAACTTGTGTCCAATCACTGTGTAGGAGCCCCTGGTCCCTGTGTTTAATCTTGTGATAATTCACTGTGCATCTTCCGCCCAGGCCATGTCTTTAAACTTGTGACTATTCACTGCACAGGTTTCCCTGGAAGCTGTGTTCAACCTTGTGACGATACACTGTGCACGACAGCGCCTCTAATATGTTTTCTTTTTTCCATAACCAAGGATTCCTCGCCACTGTGGGTGACAGCGCCCTCAATCGTGTCCAGCCTAATTCCTGCACCAGAGCCCTCAGCCCTTCCTCTGCCTCCCAGAACCGCGACAAGGATCCTCTTGTCCACATTTTCCACCCGCCAGCCTGCACATTCAGATTATTATCCTCCACCATTTCCACCACGTGCAGCGTGATTCCACCTCCAAATACATCTTCCTCTCCCTGTCAGCCTTCCAAGGGGATCGTTCCCTCTGCAACACACTTGTCCACTCCTCCATTACCCCCGCCACCTCGTCCCCGTCCTACGGCACCTTCCCATGCAATCTCAGGATGTGTAATACCTCCCTTTTTATCTCCTCTCTCTTCACTATCCATGGGCCGAAACACTCATTTCAGATGACACAGCCTTTTACTTGTACATCTTTCAAATTAGTATACTGTATTCGCTGCTCACATTGTGGTCTCCTCTACATTGGGGAGACCAAACACAGATTAGTTAAGCGCTTTTCTGAACACCTCCACTCAGTCTGAAAACGTGATCCTGATCTATCTGTCACTGGCCATTTCAGCACACACCCCTGCTGTCATGCCCACATCTCTATCCTCGGATTCCTGCAGTGTTCCAGTGAACATTAACGCAAGATCGAAGAACATCACTCCATTTACCAGTTTTAGACACTCGACAGCCTTGCGAGCTGAACATTGAGTTCAATAATTTCAGAGCATGACTGGCCCCCCATTTTTTAAATTTTTTAACTTTATCTTTCATGTTTACTTGTATTATTTTACTTTGTTTTATCATTCAATTTTTTCAACATATTCCTGCCCACTGTGTTTATTCAGGTTTGTGCTTTTGGCTGGAGCTTTTGTTATTCAGTCATTTAACACTGTCTCTGCACTGACGTGTTGTATTTAACCACGCCATGAACACATTCTCTTTGCCTTTGCCCCATGACTTGCTGCTCAGTTATTCTCTGTGACCCTCTAGCCTATCAACACCTTCCAGTTTGATCTCTTTTGCCCCACCGCCGCTTTATTTGCTTAAACCCTATCACATTTCAAACCTTTGCCATTTCTGATCAAAGCTCACTGACCTGAAACGTTAACTCTGTTGCTCTCTGCACAAATGCAGCCGGACCTGCTGAGTATTTCCAGCACTTTTAGTTTTTATTTTATAACCCTTTCTTAAGTCCATTTCCAAATTCAGTTTTCATCCCAAGCTCTTGCCTTTGCATGTTGCCTCCGTACTTTGAGCCTATCTTTTCCAAAATTCCATGATTGAAGTCCTCCAATCAGACATCCGTCACTGCCACAGTACCATATTAGCTCTTATAAAAATCACAAATGGCATCCTGTGTGACTGAAATAAACATCAACTTTTCCTCCTTCAGTTCTCGACTTGTCTGCAGCAATTGACTGAGTTGATCAGTCAATCCTCCAAATCTCTCCACCATCCTCACCGTGTCTGGAACTGCAATCACCTGTTTCCATTCTTATCATTATAATCATCGCCAGAATATCGACACCAGTGGATTATATTCCAATTTCTGCAGCAGTGTCCCTGTTTATCCCGAAAGGTCTATTTCTCACTTACATTCTGTCTTCCAAAGACATCACCCAGAAAGATAATGTCAGTTTCAATATTTGTGCTTATAACACCAAACTCCACCTCACCCTCACATCTCTCGTTCCTCAGCTGTCTCTGGATTGTCACACAGCTTGTCAGAAATCTGGTACTGGGTGAACAACAATGTCCTTCAATTAAATATTGGAAAGGCAGAAGCTATATCCTTTGTTTCTTGCCACAATCTTCACTCTCTAGCCAGAATTCCTTTTCCTGGAAACAGTAGATGACTGAACCCTATTTTTCGCAACCTTGGTCACATAGTAACCTCGAGATGAGCTTACAACCACAAGACTGCGCCATCGCAATGACCCATTCCGCTGCCCCCGTTTCACCTCAAATGCTGCTGATAACTCATCCGTGCCTTTGTCAGCTACTGATTTGAATGTTCAAACACACTCCTGACCCAGCTCCCATATTCTGCGCTCGTATTTTTTCTTCTATTTATTTGGAGGAATCATACTCACTGTGTCCGTTGTCCAAACCAGCTGCTGCCCAAGTTCACTAAAGCTCATGAATGGTAACCAGGGAGGAAATCTGATCTCAAAGCATGGAGCCAATCAAACAGCAGCCAGCACAAGTTACCCAACTGCCAGTAAGACAGGTACACATGACTAGGCTCTGCACCTGGTCAATTCCACTATCCTTGTCTCCGACTCCAGTTTTTGTCTACCCACGACCAAATCAGGAGCACAGCCTAAACGGCAGGTATCCCGAGTGCCACAGCTCAATTCCTGGCCAGGATTAATACCCCAATCCCTGTCCAGTACCGTTCCACTAAAATCCCGTTGTCCTCATTACTCCACTGAAATAATTTGAAGAAACTTGGACAACCTTAACAATCCTGTTGTAGATAACACCCTGTTAATCACAACAATCTGCCAAGCTATAAATCACTGTGAACTGACTCCACTACTCCCTTGTCATCTGTTGTCGAACAGTATTTGCTATGCGCCACTGTTTCTGCTGTACGTCAGCAGGTGTTTCCCAATAACCTGTACCAGGGCATCGGGAATTCCAGCACTACATCATTTCGACTCTCTTCTTGTCTTCAAAACCCGTCAGAAATCGATATCACTTACTACGTGCTTATCAATCTCGCACTCTCTATACTTTTCCACTCGCTCTTGATGTCACGTTGTTTTAACCTGCTCTATTTTGTCTTCTGATCTGTCTCTTTGGATGTGTGCAGCGCTTTGTTAATGTAAGTTGTCATGGTTTTGGTCGGCGACCATTTCGCTTCAGGTCACCGGTTTCTTGCCACCCCACCCTCTACTGTCTGGGTCCACCCACTTCTTTCCTCATTGCAGTGGAATGTATGTTGGTAAAGTGCACAAGTAAAGGAGGAGAGGAACCATCACAAGTCGAGTGATACTGATCAGCTGTCCTATAACTGCTGGAGCCTGCTTTTTTGGAGGACCTGTGCAATGGGATTTTTGTCATTTTTTTTTCAATATATTTGAGCACTAATATCATCTTCCACAATTATTGCCATGCCCAGTAGAACCATGTCAAATTCATATATTTTAACATAGAACTTCACTGAGTGTGTAGCATTTTGTAACTGACCTCAAGGACAAAGGAGGAAAGTTATGCGTGGAGTCAGAGAAAATGGGTGAGATTCTAAACGAGTACTTTGCATCGGTATTTACCTAGGAGAGGGACATGACGGATGTTGAGGTTAGGGACAGATGTTTGATTACTCTAGGTCAAGTCGGCTAAAGGAGGGAGGAAGTGGTGAGTATTCTAAAAGGCATTAAGGTGGACAAGTCCCCAGGTCCGGATGGGATCTATCCCAGGTTACTGAGGGAAGTGAGAGAGGAAATAGCTGGGACCTTAACAGATATATTTGCAGCATCCTTAAACACGAGTGAGGTCCCGGAGGACTGGAGAATTGCTAATGTTGTCCCCTTGTTTAAGAAGGGTAGCAGGGATAATCCAGGTAATTATAGACCGGTGAGCCTGACGTCAGTGGTAGGGAAGCTGCTGGAGAAGATACTGAGGGATAGGATCTATTCCCATTTGGAAGAAAATGGGCTTATCAGTGATAGGCAACATGGTTTTGTGCAGGGAAGGTCATGTCTTACCAACTAATAGAATTCTTTGAGGAAGTGACAAAGTTGATTGATGAGGGAAGGGCTGTCGATGTCATATACATGGACTTCAGTAAGGCGTTTGATAAGGTTCCCCATGGTAGGCTGATGGAGAAAGTGAAGTCGCATGGGATCCAGGGTGTACTAGCTAGATGGATAAAGAACTGGCTGGGCAACAGGAGACAGAGAGTAGCAGTGGAAGGGAGTTTCTCAAAATGGAGACGTGTGACCAGTGGTGTTCCACAGGGATCCGTGCTGGGACCACTGTTGTTTGTGATATACATAAATGATTTGGAGGAAAGTATAGGTGGTCTGATTAGCAAGTTTGCAGACGACACTAAGATTGGTGGAGTAGCAGATATTGAAGGGGACTGTCAGAGAATATAGCAGAATATAGATAGATTGGAGAGTTGGGCAGAGAAATGGCAGATGGAGTTCAATCAGGGTAAATGCGAGGTGGTGCATTTTGGAAGATCCAATTCAAGAGTGAACTATACAGTAAATGGAAAAGTCCTGGGGAAAATTGATGTACAGAGAGATTTGGGTGTTCAGGTCCATTGTTCCCTGAAGGTGGCAACGCTGGTAAATAGAGTGGTCAAGAAGGCAAACGGCATGCTTTCCTTCATCGGACGGGGTATTGAGTACAAGAGTTGGCAGGTCATGTTACAGTTGTACAGGACTTTGGTTCGGCCTCATTTTTAATACTGCGTGCAATTCTGGTCGCCACATTACCAAAAGGATGTGGATGCTTTGGAGAGAGTGCAGAGGAGGTTCACCAGGATGTTGCCTGGTATGGAGGGCGCTAGCTATGAAGAGAGGTTGAGTAGATTAGGATTATTTTCTTTAGAAAGGCGAAGGTTGAGGGCGGTTCTGATTGAGGTGTACAAAATCATGAGAGGTATAGACAGGGTGGATATCAAGAAGCTTTTTCCCAGAGTGGGGGATTCAAATACAAGGGGTCACGAGTTCAAAGTGAGATGGGAAAAGTTTAGGGGGGATATGCGTGGAAAGTTCTTTATGCAGAGGTTGGTGGGTGCCTGGAACGCGTTGCCAGCGGAGGTGGTAGATGCGAACACGATAGCGTCTTTTTAAGATGTATCTGGACAGATACATGAATGGGCAGGAAGCAAAGAGATACAGACCCTGAGAAAATAGGCGACATGTTTCGGTAGAGGATCTGGATCGGCGGAGGCTTGGAGGGCCGAAGGCCTGTTCCTGTGCTGAAATTTTCTTTGTTCTTTGTTCTTTGTTCTTTGTTCTTTCTTTTAAAATGGATCATACGAGCAGCAAATGATGGCCACCAAAGGTCACCTGACCTGATCAGTGAATTTCTAAACAGCCATACTGTCTCGCAAGGACAAAATAATACATCCCAGACTAAGAAGTGGCAACTCCACGTGTTCTGAGACAATCCAAGAGGCAATCCTGAATTGAATGGGGCTTTCTGAAACAAAGACTGTAATCAAGCAAGAATGCAGATAATGAATAATCACCATAATTCCAACACCATATTTGGGAAAGGGAAATGTGACAATGCACATGGTATGGTAACCATGTTGGTTTATTTTTATCATTTAAGTGCATTCTGAAGAAAGATGCAACAGCAGCAGCAGAAAGGGCAGCAAAATCTATGCCTTAATAATTGGAGACTCTAACATGGTGAGGATTCCAAGCCTGTTCCATTTCGAATCCACCAATACTGCGAAGTGACCTCGTGGAAACGAAACTAAAAGCAACCAAGTTTGTGGCCTGCAGAAATTCTGTCCCTTCAAGAGAATCCTGAAAGCCGCTTCAGCACGTGACACCCGCTATTTAACTACACTTCAGGAGTGAAGACGTCTTTTTCCTAAGGTTTGCAATGTGTCTTTTCGAGAACGAGCCATGTGAATTATGAAATATTATTTTCCTTATTAATTTTAAAAGTGCACTATTCTTTTCAACTGTACTTTCCTTCAGTGTGTTTGTGTATGTCGCTGTGTGAGTGAGTGCTATAGTGTTTGATTTCGTGGTGAGTGTTGCATGAGGAGTCCAAAGGGTGTGCATTCATGCAATGCAGGACATGTGAAGAGCAGTTCTGGTCTTCAAACAGGAGCTGAAATGCTCACATGTAGCGTGCATATTCGAAGACGAATCACAAGAAAAAGGATAAAGTACAATGGACACATTGATGGACTGGTAATCAAATGCTACTAATGAGCCAATGTTGCAAATATTTTGTTAATTGAGCATGTATAGCTACATGCTCTACTTGTGATGAAGAGCAGCTGATACTAATTGTGGAAAGATCAGGGTACATATGGAATAACCAGTTTTCACCTGGGGAGGGGTACGGGGGAGCTGGGCCGGAGATGGGAAATGTAGTCTGCACTTATGCTGCATGGTGTATTGTGAATAAATCTGTGGGAAACTAAGACTGGCTCCTGCTTTGTCCTTTGACAGATGCATGTTTACCAAATTTGGTAAATAATGGACCTACAATTTGTGCCTTCCCAGGATCAGATCTTGTAATTGGGATCTTGTAATAGGGATGTTTCATGCTCCTTTGTTGATCTCTGTCAGGGCGAGGGAGTTGCCTGACTTCAGGCCGTGCAGGGCAGGTGAACGAAATATTCTGTGAGGCTATGGGTGCCTCCCTCAGGGTAGTTCAAACCAATAAGGAACCCACTCACCGCAAAGTAAAAATCTGCAATAATAATTGCAATTCACGTGAGGCAGAGGCAGAAGGAGGTGGACATGCTTTTGTTGTCAGATTTGCCTTGAAGATTTTTTTGGGGGGGTTTGTTGAATGTCAAGTTAGTAAGTGTGGAACTGATCCATCCTGATATTGTGCGAAATTGAACATACAATCACATAAATATTTGGGAACAAAATGTAAAACTAGGATGTAGGGGGGTAATAGATCATCCCGACAAAGGAAACGAAATTATTGAAAGAGGAAAATGTTTGTATTTACAAAGGATTGAATCTGATTCACCAGAGAGTCCGTGTGTTTGATTTCTGTTTGACATGAATGTGAAATCTGCGGCAGCTTTGTCTTTACAGCCAACTGGCATAGTCATCAGGGTTAGAGATTTCTTGTTGCTGTGTTTAGGTAACCCAGAAGATACAATGAATTCCTGAGGTGGGAATTATATTACTTACTTTCCATGGAACTCATTCAATCTGTTGTCAATCATATTCAGAACTCTTAGCCAGAGCTGTGCTGTTAACAGCTTTCTCAATCACCTGCCAACTGGACCCTCAAGCTACAGATCCATCAACAAGAAGGTAACGATAGCCCTCCCATTACCCCGACATTCACCACCGCAATTCCCATGTTGCTATGATGGACTGCCAAATAGTGGGAAGAGATGGTTCATCTCATTCCCCAGAGCAAGGTTTGCAAGCCCCATGGTTCAATGGATAGCAGCATAACTCTCCCTATTGTGTCCTCCCCTTTGCAGCATGTAACTAAGTATTGACGGGGAATAAACGAGCCTGTATCAGATCCAATCACCCCTCCTCTTGTCCGTATATGATACAACCCTGCGTATTGTCCTTGTTTTCCTGATCATTACAATGTATCTTTTCGATATTATCACAGCCAATCATGAAGGTTGTGGCTTGATTCAGCAAATAGATCAACGACAGTTTATACTTCCTCCATCTATCTGTAATTTGCCACTTTCAATTATTCGGTCAAACATTGAAGCCAGGATGAGAAGAAACTTCCTCTGGATGAATGACAGACAAGCTGAACCTGTCTTCGTTCGCTACCAACTACAAACACCACAGTTTTTGTATTGTTTGCATCTGGATTGTGCTCATAAAAGGACATTAAAATCACAGCACACATTTACCAGGAAATTGCCAAGAGCAACAAGTGAGAAACTAACCACCTCCCTTGATATTCATCCTCGTGGTCACTCCCTAATTACCACATTATCAACATCCTGGGCATTTCCTTTGATCAGAAATTTAACTTTGCCAGCCAAATAAATATTATTGCTCCAAGAAAAGATCAGACGCTGGAATTTATGCAACAAATAACTCATCCACTGCCTCTTACGTTCGCAATCTACAAGGCATAAGTCAGAACTAATGGAATGCTCTCCATTTTCTTGGATCTGTGCCGCTTCCAACAAAACTCAAGCGCCTCTGTAAGATCCAAGCAAGTGAGCTCACTTGATGTGCACCTGATGCACCACGTTAACACTTAACCCCTTCCACCACCAGCACACAGTGGCTGCCGTGTGCACCAGACACAATATCACAATGCAGGAAGTTACTAAATTTACTTCGACAGCTCCTTTCTAGCACGCGACCTCTCACACCTAAAAGGATAAGGGAGTGGACGCATGGAAACATGGACACCTGCAAGTTCCCTCCAAGCCAAACACATCTTGAGTTGGAACGACGTCACCATTTCTTCACTGTTGCTGGGTCAAAATCCTGGAACTTTCTTTCAAATTGCACTGCGGTTGTGCCAAAAGCATATGGAGCCTGGGGTTTCAAGAAGGTGGCTCTCCATCACGTTCTCAAGGCAAACAAAAGATGGATAACAAATCCCAGCCTCGCCAGAAATGCCCTCAACCAAGTATCAAGAAGGAAGAGCCTTCAACATGCTCCCTCAGGCTAAGCCCACATTGGCGCCCTTGCCGGTTCGGAGATCAGCAACCTCTCCTTGTATCCAAGCCATCAGAAACCTGCTGTTGATCCCCCCTGAAATATTGGATGCTCTCACACTTTGCTTCCATAACCGTAATCCAGCCTGCTTCACCTCGACTCTCAATCTCCATATTGCTCTCCTTACCAAGTGACACAATTCCTTCCACCGCAACCTACAGGCATACTGAATGCCACAGCTCAGATCTTAATCTGGTCAAGGACGCATACCCTTAAACTCTGCCTTCTTGCAAAATTCTACATTTTTGCAGTGGTTCCAGTGAATCAATTTGAAGAACTTTGTCAATTCCTAACATTAATTTCGTGGTCCACTCCCCACCCAGCTCAATGATCAACCACAGCCATAGATCGCTGTGCACATTCTCCACCGTTTATGAATAGGTGGACTCCCAATTAAAATGGAGATGAGGAGGAATTTCTTCTCTTGAAAGTTCCATCGCATTTGGAATTAACCTTCCCAGAAGGCAGTGGAGTCTGAGTCATTGAATATATTCAAGGCCGGTTTCGACTGACTTTTCATTTCCGAGGGAGTGAAGACTTATTGTTGTCTGGCAAGAAATTAGAATTATAGCCTTGTTCAGATCAGCCATTATGGTATTGTATGGCAGAACATGATCCATGGGCTGAATGGCCTTTATTTCTAAAAACCTTATCATCAAATGTGAGAGGAAAGCTGTTGCATCTCTTGCTCTTGAATGGAAAGAAGCTGCGGGCAAGGAAACTAGATCATGGGTGTGACGGAAGAATGAACAAAGATATTTTGCTCGCGCTTTTCGGTGGACATGGTGAAAATAGAGGTGGAGGATGTGTTGAAGGTGGAGGCATTGGAGTGGAAAGTGAGAATAAGTGAATTAATATCATGATTCTGGAAGGTAGGGAAGGAGGTGAGGACAGTCACTCGGGTGATGGAACAGATCAAGCTGAGGCCGCTGCAAAACGAATGTGAGGAATGCACGGTTAATGTGAAATGAAGAGACTGCAGAAGCTCTGGTATTTAAGATGGCATCGTTGGGACAAACAGAAGGCGATGAGGATGCTGAGAAAATGGAAGCTACTCTTTATGCAAAGTGGAGTTGGAGGAAGTGTGGTCAACATATCTGTGGGAGTTGGTGGATCACAGTAAATGTTGATGCATAGCCTGTCCATTTAAAAGGAGAGAGGGAATTCGTGAAAGAGAAGTGAAGGGTCACAGATGGACAGTTTTCAGGTGAGGGAGGGACAGATATTTCAATACAATTGTGATTACATTTCCGAGCTCAATGTGAAAGAAGGTTTTGACACAAATCCAGTCATCAATGTATCGGATAAAGAGGTGGAAAAGGGAACCACAGTAGCTAAGAGTATGTGAGGGATAGAACGATATTGAAAATCCTGACATTGTGCCCAGTTCTAGGCACCGAACCTGAGGAACAAAGGGTGGGCTTTATAGTGGGTGTAGAAAATGATCATGAGAAAATTTCCAAGTGTGACAGTTGTTTTACGCCGACAGATTAGAGGATCAAATTGAGAGAAAGGTTGATATAGTTGTTCCAACCCATGGGCGGTTTAAACAGAGTAGACAGAGAGAAACTGCTCTCATTGGCAGACGTGGCGAAAACCAAAGGACACATGCTTAAGGCATTGGCAATAGAATCAGTGGCGACATAAGGGAAAACGTATGTTTCCACAGCACGTGTTGAGGATATGAAATGAACTGCCTGATAGTGTGGTGAATACAGATTCAATCAGAAGTGAACTGAATAAACAACTCAAGAGAAAAACAGTGCAGGTCAGTGAGGAGGAGATGTGGGAGTGAGATTAGCTGGTCTGCCCGTGCAGGGAACAGACACGGAGAAGACAGACCAAATGGCCAAATGCTGTGTTGCAACCATTCTATGTTTCATTTTTCTTTGAATTTATGAATTGTTAAACAGAATTGTGCAGCAAAACAGAGCACCCAAAGTGCAGACGAACATCCCTTCGATACTTCTCTGACGTTAGGAATTTAATTTCTGAATAGTCATGCAGAGTGAAGGTCTTCACTGAAACAACATGGGATCTACAGATGGGACTCATTATATTTGTAGGACTTCCTTGATTTCTGTTTAACACAGCTTCCAGTTATGATTAGTTGCTTATTGTGATCTGATTTACCCAGTCTTGGGGGCTGGGGATGGGGATGGGTCCAAATCAATCTTAGTGCAAAATATATTCCATCAACAGGGAATCAACACAACTGTCGTAATCTGTTTGTTCAAAGATTCAGAAAAACTGTTTGAACAATTTTGCAACCTCAGTATCCCAATGAAGATCCGGGAGGGTATAAAGTTAATGCACTGGGAATGTGTCACCTCAGAATTTATTTCAGAGATATTACCTGCAGCACGAACAGACCGAACACTCCAAGCAGAAAGTTCACCGACCAATTCAATGGGTGAGGAAAATATTCTGTATGATCCTTGCTATCATTGGCGTTCCTGGTAAGTATCTCTAACCAATGAAGTTTACAAATCTGTGTATGAGTTGGTTTCTTCCATTACCATGGGAATAATAATATTGCATGAGATCGAATGGTTACAATTACACAGACACACATTCAATAATATCATTGCATTAATTTCCTGAATTATCTGGGCAGTTTGAATCTGTTGTCTCAACTGTTTCGAGCTCAAGGCACACTGCATTGTAAAGTTATTGTATTATGTGGAATGTTGTATTCGGTAGAATCAGAGCTCAAAGGAGGAAAATCTCAGAGGGTGAGGATTTCTGCAATTATCTGTTAATGTAGAATTATACAGTGTGTGTGCACTAACTGGAGTGGAGCACCTGACCTCAGTGATCATGTATAAGTGGGAGTCTCTGTCACTCTAGAGTTGCACTGATTGTGGCTGACTAACTGGTGTGGACAAAGTAACACTAGGGATCATGTATTTTCAGGACTATCTGTCATTGTATTCAATGCAGGCCCCCATCTTACTCTTACTCTAAGTAGAGTTGTTGACAGCACTATCAGGTGCTGATTAATTTCCTTCCCAAGCGCGGTCCTGAGAAGCGTTTGGTCATGAGTGCACTGCAATAATAAATAATCCTCTTCAATATTACGAAAAACACTGATGACTATGACTTGTTAATAGACAAGTTACGATGTTACAGCACAGAAACTGGGCATTCGGCACAACTAGATCACGACTGTCTTCCTGCTCTGCACGAGCCTCTCTTCATCCCAGATCATCTAATCCTATCTGTATATCCTTCCAATCCTGTCGCTTCTTCTTATTTTTTTTCCATTACAAGACGTCTCAATTCCACGTTCTCAGCACTCCAAGTAAATACGTCCTTCTTGAATTCCATCGTGCATTTATTGATGACCGTCTTATTTTGAGGAAATACTGAACTGGTCGCCAGCAAAGGTGGAAACATCAGGTCCACGTTTTATTTCTCTAATCCCTATAGAATTTCAAAGGCCTCTATTAGTTGGACACACATTCTTCGCTTATCGACAGATTAGAGCCACAACATACCCCGATAATTATAATCTGTCAGTTATGGTATTTTTTGTAAAGAATATGTGCACCTGCTGGTTACCCTGGATACTTTGATCATGTGTAGCCCAGAGAGTACATTATTATTTATGTGTTCAATCACTGCCTTTCTCATATTTTTTAGATTAGAGATACAGCACTGAAACAGGCCTTTCAGCCCACCGAGTCTGTGCCGAACATCAACCACCCATTTGTACTAATCCTACACTAATCCCATATTCGTACCAAACATCCCCACCTGTTCCTATATTTCCCTCCCACCTACCTATACTAGTGACAAGTTATAATGGCCAATTTACCTATCAACCTGCAAGTCTTTTGGCTTGTGGGAGGAAACCGGAGCACCCGGAGAAAACCCACGCAGACACAGGGAGAACTCCACACAGGCAGTACCCGGAATCGAACCCGGGTCCCTGGAGCTGCGAGGCTGCGGTGCTAACCACTTGCCCACTGTGCCGCCCTAATATGTTAATGGAATTCCTGCAGAAATGAACGCCTGCGCTTTGATCATATTTGCACTGTCTCACGAAACTCCCTTCTCAATTTCAATCATTTATACATCAGATGGAATGGCCCAAGATGTATGAGTGCCTCCTATCCGAGGGACTAATTCGTATCAAAGATAAATGTCTTCGACGCCAGGGAGTGATTCGAGTCCGGGATGGGTTCCTGCAGTGGGAGTGGTTGATGACTGGGTAGAGTTCTTCAATCTACTCGTCTTTTGGCTCCTCGTCGCTATAATGAACTGGTTGACCAGTGCCCGGTGAGCAGTTGTTCACCCCGTCCGGGATTTGTTAAATCTGGAAGTGCTGGTGTTTGAGGCAGGTTGGTGTCATGGACCCGATCTGACTCGACCACAACCCACACGGTTTTTGGTGCTAAAATCCTTCCTGCCTGGGTTGAGAAGTGGAGAATGTTTTTCAGTTTTTTCAGTAATTTGCAACCACTTCTCCCTTCTCTCCTTTTCAGTTAATTTAGTGTCAATTGTGATCCTGTCCAATGCTTCCGTGAATCAGCAATTAAATGGCAGAAATGTGGAGGTTTGTAAAGGCTTGTTATCATTCCCAAATAATGTTTGTGTTTTCGACTGTTGGCTGAATTTGACAGTGAAATGAATCGCCTGGGGGACATTTGATTTCAGATTTTCAGGGATGAGAATGTGGATTCCTCTCTCGATCCTTCCAAAGGATTGGGGTCGCCAGTGTTCGTGTGTTTAATCCGGACAAATGTGAGCTCATGCATTTTGGAAGATGTAATGCAGTTCGGAAGTACACAGTAAATGGCAGAACCCTTAGGAGTATTGACAGGCAGAGTGATCTGGGCGTACAGGTTCACAGGTCACTGAAACTGGCAATGCAGGTGGAGAAGGTAGTCAAGAAGGCATACGGCATACTTGCCTTCATCGGTCGGGGCATACTGTATAAAAATTGGCAAGTCATGTTGCAGCTGTATAGAACTTTAGTTAGGCCTCACTTGGAATATTGTGTGCAATTCTGGTCGCAACACTACCAGAAGGATTTGGGGCTTTGGAGAGGGTACAGAAGAGGTTTACCAGGATGTTGCCTGGTCTGGAGGGTATTAGCTGTGAGGAGAGGTTGGATAAGCTTAGATTGTTTTCACTGGAACGACGGAGGTGCAGGGGTGACATAATAGAGGTTTACAAAGTTATGAGCGGAATAGACAGAGTGGATAATCAGAAGCTTTTTCCCAGGGTGGAAGAGTCAGTTACTAGGGGACATAGGTTTCAGGTGAGAGGGGAAACGTTTCGAGGGGATGTGCTAGGCAAGTTCTTTACACAGAGGGTGGTGAGTGCCTGGAACTTGCTGCCAGGGGGAGGTGGTGGAAGCAGGTACGATAAAGACGTTTAAGAGGCATATTGACAAATACATGAATAGGATGGGAATAGAGGGATATGGTCCGCAGAAGTGCAGAAGGTGTTAGTTTAGGCATGCATCAAGATCGGCGCAGGCTTGGAGGGCCGAATGGCCTGTTCCTGTGCAGTCATGTTCTTTGTTCTCTGTTCTTTGGACACGTGGCTGCAGTTGACCAAAGCTGGGAACTGTAATTTCAGTGGTATTCACCATTTCGGACGGATAGGAAAAAGGAAAATGATGTGGGACTGTATTGGTAATGAAGGATGGGATGCTGCATTAGTTCAATTCTGCAATGCATAGTCACAAATAACTCTTTTTAATCACTTAATTGAAAGTCCACAGTTAAAGAAGCAACCATATCCCACAATGAAGAAGAGCAGCCTTGAAGAAATATTCCACACTTGGTATTTAATTACTGAATGACCAAAGTTAAAGGGGACAGCCAGAATCCACAGTGAGGTAAAACAGCCCTCAGGGAAACATCCACACATGAGGAGTTAAATTGCTGAATGGTCACAGTGGAGTGAAGGGCATCACTGAAACAACATGAGACGAGAGATATGATAGATGATGTTTGAAAGAACAACTTCATTACTAGGAGAATAAGGCTTCTAATATCTATGAGTTAATTGATGTGATTAGAATAGCCCAGTCTTAGCATTTTTCCAGTTCAACTTCAGAAACAAATGTATTTTATTACAATAGGGACTGAACTCGATGTCGTAATCTGTTTGTTCAAATTAAAAATAAAAGTTGCAATTTCAATTTCCCCGTGGAGATCCCACAGGGTATAAATTATAGGCTCTGGGAATGTATCACCTCAGAGTTTAATATAGAGAGATTGTCTGCAGTACAAAGGGAAAGATCACTTCAGACAGAAAATGCTTGAAACATTGATCAGTATCAGGAAAATATATAACGTGATCCTTGCCAGCATTGGTGTTCCTGGTAAGTGATTATAACCACTGAAGTTGTGTAAAACTGTGTGTGAGCTGGTCTATCTATCTTCTCTGATAAAGAATGTTACTTGGTGATCTAGTGGGCAGCGATATACGGACAACCAATCACTGATATCATTTACTTATGTCAAATATCCAGCATTATCGCTGCGGTTTTATTGTATTCCCTTTACGGATAATGAAGCTCTGATTGTAACTGATAGGCTCTTTGAATTGTCAAGTTATTGCATTCAGAGGAAAATCGTGTAATGTTAACTTAGATATCACCGAAGCCAAATCTTTAAAAGAAGGTATTATTGGAACTATCAGTCACTATAGAATTGTACTGAGTGTGGGTCACTAACTGGAGCGAAACATCTGACTCCAGTGGTCAAGTACTATTGGGAGTATCTGTCATTGTGTTCTTGTGCGGAGTGTTGGTCATGAACTGGAGTGGGACACCTGATCCCAGTGACCATGTTTTACTGTAATGACTGCAATTGTCCAATCCATTTCTATTTTGAAATCTTTGTTTCAGATGATAGATCTCTCTATTGAGATGCCTTTGGGTCTTATGAATTGATTGCCAAGTGGAAGATGTTTACTGAGGTCTTCTAATCCATGTATAAATTGAAATGTATTTATATTTCTCTGTTTCTTTTTGAAATGTTCCAACTGAAACAGATGCTAACTATTTACCGACAATTAAACAGCAGGACAGCACTGATACAGTATTCTAATACTGTAATAATTACTTATTCTTAAGATGAGTATAGTTACTATGAACACTATTTATTTTATTTCTGATTAATCCCTTCACCCAACATCGTCCTGCGAAGCTGTGAGTCACGTGTGCTGAAACCAATTACCTATTAATGGCACAGGATAAATATTGGCCTGTGTTTGTTGAATCGTCCACTGCTGTAACAGATTCATCTTTGACGGATCAGTTCGTGTCTTAGGTTCAGAATCTCAACAGATGTAACCTGTACCAATCTCTGTCCTTGGCTCAGTGAGTTGTGACGAGATACCTACAGCTAATGAACATACATATCCGGTTTTCATAATACAGAGATCAATGCAAGGGAGGTAAATAATAACTTTGTAAAATATAAATGGTGAAATAAACAGTACACTTCTCTCAGCTCTGGTATCATCCTGTTAAAAATAATTGCACCATCGCGAGTGCATCAGTATCCTTTTTGTAACATGGAGACTAGAACTACACACAGTACGCCAATTTTTGTAAAACTATGGTTCTATTTTAGTATAAGCTCAGCTCTTTGTTTTTCTTCAATTCCAATCATCTGGAATTGAACTCCTGTGATTGTTTTGCATTTTACGGGCCCGTTAACATGTGTTGCTATTTTAAATGATTTGAGAATCTGTCCCCTGAACCCCTTTTCCCCTTTGACCCCATTCAGACTCTTGTCGTCCAAGCATTATTTGAGATGCTTATTTTTCATAACAAAATTCAGCAGCTCACACTTGGCACTCCTCAAAATAATTTGGCATTTAAATCCCCTTTGTGCAACTTTATCAAGTCTTATTAATAATGTTTTCAGGTATTTGGTTGCATTCTTACTCGGTATCAACTGTACTCTGAATTTGGACTTGGCTGCAAATTGTGAAATTGTGCTTCTACTTCCCACATCCATATGCTTTATTTAAGTGGTGAAGGACAGTATTCGCAGCGCTAACCTTTGCAGAAAACACTTCCCAACTTCTGCCAATCTGACAAAATACCTTTCACCCTTATTCCCTGTTTTCTGTTTTTGTAGTCAGATTGTTGTCCATTCTGCTACTTGTCCCCTAAATTCACTAATTGAAGACCTTTGAAAAATTAATGGCCATTACCTCAACTGTATTACATGTATCTAAGTTTTCTGACATTATTCAAAAATCCAATAAGGTTGGTCAAGTATGACCTTCATTTTGGAATATGTGCTGAATATTCTTCATAATATTCTGTGTTTCCAAGTATTTATCCATTAAATCTTAGAAAAGGGATTTCAGTAACTTCTCTGCCGCTGACGCGAACTGATATATAGTTATTTGGACATGTTCTGCCTTACGTGTTAAGTACAACAACCACATAAACTGTCCGTCAGTCCTCTGAGACTATTTCCTTACTTGATGGTTATTAATGAACCGATAATAATGCCTCTTGTGCTTCTTCCCTATCTTTTTAGTATGTGCAGACACAATGAATCCAAACCATAGAATTTTCCCACTCTTTGTTACTTTATCAAACATTTACCACTTTCTACCTGAAATGTTGTGAGATTTATTTTATTGGAATTTATTCACTATTATTGGACAGTTATTTCTTCCCCTCAGAGACCTCTCTTCCCCTTCTTCAGGCTCTGACTCCTCATTCCCTGGCTCATGTTCCCCTGACTGTCCCAAAACACATGAGACTTCCCATCTTTTGAGCTCGCAGATGTGTTCCACAAATCCATTTCCATGTTTGTCCATGTCAGTTTCTGCTCCAAAGTCCAGTAAATGCGAGCTGTCCTTATGCTCAGTGGATGGGATCATTCCTGACAGACGCGATGGGCTGGGTCCTGTGCAGGAGGCAGAATTCCCGGAGTCGGCCTGAAATGTCAGGTGGAGGCCCGCATATTATCATCCTCCCCCTCCAACCCTCCTCCCGCCGCCCCCAGGACCGAACTTCCTTTCCCATTAAAGACTTTACAGGGCTGTCGGTTGCACAATCACAGGGCCGGCAGCCTCGCAGTAATGGCAGCACCACCGGGAGCGGTGGCCACTGCCTGTACTAGGAACATAGGAACAGGAGTAGGCCTTTCAGCCCTTCAAGCCTTCTCCACCATTCAATACGATCATGGCTGATCATCCACTTTAATGCCTTTTTCCCACACTATCCCGATATTTCCTTATGTCGTTGGCATTTCGAAATCTCACAATCTCTGCTTTAAACATACTCAATGACTAAGCTTCCACAGCCCTCTGAGGCAGGTAATTCCAAAGATTCAGAAACCTCTAAGTAAAGGAATTTCTCCTCATCTCTCTCCTGAATGATTTACTTCTTATTTTGCAATTATGTTCCCTGGTTCTCGACTCCCCACCCAGGGGGAAAATCTTACTTGCAACGACCCTGTCTGTCCCTTTATGTATTTTTTAATGTTTGCATTAGATTACCTCTAATTCTTCGAAACTCCAGAGAATACTCGCCCAGTTTCCACAATTACTCTTCATAGGACAATCCCGCCATCCCGGCAGCAAGTCTGATGAACCTTCGTTGCACTCCCTCTATGGCAAAAAGATCCTTCCTAGGGTAAGGGGACCAAAACCTTACACAATAATTTTGGTGCGGTCTAACCAAGATTCTATACAATTGAAGCAAGACTTCACTATTCCTGCACTCAAATCCTCTTGTGATAAAGACTAACATACCATTAGCCTTCTTAATTGCGTGCTGCACCTGCATGTTTGCTTTCAGTGACTTATTGACAAAGATATGCAGGTCCCTTTGTACGTCTACACTTTCTAATCTCTTGCCATTTAAGATATAATCTGCACATCAGCTGCTCCTGCCAAAATGGATAAGTTCACGATTTTCCACGTTATATTCTATCTGCCACTGTTCTTGACCACTCAGTGGGTCTGATCAAATCCCCGTGAATTACAATTTGCATATTCCTCACAAAGCACATTCATCCCGAGTTTTGTGTCATCCACCAACTTGAAAATATTACATTTAGCCCCCACATCCAATCATTAATATTTATTGTGAACGGCCAGGGCACGAGTACTGATTCCTGTGGTACCTTACTATTTGCAGCCTGCCAATGCCAATGACACGTTTATTCCTACTCTCTGTTTTCAGCCTGTTAACCTATCCTTAATCCATGTCAGTATATTGCCTCCTATCCCACGTGCTTTAATGTTGATATTACTCTGCTGTGGGTGACGTTTTCAAAAGCCTTCGGAAAATCCAAATATAACGGGTCCACCGACTCCCCTTTCTCAATTCTGCTGGTAAAATGCTCAAAAAGCTCCAACAGGTTCGTCAAACATGATTTCATATTCATGAAACCATGTTGACTATGCCCAATCAGATCATTATTATTCAAGTGTCCATTTATCACATCCTGCAGAATAGACTTTTATATTTTCTCTACTACTGATGTACGGCTAACAGGTCTGTCGTTCCCTGTTTTCTCTCTCCCTCCCTTCGAAAATGGTGGTATAACATTTGCTACCTTCAAATCTGCAGGAACCATCAGCCCCATTCATTTCTCCAATACAGGCTTGATCCTCACACTAATTTCCGTCATCTCCTCTTTCTCCCGAGTCCCTTGGATCTCTAATTTTGGGAGAGTTCTTGTATCTTCCTCAGTGAAGAAATGCACAAAGAAATCATCTAGCTTCACCGCAATTTATATGTTCCAATTTAAATTTTGCTGACACTGCCTGTAATGGACCCAAATTTGACTGAGCCAAACATTTCCTTTTTATGGACATGTCGAAGCTTTTCCAGTGCGTTATTTTGTCTGTTTTTTGATTATTACATTCATATTCTGTTCTCTCTCTCTTTATCAGTTTTTGGTCCTGCTTTAATGTATTCTCAAATCTTCCCATTCCATTGGTTTACTACTATTTCTGGCAACTTTATACGCATTTTAGTTTAATCTTATAAAACCCTTAACTTCCTTTGTTAGCCACTGTTGACTGCCTTTACCTTTGGGTTTTTTGTACCTTGAAGGAATGTACAGTTGCTGTAAACAATGAAATAATTATTTGAAGACTATCCATTGCGTCTGTACTGTCAGACCTTTTAATGTATTTGCACAATCCACCGTAGCCAATTTGCCCCTCATACCTTCATAATTTCCTTTATTTGAAATTAACACCCTGGCTTCAGGTTGAACTACTTCACTTTCAAACATAACGTAAAATTCTATCATATAAAGTCACTCATCCTGAAAGCATTTTTACCAACAAGATTATTAATTATCCCTTTCTCGTTACCTAATACTAGATCTAAAATAGCCTGTTCTCTCGTCTGTTCCTCAACATAGTGCTCTAGAAAACCATTCCGAACAGTCCAACTTCTCGTCCTCCACAGCATTAGTGTTCATTAGATTTACCCTGTCTATCTGCAGATTGAAGTAACCTATAATCATTGTATTACCCATGCTACATGTTGCCAATCTCCTTATTAACACCGTGCTCCACACTGTCACTACTGCTTGTTGGCCGATCAGCAACTGCTACCAATGTTTGCTGCCCCTTGCTGTTTCGTAGCTCCACCCAAACACCACATTTTGTTTTTAGGATCTGAGATCATCCCTTACTAATATACTAATCTAATCCCTGATTATCAGCACAAAACCACCCAATTTTCCTGCTTTCCTTTCCTTTCCAAATCTCGAATCTCTTTGAATCTTCAGATCCCGGTCTTGGTCACCCGAGAGCCATGTTTCTGTAATGACAATTAGATCATACCCATTTACCTCTATCTGTGCCTTTCAGTAACCTACCTTGTTTTGAATGTTGCGTGCATTCAGGTAGAGTGCCCTTAACCTTGTCTTCTTAATATTATTCTGCATTCTAAACCTAGTTGAGGTTTACACAGAGGGTGGTGAGTGCCGGAATTTGTTGCCGGGGGTGGTGGTGGAAGCAGCTACCATAGCGATGTTTAAGAGGCATCTTGACAAATACATGAATAGAATGGGAATAGCGGGATCCGGACCCCGGATGTGCAGAAGGTTTTAGTTTTGGCAGGCATCAAGATCGGCGCAGGCTTGGAGGGCTGAATGGCCTGTTCCTGTGCTCTACTGTTCTTTGTTCTTTGAGGCTTGCCTTTATTTCGCCTACCTTCTGATGCTGCTGCCTACTTTTCTACTTCCTGTTTTAACTCTAGTTTCTTCCAATTTGAGCTATGCCTCCGGTTCCCATCCCACTGACAAGATTGTTTAAACCCTCCCCAGCAGCGCTGCCCAATCTCCCTGTGAGCATATTAGTTCCAGTCCTGTGAAGCTGTCGCCCCGTTAATAGGCCACTCAGGAGCCTCAGTTGGCCTCAGGGCGTGAAAACATCATTAGGTCTATCCAGCTCCCGGGAGAATCAAAACCTGCAATCCTGATGTCAGGCTCTGTGGGAAATGATTCTGCCTTGATTCTCAAAGCCCCCACAACAAAACCCGACTTCAGGAGGAGAACAGGCTCCAGCAAAGTGAGTCTGTTTGCCACCTAGTTTCCTTCCATCATCTTTTTCTGGTTGATTCCGAGGGTTCTATTTGAAATTGATTGTTTTTGTGTCATTTGCTCATCATTTCCACTGGAATTCCACTCTTTGTCAGTGACTCTTGCCTGGGAATCAAAACTAACCACTTTTTGTGATCCTGAGAACTGTGCAGAAACCCTGTTGTAAATTATAGGTGCATGGACCTCTGGTGCAAACAGTTGGATACTAAACACACAAATAATGTCTCTGGAACACTGATTGAGTTAAGCTGCGCTTCATTTGCTTAGAATACGGGGACCATTCTTTGTTCCCTTCCATCACATTTTTTCCCGAGTTTGCTGACTGTGCTACTGCTTTTTACTTCTTTTGCCTTGAAAAGGAAAATTTCATCAACTTTTTCCCTCAATCCCATTATTCCCTGGGTTTCTCATGGCCGTCTCTGATACTTCCCTTTTCTTCCTCGACCATACTGCCTCTATTTCATGGATTGGCTATCCACGAATATCTACTCTAAACACACCAACTCCCACAGCTGCCTTGATTATCTTTCCTCCCACCCTCGAAAGACTCTGTGCCATTCTCCCAGTTTCTCCATCTCTATTCCATCTGTTCCAACGATGTTACCTTTCATACCAGTGCTTCAGAAATCTCGTCATTATTCATCATCCAAGGATTACCCTCCACTGTGGTTAACAGGACCTTTCATCGTGTCGATCCTACTTTCCGTGTTCCTGCCTTCACCCATTCCCCTCCCAGCCAAAACCATCATAATGTTCCCCTTGTACTCACTTTCCACCCCACTCGCCTCCACAATGAACACACCATCCTCCAACATTTCCACCATATCCGGTTAAGTCCAGCACTAAACATATATTTGGCTCCTCTTCTACCACCCTGTTCCCTGCACCCTGGTCCACTCCACAATTAGCCACAATATCAGATAATTTTCCCTGTCACCTTCACATGCAAGGGCAGGAGAGGCAACAACTCCCTTTTCACCTCCTCCCTTCCCTGTATCCAAGGCCCCAAACAATCCTTCCCAGTGAAAACAATTTGCTGTACTATTTACCATTTAGAAATAGTATTTAGTACGCGTGGTGAAGTCTGCTGGACATTGGGACAGGACCAAATGCAGATTGGGTGATTGCATTGCATGACTCCTCCGTTCAGTCTGCAAGCGTAATCCTGACCTTACACTCACTTATCACTTTAATTCTGCACCCTCCTCCACTCTGACCTCTCTATCGCTAACCCCTGCCCTCTTCCATTGCAGCTCAATTTCGAATAGGTGTTTTATTGCATCTCGGGTTCAACACGGAGATTAAAATATTCAGATAATAAACATTGCTTCCACTTTCTCGGACAGCCCGTGCTGTTACTGGGGGATGGTTACACCCGAGTCAGTCAGAGTGGAGGTGGTGTAGGGATTCTATATTAATACACAGCTGGTGGGTTTTCCTACCATACTGTGTCACTTTTCCAGGCTCGTCTTTGCCAGATTTTCCAGGTTCCTCCCTCCTTCTGTAATCTGCTGTAACCATTTAAACCACCCACTTTCTAATCCTCCTTTTTCTTTGCCCCATTCGCCATAATTTTGTTTATCTTTGTATCATTCCTGCCCTCCAACTGATCAAAGACCTTCCCCATTGTTCTTTTCTCTCCCATACCCGACTTTTCACAGACTCGATCATTGCTTTAAAACTGTTCATCTCTAATATCGCCCAGTATTGGAGAAAGGCTATCAGATTGAATCGTTAACTCCCTTGCCATATCCATGGATGTTGTTTGCACTGCTGAGTGTTTTCTTTCATTCTTCCACGGGATGTGTGTGCTGCTGGTAAGGCCAGCATTGATTAGCCATCCCTTATTTCCCTTGAAAACTGAGTTACTGGCCAGACCAGTTCAGAGGGCATCTAAGATTCAAACACATTGCGCTTGTTCTGGAGTCACACGTAGCCAGATTTCCTTCCCTGAAGGACATTCGTGAAGCAAATATTTTTTGGACAATAACAAATGCTGGTATCATTCCACCATTAACTTTCAATTCTTGCTTTTCGTTGATTCGCCGACTTTATTAATTACGTTGAATTTAAATTCCACCAACTGCCATGGTGGGATTTGAATCGGTGTCCCCGGGGCATTAGCCTGCTCCTCTTGATTACTAGCTTAGTGACACTACAACATCTTTTCCTCTTCAACATTGTCCTATTTGCAATCAGATTTCCAGCAGTGTCAATATTTTGTTTTTAGTTTGGTCTGGATATGAACGGGTGAGTGACATGGGTGGGGATAGGTGTTCCAGAGTTTTAACTTCATACACTAACCTTTTAATCCTTGACGGGTACCCCACCTAGATGTCACACTAACAGGCTTTGCTTCCAATTGGGCAGGATCGACCAGATCTTAGGACCAGAGCTGTCCAAATACTGACCCCGGGGTATGGGAACAGTTGCCTGACATTGGGGTCTCGAAAGGCTAACTCTGGAACGGGAGAGAGTCTTGTAATGTCCGATCACTGGGTTGCCAATCCTGAAAGCAGGGGAGGGGGCTTCAATTCTGAAGTGTGATCTCAGGCCAGGGAAGGATGTGTCCTGGAGAGTATGTTATCCAAGAGACAACATATGGTCTGATCAAGGGAGAGGGGTCCAATCCTGGAGGGGATTCTGATCCCGGAAGAGCGGGTCTAATTCCGGTAGTGGGGTCTAATCTCGCCGTTAGGGGTCCAGTTCTGGTGGGAGATGGTTAGAATGGCCAAACCCGGCTTTCTTTGTACATGGCGTTTCACATGCAAATGTTCCCGATGATAACAGGGAAAGCAGGCCGGCCAGAGTTAAACCTGTCAAACGTATAAAATGAGAAATTTCCAGCATCAGTAAAATATTCCAATTGCTAACCTGCCTCCTTGGAGCGTGGGTCTGCCCATCCCCTGTCACAGCTTCATTAAAACCAGAAATGGATGGGTCAGAGGTGGGTTGTGATCGGAGTTGAAATTTTTGAAATTTTAACCTCTGACACGCCAGCAACTCACCTATCTGATGTGATAAAATCCTGCCCTTACTGTCTGTAAAATGTTGATCATTAATTCCCAGTCATTATTCACTTTTCTCTCTTCCAGTTAATTTAGTGGCGATTGTGATCCTGGCTCGGGGAAAATGCGGCCTCTCTACCTGCACCACTCGCTACCTGTTGGCTATGGCAATGGCGGATCTACTGGTCATTATCACTGACGTCATACTGTTTTGGATCAGTACTTATTATTTCTCAATTTCTTTCCTGCAAATCGCCCCTGTGTGTAGTGTTAACATTGTCCTGGCCTGTGCAGCCACAGACTGTTCTGTCCGGTTCACAGTCACTTTCACCTTTGATCGATTTGTGGCCATTTGTTGCCAGAAGCTGAAAACAAAATATTGCACCGAGAAAACTGCGGCTGTGGCTCTAGCAGCAACCTGCATTCTGCTCTGTTCAAAAAACATCCCCTACTACTTTATCCTTGAACCTCTAGGGGTAATGGACAACGTAACGTGGTTTTGTGTTTTCAAAGCAAGCTATTATACTGATAATGGATGGGTGGGATTTGACTGGTTTAATAAGCTTTTAACCCCATTGCTCCCATTCGCTTTAATTCTGTTGCTCAACGGTCTGACAGTCAGACACATTTTAGTGGCCAGTCGAGTCCGAAAGGGACTGAGGCGTCAAAGCAAGGAGGAGAATCGCAATGACCCAGAGATGGAAAGCAGAAGGAAGTCTGTGATTTTACTCTTCACCATATCAAGCAGCTTCATACTTCTATGGTTGGTGCATGTTATACATTTCTTATATTATAAAATCACAGTATCTGATCCCAGGGTTTACAACAGTTCACAATCTATATTTCGACAAGTCGCATGGATGTTGCGAATTTTAAGTTGCTGCACAAACACATTTATTTATGTGGTGACTCAGTCCAAGTTCAGAGAGCAGTTCAAGAGCACGGTGAAATATCCAGTTACATCAATGATTCAGCTAATGAATAAACATTACAACAGGGAGCAGCCCAGAGGCGGGTCCACGTAGTTCCAGTACATGAATATAATATTTATCCTCAATGGGAAAGATGTGAATGACAGCGAGTTGACCCACAATACATTGGTGGGTTGGTGTTATGAAGAGACACTCGCCAAAGAGCAGTGCAGCAGCAGAGAAGAGATGACAGACAACTCGATGACTGAAAAACCACTGGTGTTGGCGTTGTCACACACACCAACGGGCAGCTGGGCAGTGTGTCAGAAGCGAGCAGTTGGAGACGGGAAATACACTGACTGGGTTTGGCGAGGTCGATGGTTGCACCGGACAGAAAAGGGGGAAGGTAAAGAGTCAGAGTTCCCTCTGCAGAATATGAAGAGAAATCGCAATCACAGTCTCCCCTCAACTGCCACTAGTTCCATTCTCAGTTCATCAGTGCTACTCAGAAAACAAAACTTGGTTGGAGAGCAGCAACATGCTACAGATGGTGGAAAGCTTTTTGTGTCAGTCATTATTATGAATATTATTTGTTCATATTTTGTGAACACTTTATTTATTCCGACTCCCTTACATTCCCCCCAACCTGGTCACTGCTCTCTCTCTCTCTCTCCCTCGGGAGAGATTAAACTAATAATATTTTTAGGAGCCACATGGGTTACACATTTACCCCAAACCCCCCTCAATGTGACATGCACACAAGTCCAAACGCGCAGTCTCATTCATAAACACCATCTCAAACACACACAGGCACACACACACACACACACACACACACACACACTAAATAAAACTCGCCACGTCATTCTCACGAGCAATTAGACACGGGCAATAAATGCTGGCCGAGCTAGCCACGTCCACAGCCCATTAAAGAATCAAATCAAATCACGCTCACATTCACACACACAAACACTCACATATACACACGCGCACACACACAAATACACATGTACGCAACCTCCCCCCCCCCCCTCACACACACACACACACACACACAATCCAGTGTGAGTCTTGTGGCAGTGGGAACTGACTTCTAGTTTAAAAAAACTGTTGCTGGGAAGAGAATGAGGGTAATTGAGGAGGAGCGGATGTTGGCATTAATGTGATAATCGTAAGTAGCAGAAAAATCTACTGTAAGGCTGCAAGTACATCCAAAAATAAATGATTGTTGATCATTCCTTGCACATAATAACGGGATCTAATCTGCTTAGTTTTGTGTTCTTACTACTGGTATACATATAATTAGCTGGAGGCCATTCAGCCCTCAAGGTTGAACTGCCATTTAGTGACATCATAGCAGATCTGAATCTGAACTCCATAACCCACCTCAGAGTTCATATTCCTCAATCCACTTGGCGAGAAATAAATCTGTCCATCTCAGGTTTAAAATTATTCGTTAAGCTCCAGCATTTCCTGAATTGTTTTCATGGGAGAGAGTTCCACACAATCAATATTCTCAATATGATGCACTGTTTCCTATCTTCCATCATCAATGGCCTGCCTTCGACTTTAAAGGTCTGCCCTTGAAGTAAGCACCAGCAGGAAAAGGCTAATGTCCACACAATTCTTATTAATTCCTTTCACATCTGATAAAACTTCAATCAAAACCTACGCTACTGCCCCTCCTATCTCTGTAAACTCCATCACTCCTACAACCCTCCCTATGTCTGTAATTTCCTCCACTACTATAACTCTCCCTATCTCTGTAATCTCTTCCACTTCCACAGCGCTCCCTATGTCTGTAATCTCCTCCAACCCTGAAACGCTCCCTATCTTTGCAAGTTGCTGAGACCCTGAGCTCTGGAATTCCCTCCAGATCCTACATCTCCATGTCTCTGAAAACTCCTCCAGCCCCTGCACTCTCCATATCTGTCCAACTTCCTGAAGCCCCAACAATCCTACCAATTTCTGTAAGATCCTGCAGCCCCCTCAAGCCCTCCCCTCTCTGTAACCTCCTCCAGACGCTACATCCATCTAGATTTCTGTAATCTCACCAGCCCTGAAAAAAATAATCCTACCTGTGTCATCTGCGCCAGCGTCTACAACCCTCCCTATCGCTTCAATAACGTCTGAAACCGCTAACCCTGCCTATGTCTCTGACCTCCTCCAGTTGCTACAGCTGATCCCTATCTTGGTAACATCCTCCAGATAACACAACCCTCCCTATTGCTGGAACATCCTCTAATCCCTACAAGGCTTCTCCGTCTCTGTAATCTCCTCAATATTCCACAAACCTTACTATCCCTGTAATCTCCAGTAGCCCCGACAACCCTCACTACTTCTGAAATCTTCTCCAGCCCCTACAAGCCTCCCTATCTCTGTAGGCTCCACCAGCCCCTAAACCCTCATAAATCTCTACCTATTCCAAGCCCTATAACCGCCATAACTCTGTAACCTCCACCAGACCCTGCAGCTCTGAATCTCTGTAACCTCTTCCAACGTCTCCCCAGCTCTGAAAAATTGTCCAGCCCCAGAAAACCTCCCTGTCTCTGTAACCTCCTGCAGCCACCAAAAAAATATCTATGGGGCGGCACAGTGGCGCAGTGGTTAGCACTGCAGCCTCACAGCTCCAGGGACCCGGGTTCGATTCCGGGTACTGCCTGTGTGGAGTTTGCAAGTTCTCCCTGTGTCTGCGTGGGTTTTCTCCGGGTGCTCCGGTTTCCTCCTACAAGCCAAAAGACTTGCAGGTTGATAGGTAAATTGGCCATTATAAATTGTCACTAGTATAGGTAGGTGGTAGGAAAATGTAGGGACAGGTGGGGATGTTTGGTAGGAATATGGGATTAGTGTAGGATTAGTATAAAATGGGTGGTTGATGTTCGGCACAGACTCGGTGGGCCGAAGGGCCTGTTTCAGTGCTGTATCTCTAATCATAATCTAATCTGCAGCATCCTCCAGCCTTCAAAAGGAGTCAACCGTTTTAATGGCCGCATCAAGGCAAAACCAGAGAGGTAAGTAATAATAAATATATATGTGTCATTGTCAAATTCATTTCTAGGTACAGAAAAAAAGACTATGTGTTTGCGGGGCTGATGGAAAAAACAAAAAGTGCTGGAAATGCTCACTATTTCCAGCACTGTTTTTATTTCAGAATTCCAGCATCCGCAGGGTTTTTGTTTTGTATTTCGGGGGTCTGTGGATTTTTTACCGCAAGGAAGGGGCTGGAGGGAGCTCTGAAGCAAATTGTTTGGGAAGCGCTGCTCCAGAACAGTCCCATAGATTTCCCTCTCTCCATCTCTTGCTGCAACTTGTTCCCTGCACCTTCCTCCTTGTTCCTAGCTCTGTTTCTTCACATCTTTAAATCCCTATCTCTGTATCTCTCAACATTCTTTCTATCTCTGCCCCTCTCTAGAGTCTCACAAGTTTTCATTTTCATTCTCTTTCTGTGACTCTCTGCATCTTTACCTCTCTCTCTCTCTCAGTCCATTTCTTCATTCACTCACTTCCAAAGCCCTGAATCTTTCCATCTCTGCTCCTCCTTTCTTGCAAGATTAGCTCTGCATTTTCCCCCGCCGCCCCGGGACACCATTCGCTATTCTGTAAACACGTCTTACTTTGTATCTCTGCACCTCCACATCTTTACGTCTCTGCGTCTCTCAATATCTGCATCGCTGCTGTATTCGCTCTCTATACCTCCAACTCTCTCTCTGTCTCTGTCTCTGTCTCTCTCTATATATATATCTCAATTTCTCTCTCTCTCTCTCTGTCCTTCTCGGTATTTCTGACCCTCTGTTCTCAGTTTCTCTCTCACTGGTTTCTGACTCCCTGCATGTCATTCTCCATCTCCCTTTCCATTTATTTTTCTCTCTCCATGGTATGTCCTAACACTGGATTCTGTTTTCTTTGTCTCTGTCTCTCTGTCTAGGTGTGGAATTGAACTCGTTGCCTTGGTGTTGTACAGGATGTTTGTGAACCGGGATCTTGCTTTTCATCTCTCCCCAGTTTTGCTCTCATTGATGCAAAAATAGGAGAGAGTCGCTGAACGGGCAGCCGCTTCACAACCACCCTCCTCCCCGCCACCCTGGTTTGCAACATTGGCACCAAGTCTGAGTCAAGCCCCGCGTTTCATTGTCTCTCTGTGTACCTGCTCCCCGACTGTCTCTGCCTGTCTTCTTGTGGCTCAGTGAGGGAAGGGACAGATCAGCCATGATCTAAAATGGGTGGGACAGGCTCAAAGGGCTGAAAGGCCCCCTTCCGTCCTTGTGCCAGTCAGTGTGTGT
Organism: Heterodontus francisci; assembly: GCF_036365525.1. Classification (NCBI taxonomy): domain Eukaryota; kingdom Metazoa; phylum Chordata; class Chondrichthyes; order Heterodontiformes; family Heterodontidae; genus Heterodontus; species Heterodontus francisci. The sequence continues at coordinate 1,506,320 of NW_027140566.1, forward strand.
GTCTGTGTGTGTCTTCCTCTGTTTCATTCCCTGAAGGTGACGGGGAGAGCAGGTGAAAAGCCTTTCTGCAGAGAGGGATGTGTCTGGGCTGGGATCTTTCTGTGCGTTAAAGGCTCAGAATGCCGTTAGCCTCTGGGGTGTTGGTCATTGCTCTGTTCCCGGCCCTGCCGTTGGCCGTACATGAGTTAAAGGTGCCGAGGGTCTGGGAGCCAGTTGATGGAATTCCAGTGGCTTACCCAGAGCTAGAATTAAAGTGAATTAAAGATTGTCAGGAGACGGAGCCACACCCAGGAAAGGGATAGATGTTGGAATTACACTGTGGCGGCGGGGGCCGCTGTTGACTGGGATGGAAGTTACACGGGGGCGGGGTGTGGGGATGCTCACGGGGAGATGATACAGGATGGGAATTTGTAGAGTGGGGCTTTTACAGGTCAGGGAGGGTATTTAGAAAGTGGGGGTGTTTACAGTTGGAGCAGAGTGGAGAAATAGAGGGCAATATTCACACAGGGAATTAGTTAAGCTAAAATTGGAGGGGGAGGATTCTCCAGGTTTATAATTGGAGGGGAAGGAATCTCCAGGTTTAAACTGGGAGGGGGAGGGCAGATTCTCCTGCCTGTTCATGGATTGTTTAGATGTGGGACTGTTGACGGGGAGGGTAGGGATTAATTACATGGGGGAATTTTCACAGGAGGGGCATTAGATAGGGGTATTTTCACAGGGGGTTTTAGATGGGATTTTGTTCCTGTGGGTATTTAGATGGGAGTCTGTCTCTGAGAGTGTTTAGATGGGAGTCTGTTCACAGGAGGGGTATTTAGATGGGAGTCTGTTCCTGGGGCTACTTAGGTTGGAGTCTGTTCTGGGGGTATCTAGATGGGAGATCTTTTCACAGGAGGGGCATTTAGTTTAGATGTAAGTCTGTTCCTGGGGGTATGTAGATAGAAGTCTGTTGCTGAGGGTATTTAGATGGAGGATCTGTTCACAGGACGGGTATTTAGATGTGAGTCTGTTCCTGGGGGTATTTAGATGGGAGTCTGTTCCTGGCGATATTTAGATGGGAGTCTGTTCACAGGTGAGATATCAGATCGGGGTCGGCAGACGAGCGGTAACTCGATGGGAGTGTCTATTCACGGGTGGGGGGAGGATTTGCTGTGCGGGAATTTTCCGGGGGGACATGTTGCCGTGGTTAAACTTTGAGTAGGGAGAGGAGGAAATTTGCGGGGGGGAGAAATGATTTGCGGGGGGAGGAATAAATTTTCGGGGGGGAATAAATTTGCAAGGGGAAAATTGTGACAAGGGATTTTCCTGGGCGGAATTATCAGCATTCTGAATGCACATTTTGACTCACTCTTCCATCAGTAAAAACACCCACTCCCCTTCTAATGGCACCTTCCCATGCAAATACTGGAGATACATCACCTGCCCTTTCACGTCCTCTCGTTCAACCATCAGGGCTCCAAGCACTCTTTCCAGGTGAAGCAGTAGTGTATCTGTACTTGCAGAGGGGTGTAGTGGTTAGCACTGCAGCCTCATAACTCCAGAGATCTCCGTTTAGTTCTGGGTATTACCCTTGTGAAGTTTGCAAGTTCTCCCTGTGACTTTGTGGGTTTCTGCTGGGTGCTCTGGTTTCCTCACACAACCAAAGACTTGCACGTTGATAGGTGAATTGGCCATTGTAAATTGCCCTAGTGTAGGTAGGTGGTAGGAGAATGGTAGGGAATATGGAGTTAATGTAGGATTAGTATAAATGGGTGATTGTTGGTCGGCACAGACTCGGTGGGTCGAAGTGCTTCTTTCGATGTTGTACCTCGAAACAAATAAATATCGTCCTGAAAATAATTGTCCTTTACACAGAGGAAACCAAGTACATGTTCTGTTACTGCTTTGTTGAGCACTTCCAATAAGTCTGCAAACGTGATGCTGAGCTTCCAGTCACTTGCCATTATAATTCCCTGCCCCATTCCTATGCTGATGTTTCTGTCACGGCCTGCCACACTGCTTCAATCTTCCGGAATCAGCGTCAACTTCAAAGACTCACATGATAACTACTCCTCCATTTGTTTTTGACAGCGGCGTTGGGAATGATTCCGCTCTCCATTTAATCATTACTGCCTTCCACCCTGTCAGTTATTCTCTTTAGTTCCTTCATTCCTTTCCTCTGTTCCCCTTTTCCCAGCCTCTGTTCTTACATAAATACTGCTGCAACAGAACACTTCATAGTTCTGAAGAAAATTCTCCAGCCGGGAATTTTAATTCTGTTCCTCTTTCTAAAAGTTCTACCTTGCCTACAAGGTAGTACCAGAACTTGCTGTTAATTTCTCAGCTTCCCAGCCTCCGCAGGATTTTGCCTTTTTACAGAATAAAATATCATGGAGAACTGAAGAAGTGAGGTTGTAATTGAATGTAAAGAGAAAGAAATAAATGCAATAGAAACATGACTTTGGAGAGGCTGGCAAAAAAGGGGATGAGGAAAGTGATCTCATTAGAAATACATTTTGTAACTTGCTGCCTTGATGTCGAGGGCAGCCACCTCGATTACCATTACCACCATTACCAGCAATAGAGCCATCACTGTTTTTCTTGCCCACTTTTCTTGTATAAGCCCATGTAGAGCGGCAATGTATTTCTGAATCGTTCCTCTCAGAAATGCCGCACAATTATACTCCATATAAGGACTGTGAAGCTTCAGAGGGTAACTTGCCAAATCTTTGAGGAAATGTGATCACTCAGTGAGACTGTCGAGAGAATCAGAACACAAAGACACACTGACTGGTAATCAGAAATTCCAAACATTCACCATCGTTGAACTGTGCAGGGAGGGATGTGATGTGTTCCTTGTAAGCATTGCGGAATGTGCTTTATCAAAGGTGATCACTTGGAATCAACAAAGAATTTACATTACCGAAATATATGAAAAGCAGCTCACAGTCTGCAGGACCTCAGAACAGTCACTGTGTGTTTTGTTGTTCTGTTGAACTGAGAGGAAGCGCCTGACATTGTGATGATTTCTGTGATATAAACATACTGCTGCAGGACATTTCACCACGGACTTTGAACATAGCTACATAAAATCCACAAGGCCAAAGTATCGGGGGAAGAATTTTTGTGCAATATCATTGATCAGTGGGAAAATGTGACAGCTTAGTGACTGAAAATAAACTGATCTTTTATTACAAAGACTGAATCACAGTACAAAGATATGGTAATCTGTGTACACTTTCCAAAATGTAAAACCCAAAATATCAACAGGTCACGATAAATGGCTAAGTTCAAATCAATCAGCAAAGTTAGGTACAGTAGGAGCATCAATTCTCCCTGTGGTTTTAAAGTAGAATCGATGAACTCGTGAAATGTTCAGGCTGTTTTCTCTACCTGCATATATAGGTTAATGAAACAGTAATACTGTTAATAATCAAGTCAGGCGAGTGAGGCTGTGTTACTGCAAACGGTTAACTCGTTGTGATCCAATCACCAGGAATGTAGCCTCTATCAATGTCATTTGTTAACTCCCTATGATTCAATGCAAAGATGGGAGCTGAAGGTAGATGGTTGTTTCAATAAACTGTCCGCTGTAACTCAATAATTAAAAATTAACGTCAGTCTGATATATCCTGGAGTGAAAGTAGAACTGGAGAATGAAAAGTGTTTGAAGATCTAATGCTGACCAATAAATTAGGACAGTTGAGTGTCACTATAAAGTTACCACTAGTAGAAAACCTTGAAATGAATTCATTCCCCGGATGTAAAGCAACAACTCTCCTCAAATGGGCATTTAACCACAGAATTCACAAATTGTATTGGAATCAGGCTAATCACCCTCATAACTTTGCCATCCACTCACTGGTTTCTGCAGGGGTATCGGGTCCTATCACAATATGATAGGTTTGTCCACCAGAGTTATGCTTTTCAGGTATCAAACAGACTTACAATACAGTAAGTATGAGATATGGGTGTTGACAGCAACTGGTTGCCACAGCAATTACTCGTACTTAGCAATGGTGGTTTAAGATGTTTGGTGTGGATCTCCTGTATCTGTGAGAAGCCGGCCAATCCTGTCAGTCATAAATACTGGCACTTTATTCATTTTGAGTTACAGCACTAGAACAGGCCCTTCGGCCCTCTCAGTCTGTGCCGATTAACAACCATCCATTTATGCTAATCCTAAATTAATCCCATATCCCCTTCCTAAACTCGGGGCAATTTATAATGGTCGATTTACCTATCAACCTGCAAGTCTTTGGCTGTGGGAGCAAACCGGAGCACCTGGCAGAAACCCACACGGTCACAGGGAGAAATTACATTCAGGCAGTACCCAGACCTGAACCCGGGTCACTGGAGCTGTGAGGCTGCGGTGCTAACCACTGCAGCACTGCACCGCCCTGCTTAGCCATGAATATCCTGAAAATGGTGCAAGTAACGAAGGAACATCCGGTAAGCACTGATATTCGGATGTAACTTATGCCACACAGGTAGGATCCTATCTCAACGTTGAAATTCGAGGATATCCTTGTCAACACGGTAATTTCTGAGTATCTCTGTCAATAGATAACATTAACGGGACACAATAAATACTGACAGATGCAAGGTCTCCTGTAACGAAAATCTTATGGATCCAGAAGATATTACCAGACTCGCAGAGATACTTTTCAAATGTTGCCACTTCAATGGACAAATTGTTTTCGTTGATAAGCAATCCCAGAACCGTCTTTCGATACCATAAATCCAGAGGACTATTTGTAAATTCTGAGAATGCCATACGATTCCATCAAAACAGGAACATAGTCTCACTCCCAGTATTCCCTTGCAAATAAATTCTCGCACCTGAGGGATTCCCTGTACACAGAACTCCCAATCCAGGGGTGTCATGTAATTGTTCAAATGGCGAGATTTACTTACCAGGAACACAAGAGCCGCGAATATACGTTGTTAAATGGTAAAAAAAATATATAGTGAAGCATACTTCACACAGTTAATAACTGAATATTGCAGTGCTTTGGCAATTGTCGTGTATCTATTGTTCATTTGAGGCTACCATACGCAGACGAGCCTGCAGAGGGAGCCTAAAGAGAAAGGGAAAGAAAACAGAGTAAAGAAGAATCCATTATGTTCAATAGTTTGCTGACTCGTTCCTCAGTCTTTTCCTCATATGTCTTACTAAACTCTGCTAAACTACAGGCCAGTCCAGAGACCATCAGAGTCATTGATTCTTACATAGACAGACAACAGTAATGAGGTGGTTAATTAAAGAAAAAGACAGTTAAATGGAGTTCACTGAATTAATAGTTGGAGATGGTGGCTCACAAGGAACTAGCGAGCAGAGGTAGCACAACTTGTTGACACTCTGAACTGCCATATGTATCATAATTTCTAAATATACTGTATGGCAATTTGAATATAGACATTGAAACTCGCAGATCATACTCTTCCAGGCTATTGTTCTCAGATGTTGTTCCATTCTCCCCCTCTTTGTAAAGCTGCATGAACCTGGCAGTCACTGATGCCATGGTAGAGTAACATTGCAAGTAGAATCTTATTTGCATCAAAGAGAAACCTCGCAGTGACACAATTAGGTCCCTTGGAAAGTGCCATGAATTACAGTCGCTAAACAACAAGGTCAGTGACATGCTTTCTTCTGAACACGTTATATGTCAAACAGTGTACTTGCCCATATACTGTGCAGACGTGAATTGAAACTTTCCAAAGCCCAGAATATAATTTGATTGACTATTCTACTGGTGAAAACAGGACAGCGCTATAGTTACGTTGGTATAATACTGTCCATTCATGCCGGTGGATTCTGAACAGTGCCATGCTTGCATTTAAATAGTACTGCCTCCCTCTGCTAGTGAATACTGCACTGTACAATTGTTGTATTTTTACAGTAATACCTCCATCCTTTTGTAGGTATGACAGTGTAGCATTATATTTATAAAGCAATGATAAGTGCAAGGACTACATTGATATTGTAATGTCGACCTCATTTGGTGAAGACCAGTTTGTACCTCTGTTGGAGAAGACGAAACAGTGCACTGGCTACATTTGCACAGTGATATCCTCGTCTCATTGGAATAAGAATAGTGCATTGGTTATTGTTGCGATCAGGTGATGAGGGTCACAGTACACCCCATTTGTCCTTCCTCTCATTTGACCGCTGCAGGGTTTATTCCATTTTAAACAGTGGATGTACGAAGTACTCCAGTGAGTGTTTTACCTTTTTCCTTTGTTGCGATCGTAAAAGAACCAATTGGGCAGGTTTGCTTGAGTTTAAACAAGGAAGAGGTGAGTTTATTATCCTTAATAATCAGATCTAAAAAAATAAACTTACACCACACATTCACACACGCACACAGACACACACACACACACCTATATTACAGCGTGATAAGAAGTTGATTGGTGTTTGGATTAGAGTCCAGAACGCAGTCTGTGGAGTTGGAGGATTCCGTTGTCTTCCAGCAGAAGTTGTGTTCTTGAAGTCTTCAGCTAGAAAATGTGCATTTTGTAGCTGACCCACTGGTTCAGGCTTTTTTCTTGTAGGCACAATTGTTGGAGGATTTCTTCCCCTTATATATTTGTCCTGTATCCAGCAAACAGCAGCAGGTTTTGCTTGCCCCACACGAGGTCTTCTGGAGAGAGAGAAAGAAACACCCCTCATGGCATCTGCACGGAATGAGTCACTGGCTTGTGTGCTTTGTGCAAGGCGTATCTTCCAGCGTTCACAGAGATGGACTGATGGTCACATGACTGCCTCAGTGTATTGTCTGGAACCTTCTAATGGGATTCAAGTTAAGTAATGTCAGTCCCTCAGGCCTCAGGATGTTAACGTTTACACCTGGAGGATTGGATTGGCTCTTTCAAGGCTAATGTTCTAGGCTGGCTCTGTCCGGCCTTCTAATGAAAAGAATCTCCTGTGATTAACTCTGCAGAACAAGTCATTATTTTCTGTACAGGCCCATCAGACATGTGTCTCCTCTTTGAGGCCTTGGAAAGTGCAAGGTGTTCAAATACAAATTGTGGTGGCCATCATGTCTGCCAGCTTTTTAAAAAACGTTATCTGTTGAATTGCAGCTTATTCTGTTTCATTAAACGTTTAAAGTAGGTTTACAATCCATGAATTAAAAAAAAAAACTTTTGATAGCAGGTATTCTTGACATTATGTTTAATATCATAATGCTTACCGCCACTGGTAGATCCACTTCCATAAACTGCACCAATGGCTCCAACTGATGCAATATGTGCTTTCACATGAGACACCGTAAATTTATCCAGTATTTCTAAACTGTTTCAAGGTCAAGAAAATAAATCTACACCGCATCTATAGAATGGCACATGGAACATCAACTGGCCACTAACCATAAACGGACAGTATTTTCATGAACTGACCTCCTACGGACAAACTGAACAAGTTCATATAAACTGACCCCAGCCATACATCTAAACTATTCAAAAATGTTGCGTGACTCATTCACTGAACAGTTCTCCAAAGCTGACACATCGCAACAAAATACATAACCATTGACATCGATTTGTTTTGTGAAGGGTTCTCTTCTTTTCTTCTTGTCCTAAATGAACATCTCTTTATGGGAGCTGCGGAAAATTGTAGGTGCCTCTCCACTGTCACAGCTATGAGTTTGCTTATCCTGCCCAGTACTAATATTTCGCTTTTACTGTCTCTGCTGACAGATTCCTCTACACGGCTGGGCCTTTCAGAAGCAGGAGAACTACGCCAGCAATACCAATCTGAACAGTCACCCCTCATACTTCAGCACGCACCAGTTCAGCATTTAGCACAATGCATGGGAATGATGGTGAGATAGCACAGTCTGTACATGGTGACGTTCACATCACAAGCGAGTAGCACTGGCAGTGATGAAAGGTGCAGCAGAGGACAGAGGAGGCAGGTGAGTGAGCCCTGACCCAAACATTGCTGAAGAGTTTGGGGATTGCCAATTCAATGCCTGAGTCTTCACGCAAAGGAAATTTGAATAGTACCAGCAGAGAACGGTTGCGTGGGTAACCTGTCAAAGACTTTCCACATCATGGATGAGACTATGGAGGAGCCAACAGTTTATGACTGGCATCTGGACGTTCCTGTTGATGGAACGAGTTGCCTGTTTTGTGTTATAGAGCGTGTGCTGTCCTCTACGGGAGCTGCAGTGAGGCTAGCAATGCAAGAACCCTGGTAACCACCAAGGCCAGGTTTGATTGATGACCAACCTGCTGCTATTGGGGCTTTGGTTTCGACAGTCCCTTCCAGCCTCGAAAAGTAGAGAAGCACCGTTGACAGATTTAGTGGTTCGAATGGAGATGAGTTTTGGTCGGCTTACTGATGCCCTTAAGTTTTCTCTCATGCAGATCAGTGAGAGATAATGCACAGCCTCATGGGAGCAGACTGGCACGACGGGAGCTGCAGACAGTGTCCTCTTTTAAGATGGAAGTGCATCTGTGCCCTTGATGGACCCTCGTTCCATACCCATGCAGGCACCAGCAAGTTAGTCCAGATGCACTAACCTGAAGCCAGTCCCATTCTCTGTCGCGCCCCCAAAAATGCCAGTTGCAAATATCTGCAGTGCCATTTTTACGACTGTAGCAAGCGTCCACCACGCTGAAATAAAAGGGGCAGCTCTATAATTAGAAAACACGCAGCCTTCAAGGAAAGACTATAGGGTGGCACATGAATAAATATTAATTTGAGTGCAATTTGTTTACGTAATATTAGTCAAACGTTTATCCGTTTCAATTTGTCCAACTTGTTTTGTTAATAATTTAGGGCCTTCACGGTATGTGGGCATGTGAATGCCTCAAGCAGAGATTTTCTCTGTTCTGGTGCAGTGGAGATTTGAGCTGAATGTAGGAGAAGAATCATTATCGTGGATCACTTGGTGCAGGGGTCGGTGGGAGGGGTGTGAGCAGCATTTCAATACAGCCGATGTTGAATCACTTGTTCTTAGACTTCTTATGTTACACGCTGCTTCACCGTGCAAGGCCAGGCACCACATGGTCAGCTTTCGGTGTGGTCTCCAATTCTGCTACCCAATGACAGTGTAGTGACTGGCATGACAGAGCCATCTCTCAGTGTGGGCTCCAGGTCTGGCTGCTGACACAGGGCAGTGGGAGGGAAATATGAAATATCTGTCATGGAGGACCACATATCTGCCAATGTGGTAAGAAAGAGGAAGGTTGATCCCAGGGTGACTGCAACTGTCGTGAGTCAATAGGGGATCCCCACACCGAGCATGAACTCAGACTTCCTCCAATTCAACTTACTCATCCATTGCCAATACCCGCTATTCAAAAATACAGGAGCGTTATTAAGGCTGAAAAGTGCCAATAGAAAGCAGACGTGTTCATTGAGGCCTCATCCAATCGCCGTTTGGTCTCTGCAGAATAGACTCCATTTTGAATAACGAATACCATGTACTCAGTTTTAAAAAAGTACATTTATATGCCTGTTTCATCCAGAAAGAATGTGTGGGACACTCTCTGTGAAAAGGGAGGAGGAGAAAGAACAGGTGTTGCATCATCCGACACTTGCATGAGATGTTTTTTGCGGGAAGAGGAGTGATTCTGGGATTGACAAAGGACTAAACTAGAGCTTTACAGAGGGAATAGTGCCTTTCGATTGTTGATAGGGGAGGGGAGGGAATGATGCCTTTAGTGGTCACAAGGCACTGGAGGTGGCAGAAATTGAAGGAAACTGTTGAATATGTAGGTGTTGCTGTGGAAAGTGAGGACAAGGCGAACTGGATCATAGCTCTGGTGGTGACAAGAAGGGGTGTGGGCGGAATTGCAGATTATGTGCCTGAAGAAGGGAACTGTTCAGCTGAGCGAAGACAGAAGCCAATTCGGAAATGATGATGCGGAAGGTGGCATCGTTGGAACTACTGTGACAGAGACGTAGATACCTGAAGAAGGCAACAGAGACCTGACACGAAGCAGGATGGAGGAAGTAGGGGTGCATAATCAAGGTAGGTCTCTGAGTTGGTGGCTACAGATAGACATTGTGAGCTACCTGCCTATCCTCAGTTATGGAGATAGTAACTCGAGGAATCGAATTGGGGATGGGTCGTGTAAAGGTAAGGTAGGCATGGCAGCTGGAAGCAAAGTTAATTCCTTTCAGTTGAGAACGAGGTCAGGAAACTACACTGAAATCGTCATCAATGTACCCAAACAAGATGCCGTGTGCTGGTGGGAGTTAAAGGTATCAAAGGAGTGGGTGGCGAGGCGAGTGATAACGATGCAGAGAGGCTGCACTTCCTAGTCAGAGATACAGGTGTAGGTGGAAGATACATCCTGGTAAAAGATGGACTGTAAAGCGACTGGACATCCCGGTGTGGGATGGTAAAGTAGAGACCTGAATATTTTGAATGGGCTAAGTTGCAGATGGTTTGAACATCCTGGTAAGAGATGGAAGTATTGATGGTATGGCCGTCCTGATGAGGGATGGAGTTGTAGCGTTCCGAATTTCTTGAATGGATTGAGTTTTAAAGGGATTGATCGTCCTGGTGAGAGATAGAGTTTTAGCAGAATTACATGCTCTAGAGAGAGAAAGAGAAGTATAAAGGGAAAGAACATCTTGGTGAGAGATGTAAATGTACAGTGTTTGGACGGCCTGGGGAGGGATGGAGTTGAGGGAGTCTACAGGTCCTGTTCACAGTGTTGGACTGGATGTCCATGGCGAAAATGAAACATTTCTGGCCAGGAAACCAGAGTAACTGAGAACGTGGATGGCGACAGAAGAAGATAAGGGGAGAAAGTGCAATGGAAAGAGTTAAGATCCATCGGAAAGGAACAGATTGAAATGTTGAGTCTACCGAGGTAGCCTTGTTTGTGGATGTTTGGAGGATTTAGAAGGGGCTGTGCGCGGTTACAGGCACGGGGTGAAGATCTCTAGAGGAAATGAGTTCCATGATAGTATGGGAAAGGATGACATGATGTTCGGTGGTGGGGTCATGATCTGGGGGAGGTGGAACGATATGTCCGAGAGTTCGTGTTTAGGCTCCCCAAGGTCGAGGTCTTTTCAAGAAACAACAACAGCGATTCCATGTCAGCAGGTTTAATGACAATGTCAGGGTTGAGAGAATGAAGTGCTGCAGATCACAGGGAGATAGATAAGAGAGAGTCAAGGGGGCGGAATTCATTCAATCAGACTTACTTGCTTCCATCTTAACACAAACCTTCACTCTTTTACTCTCGCCAGTCCCCCTTTTTCTCTGGTTCTGTATTTGCTAAAAGTAATTAATCTCTACTAATATATATTTCTGAAGTAAAAGCATTTACATTCAAAGCTAGTTCTGTGTCTCTCGCCGCAGATGATATCTCAGCTGTTCAGTGTTTCCAGCATGATTCATTTTCAATTCAAATGATGGTCGCCGTCTGCTGGTGGATACGGGTATTTCAGTAAGCCAACGAGTCACAAAAATCACAATGTACTGGAGAGTAATGCACGGTGTATTCGTTCTCCCGACAGAGTAACAATTGCGCTCTGTTGATGACTAACTGAAATGTTTAAAATTGACGGCAAAAACGCATGAATTTCTGATCACATTCTCCTGCTCTCCCGCCATCTTCCGGAGTAATGTAGAGCAGTAAAACAACATTGTATTGTATTTAGGAATTGGTGTACATATATGTAACCATAAAAGAGTCATTAATATTGACAAAGGCACAAATTCCAACTGCAACATTAAATAAATGTTTTTAATCATTTTTTGAAGATTATTCCCATTGTACATCAACACTTACATTATTAACTGCAGTAATTTGTCCATATTGAGTATGTGGCGGTGGAGCAAACAGTTACAATAAATGCAGATTAAAGAGACAGACCATTTATTTGTCACATGACGTGTTCTAAACCTTTTTGTTAGCAGGATATGGAAAAGTGACTCGGTTATTAAACAAACTTTGCATAAACTCTTCATTAATAAACAATGGTTTTAATCTCTGTGACAGTGTTGGTAATTACATGCGGAGTAATATATCTCAGTATTTGTATCGACAGAGAAATGATCCGAAATCAATTCTGTTTGGTATTTTAATTAAACAGAAAACACACACTTCCAGAAAAAAATATAGAGAAAAGCCAAATCTAGTTATTTCAACACAAATTAACATGATAGTTGATTAAAATAAAGTGAAATTTATATAGTAAAGCAAAACACATCTATCATGTTGACACTGTTGGAGAAGTTCATATAATTCCCTCATATTTAACACAAAATATTTTCCACCAATCTGTGATCATACTCCAGACATCACAGGCAGGATTTGAGGCTGACTTTTACCTGAAAGAACAACAAAAACGACTTGCGAGGGTTACAGCAATGTGAACCATCAAACAAATACATCAAATACAGTATATGATCCCCTCAGCATATTTCTGCTTCAATAAGCCTCCTATTTCTTTAGTAAGTACAGAAAATGTTCTCTCTGATACTTTGGAATCACTGACATTGAAAACACCATTAATTATCATATCAATATCGGAAACAGCCGAAATACATGGAACAAATAATAAAACATTGCTCTTACCGGACTAATGGAGATGTAAGATGTTGAACCACACAGTCACTGCCCATCGTTGGTGGAACGTCTGCTGCTGTGAACGTGTCACAGTGAACATCCTCATAGTTGTCAGCAATGGAGGGAACTGGTAAACCGGGATCAGTGCGGGTCTGAGAGCTGTGTACTGTGGAGAGCAAGATTATGTATTAATGATTGGACAGAAAGCGGGTTCAGTGCGGGTCTGAGAGCTGTATACTGTGGAGGGGAAGATTATGGATTAATGATTGGATTGAATGCGGGTTCAGTGCGGGTCTGAGAGCTGTACACTGTGGAGAGAAAGATTATGAATTAATGATTGGGCTGAAAGCGGGATCAGTGCGCGTTTGAGAGTGATATACTGTGGAGAGAAAGGTTATGAATTAATGATTGGACTGAAAGTGGATTCAATGCGGGTCTGAGAGCTGTACACTGTGGAGAGAAACGCTTTGGATTAACGATTGGACTGAAAGCGGGATCAGTGCGGGTCTGAGAGTTGTATACTTTGTCGAGAAAGATTATGGAGTAACGATTGGACTTTACGCGAGTTCTGTGAGGGTCTGAGAGCCGTCCCCTGTGGAGAGAAATATTATGTATTAATGTTTGGACTGAAAGCAGGTTCAGTGTGGGTCTGAGAGCTGTATACTGTGGAGAGAAAGTTTATGAATTAATGATTGGTTTGAAAGCGGGTTCAGTGCGGCTCATCTATATATGTGTCATTAATGTAAAGGGGAATGGAATTTTTTGACAGCTGAATGTTTTCCAGCTCCATTCACTGTGTTGTTTTTTTACCGCTTCATGAGAGCAGATGAAATGGATCAGCGAAGCCTGAATCAGGGTGTTCATATTGAGCACCTGAAGGATTTCCAGTGACAGTGTGAACAAGAGAGATATCACACACCGAATGACATAAGGGTGTCCTTTCTAAAATAAGTCAAGCATTGTTTTGTCTAATTTCCTTTAATCACAACATGAATTTAAATCAACCAGCAGTCTGTGACATCGCCGATTGTAATGAAATTCAAAGTAGTGATAGAGAGCTGGAGACTGTGGGAGTTTAACTCACTGAGAGTGGAGAGATCACCGCCGGCACTTGTCAGTGTGAAGAAATAATCAGGACCACTGTCCAGAAACAAGTGACCATCCTGACTGTCAATGGCTCCAGTCTTTACATCATCATAATCACCCGAACCCAGACCTGAGAGGAAATAATGATTGTCACTGACATTCAATGGTAACAATGAATACTTAGAATTATATTATTCTACGTCAGTCTACACGGGCCGGCCAGGGTAAACTGTGATCTTCAGTCGGAGTGAGATTAGAGGCTGGCGAATGGTGGGACCATGTCGTGTCACAATAGGTAAGTCATAGCTCATGCTATGTTTAAAATGCAGCCTGCAATCGACTGAAAGGAACGGGCAGTGTAGGACATTGGTTGGGAGACTGACAACCTGCATGTCTGGCAGATGGCAGCAGCCAGAGCAAGGGTGGCGCCCAGGTCTTCGCATGCCTCCATGTAAGTGCTCCTCCAGACAGCAAGGGCAAGGAGGGAAGCGCTTTTCCATCGGGACGGGAGGAGGAGGCCAGCTAGGCAGGTGGGGAGGGCATGACAGGAGATTGAGCAGGAGGTGAGCAGCCGTGATGTGTTCCCGCGGAAGAGGTTTCAGTGCAGAAACGGGCTAAATGCCCTGATGTAGTATGGCAAGGTGAGTGCAGTGCCTAACATTAATCTGACAGCCTTAAATGTCTCAAAAGATAAAAATTAAACTCATTGGTTCAGATGTTCCTCCACTATAGAGCACAGCTCAGTGACCACCTCCTTGGAAAGGCACAATCTTCAGTGACACTGCTGCTCTGACATTTGCAAGGAGCAGAGCCTCTGATGGTAAGCCATCTCTGGTGGGTCGCATCTTCTGCACTCAAGAAGCTGGATGCGTGCGGCTGTGCGCCCTGCTCATCCACACTCTCTTCCAGCCTCACGATTCTTGTCACTGTCTGAGTGCTGCAGCCTAACCCCCGGGGACTGAAGCTGCCTCCATCTCTGATTGTCGTCCACTATGGGAGGCCTCAAAACCGGAGTGGCTGACACCTATTGTAAATTGCTGCACTCACTTCTCAAGGCCTCCATTCTTTTTACTTGGCATATGTAAGTTGCAAGTCGGAGAGGATGTTCATCCTGAATACTTCTGTTGTGATCTCCAAGATCGGTCAGCCTCCAGATTACCAATACCGCGATACAGTATCTCTCACCCTCCCCCAGTGCCACAATGCTTTTCACAGCCAAAATAGAGCTTCCTCTGAGCTTCCCCTTCCTTACAGATGGAGAGTCTCTGAAAACTGTTGTTCTTGCGCGCTTTTCACTAAATTGTGAATAGCTTGGAACATTGCCAGGAATTTCCTGTTTTATAGATTCAATTACCTGCCCAGCGCCTTAAAGTGCAGCCTCCACCCACCAGCTCGGCCGCTTCCAGGAATATCACTTAACAGTGTCAAGACGTCGGGTTTCATTTGCACCGCTATCTAGCGGCATTTTCCCTCCCAGTGTGTCGCCACTGTGTGACAAAATGCTGCCCGCCATGTTAAAGACACATCTATCTCATTGAATTACCCATTCAACATACGCACACATGTCACATTTAACCGCCCAGACAACAGTGTCAAAAATCACACTAATTGGATGTCTCATTCCATTAAAGTACTGGGTGCAATCGGGATGATTTTGTTAAATTCCAAATTATTTCTCCATTTTTTAAACTAAAATCACTTAGTAAATCTCATGTCTTCAGCAGCATCACTTTACAGTGAGTAAGTTCTGATATATTTAGTTCTTGATTTCGGATAGCAGACAGCGTGATGGATTAAAAAAACGTGATGGTAACCAGTAAAAATGTACCCACCCTGAATACTGGAGGAGTTCCCTTCAGGATTTTCTGATCCAGGATCCGTGTCACCCAAACTGTGACTGGTGTAATATTCAATCTGATTGAGGGACTCAATGGAATCAGCAACTGTGAAACACAAACATGGATGGTTATTGGAGAGATTGAGTGGGACGTTCGAGAAAATAACAATAAAACGTCATCATCTGGTGACAATGTCCTGGAACTTTGTATCTGACACGATTGTGAAACATTCACCACAGGGATTGCAGTGGTTCAAGTGCAACTAGAGATGGACCATAAATGTTGGCTCATATAGCGAGCAGTTAAAACAATACACAGTACAGCTCGTGGGTCAGATTTCAGAAATCAGAGCGGAGACAATAGTGTAAAACATAGTCAGTTAGCACAGTTTCTTAATCCAGAATTCCTCCCCGCTGTCCCCGAGTCCTTCCCTTTCAGAGTGTCAGACGGCTGGTGGTGGCTCCAAAACCGAACCCCACCCCGGATAATGGGGCAGAAAAGAGTGCAAGGAGGCTAATAACGGTGTTGTTCTTCTTGGTGTGTTTTGTTTTAACCTGAGAAATTTCTATCAGTGGTTAACTCGCTCCCCAAATGTAGCGCAAGACAAAACTTTTATTGGTTTGGTAGGGTTTTTACCCCAGTATCGTGAAGCAGAATTTGTCGATTAATGATAAACATCAGAATACAAAGTGGTGCAATAGGTTTTTTGAAGAAACCACCGTTTTCAGGTAAGGAGTTCCTGGTGGGAACATGTTTCCGATCCAGAAATCCAGTCACCGAGAGAAATAAAATCTGTGTCAATGTAACTCTCTCCTCCTGAGAGCAGTGACTATTCATGGTCTAGTTTAAAGGGAATAAAATGACATGATAGTGATAAAGACTTCAAAGTCAGCAGACACAGAAAATGCTACAAAGATGTGATGATACATGAAATATTGAAGAGATTTTCAGTCGATTTATGATATTCAATTGCAGTAGGAGAGACTATAAAATAACAAAAAATAACACGAACAGCCGATGCGTTTGTTATTCAGGTGTTCAGATATCTGAGGCAGTCCGTGTGCAGACGGAAGGGAAAATCGATCATCGGTTTTGATTGCTCGTTAAAAATAAACAGAAATCACGGGTGTGAATCTTCCCAAACCCATTGCTCATCTTACTATACACACAGATATAGACACACTCACACTGTAATAGGACTCCTTCACATGGTGATAGTGAGCGGATTTCTGATAGGGTTCAGTCAGTAAACTGACAATTAAAATGGAGTATTTAAGCGGAAGTGACATTTTTTCGGTGAAAATGCAATTCGGTATGAAATATAAAACACAGACCTGCACGCCGGATCTGATAGGAATCTTTGCCTGGTGGAATATTCCCAATCTCTTCATAAATTGCTTGGTACAAACCAGCCAGTGAACCGTTGCTGCTAGTGACAAAACCTGTCAGATGGAGGGTGGGGAGATTAACGTTCTGTTACAACCCATAAGCGTTTAACAGTAAATTATCTGCGAACATATCCAAATCACAGAGATGGTAATAGTAAAGAGTAAAAAGCCAGAAATTGTGAATGTGGAGTAGATTTGTTGTGTGTATGTTCGTATATGTCTATGTGCCTATTTTTCTGCACACTCATACGTTCACCTGCAGCAGACTGGGGACAGCTGTGTTGACTGAGGAAAAAGTCAATCAAGTTTGTTAGAAACGATCTCCCCTGAGAAAGCCATGCTGACTAACCCTGACTGATCGCTGCCTCTCCAAGTGGAGATTAATCCTGTTCCTCAGAATTTTTTCCAAAAGTTTCCCGACCACTGATGTTAGATTCACAGGCCTGTAATTACCTGGTTTATATCTGCTACACTTCTTGAATAATGGTACCACATTCACTGTCCTCCAGTCCTATGGTACATCTACAGTGGCCAGAGAGGATTTGAAAATGTGTGTCAAAGCCGCTATCTCCTCCCTTGACTCACATAACAGCCTGGGATATATCTCATCTGGGCCTGGGAATTTATCCATTTTAAGCCCGCTAAAACAGCGAATACTTCATACCGTTCAATGCTAATTTGTTCAAATATATCTCAATCCCCCTCGCGGATCTCTACATCTACGTCGTCAGTCTCCATGGTGAGCACAGATGTAAAGTGATCAATTAAAATCTAATCTATGTCCTCGGGCTCCACACACAGCTCGTCACTTTGGTCCCTAATCGGCCCTACTCTTTCCCTGGTTATCATCTCGCACTTAATATTCTTATAAAACGCCCTGGGATTGTCCTTTATCTTGCTCTCCAGTGTTTTTGCATGTCCCCACTTCGCTCTCCTAATTCATTTTTTAAGTACACCGGACACTTTCTATACTCTTCCATGGACTCCGCTGTTTTCAGCCCTTTAAATCTGCCATAAACCTCCTTTTTTGTTCCTTATCCAATCCTCTATATCCTTTGACATCTAGGATTCCCTGGACTTGTTGGTCCTACCCTTCAACGTTACGGGAACATGTTGGCCCTGAGCTCTCACTGTTTCAGTTTGAAGGTAAGAGATCATGGGATCCAGTGCAATTTGACAAATTGGATCCAAAATTGGCTTAGTGGCAGGAGGCAGAGGGTGTTGGTCTAAGGCTGCTTTTGAGTGTGGAGGCCTGTGACCAGTGGTGTACTAAAGCGATTGGTGCTGGTACCCTTATTGTTTGTAGTGTACATTAATGACTTAGACGTGAATATAGGAGGTGTGGTCAGTAAGTTCGCAGATGGCACAAAATTAGTGGTGTTGTAAACAGTGAGGAGGAAAGCCGCAAATTACAGGGTGATATAGATGGGCTGGTAAGATGAGTGGGAGAGCAACAAGTGGATTCTATTCTTGAGAAGTGTGAGGAGAAGCATTTCGGGAGGATTTACAAGGCAAGGGAATATGCGATGGATGGTAGGACCCTAGGAAGTTCAAAGGGTCAGAGGGACCTTGGTGTACTTGTCCATAGATCATAGAAGGCAGTAGCACAGGACGATAAGGTGGTTAGGAATGCATATGGGATACTTGCCTTTATTAGCCGAGGCATAGAATATAAGAGCTGGGAGGTGATGATGGAGCTGTATAGAACGCTAGTTAGGCCACAGCTGGAGTACTGTGCACAGTTCTAGACACCACATTATCGGAAGGATGTGATTGCACTGGAGAGTGTGCAGAGGAGATCCACCAGGATGTTGCCTGGGCTGGAGCATTTCAACTATGAAGAGAGACTGCATAGGCGAGGGTCGTTTTCTTTAGGGCAGAGAAGGCTGAGGGGGGACTTGATTATGAAGGCCATTGATGGGATAGATAGGAAGAAACTATTTCCCTTAGCAGAGACATCACTAACCAGGGGGCACAGAGTTAAAGTAAGGGGCAGGAGGTTTAGAGGGGATTTGAGAAAATAGATATTCACCCAGAGGATGGTTGGAGTCTGGAACACACTGCCTGAAGGGGTGGTAGAGGCAGGAACCCTCACAACATTTAAGGTATTTGGATGAGCATTTGAAATGCCATAACATACAAGGCTAAGAGCCAAGTGCTGGCAAATGGGATTAGAATAGATAGGTTCTTGTTGGCAGCATCGACACGATGAGCTGCGGGGTCTGTTTCGGTGCTGTATAATTCTATTACTCTATCACTCTCTGACCTGATCTCCTACTTGTGATCCTTTGTAAAATACTGCCAGTCTAGTGAGGTCACAAGGCTCGATCTTTTCAGCTTCAGGATTGTCATGTTTCAGAGCCTTATCTGGTCGTGTCCTTGGCAGAGATAATATGCCTCTGCTGCCCTCGCTGTAGAATCTTTCTTAATAAGTGAGAGAGAGGGAGAGTGAGAGAGTGCTATTTCTGTAAGAAGTCAAAATTATTAGGTAACGTGTTTTTTTTTTATTAAGAGTTCCATTTGTTATTATAAATTAGGAGAGAGTTGAACGTGTGAAATATGATTGGAAGCCTAGCTTTGGAATGTAGAATCATGGCTGGTGAATGCAGAAGGTCCTATTCAAGTATCACTTGTCAAGATAACGGACAGACCCGGTTAGACAGCTCGAGATTGGAAGCCCAGAGCCAGAATTTGAAGGGTTGGAATTGATTCCCAATTGATGAAGGAAGATTAACAGTCAAATAAACTGCTGAATGTACAGCTCAAAACTTTCAATTAAACGTCCTGATCCATAGTTACAATAAGTAAATTCTTGCAGAGTTTGATGTATTACGTGATGAACTCTCACAGTAAATGTGGACACTTCAAATCAGTCTCCATTTTAAATCTCACATTTTACTAATTCTCGAGCACACTGAATGCAGCAAAACAGCAAAAAAAAGATTACTATGTATTTCTAACAAGCCCACTTGACATTCCATAGAAAGCTGCAATGAACGACAGTCTTGCAAGTATATGACACAATATCTGGGATCTTGTGTTGGATCCGCGGGAAGATATGAGCCTCACCTCTTCGAATTGACTTTTTCTGTATAACCATCATCAGTGAGATCAACACACAGATTAGCGGGACTCCGAAGCAGACCGCAACTAGGATGAAAGTCGTTGTATATCCCTGTTCTTAATGACAAAAATAAAGAAAGGTTTAGCACAGACACAGTCCGTCTTGTGTGATAAAATATTTACAATAGGTATTTAATAATTATATCCACTGCTTCTGGGCAATGAGTCCGGCTGAACATTCCCCAGTATGTGTGGTGCACATTGCACCAGTGGAAAGTGTGAACCATTCTAAATTGCAGAGACAGGGGTCCCCATGTTTCTGATGAGTACAGGACAGTTCAGGTACAGCCAGAAACTGGGATTAGAAGAATTATAACCTGACAATTTGAAATATGCGGTGAGGAAAAAAACGTTCAGTTCAGCGAGAACGTGCTCATAGTATCTTCAGAAAATGGCAACAATACCAATTCAACTAATACAAACCCTAACGTTAGCTGGAACACTAATAATGTGAAGTACCTGCAGATGTGGACGAGACAGCAACTGGAGGCACATCGAGTCCTGTGGAATATAATGTACATAAAGTTCAGGAGGATGAAATTTCAGCACTTTGCATTTAAACATAAATACTGTTCTTAATTTCCAGAAGTAATGAGTCAATTTAACGAAACAAGGAACCCTAACCCCACTCTCCAAACCCTGCCACCCTCACCAGAACAAATCACACTGGCATCTTCCTTGTGATCACAGTCAGATTGAGCCAGTGATGAGGAAGGACAGTCCGCCAGAGAAGATTCGCTTCCAGTGCACTTCACCTCATCCAGCCAGATAACACCGTCACCCTGGAAAAACGTGGCCCCTCCTGGGGCCAATAGAGCGCGGCCACAACCCAGCTCTCTGCAGACAACATTGGCATCGGCCATATTCCAGGAGTCATCACACACCGTGCCCCAGATGTTACTGCACAATATCTCCACTCTCCCGGAGCAGTTGGTGTTACCTCCAAACAGGCGCAACCATTGTCCCGAGTCTGTCAAAAAGAATCAATGATTATTATTAATGTGGTATAAGACAGGAGTACCAGTCACATAGTTGATACAATAAAGAGGAATTAGCACCTGGTGAAAGCACACGTTTACAGTCATGTTCTCGAATGCAGTCCTTTGATCTGTGGGGCTGCTCCTTAATTACTTTTGCTTCTGTTGAGAAGAGAAACATGCTGACTGTATCAGACACAAAAGTTTGAAATGACAATCGCACATTGAGAGGTTTGTTGTGTTACCTGAACAAACAACACCAGCATCCTCTCTGTGTTCACAGTTGTGTTTGCCCCACGGTTCTGTTTGACACTGCCAAAGGAGCGATTCGTGTGAAATACACTCCATCCCATCGAGCCAAATGGGTCCGGATCCTTCTCCGAATGACTGAGTGTAATAATCGATGGAACTGAGGGGACCACACTGTAATTGTTTGCAGATCACTTCTGCATCAGGTCCATCAAATGTATCTGAGCACACTGTTCCCCAGGTGCCATTGTAGAACACTTCCACTCTCCCCTCACAGCGATGCTTCCCATTCACCAGCCGCAGCTCTTTGTGCTCTGTCAGTGACACAAGAAATATCCAGATGGTGAGATTGATAACTCGTTGTGTGTTCATACTGCACAGCTCAACACTTGCTCCATCGGTTTTGTTCACTGATTGCGGGTAACTATTTCAGAAAATTGATGGAAAAACACCGACAGCCCATAATGTAATAAAAAATAATGAACACGGAATTCACAACAGAAGGAGAAACAATTTTATTGAATTCTTTGAAGAAGTTACAGAAAGATAACGGGGATACTGCAGTCGATGCAATATGCAAGTTCCTTTTTTTCGTAAGTACCTCTGACAAGGTACCATATAGTGGGATCATGACTGGGGTCAGAGCATGTGGAGTCAAGAGATCAGTGGAAGAATGGTAGAAAACTAGCTACAAAGCACGTCATCAGGGTTAAAAGTGGTAACCCAGAATGGCAGAATGCGGGAAGTGGTGTTCCACAGGGCTGGATTCACTGCTGCTCAACATTTACATAAACGGTTTGGGCTTTGGCATGGGAGACATAATTTCAAAATTTAAGATGACAGCAATTTGGGGATACAGTTAACACTAAGGAAGACTGAGACAAAATACGGGAAGACATGACTAAATGGGCCGAATGGGCATACAATTATCAAATTAGTTTTAATACAGATAAGTCTGTGGTGCTGAGTGTTGGTAGGAAGAATAAAGAGGCCACGTATTTCTTGTAAAATAAGAGTGAAAATGATGTAGAGAAGCAAAGAGATATCGTGATACAGAGGCACTAATCACTCATAAAGTGACAGAGACCGAAGGTAGTGATCATGAATATAGGAAAATCATGAATAAATCTCATAAGAAGTTCAGCAGATTTTGTATTTTACACATACAATTGTTGAGTTGAATAGCACTGATGTCTTTAAGGAAAGGTGAGTAGGTACATGAGGGAGAAAAAAGTAGGAGGACATGCAAAGAGGGTTAGATGCAGTAAAGTGGGCTACAGTCGTGGGCAACATGAACACCAAATTGAACAGTTAGACCGAATGGCCAGATTCTGTGCTGTACATTGTATGTAATTCGATGTAATATCTTCCCTGTGAAGCCACGTGCGCAACACTACGCAAAATGGGCATATGGAAGCACCCTTACCTGAACACATGATCCTCACATCTTCTTCATGAGAACAGTCGTGGTTATCCCACGATGCTGAGGGACATTCCCAGAGAAATGATTCGTTACCGGAACAGTTCAGTTCATCCAACCAAACTGGCCCTGAGTCTGGTCCACAAGATGCAGTAAGTGACATGTCCAATGCCTTTCCACAACCCAGCTGTTTGCAAACCACGTCAGCGTCCGCCAGATCCCAGGAATCAGCACAAACTGAGCCCCATGTACGATTGTAATAAATCTCCACTCGGCCAGTACATGGGCTTCCACCGCCGGACAGCCTTAACTGCACGTGGTCTGTTGGACAACAGTACATGAGGATTATAAGTTCAATACACATTCACCTCATCACTCAGTCCAACTCATTGTCCCATCACCAGATAAATCAAAAATGTTAAATGCACCTTTGACAGGTAAATGAAACTATCCAGCAGAATATGTGTTTGCACTTACTTATTACATAGAATATAAAGAACAGAAATATTTCAGATGTCCTACTAGATCTGGCTTTGACAAGTTATGGTCTTCAGTTTACCGTGTATGTTTTGAATGCTTGTGTCCGTTGTTGTCAGGCAAGCAGTCACGTGATTAACTGTCAATTTATACTCATGTTATCTAACTGTATCTGTTCCTTGTCCATGTATGTTACCCTTATTTGTTATCTTGGTCAGACGTTCACTGCCATCTCCTCTTTCCTTTATCTTGACTAACAAGTGAGTTGCATTGATCTAGCGCCATTAACGTAATCAAAGATTCCAAGGCGCGATACAGGAGTGATATCAAAGCAATTTTAACACAAAGCACCTAAGACTAAATTAGTTCAGATGACCAAACGCTAAGTCAAAGAGTTAGTTTTATGGAGCATCTTAAAGCAGGAAAGATAGGTTGACAGGCAAAGAGATTTAAGCAAGTAATTCGAGAGCGTGTGACCTTTGCAGTTTCAAGCACAGCCGCCAATGGTGCGCAATTAAAATCAGGAATGCTCAAGAAGCCAGAACTGGGAGCTGTCAGACTGGAGCCGATTGCAAAGACAGGAGCTGTGAGGCCAAGATTTCCACTGTTTCTGAAGAAAATACTTAGTCCAACCAATCGGTATCAAAACTGAATCATTAAATATCTCATATGTTGTAAGTTCCACTCTGGCATATGTAAATAAATGTTCATTGGAACAACCCCAAAACATCTGTCCACACTTACATTCTGCATAATACAACATCCCCAGAACATATGCCTGCATTTTCATGCTGCACAATGGAACTTTCAAGCGCAAGTCCAAAACATCTGTCTACTTTTATACACAGTCTAATGAAACTTACACCAGAACAACTCCCACACAGCTACCTCCACTTACATACTGTACAATGGAACTGATTGCAAGCTCGACGCTGGATTGGATAGCAGAGCTGAGAGTCCAATTCCATATTCTATTTATCACAAGGCCGTTATCTTTCACCTCCATCATCATTCACCTCCCTTCCTGCCTCAGCCCATCTGCTGCCGAAATGCTCACCCATGCTTTGTTGCCTGTAAAACCGAATATTTCAATGTTCTCCTGGGCGATTACCCATCCTGCACCCTCCAGAAACATCAGCTCATCCAAAGCATTGTTGCTTCTCCTACATGAAGCCTTTCTCAGGAGCGCCACTGCACTCGCTGGTTTCCCATACGCCAATGCCTCGTGTTTTCCATTATGATCTTCATGTTCAGACACCTTCATGCTCTCCCCCTGCCATCAGTATAACCGCCTGCAGCCTGAATCATTTCAAGAGCTCTGCATTTCTCTGAATCCAGCTTCTTGCACATCACCCACTTCCATTGCCCACAACTTTCAGTCTTGTCTTTGCCATCTGACCCCCACAGATCAGAATTTTCCTGCGAAACATTTCTGTGTCTCCAGCTCTTCAAATCCAGTCTTTCGACTAAGAATTTAGTCACCCACTCTAACATCTCTTTGTTTTGCTCTGTGTCAGTTTTCTGCCGATTACATTCCTGTTAAACTCCTTGTGATGTATGTGTTAAATGAAAGTTCTGTTATAAAAAACATCTTGTTGCTTCATTGTGTCCGTGTCCTCTCTCTCTGCACACTACCACCATCCAGCCCCAGCTCCCCACCCGTCACCCATCCTCACCCCTTCCCCTCGAGTGAAATTACTGGTTTGAGACAACCAGCAACAAGTAACCTATATTATCACTTTTCTCAGCAGATTAGACATTTCACTTCTTTGTTATTGTAAAAGCAGTGAAGAATTTGTTTACCTGAACACAGGACCCCAACATCCATACTGTCAGTGAGAGACGAATTCAATGTGAATAAGCTGCAGTTCTGGAGCTGCAATTCGTTTCCTTCACACTGGACAGCATTCACCCAGACGGGTCCTTCACTCTTTCCGTCCTTTGAATAGTTATAAGTGGCTGTCGCTTCACCGCAGCCCAGCTGTGTACAGACCACGTTGGCATCATTTAGGGTCCAGTGTCTGTCCTGCAATCTCACCCAGCTGCCGGTGTAGTAAATCTCCACTCGCCCATCACACCAGCTTCCCCCGTTAGTCAGCTTTAGTGACCAATTTTCATCTACAATATGAAACACATTGAGAATGGTGAAACTGAAGCAAAATATCTCATAATTTACTGCCACCAGAAAAATTATTAATTTTAATGGTTACGATTTCTGTCATCATTATTCAGAAGGCTTGTCGGAAGATGTTCTTCACCATTACCTTTTCTCAGTAAAAACATTTTTAGAGACATACCGAGTAGCTTCCGCTGGCTAAACTGGGGAAAAGGGGTAAAATGAACTGGGGGTGAGCGCGGCACATACCGGCTATTGATAAGTGATGAGACCGAAGGATGGACCAGGGGCTTTAAATGGCTCCTGACAGATGACAGTTCCCTTTCTCCCATATGGAGGGAAACAGACAAGTTTAATTTGAGACAATGCTTCCGATGACGTCTCAAATCGCTTCACAGGCAATGAAGTACTTTTGAATTGTAGTCACTAATGCAATATATGCTGACCCGAGGGACTGAAGGTCGTTCTCCTGTCTACATGAACTGATATTTCCTGATCTTGCCCTGTACTTGAAAATATCATCAATGTTTCTTCCAATTTTTCTTCCTCATCTTCACATAGTCCATCTTCATCTCTTCCGTTCCCTTCCACAACATCTGTCTCTGATTCTGGGGATAGACTATTAACCAATATAAAGAGTAAGCCCAGTGACTCTCACAGTTACCTTGTCTATGATTCCTCACACCACGATTCCTCTAATGACTCTATCACATTCTTCCACTTTCTCCATCTGCATTGTATCTGTCTGCGGATGCAACCTTCCATACCAGTGCTTCCAGATATGTCTTCCCTTTCCCTCAACCGAGGACTCTCCTCACCTCCTCATCCACCCACCATGGTTGACAGGGCCCTCAAGCACGCATATTCCATTTCCCAAACTTCTGCTTTCACCCTTTCCTCCTCCCAGAACCATGATAGGATTCTGCTTCTCCTCATCTTCCACTCCATCAGCTTTCATATTCAATCGATCATATTCGACCATTTCCGCCACCTTTAATTTGATGCCACTACCAAACACATCTTCCCCTTCGCTCCACTTTTAACATTCTGAATGGTCCATTCGCTTTGTGGCACCCTAATGCTCTCTTCAATCATTCTCAACACCCCTTCCCACAGGACCTCCCCATGAAAGTGCAGAAGATGCAAACACCGCACTGTTACCTCCACCTTTCGCTGCATCGAAGCCCCCAAATACCGCTTCCAAGTGAAACAACGATTTAACTGTCCTGCTTTCTATTTTGTACTCTGCATTTACTGTATTGACTGATCATGATGCCGTCTCATTTACATTGGCAGACCAAACAGAGATGAGTGATTACTTTGCAGAATACCATTGCTCAGTCTGGAAGCTTTACCTTTAGCTTCCAGTTGCCTGCCATTTTCATTGTATACTCCACTCCCACTCTGACCTCTCCCTCCTCTTTCTCCTGCACAGTTCCAATACAGGATAACAGAAGTTTGAGAAACAGCACTTCTTCTTTCCACGAGACTCTCTGCACCATTTTGGAATGAACACAGAGTTCAGAAATTTCAGATCAGATTCCCTCCCCTTTTTTCTGTTTTGGACGAGATCTTGCCTTCCAATTTGTACCTCCACATAAAATGTGCTTTTCACTTGACGTATTCCAACATACTTTTGCTTTGCATTGTCCCTTTTACCATTTAATCTCTCCAGTCTTTCACCATATCACAGACTGTTCATTTCGTTCTTTCTTTGTTTCCCCCTTTCTTTAAAACATGTTAAGTCTGTAAGTTCTGATGAAAGATCCGCAAACTGAAAGGTTGATACGGTTTCTCTCACCATACATGCTGCCAGAACTTCTGAGTATTTCCAGCTCTTACTGTTTTTATTACCTATATTTTAAATTGTGAAACGTGGGAACACTTTTGCATTGAGCAATGTCCCACATACAGTGATCAGATAACTGAGCAGATAACCTGTTATATGAGAGTGCTGGCTGAGAGATAAATGTAATCCTGGAAACTGGGAGAATTGCAATTTACATCAAGTTTGTGAAATAATCAAAGACATAGCACATTGGTGAAATAACGAATTTCGTCATTCACTATCATTTAATTGCACTTGGTGCAACGGAAATTAAAATAAAGCTCACACTATTTATCTGGCATCAAGTTCACAGTGTTTTCTATTAAACAGATGATCTTTGCAGAGAATTCCATGATCATTCATATTTCAACTGCCTACATTGATAACAGTTTCAGTGCTCGAGCAACATTTCCATTCCATGGCAGTGGTCCTGGGAGCATCTTGCTGATTCGAAAGCCCTTCAATAATACCCCAGATTTACCCGGAAATAGATATTATATGACGACAAGTACTAACAACTAGTCATTGTATGTATTAAATGTTTACTGGAGTGAAGATTTGATTCATTTGTAATTTAATTCAGACCAATACACCCGGAAACATTTCTCAGAATCTTGCTGACAAAGGAATTATGGTATTAACAAAACTAGTGAATCAGCGACCTGTGGAAATAGTCAATGATGCTTGACAGCAGAACAGTTGGTGTATTTTAGTTCAATTGACTGAGATGACTCACCCGTACAGATGACACTTGCATCGTTTTCATGTGAGAAGCTAAACTGTTCCCAGGATGAAACAGGACAATCCCACAATCGCGTCTCGTTCCCCCGACACCTGAAATTTTCCTTCCACACTGGACCAGTTCCCTTCCCAAAGTGAGCTCCTCCCGGGATTGAGTTTACTGTCCCACACTGCAGGTGCTCACAGACCACGTTGGCGTCTTCCATATCAAAGTAAAGGTCACACAGCGTCCCCCACTGGTCTCCATGTAGCACCTCCACCCGGCCGGAGCATCTGTTCATCCCACCAACCAATCGAGGTTCAGGTTTCCCTGCATTGGAAACAAATACAAATCCAAATAATTTCTAAATCATCCTCTGCACAGAAACAGCAAAATAGAAAATGGGTAAAAAAAAAAAAAGTAGAATTTTATCTACACGATTATCCAGCCATACTTTACACAAATTATCTATCAAATTGCAATTAGAATTACTACAGCAACACAAAAGTAAAATACTGCGGCTGTTGGAGATCTGAAATGAAATAGAAAATGCTGGAAATACTGAGCAGGGCTAGCAGCAACTGTGGCAAGAACAAGAGAGTTATGTTTCAGGTCTGTGTCCTTTCCTCACAAATATTACTACAGGACCTCTTTAAGAAG
Organism: Heterodontus francisci; assembly: GCF_036365525.1. Taxonomy (NCBI): domain Eukaryota; kingdom Metazoa; phylum Chordata; class Chondrichthyes; order Heterodontiformes; family Heterodontidae; genus Heterodontus; species Heterodontus francisci. The sequence continues at coordinate 1,534,725 of NW_027140566.1, forward strand.
TTTGCTGAATACTCAAAAGTTAACAATTCTTCTTTCAAACGCTGATCAATTCTTGGTCTTTATCTCTTGGTGCTTGGAATATAAAACTCAGAAGGATGTGATGTTTCTGTTGTATCTGTTGTCGCTTTTGTGGACGCACTTCACAAAACCATTGGCTTTGGAGGTGGTGCTGGACAGAGTCACTGGAATGACAACAATGCTTAAAGCATTACATTATGAAGACAAGTTGCATAAACTTTGTTTACAGTAGATTGCGTTTAGAATGATTAGACCTTATCGAGTTGACGTGTATAAAATGTTTAAGGGGTTTGATAGATGCGCTAGAGACGATCAGGAGAACAAATACAAAACAAGGCCATTTAGGAGCTGCTTTTCTTCATGAGGGATGTGGACATCTCTGGCAGTTATTGTTCAAACTTATTTGCCATTGAAACCGTTGTCAGAACCTTCTTCTTGAACTGAAATTGATTGCCTGGGCAATGTTCTTCTGCAAGTTCTGAGGTCGGTCGAGTTAAGTCAAAGGTTTTAGGCATTGTGTGTACCTTTAGCTGCATGTGTTATAAACAGAGTGGGAAGTGTAGAATTTGGTAATTAGTGTGTAAGACTGAAATCTAGCCTTAACATTTAGAATTTAACTTGTAATATAAAAAAGCTGCAAGGCAGTTTATGTTAGCAGTTAATCGTGCAAGTCAAGTTCGCAGTAAGCAGTCAATCAGCTGTGATTGTCCGATCTGGGGTAATTACTGTCAGCTGGAAACGGTCTAAACTGTTGCAACTTGAATGAGCCTGCAAAGGCATATAACATTAGACTTCATTGCAAGTGGGTTTGAGTGCAGGAACAGGGATGTCTTACTTCAGGGCCTTGGTGAGACCACATCTGGAGTACTGTGTGCAGTTTTGGTCTCCTTATCTGAGAAAGGATGCCCTTGCCATGGACAGAGTGCAAAGAAGATTTACTAGGCTGGTTTCTAGGATGGCAGGATTTACGTATGAGGAGAGATTGGGTCCACTGGGCCTATATTCACTAGAGTTTAGAAGAACGAGATAGAGCCACATAGAAACCTATAATATTCGAACAGGACGAGGCAGGCTCGATGCAGGGAAGATGTTCCCGATGGCTGGAGAGTCCAGAACCAGGTGTCACAGTCTCAGGATATGGGGTGTGCTATTTAGAACCGAGATGAGGAGAAATGTCTTCACTCAGTGGGTGGTGAACCTGCGGAATTCTCTACCGCAGAAGGCAGGGGAGGCCAAACAATTACATATTTTCAAGAAGGAGATGGATATCCTTCTTAATGCCAAAGGGATCAAGGGGTATGGGGACGAAACGAAACAGGGTAATGATTTTGATGATCAAACATGTTTTTTTAATGGCTTGGCAGGCCCGAAGGGCCGACTGGCCTATGCCAACTCCTAGTCCTATTTTCTGTGTTTCTATTTTTAGTCTTCTAGTAAGGCAGAGTGTTACCACAGATTGCAATGTTAACTGAATACATTATGAAAATAGTGGGAAGTTAGAGTTTGCTCAGAGTAAGAATTCGGTGTACAGGGGGAAAAGGAGTTTTTTTTTTCATTCGTTCACAGGGAGTGGAGGTTTTTGGCTCGGCCAGCATTTATTACCCAACCCGAATTGCCCTTGCAACGATGGTGCTGAGCCGCCTTCTTGTACTGCTGCAGTGCATGCGCTCTCAGTACACCCACAGTGCTGTTCGGAAGGGAGTTCCAGGATTTGACCCAGCTACGGTGATGAAACGTTGATATAGTTCCAAATCAGGATGGTGTGCGGCTTGGAGGGGAACCTGCAAATGGTGCTTCTACCATCCATCTGCTGTCCTTGTCCTTCTAAGTGGCAGAGGGCGTGGGTTTATAAGGAGGTGCTTTCTTTTGTCTGTTAAGCTTCAGTAAGTGAGTGGAGTCACCGATTTAACAGGGCGCCACGGCCAGCAGCAGCAGAGAGGCAGAGACCAGACAAATAGGGGGGAAGCAGTTGTCAGGTCAGAGTATGAGGGGACGTGGATAATTTGCAAATAAGTACTAAGTTAATTGGTGAGTGCTTAGTGTTTCGGCGTTAGCTAACCAGTAAAATAGCTTTAAAGCTAAAATGCATCTGCACATATTTTTACCTTTTAAATAAAGACAGCCTATGTTCTCGCAGAGCAGTTATTTTTTTCTGGATATAGGACTTTGTGGATAACGGAATTATCCCGAGGGAGCATGTCCATAGTAGATGTCTCCACCTGGAAACTCTCTGGCACAGGGTCATAGAGCTGGAGTGGGAATTGGAGATACTCCAAAACATACAGCAGCAAAAGGAGTATTGGACAGTTTGCTGCAGATTTTAGTCACATCTTGTAGAGAGGTGCAGGGTCAGAATGAGGCTGTTGCAGTTTATAGTGCACAGCAATGGAAATCCAGATTTGTTGGTGAACGAGGATATGCAGAAAATGAATCTATCCAACAGGAACAATGTACTGGCTATTTGTGAGGATAAGGATGAAGACTGTCAGAAGGGCAGCCAGAATGTTGACCGGGATACGTTGGAACAGGAGGCTGTGCAAAAGGTGGAGGAGTGGAGCATAATGTGATACTTTTAAGTAGTTCAATCATTAGGGTTTTAGGAGTCCCAAACAGTATTTGCCCAACTTGTGCGAAGTGAGGGTTATCTCAAATCAGATTGCGAGAATGCAGGGGAAATATCCAGTCGTTGTGGACCATGCAAGGACCAACAGCAGAGGAAAGAAAAGGCAAGAGTTTCTTTTCAGAGAGTACCTGGTGCTGAACTATAAAAGAAGATCTCAAGGATTATAATCTCTGGATTATTATACAAGCCGCTTGCACATTTGAATGGGGTGTGGGGGGGGGGGGGTGGGGTGGGGGATTAGGGAGGTCAACACGTGGTTGAAGGTGTTGATTTTGGAAAGAGGTGTTACTTTTCATGGTACCCACCACTTATACTGGGATATTAAACAACTGTTCTGTTGGAATGCGCTTCACCTGAAATGGGTTGGAATAAGGGTCCTAGAATAAAGGATAAATAAGGTTGTTACAGGAATCTTAAACTAGTAAGTGGGTGAAGGGAAGCTGGTGGGGGCTGGCTGAGGGGGTAGAGCAAAGTTGGAAATCTAACGTAAATAGGCAATACCGGGAGAGGAAAAACTAAAACATGCAATATTTGAGTAAGACAATTTTACAGCTTTACAACACTTGAATCTGCTCTGAAAACAGCTGTTGCTTTCTTGACAAAACAGTTGCCAGAAATACTGGCAGACCTCGACGTTTTGGGCAGTGTACTCTGTCCATTGTCTGGAGAAACAAGTGGAACTGGTGGAAGCGATCGGTTTATATGTCGTGGAGAATGGGAATATGGACAGGATCTTAGGTTATTACATGTTCTTGTTCTGGCTGCTATTGGTCTGTTAATTATATTCCGTGAAAGGTCGGTACATGTCATTGTGCTTGCTGCTGTTTGGTCAGCTACAGTGTATCGTGGCAGGTCAATCCATACTGTTGTTCTGGTCGTGGTATGTTGGCTGCAGAGCAGGGGATGGTGTGTCTCTTGAGGAGAGACAATCAGATATCCACTGAGGAGCAGGCCACTGTTAGGGGGACGTTGTGGTGTTTATAGATCTCCATAGCTTCCCTGATGCAATGAATGAGACAAGCCTGCCATCGTCAAGTAAGCTCAACTCAATGACCACCGCATTGAATGGTCCAATTCCAAACTCACCTCATCTATTATGGACTGGTGTGCAAGACACAGTAACATCATAAGTATAAAAGAAAACAAAAACATGGAAAAATAGGGAAAAGAGCCCAGATTCTCGTGAATGGCAGATGTACAAAGAATAGCAAAGGGTGACAAAATAGATCGCAAGAGCTACAATACTTTTACAATAACTTCTAAAATAGGTTGTAAGTAAGAGCAATGTAGCCTCATTAAAATGACAATGGTGATATTATAAATGAAAATAAGGAAATGGCGGGAATTATACATAATTACTTTGCATCAGTATGGACGTGGACGTCACTTTTCTTAAGGTTCCTTGTTGCCACAGTTGACCAAAAGCTGCCTTGACGTCGAGGACAGTCACTTTCATCTAACCTCTGGAATTCAGCTCTTTTTTCCATTTTTGGACAAAGGGTGCAATGAGGCCTAAAGCTGAGTGGTCCGACAAACCCAAACTAAGCATCAGTGAGTAGTTTATTGGTAAGTACTGCTTGATAGCGCTGTAAACAACACCTTCCATCACTTTGTTAATGATTGATAGCAAACTGCTGAGACAGTAATTAGAAAGTTGCAATTGTCACACTGCTATTTAAAGAAGGTTAGCGAGGGAATCGAGGGAATTATAGATTGGTTCACCTAACAGCTGTTGTCAGGAAATTACTAGAGTGTACATTTAAAGATGGAGTGTCTGATCACCTTGAAAAGTTACAGCCAATCAGAGAGAGGCAACATGCATTTGTAAAAGGTAGATCATGCCTGATGAACCTGATCAATTGTTTTGTGGAGGACAGGGGAACCTCAATGGATGTTATTCAGATGGACTTCCAGAAAGCAAACAACAAAATCCCTCATAACCGATTGTTGGCTGAAATTGCAGCTCATAGGATGTAGGGCAAATTATTGACTACATAGGACGTGAGCTAAGTGGCAGGAGACAGACAGCAGGGATAATGGGCAGATCATCTAACTAGCAGGATGTGATAGCGCCGTCCCACAGGAACTTCCACTATTTATTAATGATTTAGATGACTGGATAGTAAGCCGTATATAATTGACATACTCAATATTGCCATTGAAAAAAAAATCAACGATATTGTAATCATGCACATTTTAAGCATAAATTTGCAACAAGAAAAAAATAGATTAAGTGACTGTGTGAAGCTATTACAATATTGGCAAGTGTGAGGTGTCCAATTTGGAATTTAAAATGTTCCAGTATTTTCGAAATGGTGAAAAAACGGAAAATAGACTTCAGGGTCATGGGCAAGGACAGGAAAAAAAAAACAGCAAATGGAATGCTGGGCTTTATATCTAGAGGAACGGAATACAAGGGGCTAGAAATGATGCGACAGCTAAAAAAAATCCTGATCAGGTCACATCTACAGTAGTGTTCAGCTGTATGCAAACAAGAAAGTACTTTGGGCAGTTAGAACTGTGCAAAAAGTATTGTGCGACAAGAACTGATGCTGGGAGTACTATTGATCATATTTTGCATAAATGATTTCGACTCAGGGAGGGACGTACAATTCCAATATTCATTAATGACATGTACTTGGGACAATGGTTAATACTAAGGCAGATTGTGATAAAAAAACATGACGTTAACGAAATTGTAAATGAATTCTAATGCAGATAAATGTTCACTTACAGATTAGGGGAGGAAGACTGAGAACACATTTTCCTTGGACAATGATAATCTAAATTGTGTCGAGGAGCAATGGGATTCAGGGGTACAGATAGAAAAATGAATACAATAGCAATACGGGTTAACAAAGCTACAGAAAATGCAAAAACATTGAGGATTATTTTCAGAGAGATACGTTGAAAGGGGAGTCATACCCAGCACAAGGAAAGATTTGCTGTTGATGGGATTCGGTTGATTGGGTGCGAACTGGTCAGTGTTTCCCCGCTTTTCTAGGCAGTATGCAACTGGGCAATTTTCCACCGTATCAGTTGGATCCTAGTGCTGTAACTGTACTGGATCAGCTGGCCTCCAGTTGTTGCTAGTTTTAGAGCACTGATCGTCAGCACTGCAACTGGAGTGTTATCGGGCCCCTAGTCTTTCTTATGTGCAGTGTGCTCTGCCGCTTCTTAATGTTGTGCACTGTAAATTTAGGAATGGACCGAAAAATAGAAAGCATTTGCACAGCAGTAGCTCATTGGCATGGATTGTCACGCACTACTTCTCACCTTTTGCCAGTCTGAATAACTACATTTAACCCACACTTTGTTGACTGTTTTGTAGCCAGTTTTCTACAGTCTGTCATGATCACCCTTCACATTATGCAATTAATTACCTTGAAACCACATTCACAGTTTTAGGTTTAAAAACTGGACAGACAGCTTGTGACCAGCAAGATGCAACAGTCAGCATATAATCATAGAATGTTTACAACACAGAAGGAGGACATTCAGCCCGTTGTGTCCATGCTGGTTATCGGCAAGAGCTCCTCAGCTGGTCCTATGCTTCTGCCCTTTCCCCATAGCCATGCAAAGATTTTCTCTTCAGGTGCTTGTCCAATTCCACATTGAAAGCCACAATTGAATCTGTCTCCATCAGACTCGCAGGTAGAACATTCCAGCTCCTAACCACTCGCTGTGTAAATAACTTATTCCTCATGTCACGGTTGGTTCTTTTCCCATCCACCTTATAACAGTGTTCTCTGGTTATTGACCTTTCTGACAAGAGGAACAGTTTCCCTCTATCTACGCTGTCTATTCCCCTCATGATTTTGAACACCTCTATCAAATTTCCTCGCAGCCTTCTCTGTTCTCAGGAGAGCGACCACAGTTTCTGCAAACTATCATTGTAACAGAAGTCTTTCATCCCTTGAACCTTCCTTGTAAATCCTTTCTGCACCCATTCTATGGCATTCACATTCTTCTAATGCGCCATGCCCAGAATTGTACACAATACGCCAGTTGAGGTGAAGCCAGTGTTCCACAAAAGTTCATAATAACTTCCTTACTTTTTTACATTATACCGCTACTTAAAAAGGCCAACATCCCATTGACTATTAACCAATTTCTCAACCTGCCCTGCTACCTTCAACGATTTGATCAGAAATAATCCCAGGTGACTCTTGGCTGCAGCCACTTTCTAATTGTACCCTTGAAAGGAGACTGGCAGCAAGCATTAAAAGAAATCCCAAAGTATTCTATCGACAGAGAAATAGTAAAGGGGTGATAAAAGGAGGAGTGGGGTCGATGAGGGATCAGAAAGAGGATTTACATATGGAGGTAGCGGGTATAGTTCAGGTATTATCTAAATTCTCTACGCCTGTCTTTGCCAAGGAAGAAGATGCACCCCGGTCAATGGTTACAGAGGAGGTAATTCAGATACTGGAGGGGTTTAAATTAATAAAGAGGATGTATCAGATATACCCTGTTAATAAGAACATACGTATGAACATACAAATTAGGAGCAGGAGGTGGACACTCGACTCGTCGAGCCTGCTCCACCATTCAATACGTTCATGGCTGAACTGATTACTCCACATTTCCACTGACCCCCGATAACCTTCCACCCCCTTGGTTATCAAGAATCAACCTACCGCTGCCTTAAAAAAATTCAAACACTCTTCTTCCACTGCCTTTTGAGGAAGAGAATTCCAAAGAGTCACAAACCACTGAGAAAAAAATTCTCCTCATCTCTGTCTTAAATGGGAGACCCTTATTTTTAAACAGTGACCCCTAGTTCTAGCTTCTCCCACAAGGGGAAACATCTTTTCCACAACCACCCTGTCAAGACCTCTCAGGATATTATATGTTACAATCATGTCACCTCTTCCTCTTGTAAATTCCAGCGGAAGCAAGCCCAGCCTGTCAAATCTTTCCTTCTATAGCAGGTCACCCATTCCAGATATTAGTCGAGTAAACCTTCGCTGTACTACCTCCAACGCATTTACATCAGTCCTTAAATAAGGAGACCAGTTTGGTACACAATATTCCAGATGTGGTCTCACCAATACCCTGTGTCGCTGAAGCATAGCCTCCCTACTTTTGTATTCAATTCCACTCGCGATAAATGATGACATTTTCCTAGCTTTTTTAATTACTTGTTGTACCTGCATACTAACGTTTTGCGTTTCATACACGAAGACACCCATATCTCTCTGTATCTCAGAGCTCTGCAATCTCTCACCATTTAGATAATATGCTTCCCTTCTATTCATACTCCCAAAGTGGACAATTTCCCAGTTTCCTACATTATACTCCATTTGCCAGGTCTTTGCCCACTCACTTAACCTATCTATATCCCTTTGCAGACTCCTTATGTCCTCTTCTCAAGTTACATTCTTACCTATCTTTGTGTCATTAGCAAATTTAGCAAGCATACCGTCGGTCCCTGCATCTAAGTCATTTCTATAAATTGTGAAACGTTGAGGCCCCAGCACAGATCCCTATGGCACACCACTCGTTACTTCTTGTCAACCAAAAAAATGACCCATTTATGCCTACTCTCTGTTTCCTGTGAGCTAACCCATCTTCCATCCATGTTAATATGTTCCCCCCTACACCATGAACTTTTATTTTCTGCAATAGCCTTTGATGTGGCACCTTCTCAAATGCCTTCTGGAAATCTAAGTGCAATACATCGACCAGTTCCCCTTTACCAACAGCACATGTAACTCCCTCAAAGAACTCCAATCAATTGGTTAAACATGATCTGCCTTTCACAAATCCCTGTTGACTATGCCTGATTACCTTGAATGTTTCTAAATTCCCTGCGATAACATCTTTAATAATAGCTTGTAACATTTTCCCTAAGGCAGGTGTTAAACTAATTGGCCTATAGTTTCTTGCTTGCTGTTTCCCTCCCTTTCTGTCCAAAGGAGTTGCATTCGCTATTTTCCAATCTAAATTAACCTTCCACGAATTTAGGGAATGTTGGAAAATTAAAATTAACGCATCAACTACCTCACTTGCCACTTCTTTTAACACCCGAGGATGAAGTCCATCGGGTCCCGGGGACTTGTCAGCCTGCAGCTCCACCTATTTGCTCAGTACCTTTTCCCTGGTGTTTGCAATTTTCCAGAGTTCCTCCGTCCCTTCCATTTCCCGACTTGCAGCTAAAACTGGGATGTTACTTTTGTACTCAATAGTGAAGACCCATGCCAAATATCTGTTCAATTCATCTGTCATCTCCTTATTTTCCATTATTAACTCCCCAGACTCACATTTCATAAGTTCAACGCTCACTTTATTACCTCTTTTCTTTATTTTTAAAAATATATGTATATATGTAAACTCTTACTATCTGTCCTTATATATCTATCTAGCCTTATCTCGTCCTCTAATGTTACGTGCCTTATCAATCATTTAGTCATCCTTTGTTTTTAAAAAAATATTCTGTCCAATCTTTTGTCCTGCCTCCCATCTTTGCGCAATTACAGACTTTTTCTTTAAGTTTGATACGACCTTTGGCTGTTTTCCTTAACCACGGATGGTGGGACCCACTCTTGGAATGTTTCTTTCTCGTTCAAATGTGAGAAATTGTGTATTCTGAAATATTCCCTTAAATGTCTGCCACTGAAACTCTATTGACCTATCCCGTAACCTGATTTGCCAATTTACTTTAGCTAGCTCTGCATTCATGTCCTCATAATTGCCCTTATTTAAGTTTAAAATATTAGTCTTGGACCCACTCTACTCTCCCTCAAACTGAATGTAAAATTCAATCATATCATGATCGCTGCTACCTAGGGGCGCCTTAACTGTGAGGTCATTAATTATTCCTACCTCTTTGCACAATACCAGGTCTAGTATATCCTACTTTCTGGTTGGCTCCACAAGGTATTGTTCCAAGAAATTATCCCGAGAATATTCTATGCAGTCCTCATCGAGGCTATCTCTGCCCATCTGACTTTTCCAGTCTAAATTTAGGCGAAAATCCGCCCCTAATTATCACTGTACCTTTCAGACAGGCTGCCATTTTTTATTCATTTATAACCTGCCCCACAGTGTGGTTAATGTCAGGTGGTCTGTACACCACTTCTGACAAGCAAATTCTTGCCTTAATGATTTTTCATCTCGACCCGAACAGCTTTTACATCCTGGTCTCCTGAACTTAGGTCATCCCTCACCATTGCGCTAATACCATCAGTAATTAACAGAGCTACCCCTCCACCTATTCCTAGCTTCTTGCCCTTCCTAAATTCCATGTATCCTTCAATCTTCAGGTCCCTGTCTATATATATAAATGAACTAAACTTTGGTGTACAGGGCACAATTTCAAAGTTTGCAGATGATACAAAACTTGGAAGTATTGTGAACTGTGAGGAGGATAGTGCAGATCTTCAAACGGACATTGGCAAGTTGGTGGACTGGGCAGGCAGTTGGCAGATCAAGTTCAATGCAGGGAAATGTGAAGTGATTCATTTTGGTCGGACTGACATGAAGATAAAATATAAAATGAACAGTTCAGTTCTAAAGGGGATACAGGAGCAGAGGGACCTTGGTTTAATAGTGCATAATTCATTGACGGTGGCAGGCTAGGTTGAGAGAGCGTTAAATACAGCATACACGGCCCTGGGCTTTATTAATAGGTGCATAGAGTGCAAGAGCAAGGAAGTTATGTTGAACTTGTATGAGACACTAGTTCGTCCTCAGCTGGAGCATTGCATCCAGTTCTGGGCGCCGCACGTGAGGAAAGATGTGAGGGCATTGGTGAGAATACAGAGACGTTTCATGAGAATGGTTCCAGGGATGAGGAATTTCAGTTATGAAGATAAATTGGAGAAGTTTGGATTGTTTTCCTTGGAGAAGAGAAGGCTGAGAGGTGAATAGACAGCGATATTCACAATAATGAGGATTCTGCACAGAGTAGGGAGAGAGAAATTGTTTCCACTGGTGAAAGGATCGAGAAGGAAATGGCACCGATTTAATGCATTTGGTAAAATAAGCTAAAGTGACATGCGGAAAAAGTTTTTCATGCAGCGAGTGTTAAAGATCTGGAATGTTTGTCTGAGAATGTGGTGCAAGCTGGTTCCATTGCAGCATTCAAAATGGAACTAGACAGTTATATGAAAAGGAAGAATGTGCAGAGTTATGGAGTGAAGGCAGGGAAATGGAACTGAGTGAATTTCTCTTTCAGAGAGCCCATGCAGTCATGATGGGCCGAATAATCTCCTTCTGCACTTTAACAGTTCAGTGATTCTGTGATATTGCCTCTCCTCCGTGTTCCAACCAGAATGTATCAGTTCACACTTCTCTGCATCAAATTACATCTGCAACCTGTCCGCCCATTTCACCAGCCTCGCTTTATCCTCCTGAAGTCTACTGCTATCCACCTTCCTGGCCATGTTTTCAGGCAAACTCGCCTCCTTTCTTCCAATAGTTCAACGGTGTTGAGTTTAATCGTTACAGCTACTTCCGGAACTATCTTAGCTCCTTTGTTTAATATTCTGTGCATTTTACTTTCTCAATATTTCCTAAAATTTAAAAGGCAATGCGCAGGCAGCGGTGGGATCTTAATGCGCACTTTCCTCTTGTGATACCCACAATAACTGCGGACCCATTACTTCAGCTCCCCGAGGCTGAGAAACCTACCCCTCTCCCTCCCCTGCTCCCCAGTCTCAGCTTCACAATCTGTGTAATACATCAAATCTGAGGCGAAGCGATCATTGCAGGCGGACAGCCAGTCTGACAGTGCATGCCGGGTAGCGGCTGCTGGGTTGATGAATGGAGAGTTGGATTGAGATTGTGACATTTCCATCGGTTCAGATCATTTTCTGCGGCTTTCGGGAAAATCTCAATGGAAACTGCACTGTCTGTATTGTAAATGTGCTGAGTATCAGGTATTTGCTGCTGCCGGTGGAGAATGTTTATTAAATATGGTGCTAATGATATAATTTTAAACAGTGATCCGAATATTAACATTAATTCTAACCGGAGATTACTGGAATTATTAACATCTGATATTTCAGGTCCGGACCGTCCCGGATTGTTTTACTTTTGCTTCTTCCCAGATTCTATCAGCTGCGGCAGGAGATGAGAGACTGAGAAAGATTTTTACCTGAACAGATGACGCCGGCATCATGGAAGTGTGAGTAGGGATAGTGATCCCATTGCGCTGACTGACAGTCCTGCAGAGTGGCCTCAGTCCCGCTGCACTCTACATCACTCGTCACAACGGGTCCGGACCCTTCCCCAAAGTGAGCCCAGCCCGGTGCAGAGACCGCGGTCCCGCAGCCCAGCTCCCGACACACAACAGCGGCGTCCGGCAGGTCCCAGTACGAGCCAAACACAGTCCCCCACTGTCCCCTGTAGTGAATCTCCACTCTCCCAGCGCACCGACTGCCCCCATTCACCAGTCTCAGCTTCACCATCTCTGTAAAATATCAGAAATATCGTCAAGCGGTTATAGTGTTTTAAACCCAAAGGATCCCAATGCACGGATGCTCCGAATTCACCAGGCATGAATGGATAGGAACATCAGTCTGCACTCAGAACCCTAATAAAACCCGGAGTAAATATTACACATGTAAAAAAGAGATGGAAATACTAATAAACGGTGCAAACGAGCAGGGAACCGGGAGACAGCCGGATATTCCCATCAATGGGCACCGTGTGGCGAAAAGGTCAGAATAGATTTAACCTGCAGAGGTGGGGAGATGGGCGTGGCTGTAATGATCACATCTTTACGTGCTCAATACTGATTGGAGGAACACAGTGAGATCCCAGCACCAGGAAAGAGCAGAGGAAATTGCACCCTCACCCAGCACAACCAATAAAGATGAGGCTGGATGGTCATGTGATCTCGATGTCAGCGCAGATTTGTGAGGTGAACCTTTGGACCAGCAACAGTGTCAGTGGAGCTGATCGTTCACTCTCTGCTCATTAGAGACCCTCAGTTATTGTCCCTCCACATGAAGACAGCAGTCATCGCTCAGCTAGGAAAAAGTGTGAGTGGAGCTGATCCTTCATATTCTGCGCTTCAGAGACCCTCAGTTATTGTCCCTCCGCATGAAGGCTGCAGCCATCTCTCAGCTAGGTAACAGTGTTAATGGAGCTGATCCTTCACACTCTGCTCTTTGGAGACCCACAGTTATTGTCCCTCCACATGAAGACAGCAGCCATCTCTCAGCTGGGTAACAGTGTCAGTGGAGCTGATCATTCACACTCTGCTCTTCAGGGACCCTCAGTTATTGTCCCTCCACATGAAGGCAGCAGTTAACTTCCAGCTAGGTAACAGTGTGAGTGGAGCTGATCATTCACACTCTGCTCTTCAGGGACCCTCAGTTATTATCCCTTCACATGAAGGCAACAGTCGTCTTTCAGCTAGAATTAAAGATCTTTTGCAACACTGTGAGGGACACATTCACTTTCTGACTGGCAACCGGGCAGCAGGTTAATCCGCTGGTACTGAGATTGTCGCTCAAGCTTAATATTTAATGGGATGGATTAGAGCAGAGAGATAGCAGGTAGTGTGAAAGTAAAGGGCGATTACCTAAAGGGTCAGCATGACTGTTCCCAGGTCTGCCTGAAATGAGAAGTTAACAATTAGAGTTAACTGGGACAATAAATGAATGAAAATGTTAGAAAGAAAAGACACAAATACAACTAAATGCAGGGTCATTATTCCCATCGCTTTGCAGATGAAGTTATACCGGGATGTGTGATTTCCTTCCGTAAAAGCGAAAATACAATTTCTGCAACAAATTAATATTGGTAATGGGCTGAAATGTATCCAGAATTGTTTTCATATATACACACACTGAAACCCGGATACACTCTCTCCATGTGGTGACGGTGCGTCGGCCCCATGTATTACCAGTGTGAAGGTGCCTGAGAATGCGGTGGTGATGGTTCACTCCCTTATAGAATCTTACAATGAAACAGCAAAGAGGGACGCCATTCGGCCCATGGTGCCTATGCTGTCTCTTTGTAAGAGCTGTCTAATTAGTCCCACTGCCTTTCCGCATCACCCTGTAAATTTGTGCTGATGGCGCTCTGACCATTGATGACCCATGTGTCGATGCCCTGAGAAGAAGGTGGTGATGGACCTGCTTTCAAACACTGGTGGTGGTACTCTCAGAGTATTCAGCTTTCTGATCTAAATTTCGGGAAGGAATGGGAACATTTAAATTAAATTAAAGAATTTCCGATCCTGTGGCAGATTTCGATGCCTTTTAATTTACTGCAAATCTTCCACCTGCAGCTGTCAAAGTCTCTATAAAGGTGTAATTGGGCATTTCTGCTGTTCAATAAAATATATAGCTTCCTCAAACAAAACAAAACAAGATGAACGGTCTGTCAGCCTCCTAACTCGGTGCTGACTGTTTCTTGCAAAGTTCCTGCTGTTCTGATTCTCTTTTAACCTGTCCTCGCCGACGTGCCCTATTTTTTTACCCGTTGATGATGTTCCAACAATGGTCCTCCCGTTTACTGGCTAAGCGCTTCAGCTTTTTAAAAATGCAGTCAGTCGTTTGACCTGTACCCAATCCCACTGAAAACAATGTGTCTCACAGGTCTCCAGGTATTTTTACTATTCACAACATTATATACTAGGGACGGTGTGTTGACCTGCTCCCAATATCCCTGATGATCATGTGCCTCACAGATCTCCAGGTGTTTTTACTATTGTCTACATTATATACCAGCGACGGTGTCTTGACCAGCTCCCAATCCACCTGATGACAATGTGTTTCACAGATCTCCATGTGTTTTTACTATTCACAGCATTATATTCTACAGATGGTGTGATGACCTGCACCCAATCTCCCTGATCACAATGTGTCTCACAGATCTCCAGGTGTTTTTCCTATTCTCTACATTATATTCTATGGACGGTGTGTTAACCTGCTCCCAATCCCCCTGCTGATAATGTGTGTCACAGATCTCCAGGTGTTTTTCCTATTCTCGACATTATATACTGTGGACGGTGTGTTGTCCTGATCCCAATCTCCTGATCACAATGTCTCTCACAGATCTCCAGGTGTTTTTCCATTCTCAACATTATATAATATAGATGGTGTGTTGACATGCTCCCAATCTCCCTAATGACAATGTGTCTCATAGATCTCCAGGTTTTTTTCTATTCGCATTATGCACTACAGACGGTGTGATGACCTGATCTCAATCTCCCTGGTGATAATACATCTCCCATGTATTGGTGTCTCTCTGCATACTCTGCTGATATATGAAAGACAACGGGATACCGATTCCTGTCCTCAGCTGTGCTTACCGAGTAATCTTTAATGAGTTACAGTTGCCCAACAATAATCTCACTGGTCCCTTGATGCTCCTAGTTATGCAATGTAAATATTGCGTGACTTCTTCCCAGTCCTGGAGCCTCAGCATTCCTACCAACTCTGCCTGAGAATAGTCAACTCCCTCAAATTCCCCTTTTCCAGTGACCAACCTTAGTGCTTCATAGAACATAGAACATAGAACATTACAGCGCAGTACAGGCCCTTCAGCCCTCGATGTTGCGCCGACCTGTGAAACCATCTGACCTACACTATTCCATTTTCATCCATATGTCTATCCAATGACCACTTAAATGCCCTTAAAGTTGGCGAGTCTACTACTGTTGCAGGCAGGGCGTTCCACGCCTTCTGTGTAAAGAAACTACCTCTGACATCTGTCCTATATCTATCACCCCTCAACTTAAAGCTATGTCCCCTCGTGTTTGCCATCACCATCCGAAGAAAAAGACTCTCACTATCCACCCTGTCCAGCCCTCTGATTATCTAATATGTCTCTATTAAGTCACCTCTTCTCCTCCTACTCTCCAACGAGAACAACCTCAAGTCCCTCAGCCATTCCTCGTAAGACCTTCCCTCCATACAAGGCAACATCCTAGTAAATCTCCTCTGCACCTTTTCCAAAGCTTCCACATCCTTCCTATAATGCGGTGACCAGAACTGCACGCAATACTCCAGGTGCGGCCGCACCAGAGTTCTGTACAGCTGCAGCATGACCTCGTGGCTCCTAAACTCGATCCCCCTACTAATATTAGTCTAACACACCATATGCCTTCTTAACAGCTCTATTAACCAGGGTGGCAACCTTCAGGGATTTATGTACCTGGACACCAAGATCTCTCTGCTCATCTACACTACCAAGAATCTTCCCATTAGCCCAGTATGCTGCAATCCTGTTACTCCTTCCGAAGTGAATCACCTCACACTTTTCCGCATTTAACTCCGTTTGCCATCTCTCAGCCCAGCTGCGCAGCCTATCTATGTCCCTCTGTAACCTACAACATCCTTCGGCACTATCCACAACTCCACCGACCTTCGTGTCATCCGCAAATTAACTAACCCACCCTTCTACACCCTCATCCAGGTCATTTATAAAAATGACAAACAGCAGTGGCCCCAAAACAGATCCTTGCGGTACACCACTAGAAACTATACTCCAGGATGAACATTTACCATCAACCACCACACTCTGTCTTCTTTCAGCTAGCCAATTTCTGATCCAAAGCAGAAATTAACCTTCAATCCCATACTTCTGTATTTTCTGCAATAGCCTACCATGGGGAACTTTATCAATAGCCTTACTGAAATCCATATAGACCGCATCCACGGCTTTACCCTCATCCACCTGTTTGGGCACCTTGTCAAAAAGCTCAATAAGGTTTGTGAGGCACGACCTACCCTTCACAAAACCGTGCTGACTATCTCTAATGAACTTATTCTTTTCAAGATGATTATAAATCCTATCTCTTATTACCTTTTCCAACATTTTAGCCACAACCCACAATAGGGTCCGTGAATCCTCTTCAATCCACTCAGTTATTTATTGTACACTTCGGGCATTTACCATTTCAGCCTGTAACCACCGATGACACGCCGGATTTTTTTTTTTTTGCCAGATAATCCAGTGGTTCAAGGAGTAAGCCGATGCACACCTTCTTCGGGAAACTAGGGATGGACAGTAAATGGGTGCGGGAAAAATCCCCAAAATGACGACGGTGTTTCAAGGAACTACCCCGCCATCCCCTCTGCCTAAGCAGGGGTTGCTCAGTCAATTCCACCTGGTCAGCGAACACATATCCCGAAAATGAATCTAAGCAATCTGTAACCGAGACTCCCATGCTTCCCTATTCGTCATGTATATCTCTTACTGTCTCAGAGAAATTCTCAGTCTGTCCTCTTTCTCAATTAATACTACTTTTCTTTTTATCTACACTACTTATCAAATCTGCTAATCCGTCCATTTTGCTCTCGTCTGCTTCTGCAGTTTCTAAGTGCTCTCATTGTTTTTCTTGTAAACATTTGAATGCATTTCTTTGTGTACTGTTATCCAAATCACCTATATATGCAGAGAATATACCCAATATACTCACACACTCCTGTTTGGCCTCCTACCGTAGGTAAACTTCAAGTGATCTAAAATTCTGCTGCTGCTGTGATATTGGAACGGACAGTCCCGTTCACCCATTTCCCCTGCTCTCACTGACCTCCGTTAACTCCCACTTCCCAACGCCTTAGATTTCAGTAGTCACATGGATACCTTCTGATGTTTAGGCTAATGGATTTGGTGCCAAACTGATAAGTTATTTTAACATTTAATACTTATGTTAACTTGCTACTGCACCGTAGTACTACAACGAGTAATAGAGAAATATTAATTAGAAATATCAATAAACTCAACGGAGGTGAAATCAAACGGGACAAACGTGGGATATACAAAGCCCAGAAGTTAACCTCTTGAATGAGTTACATGCTTCTCACGGCAAATTATTAGGTGCGTCAAGAATCAATATAATGAGATTAAAACAAACTATTTTAGGTCCAATTTGCACAACTTTGGCAATTAAGTGTGCTCTGATAGAGTTAAGAAGTAAATTAATTGATAAAATTACAGAAAGTGTAGCTTACAAGCACAAGCAAAGCACCAGACAGAAGCAACTCACATCAAAAATCCGGATTCTGTGCATCAATAGCATTATCAGTAACTTTCAAAAATATGTATCTACAACACATGAGCTAGCGTCTGAAGAAACGTTACCACGGTCAGAAATAACCAAACATGCATCGGTCCTTTACAGTACCGAGACAAATTGCTCTGGGCACTGTCTGTTGAATTTAAATACGGAAACGAATTCAGGATTTGTTCCACAAGGTGACCAGAGTATGGGACTTGTGGAAGGACATTAAAGAATTTAGTAGGAGTAGGATTAGGCCATACTGCCTACCCAGCCTACCCTGTCGTTCAATAAGATCATGGCTGATCTACTGCCCCAGATCCACTTTCCCAACTTTCCCCAGAGATTGGGAAACAACTCCAGATCTTTCATTAAGCACTGCATCGCACCATATAAAAAAGGATGGGACATGCAGAAAGAGATTCAGAAACGTGTCTGGATATTAAATACTACATCAAATGTATGAATCATGTAGAATGAGACTGAGGAACACTAATTATTACCCAACACCGTGCACATAAATGTATGAAACAGAAAGCATGATTTAATATAAAAAGGTATAGTTTTGAAGGTTGTCGGTGACTAAATAAAACTGTTCATACAGAGAATCCCCCTGAAATCAATAGCATCATTTCTGGAGAGTGTAATTGATAACTCTATTAATAATCAGTACAATTGGAGCAATATAGATTCCACCTCCAGTTAATATATTATACAAAATTTATTGTCGTTTCTGAACATTCAAAATGCTGTACAAACTATTTAATCTAATTCTCTCTATCACACGGCACTTTACTGAGAAATTCCGGGGACAGAAATCTCAATGTGGGATGAGTCGACTGGATCCAGATCCCAGTATTCTGCAGTTCTGACTCCCATACACTCGATTGTAACACTGAGCACTTTCTACTTCCAGGAGTGACCATTTTCAACCCCTGATTAGAATTTTAACTCCAGTCTGGTGTTTCTGTTCGAGAGCCAAAGGAAACAGCATAACACAAACTCCTGTGGCATTTTTGTTCAATTCCGGGAATAAAACTAAATGTAAATCAAATTTCCTCTGTAAGTGCAGTTAAATGTCAATCAGATTACAAATATCAGATCCGTTCTTGCTGTCAGCGACAAAAATGGATAACAGTTCCCTATTTGAATTTGATGAACTTAAAATCAAAAACAGCAAAATGTATTAAATGATAAATTTATAAATTAAGGGAACTGTTTCAATATTCACTTTATTCTTTTGGGCCTCCTTATCTCGAGAGACAATGGATACGCGCCTGGAGGTGGTCAGTGGTTTGTGAAGCAGCGCCTGGAGTGGCTATAAAGGCCAATTCTAGAGTGACAGGCTCTTCCACAGGTGCTGCAGAGAAATTTGTTTGTTGGGGCTGTTGCACAGTTGGCTCTCCCCTTGCGCCTCTGTCTTTTTTCCTGCCAACTACTAAGTCTCTTCGACTCGCCACAATTTAGCCCTGTCTTTATGGCTGCCCGCCAGCTCTGGCGAATGCTGGCAACTGACTCCCACGACTTGTGATCAATGTCACACGATTTCATGTCGCGTTTGCAGACGTCTTTATAACGGAGACATGGACGGCCGGTGGGTCTGATACCAGTGGCGAGCTCGCTGTACAATGTGTCTTTGGGGATCCTGCCATCTTCCATGCGGCTCACATGGCCAAGCCATCTCAAGCGCCGCTGACTCAGTAGTGTGTATAAGCTGGGGGTGTTGGCCGCTTCAAGGACTTCTGTGTTAGAGATATAGTCCTGCCACCTGATGCCAAGTATTCACTTTATATGTTCGCAATAAATGACAAATTCAAATAAATATGCACATTTCCTATGAATTGATTTTGAGCAGCGGCCGATTGCTAAAAAAAAAAAGATTCAGGGATCAGCTGCATTTCATGCTTTCTCTCCGTTCTATGGTTTGCAGAACATATTCTTAAACTACCTTTAAAATCAGGATTTTAGAATAAAATCCCTTTTACAAAAACAAAAAAGAAAATTCATCATGGAAGTATGTAATAACATTTAGGGAGCGTTTCCCTATCGTGAAGCAGCATTTGCTGTCGATTGACATTAACAAATGTAACCAAACCCGCACTGGAAACAGTGAGAAACTGAATCGAATCATCGACCGAAAAACTCTGCAAAAATATCGAGCAGGTGGAAGGAGACTATTCATGATATCTCATTAAACACTTCACGATGCTTTACACAAAAGGAGCATGTGGAAGGAGACTTTGTCACATTAATTATTACTTGATGCTGAACATATGAATATTTGAAATAAGGTGATTAAGTTACAATACAATGTTCTAAAGTTTCTTAGTCATCATTAAGTAAACCATAATAAATGGAAAATCCTCCTGAGGATTTGGAATATTCAGTAACATTATCTTTTGGAGAGACACTTCACAATTACACTAATAACTAATGCGAATTGAAATAATATTTGTTCTGCCTCTAGTTAACACATTATACAATATTTATAGATCATGTACAACACTCTAACGTGGAACAAACTATTCAAATTATTTCATTTCCACTCAGTATATCACACAGGATCAGACATCACTTCTACTGTGAAATACCTGGGACAGAAATGCCCGTGTGTGTTCAGTCAGCAGTAGATTTAGCTTTGACTGCTGTTCTCTAATCCCTGTGTTACTGTGGACCCCAGACCCCAAACCCTGAGACCTTCCATTCACACTGTGATCACGTTCTACTGCTAGATTACTGTGTTTAAATAATCTGCTTAGAATTTCAACTCCAGTCAGTTGTGTCAGTACAAGAACCGCAGAGGGCCAAATAAAACAAATTGCCACGGTATTTGTTTTCAATTTTGGATTTAAGTCAAACTTTGCACATGTCCCACCTGGGAATTTAGAAGACGTGTTAATCAGATGCAAGATATTCTAAAAATATTGTTTTCAGAGAGCGAAAGAATGGATAATTATTCCCTGTTTAATATTGATGGAATGTAAAATCAAACCAAATCCGTTTTCAATGTGAATTCTACAAATGAGATAAACTATTTCAAGATTCACTTCATATGAAGGAAATGAATCACATTGCTTTTTGTCAGAAAGCATGCCTGCTTTTTAAAAATGATTCTGAGCAACTAGCGATTGGAGAAAAGGATACAGGGAGGCATGTGCACTTCATTAATCCACAAACCAGGACTTTACTTTCCAACAAGTTAATTTTCATGGAAATGTAATTCGTCAAATACTTAAAGCATCTGATAACACTGGGACTAAGCTGTCCTGTCAGTAAACCAATAAAGTTTTTAATAGACAGAGATTAATAAATGTAAGCAAACACACACGGGAAATAATGAGAAACAGAATGGAATCATCAATGGAATAAAGCACCAAACATCGAGCCGTTGGAACAATAATAAAGGACAATATCACTAACTCATTGCACACTACATGACACTGTGTAAAAGTATGTGATTGGGAAAACGTAACTATCTTTAGGCACTGTACATACAAATGGAGGAAATAGAATAATGAATGTAATGTAAAAGATAATAAATTTGAAGATCATCACTAACTGATCAATAATACAGAGCAAATTCCCCAACGATTTAGGAACATTTAGTCGCATCATTTTTTCCAGTGTGCACTTGATAATTATACTAATCATGACAATGAATTGAAAAATATTGGATTTATCTCCAGTTGAGTGGTTATCATAGATTCAATATAACACTTCAACACGGAACAAATTATTCTAAAATATTTAGCTTCATGAACTGTATCTCTAGGAGAGCAGACAGCACTTGTATTGAGAAATATCTGTGACAGAAATGTTTGTGGCGGTCCATGTCAGCAGTAGATGTAATTTGGACTGGTGTTCTGCACTCAGTGAGATAACTTACACCCAGACTCTGATACACTCTATTCAAACAAAGTCGGCGCTCTACTTCTAACAGACTCGCTTTCAGTAATCAGATTAGAATTTCAATTCCAGCTGGCTGTGTCAGTATAAGAAACACAGGGGGCAAATAAAACAAACTGCCACAGTCTTTGTGTTCAACAAAACTTCAACTGGGAATTTATAATACCCGTTAATTAGATGCAGAATATTCTGAACTCGTTTACTGTCACCAAAGCAATCTTGCTGTCAGCAATAGCTCAATTGCTAGCACTCTCGCCTCTGAGTCAGGAGATGGTGGGTTCAAGTCTAATTCCAGAGACTTGAACACAAAATCTGGACTGCCACTCCAGTGCAGTACTGCGGGTGTGCTGCACTGTCCAAGGTGCATTCCAGCGGTGGAGATGTTAAACCGATGCCCCGTCGGCCCTTTCAGGTGCTGCATTTGGAGAAAGGGCAGGGGAATTATCCCTAGTGCTCTGGTGAATATTCATCCCTCAATCAACATCACACACACAAAAAAAGTATTCTGGTCATTATCACATTGCTGTTTGCAGGAACTTGCTGTGTGCAACTTGCCTGCCACGTTTCCTACATTACAGTATGGACAACACTACAAACCCGCACCGAATTGACAGTAAACCTCTTTGGGATGTCCTGAGTCGTGAAATGCGCTATATAAACGCAAGGCATTTTTATATAAATGGAGGTTTATTCCTATTTGCAGTTGAAAGAACTTAAAATGGAATCAACAATCCAAAACTTGTATCAAATGAAACTTCTGCAAATGATATAAACATTTCAGTATCCATTTCAAACCATTCCAATGAATGACAACTGTAAATAAAATGGATGCATTTTCTGTAAATTGATCCCAGACACTGACAGATTCTATTCTAAGAGCGAACTGCCTCTTTTTCTAACAGACCCTGCTTAAATAGACCCATTAGATTTTCAACTCCAGTCTGCTCTGTCTGCACGAGCGGCAGGTAGAAGGCAATAAACAAGTTCCGATATTTCATTACACTCTACACAAGAATATAAAAATGTATAAAGCATTATTTACTTTCTACATCTCCTGAATGTGTTCTGTATTAAAGATGATAATTAGATTAATAATAAATATCTTGTAATAATAATCAGTGTATCAGTAAATAACATAATGCATTCAATAATCTGTAACTTACAGTTCAAAAGCTGCAGTAGAGACAGGGTGAGGAAGGACCGCAGCATCGTTCTGGTGCCGGGTACAGCGATGTGAACAGAACATTAACCGAACGCTATTCTCAAAGACTAAGAGCTCCTTCCAGCAACTTCTGAAACTCTGACTGTTGTGGAAATTAATTCTTTGACAGAAGTTTCTGCAGAAACCAATGTTTCCTTCCAAATAACCAATAGATTTTGACTTGTGTGAACCGTGAATTACAGTCTGGTAAAATACACCAATGAGATGAAATGTGACCATTAATGGATAAAATGAACCCAGGTTCCAACTGCCAGCCTATCCTGCGAGGACAATGACATGTGACAGTGTGAAACGTAAATGAATCACTGATCTGGCGTCCAGATCATCGAATCATAGATGCACAGGAAAGGCCATTCGTCTACTTTGGTCAGAGTCGTTTAGAAAGAGCTGTCTAATTTATTGTCACATATGTAGCATTTTCTTGTAACCCTGCAAATTATTCCACTGCAAGCACTTGTTTAATTGTCTTTAAAAATTCCTCAGTAATCTGATTTCATCACTCTTTCAGGTCGTGCTTTCCAGATCTTAACAAGCCTCTGTGCAAAATACTGTCTCTTCATTCCCCCTCTAGTTATTCTGCCGGTTCTACAGAAGGCCTCGGCCCCCAGGCGCAGCGCTGGAAGCCCAGAGAAGAGGTAGGTGAGGCGGGGTCACCAGTTACAGTCCGTAAGGCCCCGGTGAGAGAGTAAGGCGGTGTTCTGGTGGTGCAGGAGGAGGGAGGTCCCGGGGAATGAACTGGTTCCTCGTGGAGGTGCTCTGTGGGCCACTAAATACCCACGAACGAGGCAGCGCCCCATCCCACCCGCAAGGCCGCATGGTGAGTGCTTCTTTTTACAAGGTGTCCTCTCCATGTGGTGGAGGACCTCGCTGCTGGTAAGATCCCAGCGGCGGTGGAATGATCCCATAATTATCCCATAATAGGCCACATAAGATCCTCAATGTGCCACTGGGCGAGAAGGCTGTTGTTGGTCTATCCTGCCCCCAGGATCACTGGACGAGGGGGATGCGTTGGGCTCTGCATCCTGCCATATCCCCTGCCAGCCGCCGCTTTTCTCCTTGTCCCCTCCCCACCCCTCCTGGCTTCCAATCATGCCTCTGGGGGCCAGTAAAATCCTTGCCATGATCTCTGATGACAAACGTATTCATGAGAGCAAATAATTTCCACATGCTTACTCCATCATAACCCCTCATTATTTTGAGTTCTGTTAGATCTGAAATGGCGGGAATGACTTATGAGGAGAGATTGAGTCGGTTAGGACTATATTTTCTGGAGTTCGGAAGAGTGAGGCGGGGGGGTGGGTGGGGGGTCTCATAGAAGCCTACTAAATTCAAACAGGACTTGACAGGGTAGATGCAGGAAGGATGGTGGGGGAGTCCAGAATCAGGGGTCATTGTCTAAGGATACAGGATAAGCCTTTCTGGACCGAGATAGGGAGAAATATCTTCACCCAGAGAGTGCTGAGCCTGTGGAATTCGCGACCACAGAAAGCAGTTGAGGCCAAAACATTGTATGTCTTCAAGAAGGAGTGAGATACAGCTCTTGGGTCGAAAGGGATCAAAGGATATGGGGTGAAAACGACAACAGGTTAATGAGTTGAATGATCAGCCATGATCAGAATGAATGGCACAGCAGGTTCGAAGGACCGAATGGCCTGCTGCTGATCCTATTTTCTGTGTTTCTATCCCACTGAATGTTCTCTGCGCCAATAAGAAAAATCCAAACTCCTGCATTCTATCCATGTAAATGAATTCCCTCACCAGTGGTTACTTCTTGCTAATCCTCCTCTGTACCCTTTCCAGGGCCTTGAAATTCTTCCAAGGTATTCATGCCCAGAATTGCACACAGGACGCCAGCTGAGTCATAACAATTGATTTGTAAAGGATTAGCCTGATGCCTTTTGTGTTTGAATTCAATTACCCCATTTTCAAATCAAGTATCCCATACACTTTCTCAAACAGAACAAAGAACAAAGAAAATTACAGCACAGGAACAGGCCCTTCGGCCCTCCAAGCCCACGCCGATCCAAATCCTCCATCTAAACCTGTCGCCTATTTTCTAAGGGTCTGTATCTCTTTACTTCCTGCCCATTCATGTTTCTGTCTAGATACATCTTAAAAGATGCTATCGTGCCAGCGTCTACCACCTCCGCTAGCAATGCGTTCCATTCACCCACCACCCTCTGTGTAAAGAACTTTCCACGCATATCTCCCCTAAACTTTTCTCCTTTCACTTTGAACTCTTGTCCCCTTGTAATCGAATCCCCCACTCTGGGAAAAAGCTTCTTGCTATCCACCCTGTTTATACCTCTCATGATTTTGTACACCTCAATCAGGTCCCCCCTCAACCTCCGTCTTTCTAATGAAAATAATCCTAATCTACTCAACCTCTCTTCATAGCCAGCTTCTCCACTTGCCCTGCAATCCTCAAAGATGGATGGACTTGCATTTCCCGGGTCCCTCTGTTCTTGTATCCCCTGAAAATGGCACCATTTATACTATACTGACATGATATTTTCCCATTGAACTTCACTTCTGACTTGACCACAATAAGGTGCATCTACCGTTGATTTGCCCATTTCAGCAGACTGTCTACTCTGAAGTCTGCTATGATAATATTCACGATTTACTACAGAGCCATGTTTTTCACCATCCACAAATGTCAAAATTATACATTCTAACCCGAAGTCTAAGTAATTTGCATGCAGAAAGAAAAAACAGTAGTCTTAAAATGAATCCCCGGGCAACCGCCACGCTCGCCTGTCAGAAGAGCATCCATTCACCACTGTTCTCTGCCTCCTATCTCTTAGCCAATCAACTGTTCGAGCTGACATCGTCCCTTTAATATTATGCATTCCTATTGTCTGAATAAGTCTGTTATGAGGTACTTCGTGAACATTGAATGCCCACATACACAAGGCCCACTTCAGTCTCTTATTTGATTAAACAACTCAGTCAGGTTAGTTCCATGTAATTGGCCTTCAACAAATCCGAGATGGTTTTCTCATCTTACCCCATGCTTCTGAAAGTGAGAATTAATTTTGTCCTTGATGGGGGCCTCTAGTAGATCTCTCAACCTTCACTATCGTCACATAGATTAGCTTGTAGTCACAAGGCTTACCCTCTCCTCTCGTTTTGAAAAGGAGTCTAGCATTGACCAAATTCAAGTCCTCTGGCCCCAGTGCGATAAACAAGGAGGATTGAAACATTGTGGTCAGAGCTGATCTTATCTCGAACCCAGCTTCCTTTATCCACCGAGGATGCTTCCCATCTGGAACAGCGGTGCTGTCCACATTGAGTGATAAACTGTTTAGCAACGCCTTCCCATCTATTTTATCCTATGCAAGACCTCTGCTTCCCTCGACTCGATTGCGACATTAATTTCAGCCTCTTCTTTTGTGAAGGCAGTTGCAAATTACTCATTCAGTACCACAGTCATGCCCTCTGCCTCGTCAGGAATATTTACTTGTTTCTCCATAATCCGCCCCACCGTTCCTTTAACTATCCCTGTTACTTTTACATGTTTTACAAGATTTGCTGCTGCTAATCTTTTCTATGCTCTCCCTTTGTCCTTCTTGTGTTCTTTTTCTATTTCTCCCTGTACACTATGCTATCTATCTGGTTTTAGATTATATTCTTGAATTGGATTTTGCAATGAATTTCTTCTTTCTCTTTTCCCTGAACTGACAATTCATTTTTCATCCAAAGAGTGCAGCATTTAATTCCCCACCTTCACCTCTAGACTTGACTATTCCAATACACGTCCTGGCCAGCCTCCCTCTTTGCATCCTCAGTTAACCTGAGGACATCCAAACCTCGGCGGCCAACGTACAACTCACTCCAGGTCCCGTTCATCCATCACCGCTGCACTCCCATTGGCTTCTGGTTATTCACCTGAACAATATTGAAATTCTCACGCTTATTTTCTAATCTCGCCATGACCTCTTCCCACCCTATCTCTGTAATCTCTTTCAGCCCGATGAGATATTTGTGCTCCTTCAATTCCGGAATCTTGAGCATTCCCAAATTTAAACGCTCCACCGCTGATGTTCTTGGTGTCATCTGCCAAGATCCTAAATTCTGGAATTCCCTCCATAAACCTCTGCCTCACTATATCTTTTTCCTTCTTTAAGACACTGCTTAAAACTTACCACCTTGACCAGGCATTTGGTCATCTGCCATCATATCTGTCAATGCTGCTCGCTATCAAATTGTGTTTGATAATATGACTTGGATATTTTAACTATGTAAGGGCACTACATAAATAAGAAATTGCAGATCTTGTTTTACGCCTTCTCCATTACTATGGTCTGTCCCAGACTATATTATTGTAATTGAAGGTTAAATCATTTTTATGTTTTTCTGAACTTCCCTGACAGAATAAGTCCATAATCTAGTGCTCACTTTTGGGGGTGTATAATAAACACTAGACTATTTAACACCTCATTTTGTGAATGGATTAGTGAATAGATGATTCACTTGTCGAATCCCCCAATATATAGTTTTTCTGTTGCAAACATACCCACTTCTGACCTGATGGAGGGAAGGTCATTGATGAAACAGCTGAAGATGGTTGGGCCTCCGACATTACCCTGAGGAACCCCTGCCCAGATGTCTTGAGACTGCGAAGATTGACCTCCAACTCCCACAAACCTCTTCCTTTGTGCGAGGTATGATTCCCACAAGTGGAGATTTTTCCCTCTGATTCCCATTGCCTGCAGTTAATCCCAGTTAACGCCTTTCCCAGTAATGGTGCATCGTGGAGCGATGCTTTCATTTTAAATTGACTTCTCCGAGGCAGAAAGGCGAATATGAGATCCATAACCACTCCAGACAGTCGATTCCTGATGCGAGTCCGTCCCCATCCCTCCAGTGATCTATTCCAGCTACGCCTCAGCTGGATGGACAATTACATTTGGATAGATCTGGAGTGGCAACATGTCAGTTCACACATTACAACAGCAGTTTATTTAAAATATAAACTATCGTGGTAACTATATGTAACAATGAAATAGTCCTTCATTCCTCATAAATACTGGGATTGATATTCAATGGGCAGAATTCTTTCTGTTTTTAGTGCGACTGAAAGGTGCAGCTTGATATTAGTGAGAGGACCGAGAGCTGTGCAGTCACCACATGTTTTCCATGGAACTGCAACTAATTGTTATAAATAGTTGAAGCTGCAATCTACAAGCAAGTGGGAAGTATTCTACCAGCTCCTGACTAGTGCTTTGTAGATGGTGAAATGTCTTTGTGGAACCGGTAGATGAGTTGTTGTCTGTAGTGGACCGAGCATTTGACCGACTCCTGTCGCAACAGTATTTAAATGACTGGTTTAAATTTAAATGGGTGGTTGTTGGTGGGATAGACTCGGTGGGCCGAAGGGCCTGTTTCAGTGCTTTATCTCCAAAAAAAAGAACAAAAAAAATGCCCTTACCCTCAACTTTCACTCCACCAGCCTCTACATTCAATGAACTATCCTCCATAACTTCTGCCAACTTCACCACAATGCTACCACCAGACATCCTCCTCTTTTTTTCAGCATTCTGAAGGTACAGCTTGACCCAATCTTCCATCACTCGAAACACCCACTACTCTTCCAATGTTACCTTCCCATGCAAGTGTTGGAGATGCATTACCTGCCCTTTCACCTCCTCTCTTTCAACCGTCAGGCCCACAAACAGTGATTTACTTGTAATTTACTTTATTTCATCAATAGTGTTCATTCTTAACAAGTGGCCTCCACACCGTGGAGATGAAGCATACATTCTACAATGGCTTTGCTGAGCAGTCATTAAGTCCCTCAGCTTCCATTCACTTGCCATTATAGTTCCCTGTCCCACTGCCAGCTGACCCATCTGTACTCAGCCTCCTACACTGTTTCAATTTTCAAGATCAACATCAACTTCAAAAAGAAAAACACATGGGAACGAGTGCCCCCATTTGTTTTTGACAGCAGGTTCTGGTAATGATTCTTCTCTTCATTTAATCACTCTTGCCTTCCACCCCATCACATTTTCTCTCTTTATCTCCTTCCTCCGTTCCCCCATTCCCAGCCTCTGTGCTTACTGAAACACTGTGTTACAGCACAACATTTTCCAGTTCTGAAGAAAATTCTCCAGCGGGGAAGGTTAAGTCTCGTTCCCTTTCTCAAACTGCTGCCCCGCCGACTAAGTATTTCCAACATCTTCTGTTCATATTTTAGATTTTCAGCATCCGCCGTATTTTGACTTTTTAAGGAAGATGATATCATGGGGAAATGGGGTGAGGCTGCAATTGAATGTAAAGACATACACACAATAGATCAATAACTTTGGAGAGGCTGAGAAAAGAGAATATGATGGGATCAGGAAAGTAATCTCCTTAGGCACACTCTTGGTCCAATATTGCCTTGATACCGAGGGCAGTCACCTCGATTACTATTACCACCATTACCAGCAATACAACAATCACTGCTTGCTGTATTTGCCCACTGCAGGACAGCAGAGTGTTTCTGAGCCATTCCTCTCAAAACTGCTGCACTCCATATAAGGACTGCGCAGCTTTATTGGGAAACCTGCCAAATATTTGACGAAATGTGTTCACTCATTGAGACTGTGAGACACGCAGATCACACAGAGACACTGACTGGTCATCATAAGTTGTGAATATTCACCATCGTTGAACCATACAGGGAGGGATGTGATGTGTTCCCTCAAAAAAGGTCTCTGTTTTCTGGAAGGTGGTCACTTGGAGTCAAGAAAGGCTTTCCAATACCGAAATATGTGAAAAGCAGCTCACAGTCTGCAGAGCCTCAGAACAGTCACTGTGTGTTTTTCAGTTCTACTGAGAGGAAGCACCTGGCGTTGTGGTGATTTCAGTGCTTCTGTTTTTTTTGCCTGCTGCTCTGAATTATCAAGATACTGCAGCAGGATGTTTCAGCTTGGAATTTGAACTTACGTTGTTTAAAATCCAGAAGGACAATGTATCGGGGGAAGCATTTATGGGCAATATCATTAATTCACTGGAAATATTTGACAGCTTAGTGTCTGCAAATAAACTATATCTCATCACAAGGAGTGAATCACAGTACATAATTACTGTAATCTGTGTACAATTTCCAAATGTATAACACACAATATCAACAGGTCACGATAAATCACTCTGAGTCCAATTCAATCAGCAAAGACAGATACACCAACGCATCAATTCTCGCTGTGGTTTTAATTTAAAATAGAAGATGCCATGAGATGTTGAGGCTGTTTCCTGTATAGGTTAATGAAGCAGGAATACTGTTAAGAATCAAATACAATCAGGAGGATTGAGCCTGTGTTAATGTAAAGTGTTAACTCACTGTGATCCGATTACTGGAAATGCAGCCTGTGTCAATGTCAGTAGTTAACTTGCTGTGATTCAATTCAAAGAGGGGATCTGAAGATTGACAGTTGCTTCAAAATAAACTGTCCACTGTGCCCCAATAAATAAAATTAAATGTCAGCCTGATTTCTCTGGGAGTGAAAGTAGATCTGGGTAATGAAAAGAGTCTGAAGAACTTAAAACAGATCAATAAATGAACACAGCTGAGCTGCCACTGTAAAGTTATCATAGGTAGAAAACCTTCAAATGATTAATTCCCCGGATCGCACATAGAATGAAACAAAAACTCTCCCGAAATGGACATTGAATAAAAGAATTCCACAAACTGTATTATCAATCTAGACAGAAATGATTTGAAACAAGTTAATGCGCCCCATAACACTGCCAGACACGCTTTGGTTTCTGCAGCTGTATCCAGTCTTTACAAATCAGATAGACTTGTCCCCCTGAGGTGTGTTTTTCAGAGATCACAGACTGACAATTTCAGAATGAGACATGGATGTTGACAGCAATCGGCTGTCAGAGAAACCTGAAGCACACGGACAGAATGGTGGAGATTGAAGATATTTGGGTCAATCTCTTGTATCTGTGAGGAGCTGATCAATCCTGTAAACAGTGGCACTTACACATAAACATACTGAAAATGGTCACACGAACCAAGGAACTTGCAGGAAGCGCTGATACTCAGCAAAGAACCTATATAAATTATGTTCCACATGCAAGATCTCCTCAGAATTTCTCAAGTACTTAAGAGAATGCAGTATGAACGCAGAAATGTGAGGATCTCTGTGCCAACACTGTCATTTTCTGGGATCCCTGTTAATAATGTAACACTCAGGCAGCACAATAAACACTGACCTTCAATCAGAAAGTGTTGGAAATGCTCAGCAGATCTGACAGCATCTGTGGAGACAGAGTTAGCATTTCCGGTCTGTGACCTTTTGTTAGAAGTGGAAAAGGTTAGAAATGTAATAGTTTTTTTTTTAAGTGGAAAGAAGGCGGCAAGAAGAAATAAAATTAATATGTGTGATCGAACAGAGGGCAGGAGAGATTTTTTTATTATTATTCATTTATGGGGATTGGGCGTCCCTGGTTAAACCAGCATTTATTGACCATCCTTGATTGTATTTGAGATGGTGTGAGCTACCTTCTTTAACTGCTGCAGGCCATGGGGTGTAGGTACACCCACAGTGCTTTGAGGAATTGTGTGCCAGAATTTTAATCCAGCGACAATGAAGGAACGACGGTATTGTTCTTAGGCAGGATGGTGAGTGGCTTGGAGGGGAATTTTAAGGTGCTGGTGTTCAAGTACATCTGCTGCCATTGTTCTTCTAGGTAGTAAGGGTAGCGGCTTTGGTATGTGCTTGGTGTGTTGCCGCAGTGTACCTTGTTCTTGACACACGCTGCTTCCACTGTGTGCCGGTGGTGGAGGGAGTGAATGTTGAAGGTTATGAATGGGGTGCCAATCAAACGGGCTGCTTTCCTGGATGGTGTCGAGCTTCTTGTGTGTTGTTGGAACAGCACCCATCCAGGCAAGTGGAGAGTAATCCATCATACTCATGACATGTGCCTTGTAGATAGTGGACAGGCACTGGGGAGACAGGGTATGAGTTACTCGAGACAGAATTCCTAACATCTGACCTGCGCCTGTAGCCACAGTGTTTACCTGGCTGGTCCAGTTCAGTTTCTGGTTAACGGTCACCCACTGGATATTGATAGTGTTGGATTCAACAATTCTAATACCAGTGAACGTCAAGGGGAGATGGTTAGATTACCTCTTGTTTGAAATGGTCACTGACTAGCACTTGTCTGGTACGAATATTACTTGCAACTTATTAGCACAAGGCTTGATGTTCTCCATGTCTTGCTGCATATGAACACAGGCTGCTTTAGTATATTCTGATTCACAAATGGTGTTGAACATTGTGCAATCAGCAGCGAACATCCCCACTTCTGACCATATAATGGAGGGAAGGTTATTGATGAAGCAGCTGAATATGGCTGTGCCGAGCACACTGCCTTGATGTCCTATAGCTGAGATAATTGACCTCCAACAACCACAACCAACTTCCTTTGTGCCAGGTACGACTCCAACAAGTGGAGAGCTTTCCCTCTGAAGCCCTTTGATTCCAGTTTTTCTCGGGCCTCTTAATGCCATGCTCAGTCTACTGTTACCATGATGTCAAGAGCAGTCACGCTCCCCTCACATCTAGAGTTGTGCTCTTTAGCCCATGTTTGGACCAAGGCTGTAATGAGGTCAAGATCTAAGTGCCAGTGAGCAGGTTATTGCTGAACAAGAGCTGCTTGAAAGCACGGTTGATCACCCTCCCATCACGTTGCTGATGATCGAGAGTAGACTGATAAGGCAGTAATTAGCAAGGTTGGGTTTGTCCTGTTTTTTGTGGAGAGGCCATACCTGTGCAATTTCCCACATTTCCAGGTAGATGCCAGTGTTGTAGCCGTACTGGAGCAGCCTGGCTCAGCGTATGGTTAGCTCTGGAACACAAGTTATCAGTGCTATTGCCGGAATACTGTCAGGGCACAGAGCATTTGCAGTATCCGGTGCCTTCACTATTTCTTGATATTTCGTGTAGTGAATAAGATTGGCTGAAGACTGACATCTGCGATGCTGGGGACCTCATTGGGAGGCCGAGATGGATCATCCACTCTGCACTTCTGGCTGAAGATGGATGTAAATATTGCAGCCTCGTCTTTAGCACTGATGTGCTGGGCTCCACTATTAGTCAGGATGTGGATAGTTGTGGAACTTCTTCCTTCTGTTGGTTGATCATTTGTCCACCACCATTCGTGACTGGATGCGGCAGGCTGCACATCTGTTTCAGTGTTATTGGACCTGCACTCATCCAGGCACGTGAGTGGGGACAGTATGAAGAAAGATTTTTCAACTGTGAGATTCTGGGTTTAAGAGATTACACAAAGCTTGTGGGATGGGAGAGGAGGAGTTTTATATGAACTGTGGGAAAATTGAGTTCATCGACCACATGACTTACTTCTTTTCTCAACAAGTTATTTTATCTGGTGTGTCATGAGGCTGGAGCCTTGCTTGATTCAACAGGCTGAATTTTTCACGCATTTTGGAGATGGTCTGGGATTCAGGACGGCTGGCAATACTGGTGGGGAAGACATCGAGTTGGGAGCTGATCTGTGTGTTGTGGAATTGTTTACCTCTATCACATGTTGCTTCCACTGTTGGGTCGGCAAGTAGTCCTGTGTTGTAACTTCACCAGGCTGACACCTCATTTTTAGGTATGCTTGGTGCTGCTCCTGGGAAGCCTTCCCACACTCTCATTGAACCAGGGTTGATCCCGCGGTTTGATGCTAATGGTAAAGGGAGGATATGCCGTGCCATGAAGTTACACATTATGGCTGAATACAATTCTGCTGTTGCTTCTGTTGCCTATGGCACAAAGAGTCTGGTGGATACCCAGTTTAGAGTTGCTAGATCTGTTTGCAATCTACGCCATTTAGCATGGTGACAGTGCCACACACTGCAATGGTGAGTATACCTCAAAGTAAAGACAGGACCTTGGCTCCAGACGGACTGTGCGGTGGTCAATCAGAGAGCCATAGAGTAATGCAGCACAGAAACAGGCCCTTTGGCCCAACGTGTCTGTGCTGGCCATCAAGCACCTAACTATTCTAATCCCATTTTCCAGTACTTGCACCGGACCATTGTATGCTATTGCGTTTCAAATGTTCATAGACATAATTTTTAAATGTCCTGAGGGTTCCCGCCTCTACCACATCTTTAGACAGTGCGTTCCAGACTCCAACGACCCTCTGGGTTCAAATTATTTTCCTCAAATCCCCTCGAAACTCCCTGCCCCTTACTTTAAATCTATGCCCCCTGGTTATTTGTCCCTCAGCTAAAGGAATAAGTTTCTTCCTATCTAACCTATAAATGCGCTCAGAATATTGTATACCTCAATCACGTCCCCCTCAGCCTTCTCTGCTCTATGGAAAACAACCCTAGCCATTTCAGTCTCTCTTCATATCTGAAATGCTCCAGCACATGCGACATCCTGGTGAATCCCCTCTGCAATCTCTCCAGTACTATCACATCCTTCCTGTCAGGTGGAGGCTAGAGCTGTACACAGCAATCTACCTGTGGCCTAACTTACATTTTATACAGTTCCATCATAACCACCCTGCTCTTATATTCTATGCTTCAGCTAAAAAAGGAAAGTATCCCATGTGCCTTCCTAACCACCTTATCTACCTTTGCTGCTGCCTTCAATGATCGATGGACAAGTACACCAAGGTCCCTCTGACCCTCTATTTCCTAGGGTCCTACCATCCATTTTATGGTTCCTTGCCTTGTTAGCCCTCCTATGCATCACCTTTTCAGGATTAAACTCCATTTGCCACTGCTCCGCCTTCTCACCAGCACATCTATATCGTCCTGTTATCTAAGACTTTCCTCCTTCACCATTTACAATATCATCAATTTTAGTGCCATTTGCAATTTACAAATCATACTTCCTATATTCACGTCTGAATCATTAATGTACACTACAAACAGCATATGTCCCAGCACCGATCCCTGCGGTACAACACTGGTCACACGTCTGCACTCCCAAGAACAACCCTTGGCCATCAGCTTCTACCTCCTGCCACTCAGCCAAATTTGGATCCAATTTGCCAAATTACCCTGGATCCCATGGGCTCTTACCTCCTTAACCAATCTCCCATGCGGGGCCTTAGCAAAAGCCTTAGTGAAGTTCGTGTAGACTACATAATCCACTTTACCCTCATCTGCACATCTAGTCACCTCCTCGAAAAATATCAATCAAGTTTGTTAGACAGGATCTTCCCCTGACAAAGCCATGCCGATTATCGCTGATTAATCACTGCCTCTCCAAGTGAAGATTAATCCTGTCCCTCTGAATTTTTTCCCAATAGTTTCCATACCACTGATGTAATTATCTGTTAGATCCCTGTTCACCTTCTTGAATAATGGTACCACATTCAGTGGCCTCCAGTCCTCTGGTAACTCTCCTGTTTCCAGAGAGGATTTTAAAATTTGAGTCAGGGCCCCTGCTATCTCATCCCTTGCCTTAAATAACAGCCTGGGATGTATCTCGTCAGGGCCTGGGGATTTATCCACGTTAAATCCCACGAAAACAGCTAATACTTCCTCCGCTTCAATGATAATTTGTGCAAGTATATCACAACCCCCCTCCCTGACCTCTATGCCTACATCCTCCTTCTCCATCTTCAAAGCAGATGAAAAGTAATCATTTAAAACCATACCTCTGTCTTCCGGCTCTACACACAGATTGACACTTTGGTCCCTAATGGGCCCTACTCTTTCCCTGGTTATCCTCTCGCCCTTAATATACTTGGAAAACGCCTTGGGACTTTCTGTTATCTTGCCCACCAGTGTTTTATATGTCCCATCTTCGCTCTCCTAATTACATGTTTTCAGTACCCCGCCCCCTCCCCACCCCTCTACACATTCTACAGGCTCTAGGGGCAGAATAGCCTACTCCTGCTCCTATTTTCGATGTTTCTATTCTCCTCTATGGCCTCCACTGTTTTCAGTGCTCGAAATATGCCGCATGCCCCCTTCTTTTCCTGATCCAATCCTCGAGATCCTTTAACATCCAGAGTTCCCTGGACTTGTTGGACCTACCCTTCACCTTTACGGGTACATGCTGGCTCTGAACTCCCACTATTTCCTCCCTGAATGACTCCCAATGGCCTGATGTAGACTTTCCTTCAAGTAGGTGCTCCCAGTCCACTTTAGCCAGATCCTGTTTTTCATATTGATATTGACCTTCCCCCAATCCGGTACTTTTATTTCCGGTCCCTCCTGGTCCTTTTCCATAGTTACCTTAAATCTTACAGAGTTATGACCACTAAGCCCGAAATGCTCCCCCACTGATACTTTTATTACTTGTCCAGCTTCATTCCCTCGGATTAGGTCCAGGACTGCCCTTTGTCTTGTTGGACGTTCTACCTACTGGCTCAAAAATCTCTCCTATATGCATTTTAAGAATTCCGCCCCCATTAAGCCTTTTGCACAAAGAATGTCCCAGCTAATTTTGGGGAACATGAACTCCCGTACTATAGCCCTATCAGTGTTACACCTGCCTCAGATTTGCCTAAGTATCTGCTCCTCTATCTCTCCCTGACTGTTTGGAGGCCTGTAGTACACTCCCAGCCAAGTGATTGCCCCTTTCTTTGTTTTGAAGTTCTACCCATAAGCCCTCATTTGCTGATCCCTCTCAGATATTATCCCTTCTTACTGCATTAATTGACTCCTTAATCAACAGTGCAATGCCACCTCCTCTTTTACCCCCTCGTCTGTCTCGCCTGAAGATTCTATACCCTTGAATACTGAGCTGCCAGTCCTGCCCTTCCCAAAAATATGTTTCTGTAATAGCATTAATATCATAATCCCATTAATGCCCTCAAATAATTGGTCTTCTTGTAAGACTCCTCGCATTAATAAAATAGATGCAATCCTTGCATTATTCGCTCGTGCCTGAACAGGTCTGTATTTGCTCTGCCTTCCAAACTGACTTAGATTTTCTTCTTTATTTGACTGTGCATCACCCCGACTGTACCTCCAGTCTTATACCAATGTGCTGCCAAATTAATTTCACCCCCAACAGCCCCCCTCCCACCCCAACAGCACTAGCAAATCTACCAGCAAGGATGTTGATAAAACACACATACAGGCACACACACCGATCAGACCCCAGGCACTGAGCGAGACAGATATACAACCACATACACAGACAGATAAAGAGAATCACACACACACACACCGATCATACCTCATGTCGTGAACCAGTCAGATATACAAACACACACACACACACACACACACACACACACACACACACACACACACACACACACACACACACACACACACACACACACGGTGGGATGGGAACCTTTGCAAAGAGTCAGAGGAGGCACGATCAAAGACAAGGGCAAAAGACAGTCAGGTGAATAGGAAAAGTGAAAGGCAGAGAAAACAAGGGCCAGAATCAAACAAGGCCGCAGTGAAAACTAGTGGGAAGGGACCAAATAATGTTAAAAAGACAAGCTGTAAGGCTATGTGCCTTAAAGCGTCGTGCATTCACAATAAAGTGGATGAATTAATCGCACAAATAGATATAAACGAGTGTGATACATTCGGGATTACAGAGACATGGCTGCAAGTTGACCAGGGATGGGAAATGAACATCCGGGGTATTCAGTATTTTGGAAGGACAGACAAAAAGCAAAAGGCAGCGGAGTTGCATTGCTGGTTAAAGAGGTTTTTAATGCAGTAATGAGGAAGGATATTAGTTCTGACGATGTGGGATATGTATGGGTAAAGCTGAGAAACACAAAGGGGCAGAAAAGGTTAGTGGAGGTTGTACATAGACCCTCCAAGCAGTATTGGTGATGTTCAGAATGGCACTAAACAGGAAATTAGAGACACATGCAATACAGTAACATTTGTATTTTCGGGTGTCTTTAATCAGCCGATAGATTGGGCAAATCAAATTAGTCACAATACTGTAGAGGAGGATGTCTTGGAGTATATACGGGATGGTTTTCTGGACCAATACGTTGAGGAACCAATTAGAGAAGAGGCCATCCGAGACTGGGTATTGTGCAATGACAGAGGAATAATTGACAATCTGGTTGTGCGATACCCCATGGGGAAGAACGACCATAATATGATAGAATTCTTCATCAAGATGGGGAGTGACACAGTTGATTCTGAGACCAGGGTCCTGAATCTTAGTAAAGCAAAGTATGAAGGTATAAGGCGCGAATTGTCTATGATGGGCTGGGAAACGTTACTTAAAGGGACGACGGTGGAAAAGCAATGGCAAACATTCAAAGTGTGCATGGATGGACTGAAACAATTGTTTATTTCTGCCTGGCGCAACAGTAAATCGGGAAAGGTAGCCAATCTATGACTTACAAGGG
Organism: Heterodontus francisci; assembly: GCF_036365525.1. Classification (NCBI taxonomy): domain Eukaryota; kingdom Metazoa; phylum Chordata; class Chondrichthyes; order Heterodontiformes; family Heterodontidae; genus Heterodontus; species Heterodontus francisci. The sequence goes on from NW_027140566.1 coordinate 1,572,777, forward strand.
AAATTAGAGAAGCATTAGATCCAAGGAAGATGCATATAAACTCGCTAGAATAAAAGCAACAAACCTTAGGATTAGGAGCAGTTTAGAATTCAGCAAAGGAGGACCAAGGGATTGATTAAGAAGGGGAACATAGAGAATGAGAGCAAGCTTGTGGGGAACTTAAAAACTGACTGTAAAGGTTTATATAGATATGTAAAGATAAAAAGATTAGTGAAGACAAATGTAGGTCCCTTACAGTCAGAAACAGGGAATTTATTATGGGGAACACAGAGATGGCTGACCAACTAATTGTATACTTTGGTTCTGTCTTCACAAAGGAGGACACAAATAGCATACCAGAAATGTTGCGGAACACAGGGCTAAGTCAGAGATGGGAACTGAAGGAAATCAGTATTAGTAGAGAAATGGTGTTGGGAAATTGGTGGGATTGAAGGCTGATAAATTCCCAAGGCCTGATGGTCTGAATCCCAGAGTACTTAAGGAAGTGCCTTGAAATGGTGGATGCATTGGTGCTCATCTTCCAAGATTATATCGACTCTGGAACAGTTCCTACAGATTGGTGGGTAGCTGATGGAACCCCACGATTTAAAAAGGTAGGTAGCGAGAAAGCAGTGTATCATAGACCAGTAAGCCTGACGTCGGCAGTGGGGAAAATTCTAGAGTCCATTATCAAAGATTTTATGGCATAGCACTTGGAGGACAGTGGTAGAATCGGCTGGAGTCAGCATGGATTTACGAAAGGCAAATCACGCTTGGCAAATCAACTGTAATCCTTCGAGGATGCAACGAGGAGAGATGATGAGGGGGAGCCAGTGGATGTGGTTTATTTGGACTTTCATAAGGCATTTGAAAAATTCCTACATAAGAGATTAGCATGTAGAATTAAAACGCATGGGACTGGGGGTACTTTATTGCGATGGATAGAAAATTGGTTGGCAGACAGGAAAAAAGGAGTCGGGATAAAAGGGTCTTTTTCCGAATGGCAGGCAGTAACTAGTAGGATACCACAGGGATCGGTGCTTGGACCCCAGCTATTCACAATATATATTTAAGATTTAGATGAGGGAACTAAATGTAATATCTCCAAATTTGCAGAAGACACAAAACTGGTTGAGAGGATGAGTTGTGAGGAGGATGCAGAGAGGCTTCAGGGTGATTTGGACAAGTTGCGTGAGTCGGCAAATGCACGGCGGATGCAGTATAATGTGGACAAATGTGAGGTTATCCAGTCTGGCAGCAAACACAGGAAGGCAGATTATTATCTGAATGGCTTAAAAACTGAGAAAGGGAAATATGAAATGAGTCCTGTGTGTTCTCATACATCAGTCGCTGAAGGTAAGCATGCAAGTCCAACAGGTACAGGAGCAGGGATGTCTTGCTGCAATTATACAGGGCCTTGGTGAGGCCACACCAGGAATATTGTGTGCAGTCTTGGTCTCTGAGGAAGTATGTTCTTGCTATCGAGGGAGTGCAGCGAAGGTTTGCCAGATTGATTCCTGGGATGGCAGGACTGACGTATGTGGAGATATTGAGTGGGTTCAGATTATATTCTCTGGAGTTCAGAAGAGTGAGGGGGGATCTCATAGAAACCTATAAAATTCTAACAGGGCTTGACAGGGTAGATGCAGGAATGATGTTAACGATGGTGGGGTCGTCCAGAACCAGGGGTCATAGTCTAAGTGTACGGGGTTAACCATTAAGGACTGAGATGAGGAGAAATGTCTTCACCCAGTGAGTGGTGAGCCTGTGGAATTCGCTACCACAGAAAGCAGTTGAGGCCAAAACATTGTATGTTTTCAAGAAGGAGTTAGATATAGCTCTTGGGTTTAAGGGGATCAAAGGATATGGGGCGAAAGCGGCAACAGGTTACTGAGTTAGGTGATCAGCCATGATCATAATGAATGACGGAGCAGGGCCGAATGGCCGAATGGCCTACTCCTGCTCCTGCAGACATACACACACCAATCACACCACAAGCACTGAGCCAGACAGATTATACGCACATGCACTGATCAGACTCCAGGCACTGAGCTCGAGTGATATACACACACACACTCACAGAGAGACAGACAGACACATACACACAGACACACACCAATCAGACCCCCGGCACTGAGGCAGACAGTTATACAAACACTGAGACACAAACAGAGACAGACACAAACACACACACACCGATCAGAACACAGGCACTGAAACGGACATATGTACAAACACACACTCACAAAGAGAGACAGACAGGCACACACACACAAACACACACGCGCTCACAAACACAGATCAGACCACAAGCAGTGAGCCAGACAGATATACATATACACACAAACACATACACACAAACACTGATCAGACCGCAGGCACTGAGCCAGACCGATATACAAGCACATGCAGTCAAACACAGACACAAACCACACACCCACAAATGCACACCGATCGGACCTCATGCACTGAGCCAGACAGATATACAAACACACAGACAGAGCCACACACAAACACACACACACACACACATACACACACACACATCAGACACCGGGCACTGAGCCAGACCGATATACAAACACACACACATACCCACACACAAAAATAGACAGACAGACAAATACTCACCAACGACACACCAATCAGACCACAGGCACTGAGCCAGACAGATATGGAAACACATACATACAGACAGACAGAGACACACACACACACACACACACACAAGCACACACACACACCGATCATACCCCAGGCACTGAATAAGGCAGATATACAAACACATAAACACAAACAGAGAGAGACAGACTCACACACAAACACACACACGCACACCGATCAGAACACAGACAGCAAGCCAGACAGATTTACAAAGACAAACACACACACGTGCACACAGACACAAACACAAACTCACTCACACAACGATCAGACCCGAGGCACTGAGCCAGACAGAGATACAAACAAAGACACACGCCACACACACACCGATCAGAACCCAGGCACCCAGCCCGGCAGACAGGCACACACACACACACACACACACACAATCACACCATTCAGAACTCAGGCTGTGAGCCAGACAGATATACAAAGACACACACACACACACACAAACACACACACAAACACACTCACACAAGCACACACATACACACAAACACACACACACAAACACGCACACACACACCGATCTGACACCAGGCACTGAATCAGACAAATATACAAACACGGAGACACAAACAGAGACAGACAGACTCACACACAAACACACACACGCACACCGATCAGAACCCAGGCACCAAGGCAGACCGATCTGCAAAGACAAACACAGACACACGCCACGCGCACCACACACACACACACACACACGCACACCGATCAAAGCCCAGGCACAGAGCAAGGCAGATATACAAACACACACGCACACACACAAAGATACACCAACTCACACAGGCCAGCTTTGATTAAAGCCCAACCTGCTGCTGTTGGGGCACTGGTTCCCACAATCCCTTCCAGCTTCGAAAAGTAGAGAGGCAGCATTGAGAGATTTAGTGGTTCGAATGGAGAGGAGCTTTGGTTAGATCCCTGATGTCCTTTAGATTTCTCTCATGCAGATCAGTGAGTTATAATGTACAGCCCCATGGGAGCAGACTGGTGCTATGGGAGCTGCAGGCGGTGTCCCCTCTCAAGAGGGAAGTGCATCTGCGCCCTTGACAGACCCTCGTTCGATGCCCATGCAGGCAACACCAAGTTAGTCGAGGTGCTCCAACCAGAAGTCAGTCCCACTCTCAGGCGCACTGCCGAAAGTTCCGGTTGTAAATATCTGCAGTGCCATTTTTACGACTGCAGTAAGCGTCCACCACACTGAGGTCAAAGGGGCAGCTCTCGAATTAGAAAACACACAGCCTTCAAGGAAACACTATTGGGTGGCACATGAATGAATATTAATTTGAGTGCAATTTGTGAATGTAATATTAGTTAAACGTTTATCCATGTCAATTTATGCAGATTGTTTTGTGAATAACTTTAGTTCCTTCACAGTGTGTGGGCATGTGAATGCCTCATGGAGGGATTTTCTCTGTCCAGGTGCAGTGGAGATCTGAGCTAAATGTAAGAGAAGAATGATGTTCGTGGATCACTGGGTGCAGGGGTGGGAGGAAGGGGTGTCGGCAGCATTTCAATGCATCCGATGTTAAATCACTTGTTCTCAGACTTCTCATGTTACTCGCTGCATCACCGTGCCATGCCAGGCACCACATGGTCAGCTTTCGGTGTGGTCTCCAATTCTGCCTGCACGATGACAGTACAGTGACTGGCACGAGCCATCTCTCAGGATGGGTTCCAGGTCTGGCTGCTGATACAGCGCAGTGGGAGGGAAATATAAATATTTGTCAAAGAGGAGAAGTGCTTTTGTCATCCCCCAATGTTATGTACCTGTCTCACTGCAGTTACTATCCTCCTCTCACCATCTCAATTTACTGGTGTCCCTGTCTCACTGCAGTTGCTGTCTCCTTTCTCACCATCTCCATCTGCTGGTGTCCCTGGCTCACTGCAGTTACTGTCCCCTCTCACCATCTCCATCAAGACGATGCCACATTCTCCTTGGTTTTAGTTTTAGTTTAGAGATACAGCACTGAAACAGGCCCTTCAGCCCACCGAGTCTGTGCCGACCATCAACCACCCATTTTATACTAATCCTACACTAATTCCATATTCCTACTACATTCACACCTGCCCCTATATTTCCCTGCCACCTACCTATACTAGGGGCAATTTATAATGGCCAATTAACCTATCAACCAGCAAGTCCTTGGCATGTGGGAGGAAACCGGAGCACCCGGAGGAAACCCACGCAGACACAGGGAGAACTTGCAAACTCCACGCAGGCAGTACCCAGAATTGAACCCGGGTCGCTGGAGCTGTGAGGCTGCGGTGCTAACCACTGCACCACAGTATATCTGCAGGTGTATCCGGTCCTTTCACAATCTGATAGACTCCTCCCCCTGAGGTGTGTTTTGCAGATATCACAGACTGACAATTTCAGTGTGAGACATGGGTGATGACAGCAAACGGTTGTCAGAGAAACTTGAAGCACACGCACAGAATGGTGTAGGTTTAAGATACTTGGGTCAATTCCTTGTGTCTGCGAGGAACTGATCAATCCTGGAAACAGTGGCACTTACACATGAACATACTTAAAATTGTAATACTAACCAAGGAAATTGCAGTAAGCACTGATACTCAGCAAATAACTTATATAAATTATGTTACACATGCAAGATCTCCTCAGAATTTCGCTTCAGGGGATGTCGTATGAAAATAGAGATCTGAGGATCTGTCTGCCAACACTGTCATATTCTGGGATCCCAATTAATAACCTGACACTCGGGCAAACCAATAAACATTGACCTTAAATCAGAAAGTGTGGGAAATACTCAACAGATCTGACAACATCTGAGGAGACAAAATTAGCATTTCAGGTCTGTGAACTTTCAGCAGAACAGGGAAAGATGAGAAATGTCATAGTTTATTTTTTGAAAGTGAAAAAAGGGGTCAAGAAGAAATAAAGTTAAGATGTACGATCGGATGTAGGGCAGGAGAGATTATGTTTTTATTATTATTCATTTATGGGGAGTGGGCGCCCCTGACGAGACCAGCATTTATTGACCATCCTTGATTGCTTTTGAGATGGTGTGAGTTGCCTTCTTTAACTGCTGCAGTCCTGGGAGTGTAGGTGCACCCATAGTGCTGTAAGGAAGGGAGTGCTAGAATTTTAACCCTCCTGCACTCTCATTGAACCAGGGTTGATCCCACGGCTTGCTGGTAATGGCAGAGTGAGAGATATGCCGTGCCATGAAGTTACACATTGTGGTCGAATATAATTCTGCTGTTACTGATGGCCCAAAGCGCCTCATGGATACCCAGTTTGGAGTGGCTAGATCTGTTTTGCAATCATTTTAGCATGGTGGCAGTGCCACACAGCACAATGGTGAATATACCTCAATGTAAAGACAGGACTTCGTCTCCTCAATGACTGTGTAGTGGTCACTCCTACCAATACTGCTATTGACAGATTCATCTGCATCAAGCAGAATGGTAAAGACGAGGTCAAGTAGGTTTTTCCCTCTTGTTGGTCCCCTCAGCAGCTGCCAAAGATGCAGTCTCGATGTTGTGCGCTTTAGGACTCAGCCAGCTTTGTCAGCAGTGGTACTACCTAGCCACTCTTCTGATGGGCATTGAAGTCTCCCACCCAGAGTACATATTATGCCCTTGCTGCGCTAAGCGTTTCTTCCAATTGGTATTCAATATGGATAAGCACTGATTCTTCAGCCAAGGCGTGGGGGGAGGGGGCATGCAGGCGAGGTGGCAATCAGCGGGAGGTTTCCTTGGCCATGTTTGATCTGATGGAATCAGACATCATGGGGTCCAGAGTCAGTGTTGAGGGCTTCCAAGGCAACTTCATCCTGACTGTCTACCGCTATGCCACCAGAGTCGGTCCTTACAGTGTGACAGGACATATCTGTGGATGATGATGGTGGTGTCTGCGACATTATCCGTTATGTATGATTCCATAAGTATGACCAAGTCAGGCTGTTGCTTGCATAGCCTGTGGGACATCCCTTCCAATTTTGGCACCTGCCCCCAGATGATACGAAGGAGGATTTTTCAGAGTCGACAGGGCTGTGTTTCCAGAGCCGAGGTCAATGCTGGATGGTTCTTCTGGATTAATTCCATTCCTTAGGCTTGTTAGTGGTTTGATACAACTGGGTGGCTTGCTGGACTAGCTCAGAGGACATTTTATGAGTCAACCACATTGCTGTGGGTCTGGATTCTACTGTAGGCCAGACCAGGTAAGGACAGCAGATTTCGTTTCGGAAAGGACTTGAGTGAACCAGATGGATTTTTTTCAACAGTCGACAATCGGTTCACGGTCACCATTACACTAACTTTTAATTCCAGATGTGTGAAATAACAGAGATAACACGGAATAAAAGGAAAAGGGAGTGCAAGAGTTGTAGTAGAAAGACATAGTATTATTCCAGAGAGGGTATTAATTGCAGTGCAATGATAAGCTCTGTCCAAAAGGAAAAGCACGCCAAACTGACACATGGTTAAAAATAAAATGAAATCAAATAAATTTTTAAAAAACTAATGGCAGTCATGAACTGAGATCGTTGAACTCGATGTTGAGTCCAGAAGGCTGTAGAGTGTCTAATCAGAAGACGATTTGCTTTCTTCGAGCTTGTGTTGAGCGTCACTGGAACACTGCAGGAGGCCAAGGACAGAAATGTGGGAGTGAGAGCAGGGTGGTGGATTAAAATGGCAAGTCATTGGAAGCTCGTAGTCAAGCAGCAAATACAATAATGTCACAAGACCATTATTTTTTTTGTATTGACCGCTAATAATTCTGTGTGATGTTAAATGTTTGAGCAAAAGGATTTTCTGTGAACATTGGATGCTGCAACTTGGTGTTGGAACTGAGTTCAGATTTCCGGCACCTGTTGACAGCAGCTCAACAGGCAAATTACATGAATCGTTATGAATGTCACATGACTTATTGTTCGGGTTTTAGTTTCACTTTGCACTGTGAGAGATCAGTGAACTGAGCAGCATTGCTGTGAGCTGGCTGGGACCTATGTTTGCAGACAAGGAAAATAGCTACTATCTGAAAAAGTAAGATTTTCCTGTCTTGGAAAAAAGCCTTCATTTGCGCTGTGGTTGTGGTCTGCTTGGAGAGGGGAAAAGAGCCCTGGAGAGAGAAAAGACCTAGGAAAAGAGAAGTTGCTACATTCTGTGGTGGAAAACTACTTTGCAGAAAGGAAGCCCAGCATTGTTAAAGGAACAGAATCATATTGCCTCCAGTCTCTGAATATTCTCTGCCTCAAGACTGATTCCTGTTGCCTGTTATATTTTAGAAAACCCAGATAGCTCAAGAAAGCTTATATTGCTAGACAGCTGCTTCAAAATCCAAGTAGGCCTGTTGCTACATCCTTTGCTGAAAGATCTGTGTGACGCCTGCCTTGAACACCAAACCATCACAAACTGTTCATTGAACCCGCCTGCAGAGATTTCAAGTGGCATCCGACTATTGGACTCAGGGACACCTCACCGACCGGGAATACCTGACCAGAATATTTTGACCAAGTTATTTTATTATGCTCAGGAAACAGTTGGAAAGAGAAAAGCCTTTTCCCCCGGTTAACTGGTGTTTTCATGTATATTTGTGTGTGCATAAGAGATAGGAAGATTAAGAAGTTATATCATCTTTTCATCTATAGATTTGATTCATTATTGTTTAAGATTTAGTTTCTGAAAATTGCTAATTTTGTAATCTGGCTTGGTATGCTATATTCTGCGGTGGGGGGGGGGGGTGGGGGGGTGCAAATAAAGTGTTTAAAGTGGGTGTTTTTCTGGTAGCTGGAAAACTTTACGAATATGTTGTGACCTGTGGAGTAGTGAGACTGAATCAACTCTTGTCGTATCAGTATTCTAAATTGAAACAAATACAAGTAAATCATTGCTTCACCTGGAAAGATTGCTTGCAGCCTTGGATGATGAGGAGAGGGGAGGTCAAAGGTATTACACGTCCCGCAATTGCATGGGACGGTGCCATGCAAAGGGAACAAGTTGGTGGGCGATGGAGGAGTGGACCAGCGTGTCCCAGAGGGAATGGTCCGTTCAGAACTCTGACATGAAGGGGAGGGGATGATGTGTTTGGTTGGTTGCATCACGCTGGATGTGGCGGAAATGGGGGAAGATAAAATCTTGGATGTGGAAGCTGCTGGGTGGAAAGTGAGGGCAAGGAGATCCCTGAAACTGTTCTGGGAGGCAGGGGTAGGAGTGAGGGTGGAAGTGTGGGAGTGGGTTCGACAAATGCAGACAGATGCCTGATCTGTAAATTCATTGACATTCACACTGACCCCCCAGAAGATATAAGCAGACTCCCAGAGATCCTGTTCAATTACTCTCAATTCCATGTAATACCCGGAAATATCGATACACAATCCCAGAACCGTCTATATTTCTAAGAAAATCTGGAGACATCAATATTTGGACATCGAGTCTCACCAGGAACACCAGCATCAGCGAGTCGGATACAGCACACCGAAAACTGCAATATATATCCCAATTTCAAAAGACAGTATATGGTCGTTTGACTATACACATTGAAGCTCGGAGATCATACTCTTCCAAACTAATCTTCTCAGACGTTGATCCCTTCTCTCCCTCCCTATAGAGCGGCTGATACACGGCTGTCCCTGAATTGCTACTCTCTTGGACGTTTTGCGAGAATGAGATTGCAATGAAAATCTGATTCATAGCAAAGAAATTTAATTGGGCCTTATGAAAAATGACATTCATTACAGCCACTAAACAAACATGTTCAGCGAAAGACTTTCATCTGAACACGATACACACACATATATATATATAAATATATATATAGACCACAGAACACAAAAGTCCGAGTGTATCAAACCTGTGTCCTCAGTACCTTGCTCTACGACAGCGAGGCCTGGACAACGTATGTCAGCCAAGAGCGATGTTTCAATTCATTCCATCTTCGCTGCCTCCAGAGAATCCTTGGCATCAGGTGGCAGGACCGTATCTCCAACACAGAAGTCCTCGAGGTGGCCAACATCCCCACCAACTAATGGTACAAGAACCACAGGACACAGATTGTCGGCTTTGGGCAAGAGATACAGGTGAAATATTATTTGGAACTTTTTTATGCAGCGGGTGGTAATGATCTGGATTCTGCTGCCCACAAGGGTGGTGAAAGCAGAGACAACAATGATTTCAAATTGAAATTGTACAGTAACGTGACGGAAATAAACTTGCAGGGCTATGGGGATTGAGTGGGGGAGTGGGAATGACTGTGTAGCTCCGTGAAGAAACAGCATGGATACGATGAGCCGATATACCATCTTTAAACTGCTTCACTTTCTATCCTACTTTTAATACACTCCTTAAAACGTTCCTCTTTGATCAGGTTTTTTGTCATTTGTTCTATTTGATCAAAATATCCCCTTTCTTCGTGCCATCTTTTCTTTGATAATGCTCCTGTGAAGTGCCTTGGGACAATTTGCTACCTTAAAGCTACTGTATAAATACAAGCTGGTGTACTGTGCAATGGCTGCTCCGAACTTGTCTTCTGTTGAAGCCTGTAATTCCACTGAATTCCAATTTTGCATGTGTTCGTCGTTCCCCACTAGCTTACCCAAGTATCTGTTCTTCATATGTGAGTCTTCGAACTGAGTGGCTGCTGGCTATTCAACTATGTAGGCATTGACTGCCAATTTTGCATCTGAAGCCCACGCATGCCCTCTTATTGTGTTGCAAGGATCGTATCGCATGGTGTGTTTCCTCAGTGTCGAAGGTAGTGGGGTCAATATGAGGGTATCTCATTTGGGTTAGTGTCTACACCATTACAGCCACATCACCAGTACCCAGTTACCCCACGTCTGCCACCCAGTTCTCTTAGGTCTTGGGCGGCACAGTGGCGCAGTGGTTAGCACCGCAGCCTCACAGCTCCAGGGACCCGGGTTCGATTCCGGGTACTGCCTGTGTGGAGTTTGCAAGTTCTCCCTGTGTCTGCGTGGGTTTTCTCCGGGTGCTCCGGTTTCCTCCCACAAGCCAAAAGACTTGCAGGTTGATAGGTAAATTGGCCATTATAAATTGTCACTAGTATCGGTAGGTGGTAGGGAAATATAGAGACAGGTGGGGATGTTTGGTAGGAATATGGGATTAGTGCAGGATTAGTATAAATGGGTGGTTGATGTTCGGCACAGACTCGGTGGGCCGAAGGGCCTGTTTCAGTGCTGTATCTCTAATCTAGAACACTGTACTTATGCTGGGGGTATAGAGACGTTCGGGGGATGGTTCGTTTCGTCGTGGTGGTTAGGTGCTGGATGCGAATGCAACTTACTTTGTTCTTAAAAGTCATCAACCTGCTTCTTTGGGAGGTAACTGGCACCCACCCGAAGGCCTGGACAGCTCACTTTTCACAGTGCTGTTGTCTTCTGTACTAACCTTCCGAGCTACCGAAGCAGCACAGGGAGTCCACACCAGCAGTTCTGGCCCTCTTGGCATCATGTTCCTTGAAAAGTGCAGGAAGAGGTTTAACTCCACTGTGAGCAAACTGTTCACTTCCAGAGTTGGTGTAACTGGAACGCTCCACCAAGTCCACCAGAATTAGAGCCCAACTCTTGGCGATCATATTCACGAGAGGAAATGGTAAGAGCACTGTGCAGGTGCACCACTGGTTGCGTTTTTAATCTCGTCACGATTCACTGTGCGGCTTACCCCCGGGCCCTGACTTTAATCTTGCGACTATTCACTGTGTGGCTTTCCCCCGGTCCTGTGTTTAAACTTGACACGAATCTCTGTGCAGGAACCCCCGGGCCTCGTGTTTAAACTTGTGACTATTCACTGTGCAGGATTCCCCCGGGCCCTGTGTTTAAACATGACACGAATCACTGTGCAGAATCCCCCGGGACCCGTGTTTAAGCTTGACCAGAATCACTGTGCTGGATCCCCCGGGCGCTGTGTTTAAACTTGATACGAATCACTGTGCAGTATCCGCCGGGCCCTATGTTTAAACATGTGACTATTCACTGTGCTGGATCCCCCGGGCCCTGTGTTTAAACTCATAACTCTTCACTGTGCTGGATCCCCCGGGCCCTAAATTTAAACATTTGACTACTAACTTTGCAGGTTGCACAGGGCCCTTTGTTTAAACTGTGGCTATTCACTGTGCAGACTCCCCGTCTCTGTGTTTTAACTTGACATAAAGCACTGTGCAGGATCCCCCGGGCCCTGTGTTTAAACTTGACATGAATCACTGTGCAGGATCCCCCGGGCCCTGTGTTTAAACTCGTGACTCTTCACTGTGCAGGATCCCCCCCTGAGCCCTGTCTTTAAACTTGACAGGAATCACATGTGCAGGATTCCCCGGGTCCTGTGTTTAAACATATGACTGCTAACTTTGCATGATCCCCAGGGCCCTGTGTTTAAACTGCGACTATTCACTGTGCAGGCTCCCCGGGCTCTGTGTTTAAACATGACATAAATCACTGTGCAGGTTCCCCCGGGCCCTCTGCTGAAACATGTGACTATTCACTGTGAAGGATCGTCCCGGGCCCTGTATTTCGAATTGTGACTATTCACCGTGCAGGTTCCCCCTGGGCCCTGTGTTGAAATTTGACACGAATCAGTGTGCAGGATCCCCCCGGGCCATGTGCTCAATATTGTGACTATTCACTGTTCAGATTCCCCTTGGCCCTGTTTTTAAACTTGTGACTATTCATTGTGTATGTTCCCCTGGGCCCTGTGTCTAAATCTGGGACTATTCACCGTGCAGGTTCCCCATGGGCCCTGTGTTTTAAAATGTGACAATTCGCTGTGCACGTTCCTCCCGAAACCTCAGATTAATCTTAAAATTCACTGTTCAGGTTCACTTCGGCCTTGTTTTTTACACTTGTGGATTTTTATTGTGCAGGTTTCCTCATCACGCACTGTGATTAAACTTGTGACAATTCACTCTGACGGTTCACCCGAGCCCTTTGTTTAAACTTGCGACTATTCACAGTGTAGATTCCTGACAGGCCCTGTATTTAATATTGCGATCGTTCACTGTGCATGACCACCCTGGGCCATGTGTTTTGATAGTGTAAATATTCACAGTGCAGGTTTCCCTGGGCACCGTGTTTCAACTTCTGACAATTCACTCTGTATGTTCCCCTGGGCCCTGTGTTGTTAACTTTTGATTATTCACATTGCAGGTTCCCTCTGGCCCTGTGTTTAATCTTGTGACTATTCACAGCGTTGGTTCCACCCGGGCCCTCTGTTTAATCTGAAGTAGTGAGTCGAGATTAGATTAGGTTAGATTCGAGATACAGCACAGAAACAGGCCCTTCGGCCCACCGAGTCTGTGCCGAACATCAACCACCCATTTATACTAATCCGACACTAACCCCATATTCCTACCAAACATCCCCACCTGTCCCTATATTTCCCTACCACCGACCTACACTAGTGACAATTTATAATGGCCAATTTACCTATCAACCTGTAAGTCTTTTGGCTTGTGGGAGGAAACCGGAGCACCCGGAGAAAACCCACGCAGACACAGGGAGAACTTGCAAACTCCACACAGGCAGTACCCGGAATCGAACCCGGGTCCCTGGAGTGCTAACCACTGCGCCACTGTGATAAACGGGGCATTTTCAGGTTGCCAGGCTGTAACTAGTGGAGTGTCGCAATGATCATTGCTGTTGCTCCAGCTATTTACCATCTATATTCGGAACTTAGACGAAGAAAGTGAGTGCAATGTTTCTAGATTTGCTGACGATACAAAGCTAGGTACAAATGCATGCTGTGAGGCTGAGACAAAAAAGGTGTAGGCAGTTTAAGTGAATGGGTAACAAGGTGGAAGCTGAAAAATAATGGGGATCTGTAAGGTTCTTCACCTCGTTCGCAAAACAGGAAAGCACTTTTTAAAGTGTGTGTTCTGACGGCGCTTCTACATTTTTGTTAAAATGTTTTGGGGACTCGTGTATGTTGCAATTGTAGCATTGTATTATTTGTGGAAATTGAAAATGATTCTATGGATTTACTTTTCATTTTCCTATTTGAAAACAACCTTTACTGGAAGCCACCTGTCTTCAGATAAATACCCAGCAGAGGCTTTGTGACTTGGGGGAGATTTTGTCCAGAGAACTGACAGGTCAGGATTTCTGGGGATCTGGAGCTAGGCCATTGAGATATTGCTTTTGGTTTCGCTTTAGACGGTGTCTTCGGGGTGTTAACTGTTTTGAATGCAGCTGGAGAAAACCAGCCAAGCAAGCAGTCACAATAAGCACCCTGTTCCATGTCTTTGAGATGTACTTTGAAGCGAATGTAAGAGATCCGTAAATTGACGTTGCATTCCGACTGAAAGGCCTGCCAGAAACCCCTGCTGTCATATTTCTTTTGGAAAGCCTATCAGACTGACCATCAACGTCGCCTGGAAAGAAACCTTCCAGAAATGACCTACTGACTGCCATCTGCATGCATTTGTGACACCAAACCAAAAAGGGACAGGTCTTCCTCTTCTTCTTCTTCTCTTCTTCAGGAATTACTAAGCATTTGGCCAATGAATTCTTTTTGTTTATAAGAGAGCTCGAAAGAAAACATCTCTATTTTTAAAGTTAACCGTTGTGTGTGTGTGTGAGTGAGTGAGAGAGAGAGAGAGCGTGAGGGAGGGAAAGAGAGATGGGGTGAGGGAGGGAAAGAGACGGGGAAGGAGGAAAGAGAGAATGCCTGAGGGACCGAGAGACATACACAGTAAAGGAGAGGGTGAAGAATAAAATGTCTCAAAGAGAAAGGATGGGCTGGAGGGACCGAACGGCCTCTTCCTCTCTTCCGAAGGGCTTTTTAATATTACATCCTGAACAAAACAAGGTTATGATGATAATGTTTAGCAAATGAAATGGAATTAATTAACAATAGTTTCTCCTTTAAAATTATCATTCTGAATTCACAATTTTACTTGTGTGAATTTGGGCTTGACAGATATTTGGTGTTTATTAACATCGCTGAACAAATAAATATTGGAAGATTCAATTTCACTTTGTTCCCATCCTTGTTCAAACACCTCCTGACTCACTCGAAGGTTTAAACCGAAGGAGCAGTTCTGGTGGTGCAGGGTCCCTTTCAGAGGTTGGGACTGACCCTCTCCATGTTGCCCCCTCCCCCTACCCCACTCGTGGTCGCAGCGCTGGGTCACGGGTTACAGACTGTCAGTCTCTGGGACTGACCCATTACCCCCTGACCCCAAAGACAAGAAAAGGAAAGCAAAAATTATCCTGCTGCCTGTGAAATCAGATTGACAATAAATTGAAACCCGGAGAGTGAAATGTAAAAGGCGAAAAGAGAGATTTTGATGTTTGGAAAAACATTCCTTGCACAGAGGGAGGTGTTTGTGTTTATCTCTCCAATTTGGCCAATGTGAATATATGTGTCTCTGTGTGGGTTCGTTCTCTCTCTCTCTCTGTCTCTCTCTCTCTCTCTCTCTCTCTCTCTCTCTCTCTCTCTCTCTCTCTCTCTCTCTCTCTCTCTCTCTCTCGGTCAGTGGGAATGGCTGTGTCTGGCTGTGGATTTCAATGTGTGTGTATGTGTTTATCTGGACATGTCAGTCTGCCTGTGTGTATTTGGCTGTCTTTCTGTCTGTGTGGGATAGGACACCGAAGGAGAGTCTTTCATCCAATGGTGACTTTATGGGTGGAACTGAGGCACTGAAAACGATCTAAACCTGGAAGAGGTTTTGTGTCTAGACCCCCTGGTCGCAGTTCTGAGGTGTCAGATTGTATAAATGCACAAATTAGGCAAGTGTGCAACAAAGGCAAAGTCGTATTAATGTGGGATTTTAACTTACACATAGATTGGGAGAGGCAGACAGCATCTGTCAGAAAGGTAGTGAATTTTGGGAATGTGTCTAGGATAGTTTCCGACAGCCATGTGTCCTAGATGTAACAAGGGGAGAGGCAATATTAGATTGAGTTATGAGTAACTAGCCAAATTTCATGAGCAGCCTAACTGGCGTGAATATTTGTCAAATAGTGGTCACAACATGATTGAAATCAAGGCATCGTTTGAGAGTCAAATGCACGAATCAGCTGCTAGAATTTTAGACTTGGGCAGGGCTGACTTTACCAGGATTAGACAGAGACTTTCCACAGTAAACTGGGAAGATCTCTTTATGGGTCAAACAACTGAATAACAGTGGAGAATATTGAAAGAAACATTTAACGTAATACAGAGCGAGTATATACCCCTGAGAGGAAAAAGCTCCACTTCACAGAAAAAACAGCCATGAACAACCAAAGAGATTAGGGAAAGTACAAACGTAAAAGCAAGGGCTAAAAAAAATGCAAAACACAACACAGATCCGGCCGAATTGGATAGATACAAAGACCAGCAAACGGTCACAAAGCAGCTTAAAGGAGTTTCTGAAAGAGATTATGAAATGAAGCTTGCAAGGGACATCAAAATCAATAAGAAGAAATTTTATAGTTACATCAAGGGAAAGCGGGTGGTCAAGAGCAATGCAGGCCCACTAAAAGCTGAAAATGGTGATATTGTCATTGATAATGGGGAAATGGCAGACATGTTGAACAATTACTTTTCCTCAGTATTTCCAGTTGAAAAGGAGGATAACTTACCGGCAATCCGGAAAAATTATTAGCCGATAGGTGCCAGGGACTTAATACAATTAACGTTCAGTTAAACATCAGTAACAAAGAAATTAATGCAACTAAACAGTGAGAAATCTCCAGATACTGATGGTTTCCATGCGATGGTGTTAAAGGAAGTAGGTGAGCACGTTGTCGATACCTTAACTATAGTCTTTCAGAGTTACCTAGATTCAGGAGTGGTCCCTCTGGGCTGGAAAGTTGTACATATCACTCCATTTTTGAAGAAGAGTGAAAAGGGGAACCAAGGAAATTACAGATGAGTTAGCCTGACATCTGTGGTGGGCAAGTTGCTGGAGTATATAATCAAGGATACCGTGACTGGACGCCGAGAGAAATTTCAGTTAATCAGGGACAGCCAACGTGGATTCATGACGGGAGGTCATGCCTGACAAATCTCATTGACACTTTTTTTTAAAGAGGTGACTAAGGTTTTGGACAGGTGAATGTCGATGGATGTTATTTAGTTTAGTTTAGTTTAGTTTAGTTTAGAGACACAGCACTGAAACAGGCCATTCAGCCCACCGAGTCTGTGCCGATCATCAACCACCCATTTATACTAATCCTACGCTAGATCCATATTCCTACCACATCCCCACCTGTTCCTATATTTCCCTACCACCTACCTATACTAGGGGCAATTGCTAATGGCCAATTTACCTATCAACCTGCAAGTCTTTGGCATGTGGGAGGAAAGCGGAGCACCCGGAGGAAACCGGGTTACATGGACTTTCCAGAAGGCATTTGATAAAGTCCCACATAAGAAACTGTTAATGAAGGTAGACACCCAGGGAGTTGAGGGCAAATTATTGACATGGTTAGGAAGTTGGTCGAGTGGTCGGTGACAGAGAGTGGGTATAACGGGTAAGTATGCCCATTGGCAGGATGTAACTAATGGTGTCCAACAGGGATCTGTGTTGGGGCTTCAATTATTCACATTATTCATTAATGACTTGGATGATGGCATCGTAAGTCATATATTCAAATTTGCTGATGATGCGAAGTTAGGCAGCATTGTAGAAAGTCTAGATGATAGCATAAAGTTACAAGGAGATATAGACAGACTAGGTGAATGGAACAAAAAACAGTGGCAGATGGATGTCAATGTGGGCAAGTGTGAGGTTATCCATTTTGGACCAAAAAAGAATCGAGCAGGGTACTTCTAAATGGAAAGAGGTTAAGTACAGTGGATGACCAAAGAGACTTGGGGGTTCAGGTGCATAGATCTTTAAAATGCCACAAGCAAGTGCAGAAATTATTCAAAAAGGCAAATGGAATGCCAGCCTTTATATCTAGAAGACTGGAGTATGAAGACACAGAGGTTATGCTGCACCTGTACAAAACCCTGGTTCGACCCCACTTGGAATACTGTGAGCAGTTCTGGGCACCACACCTGAGGAAGGATATATTGGCCTTAGAGGGAGTGAAATGTAGGTTTACGAGAATGACACCTGGACAACAGGGGTTAAGTTACGAGGAGAGATTACACAAATTAGGCCTTTTCTCGCTCGAATTTAGAAGGTTGTGGGGTAATCTGATCGAAGTCTTCAAGATATTCACAGCAAAAGATAGGCTAGATAAAGATAAAGCAATTCCACTGTTCTAAGGTTCTCAAACGAGGGGACATAGTCTGAAAAGTAGGGCCAGTCCATTCAGGGGCGATGTTAGGAAGCCCTTCTTCACGCAAAGGGTGGTAGAGGTTTGGAGCTCTCTCCCACAAACAGTGGTTGAATCCAGAACAGTTGTTGGCTTTAAATCTGAGATACATTTTTGTTAAGCAAAGATATTAAGGGATATGTGCCAAAGGCAGGTATATGGAGTTAGGCTGCGGATCAGCCATGATCTCATTGAATGGTGAGACAGGCTAGAGGGGCTGAATGGCCTAATCCTGTTCCTACCTTGCTATGTTCCAATAATCTCTTAATAAAGATCTTTCATCTTAACAACTCCGATGAATATACCGAAATATCCTGCACAAGATATCAACCAGTTGTATCATTATACTTGTCAGAACAAAAGTGCCTCTCTCAAATGCTGCCAATGTTGGGTTTATATGGGCTGATGATGCAAAGGTTGGTGGGCCAGTAAGCTGCGACGAGGGCACAAAGAGACTGCAAAGGAAGATTGAAAGGTGAAGTGAGTGGGCAAGATATTGGAAACTGGAATATCATGTGGAGAAATGTGAGGTTCTTCACTTCGGCAGGAAGAATAGAAACACAGAACATTTTTCAAATGGTGATAAACTGTTAAATGTTGGTGTTCAGGAAGGAGATACTTGCCTTCGAGGCGAGGAGAGAGAGAGAGAGCGAGACATAGAGATGGGGTGAGGGAGAAGGCCAGTATTAAATGTCCCAAAGATACTATGCAGGGTGCATTATAAAACAAAATCTGACACCAAACACACAGAAGGAGAGATTAAGGCTGATGACCAAAAGCTTGGTCAAAAAGGTTATTTTTAAGGAATGTCTTTCAGCAGGAATGAGAGGTAGAGAGGCAGAGAGGTTGTGAAAAGTAATTCCCGAGTGTTAACAGGCAGTGGCATTAATTCCTGATTACTGGTAAAGATTTGTTAGGAAAGGGTATTAATATTTACGGAGCCGAGACAGCTTGATGTGGACAAGAACCTGATTGAATTCGCCATGACCTGATTGAATGGGTGGGACATGTCCCAGGGGCCGAATGGCCTCCTTCTGTCTTCCTAAGGGTTTTATTAATATCACTGCCAATGCAATGTTGGTTTTCTGTTTGCAAAGTGCTGACAAGGTCGGGGTTCTCTCTGGTCTCCCATAAACCCTCCTGCCAGCCTTGGAACGACTCATTGATTCATGTTGAAGGGAACCAGTCAAGGGTCCTGGTCTATATTTGCTGAGCCTTCCAGTCTCACTCAGTTTCTCGTCGAAATTTGACTGTCCATCACCCCTACTGTACCTCCACTCTGTATCCCATCCACCTGCCAAATTAGTCAAATCACTCCCACCCCCAAACGTCACTAGCAAAACTCCCAGCAAGGATGTTGGTCCCATTGCAGTTCAGGTGCGACCCATCTAACTTGTACAGGTGCCACCTTTGCCAGAAACAAACCCTGTGGTCCAGGAAACTAACGCCCTTCCTCCTGCCATGCATTCATATGCTCAATCCTCTTATTCCTATACTCACTAGCACGTGGCACTGGGAGTAATCCAGAGATTAGAACGTTTGCGGTCCTGCTTTTTAATTTGCTACTAAGCACCCTAAGTACTTGTTGCATCACCTCATCCCACTTTCTCTTATGTCGCTGGTAGCTATGTGTACCACAATCTCTGACTGTTCACCCTCCCCTTTCAGAATGTCTTGCAGCCATTCCGTGAGATCCTTGGCCCGAGCGCCAGGTAAGCAACATACCATTCTGGCGTCACTTATGCAGACACATAAACGCGTGTCTGTACCCGTTACGATAGAATCTCCCATCACAATAGTTCCCCCACACTTTTTTCTACCCTGCTGTGTAGCTGAGCCACCGGTGGTGCCACTGACCTGGCTTTTGCGCATTCCCCTGAGAAGCTATCTCCCCCAACAGTATCCAAAGTGGAACATCTGTTAGAATTGGAAATGGACCAAGGGGACACCTGCACTATCTGCCTAGTTCTTCTGCTCTGCATGTGGGGGTCACCCAATTCCCTTTCAACATGAGCAGTCTTTACCTGCAGTGTGACCACCTCCCTGTACGTGCTATCCACGATGATATCAACCTCGCAGATGCTCCACAGTGTCCCCAACTGCCGCTCAAGATCCGAAACGCGGATTTTGAGTTGCTGCAGCTGGAGACACCTCCTGCACACGTGTTCACCCTGGACATTGGAAGTTTCCCTGACTTCCCAGATCGCTCAAGAGGAGCAGTCCAGGTTGCCGAGCTTCCTGCCATAACTTACCCTGAATTTATACCCTTAAATTACCCAACAATTAGATTATTTACACAAAGGACCTTGGGTCCCTAAAAAAAACCAACCTACTATATTAAACAAAACTGCAGACCTTTCCCTTTTGCTTTACTTTCCAACACAGGCACTTGGAGTTATTCTCTCACAACAGTTACGCACCAATTGTTGAGCATTGAAGAAACTTTATTATCGAAGACAATATTTAAAATGCGTACTTTTTGTTTCAACTATCGACATTCCATTTGATTCCAGGACTTGCCATGTTTTGTTTGTCTATTCATTTGATTCCTCCAATAATCATCGCTTTGTCTTTGTCTCAGCTGTTGTTGCACTTCTAAATCCCAGTGGTCATACTCAAATATTTTCTCTCCTATTTGCTTGATGTAAGTTAGGTTAAAACAGAAACTGGATTCTCTTATAACTCAAATGACTTATTGCATGTTGCAACAAAACAGTTGCCTATTTAAAGATAAATGCAGCTCAACTGATTTTACCCCATCTTAATACATTTATATTGTGGATGGATGTTTAATTGTGAATCCCAGGAAAAGTTACAAACCATTTACTAATCATGTTACCATTCACAAAGTATGACATTGACTAATTCCTTTCCTAATGAGTCCACTGATTAATTATTATGAGGATTAAGTAACGTTAGTCATTTTGAAACACCATTCCAAGAACCTCCAATTCCCCACAGGACAAAATCTGCCTCCTCCTTCATCTCATTATTGTTGTTGACCACTCTTTCTCTTTTCTAGCTCATGCGTGGTGTGATCTGCACAAATTTTGCATGTTCTTACATTCTAAAATATCATAACCCCAAATGACTACTGATGATGAAGAATGTTATTATCTGTTAACACGTCGTTGACACTCCTCAGATTGAAGACTGTCACCACACCTGCTGATCACCTCACTCGATGAAAGTCATTATCCTTCCACAGGAGTGTTGTTTATTCCTAAACTATTATCATGTATGTACATACAATTAAAACAACAGATAATGCTCGCTGGCTTATTATTTACCTCAGATACCCCTTTACTGTTGATGGGAAACGCACCAAATCATGCTGATTTACTTTTCATCTAAGTTTCCCAAATTCAAATAATGGTGTCATCAGTTAATAATATCTTTCGTTTATTTATTTTAAAAAAAGTTTTTCCTCAATATTCAGCAACCACCTAGACAGTATTCCCATTAACCTTTTTGAAAATTACACATGTTTATATCCCTTTAAACTCAGGTAGACTTCCTTTAGAGTGCTTGGAATAGCAACACATATTAATTTATTTATTATTGATTCAAATGTCATAAACAATTATTTCCATGTTTCATGGTTTCAGATGAATTTATCAGAGACACTAATGTCTACAGTTGTTATGCAAGCTGACTATTAATAGTTACAAAGACTTTCGCTGGAAAGATAACAAATAGAAACAAATGTATGAATGAATTAATGCCAATTCCTGACTTTTTAAAAAAGAAGGCCAAGCCTTCAGATCAAAATATTAACATGCTGTCATAAATGTTGCAGAATTCTTAAGCTGCTGGAGTTGATTGATCTCTGTGACCATATGGTCCACTTATTTAGAGAAACAAAGAACACAAGGTCCATTCGGCTTGGAGCCAGATGAGTTCCTTCTGTCCAGATATTTGTGGTAATTTAGAAACAGTAATTATCACAAAATCCTAGGTGGATTCAAAATTGACTTTGTGGCAGGAAACAAAGGGTAATTGTTGATGGGCGTCTTAATGACAGGAAGGTTATTTCCAGTGGTATTCCGGGGAGCTCAGAATTGGGTCCCCTGCTTTTTGTGGTATAACAATGATTTGGACGTAAATGTAGGGGGCATAATCAAGAGGTTTGCAGACCAGACGAAGATTGGCTTTTTTGGTAGATAGCAAGGGGTTAGCTGCAGGATGCAGGAAGATATTGATGGTCTGCTCAGATGGGCACAAAAGTGACACATTGTATTCCAGCCAGAGAAATGCGAGGTGGTGCATTTTAGGAGGTCAAACAAGACAAAGGAGGACACGATAAATGAGAACATACTGAGAAGTGAGGGACCTTGGAGTCAATGTCCACAGATCCCTGAAGGTAGCAGGACAGGTCGATAAGGTGGTTCAGAAGGCATATGGAATCCTTTATTTTATTTGCTGCAGTATAGAATATAAGAGCAGGGGGGTTACGCTGGAACTGTATAACTCATTGGTTCGGTCACAACTTGAGTACTGTGTGCAGTTCTGGTCACCTCATTACATAAAGGATGTAAATGCACGATAGAGGGTAGAGAGGAGATTTACGAGGATGTTGCCAGGACTGGAAAAATGCAGGCACGAGGAAAGATTGAACAGGTGTGGTTATTCTCCTTGGAACAGAGAAGGCTGAGAGGAGATCTGATTGAAATGTACAAAATCTGAGGAGCCTGGATAGAGTGGAGGTGAAGGATTTATTCGCCTTCTCAGAGAGGTCAGTGACGAGGGGGCAGAACTTTAAACTGATTGCTAGAAAAATAGAGGGGAGATGAGGACAAAATGTTTTCACCCAGAGGATGGTAGTGATCTGAACCTCTCTGCCTGAAAGGGTAGCTGAGGCAGAGACTCTCTACTCATTGAAAAGGAATCTGGATATGCACCTCAGCTCCCATAATCTGCAGGGCTATGAACCAAATGCTAGAAGGTGGCAGTGGAATAGGTGGATCCTTTTTCGGCTGGCTCAGCCAGGATGGGTCAAAGTGGCCTCTTTCTGTGCCTTCGACATTTTATGCTTCTATGATTCTATAGTTCTTGGAAGCTTCAAATACGAAATTATTCCTCTTCTCCATTGATATTCGTTCTCTGCTTTTGACCAATCTTTTATATGGTAATTCAAAAGGCATCTTATTTACAGGTCTTTCGGATCTATGTCTGGTTGTTCCCCTTATGTATTCCTTTCCTTGAATGAAAACAGTTGGTCAGACTAATCAGAGCAAGATGCCACTCAACTTCACAACCAGTCATTTCGTTTTAGCCTTTTTCAACGTCTGGCCCCAAGTTGCACCATTGTATGTTTTGGGGTTTTGAGGCTAAAACACTTCTATTTAAAAATTCTCAGTTCTGAGTTTTCAATTTATTACAATGGGGTTCTCAGTTGTGCCTGACCTCGCATGTTGCAAATAATGGCTAGTTATGAACCCAGTATAATTTATTAAGCTAGATGTTATAAATACTTAACAAAAAGGCACTGACGACAACATGGACGTTTCTTATCCTTCAAGACCAGGATTCCTTGAATTGTTGCCGGCACAGGCGATGCCTTTGTTCTCCTGTCACTGAATTGACATTACGTTGACCTGTGTTTCAGAATAATTACACAACAGGCACCATTATAAACTGTACCAGCAAAGACTCTGAGTTTCCATCTTTTGGGCTTCCGATTCCTTATTATGATTTCCTTTGAATTACCTCTTCCATTAGTTTACCGTGTGGTTCAACTGCCGTCACTGCACTTCTGTAATTGGAGTGGAGTCCGCTAAAAGCATGTCCGTCTCTTATTTACTAGCCTCCTAGAGTTAACATTTCATTGTGTGAACAAATAACACATCCTTGCAAACACAAAGCAGTTGGACAATCAATGTTTCATCTTCTTATCAACAATGCCAACTATCGTAAACAATTCACCTCAACATTCCCAAGATGCCAAAGCAATTAAGAATAAATGTGCCTCGTGGGATATCAGGAAGCAATGTTGTTTTTATATATAAATGTTTTCTTCTACAGATATATTTAATTGATCAAGTCAGTTAGCATACTTATTAAACTGCATGATTCTTGTTTAATGATCGGTGTCATATCCAGTTCAAGCTTCTTTTAGGGAGTTCCTTTTGGGAGCGCAATCACTCTCCTCCTGACTCCTTGACGAATGTCATCTCTTTCCCTTTGCTCACTGCTCGTTATCTTTTTTGATTCCTGCTAATTTACTTCCCATCCCCTTGCTCTCGACCCACTTCCCGTCACTAACAGCTCTAGTGTTTGTCTTTACTCCTGCAGGCCATTTTCTTCTGGACGTCCAGCGGTCACCTCTTGTCCATTAACCACTGGATCTTTCAGCTGGTCTCAGTTGCTTTGTTTATTAATTAATTTAATAATTGATGTAACTGGATATTTCACCGCGCTCTTTAACTGCTCTCTGAACTCGGACTGAATGGCCACATAAATAAATGTGTTTGTACAGCAACTTAAATTCCGCAGCATATATGCAACATTTTCAAAGATATAATAAGAATCATCATCTAAGAAATAACCAATGCGAAAAATATATAACACATACACCAACCACAGAATTATGAAGCTGCCAGATATGGTGAAGAGTAAAATCATGGACTTCCTCCTTCTCTCCATTTCAGAGTCACTGTGATTATCTTTCTTGCTCTGACCTCTCAGTCTCTGACGAACTCGACTGGTCACTAAAATGTGTCTGAACGTCAGAGCGTTCAGCAACAGAATTAAACTGAATGGCATTATTGGTGTTAAAGCTCTTTCAAACATTCTAAATCCAATCCATCGAGGGTCAGTAAAATAGCTTCGCTTATTAGAGCAGTACCATTCTACATTGTCGATTACCAGAAAAGGTTTAAATCTAAAGTAGATGGGAATATTTTTTAGACAGAGCAGAATGCCAGTTGTTGATAGAACCACAGTCGCAGTTTTTCTGGTGCAATATTTCGATTTCAGCTTCTGGCAACAAATGGCGACAAATCGATCAAATGTGAAAGTGATAGCGAACCAAACCGAACAGTCGATGGCTGCACGCATCAAGACATAGTGAGAGCGACACACAAAGGTGAGATACAGGACATTTAATAGGAAATAATAATCATTGATTCTCCGGAGTATGATCTCAGTGATAATGACCAGTAGATCCGCTGTTGACATGGACACCAGGTAACGGGTGGTGCAGCTGGAGAGTCCGCAATTTCCCTTGGACAGGATCACTTTTGAGATTAAATTAACTGCAAAGGAGAGAACGGAAAAATGGCTGTAAATTACTGAAAAACATTCTCCGCTCCTCAACCCTGGCAGGAAGGATTTTAGCACCAAAACCGTGTGGATTGGGATCAGGTCAGATCGGGTCCATAATCCCAACCTGCCTCCAACCCCAGCACCTCCAGATTGAACAAATCCTGGACGGGCAGGTACAGCACACCGCTCATCAGACGCTGGTAAACTAGTTAAATATAACAACGTGGAGCCCAAGAATGGGTGGACTGGAGAACTGCACCCGGTCTCCAACCACTCCCATTGTAGGAACCCATCCCGGAATCGAATCACTCCCTGGGTTCGAAGAAATTCCTCCCTGATTCGAACCAGTCCCTCGGATCGGAGACACTCATACGTCTTGGACCACTCCCTCTGATGTATAAATGAGTTAAATTGAAAAGGGAATTTACTGAGTCAATGCAAATGTGATGACAGCACAGGCTTTCATTTCTACAGGAATATCGTCAGAAGAAAAGTGTCATAATAACGTATTATAAAGGTGGTGATTGAACACGTGAATAATGTGTACTCATCTGGACTACACATGATAAAAATATCCAGGGAAACCAGCAGGTGCACGTATTCTTCACGAAAATAATACCATAGCAGGGAGATTATAGTTATTGGGATATGTTGTGGCTCCATTAAGTCGATAAGAGAAGGATGAGTGTTGAACTAATAGAGGACTATAAAATAAAAAAAAAAGGTTTAGAGAGGGAAAACGTGGACCTGATATTCTCACTTTGCTGGTGACCAGTTCTGCATTTCCTCAAAATAAGATGGTCATCAATAAATACGTGATGGAATTCAAGAGAGACCTATTTACTTGTACTGCTGAGAACGTGGAATTGAGACCTCTTGGAGTAGTTGCAATGGAAGAAAAAATAAGAAGAAGTGAGGTTCGTGCATGATGGAGACAGGATTGGACGGATATGCTGATAGGATTAGATGAGCTGGAATGAAGAGAGGCTCGTGCAGAGCAGGAAGACTGTCCTAATCCAGTTGTACCGAATGTCCAGATGCTGTGTTGTAAAATCAATAAGTTGTCTATTAACATGTCATAGTCATCAGTATTTTTCGTAATATTGAAAAGGATTATTTATTATTGCAGTGCACTTGTGAGCAAACGCTTCTCAGGACTGTGCTCGGGAAGGAAATTAATCAGCACCTGATGGTGCTGTCAACAACTATAATTAGAATTAGAATAAGATGGG
Source organism: Heterodontus francisci (assembly GCF_036365525.1). Classification (NCBI taxonomy): domain Eukaryota; kingdom Metazoa; phylum Chordata; class Chondrichthyes; order Heterodontiformes; family Heterodontidae; genus Heterodontus; species Heterodontus francisci. The sequence continues at coordinate 1,599,151 of NW_027140566.1, forward strand.
GACCCGCACTGAATACAATTACAGATACTCCAGCAAATACATGTTCCCTGGAGTTACATTGTCCACACCAGTTAGTCAGCCACAATCATTACAATTCTAGAGTGTCAGAGACTCCTAGTTGTACATGATTGCTGAGGTCAGGTGCTCCACTCCAGTTAGTGCGCACACACAGTACAATTCTACACTGACAGATAATTCCAGTAATCCTTCCCCTCTGAGATTTTCCTGCTTTGAGCTGTGATTCTACAGAACACAACATTCCAAATAATTCAATAACTTTACAATGCAGAGTGTCTTGAGCTAGAAACAGTTGAAACAACAGATTAAAACTGCACAGCTAATTCAGGAAATTAATGCAATTATATTATTGAGTGTGTGTCTGTGTAACTGTAACCATTCGATCGCATGTAATATTATTATTCCCATGCTAATGGAAGAAACCAGCTCATGCAAAGAGTTACAAAACTTCATTGGTTATAGATACTTACCAGGAACGCCAATTACAGCAAGGATCACATAGAATAATTTCCTGACCCATTGAATTGGTCCGTGCATTTTCTGCTTGGAGTGATCGGTCTGTTTGTGCTGCAGGTAATATCTCTGAAATAAATTCTGAGGTGACACATTCCCAGTGCATTAACTTTATACCCTCCCGGATCTCTATGGGGATACACAGGTTGCAAAATTGTTCGAACAGTTTTTCTTTATCTTTGAACAAACAGATTATGACAGTTGTGCTAATTCCCTGTTGATGGAATATATTTTCCACTAAAATTGAATTGGGCCCATCCCCACCCCCACCCCCAAGTCTGGAGAAATCTGATCACAATAAGCAACTAATCATAACTGGAAGCTGTGTTAAACAGAAATAAAGGAAGTCCGAGAAAAATCATGAGTCCCATCTGTGGATGTCATGTTGTTTTAGTGATGGCCTGTGCTCTGCATGACGATTCAGAAATTAAATTCCTAACGTCGGAGAAGGCTGTAACGGATGTTCGTCTATACTTTGGATGCACTCTTTATCTGTGCAATTCCGTTCAACAATTCATATATTCAAACAAAAAGGAGTATAGAATGGATGCAACACAGCAGTTGGTCATTCGGTCTGTCTTGACCATGTCAGCTCTCTGCACGGGCAGCTCAGCTAATCTCACTCCTCCATCTCCTCCTCACTGACCTGCTTTGTTTTTCTTTTCAGTTGTTCATTCACTTCGCTTCTGATTGATTCTGTCTTCACCACTCTCTCAGGCGTTCATTTCATATCCTGAACACGTGCTTTGGAAACATACGTTTTCCCTCATGTCGCCACTGATTCTTTTGCCACTCCCTTAAACTTGTGTCCTTTGTTTTTCGCCAAGTTTGCCAATGAGAGCAGTTTCTCTCTATCTACTCTGCTTAAACAACCCATGGTTTGGAACAACTCTATCAAACTCCCTCTCAATTTCCTCTTTCAGGAGAAAAACTCGATTCTTTAATCTGTCGGCATAAAACATCTGTCACCCATGGAATTTTCACTTGAACATTTTCTACACCTGCTCTAAAGCCTCAAAAGTGTGTTGCCTCGAACTGGACACAATGGCAGGATTTTCAATATAGTTCTCTCCCACACACTGCCCGAGCTACTCCGTTTCCCTTTTCAACCTCTTTATCCGATACATCGATCATTGTGGCGGTGTCAAACCCTTTTTCAGATCGAGCTCCAAAATTTAATCAAATTTGCATTGAAATATCTGTACCTCTCTCGCCTGAAAACGGTCCATCTGTGACTCCTTACTTCTCTTCCACGAATTTCCTCCCTCAATATAAGTGTGCACACTCTGCATCAATATTTACTATGATCCACCAACTTCCACAGTTATCTTGACCACACTTCCTCAAACTCCACTTTGCATAAATAATATCTTCCATTCTCTTAGTTTCCTCATCGCCTTTTGTTTGTTTAAACGATTACATTTTCCATACCAGTCCTTCTGTAGTCTTTTCATTTCACATTAACCGTGCATTCCTCACATTAGTTTTGCAGAGGCCTCAGCTTTATATGTTCCATCACCCGAGTGAGTGTCCTCACCTCCTTCCCTACCTTCCAGAACCATGATATTAATTCACTTATTCTCACTTTCCATTCCAACCGCATCCACCTTCAACAAATCATCCTCCTCCATTTCCACCATGTCCAACTGAAATCGCGAACAAAATATCTGCATTCACTCTTCCGTCACATCAAAGATGAGGTTTGCTTGCCCGCAACTCCTTTCTGTGCAAGTGCAAGAGATGCAACAGATTTCCTCTCACCTAAGGTCATTAGAAATAAAAGAGGGAGTCGGCCATTCAGCCCATAGATCATGTTCTGCCATTCTATACCATAATGGCTTATCTGACCATGGCCGTAATTCCAATTTCCTGCCAGACAACAGTAAGTCTTCAGTCCCTCGTAAATGAAAAGTCAGTCGAAACCAGCCTTGAATATATTCAATGACCCAGACTCCACTGACTTCTGCGTCAGTGAATTCTAAATGCAATTGAACTTCAGGAGAAGATATTCCTCCTCATCACCATTTTAACTGGGAGACCGCCTATTCATAAACGGTGGAGAATGTGCTGAGCTCGGAACCAGGCAGGGCATCAATGTAACACATCTGGGCTTAGACTGAGGCAGCAAGGTGAAAGCTTCTTGCTCCTTGGATGTGGGCATTGCTGGCGAGGCTGCGATTTGTTATCCACCTTTAGTTTCTCTTGGGGACGTGGTGGAGAGCCACCTTCTTGAAACGCTGGACTCCATCTGCTTTACGTACACCCGCAGTACAATGAGAAAGGAGGTTCCAGGATTTTGACCCAGCAATTGTGAAGAAATGACGATGTCGTTCCAACTCAGGATGTCTGTGGTTGGAGGGAACTTTCAGGTGTTCATGTTTCCATGCGTCTGCCACCCTTATCCTTTTAGGTGTGAGCGGTCTCGTGCTTGAAATGAGCTGTCGAAATAAATTTAGTAACTTCCTGCGGTGTGATGTTATATTTGGTGCACACGGCAGCCACTGTGTGCTGGAGGTGGAATGAATTAAGTGTTGGTATGGTGCAACGGAGGCACATCAACCAAGTCCATTTGCTTGGATCCTGCTGAGGTGCTTGAGTTTTGTTGGCGGCGGCACAGATCCAGGAAAGAGGAGTATATTCCATTATTCCTGACTTATGCCTTGTTGATTGTGGATGTAAAAGTCAGTGAGTTATTTATTGCATAAATCCCAGCGTTTGATCTTCTCTGGAGCAACAACATTTATTTGGCTGGCCCAGTTAAAATTCTGATCAAATGTAACGCGTATGATATTGATAATGTGGTAATTGGGGACTGACCACGACGATTAATATCAAGGGGAGGTGGTTAGATTCTCTCCTGTTGGACAAGGCCATTTCATGGCAAATGTGTGATGTAATTTTTAGTTGCCTATTAGCTGCCCAAATCTGATGCAAATAATGCAAAAATGCCGTGTTTTTTGTGGGAGTGAAAGAAGAAAGTTTCAGTTTGTCCGTCATTCATCCAGAGTAAATGTCTTCTCATCTTGGCCTCAAACTTTGACCGAATGATTGAAAGAGGCAAATCACAGGGTAGTTGGAGGATGTATAAACTGTCGTTTGTCTATTTGTTGAAACAAGCCATGAGCTTCATGATTGGCTGCGATAATTCCGAAAAGAGACATTGTAATGATCAGGGGAACATGGAAAATACGCAGGTTTGTGTCATATATGGACAAGAGGAGGGGTCATTGGATCTGATACAGGCTCTTCAATTCCCCATCAATGTTTAGTTACATGTTTTAAATGGGAGGTCACAATATGGATAGTTAAGATGCTGTGTATCGAACCTTGGGGCATTCAAGGCTTAATCTTGGGAGTTATATGAACCATCACTTCCCAAAACATGGCGGGCCATCGTAGTAACAGGGGGGATTGCAGAATGGGTGTGCGAGGGTTCGGGCTAATGGGAGGGCCAACCTTGCCTTCTTGTTGAAGGAACTGTAGCTCGAATGTCCAGTTGTTACGTGATGGAGGAAGCTGTTAGCCGCACAGCTCTTACTCAGAGTTCCGGAAGTGATTGATAACAGATTGCAGAGTTCCACGGAAAGTAAGTAATACAATTCCCGCCCCCAGGATATCATTTTATCTTCTGGGTTACCTAAACACAGCAGCAAGAAACCTTTAACCCTGAGGACTATGTCAGTTGGCTGTAAAGGCAAAGCTGCCACAGGTTTCACATTTGTAACAATAAGAATCCAAAGACGTGGATTCACTGATGAATCAGATTCAATCCTTTGTCAGTTCAAAAATCTTCCTATTTCAATACTTTCGTTTCCTTTCTCAAGAAGGTCTATTTTCCCTCGTAATTTTACATGTTGTTCCCAAATATTTCTGTGATTTTATGTTCGATTTCGCACAATATCAGGATGGATCAGTTCTACACTTACTAAGTCGACATTCAACAAACCCCCTAAAAAATCTTCAAGGCAAACCTGCCAGCAAAAGTATGCCCACGTCCTTCTGCGTCTCCCACACATGAATTACAATTATTGCAGATTTTTTACTTTGTGGTGAGTAGGTTCCTTGTTGGTTTGAATTATCCTGAGGGAGGGACTCATAGCCTCATAGAATATTTAGTTCACCTGTTCTGCACGGCCTGAAGTCAGGCAAATCCCACGCCCTGACAGAGATCAACAAAGGAACATGAAACATCCCAATTACAAGATCTGATCCTGGGAAGGCGCAAAATGTAAATTTCTTAAACATGCATCTGTCAAAGGATAAAGCAGGAGCCAGTCTTACTTCCACATAGGTTTATTCACAATAACCCATACAGCATAAGTGCCGACAGCATTTCTCTTCTCCAGACCGTCCCCCTCCCCAGGTGGAAACTGGTTATTCCATATGCACCCTGATCTTTCCACAATTAGTATCAGCTGCGCTTAGTCACAATTAGAGCATGCAGCGATACATACTCAATTGATAAATTATTTGCAACATTGGTTCATGAGCAGCATTTTGTTATCAGTCCATGAATGTGTCCATTGTACATTATTATTTGTCTTGTGATCCTGTTCGAATATACAAGCTACATGTGAGAATTTCAGATTCTGTTTGCAGACCAGAACTGCTCTTCACATGTCCTGCATCGCATGAATTCACACGCTCTGGACTGTTTATTCAACAGTCCCCACGAAATCTAACACTATCGCACTCACTCACACAGCGACGTACACAAACACACTTAAGGAAAGTACAGTTGAAAAGAATAGTGCACTTTTACAGCTTATAATCAAAATAATAGTTCATAATTCACATGGCTCGCAGTCGAAAAGACACGTCGCAGACCCGATGAGAAAGACACCTTCACTCCTGAAGTGTAGCTTAGCTAAGTTCAACAGCCAGAGTGACGTTCTGAAGTGGCTTTCCGGATTCTCTTGACGGGATAGAATTTCTGCAGGCCACAAACTTCGTTGCTTTCAGTCACGTTACCACGAGGCCACTTTGCAGTGTTGGTGGGTTCGAAATGGAACAGGCTTGGAGACGTCACCATGCTGCAGTCTCCAATTATTTAGGCATAGATTTTTCTGCCCTTTTTGCTGTTGCTGTTGTGACTTTCTTCAGATAGCACTTAAAGAATAAAACTAAACCAACATGGTTAGCTGACCATGTGCATTATCACATTTCCCTTTCTCAAATATGGTGTTGGAATTAGTGTGATTATTCATTATCTGGCTCATTGCTTGATTACTGTCTTTGTTTCAGAAAGACCCATTCAGTTCAGGATTGCCTCTTGGATTGTCTCAGGATACGTGGAGTTGCCACTTCTTCGTCTGGAATGTATCATTTTGCGAGACAGTATGGCTGTTTAGAAATTCCCTGATCGGGTCAGATAACCTTTGGTGGCCATTATTTGCGGCTCGTGTGGTCCATTTTAAAAGAAAAGTCAGTTACAAAATCTGTGTTAAAAGATATGAATTTGACATGGCTCTACTGGGCATGGCAATAATATTAAATTAATTGTGTCAAATGATATTAGTGCTAAAATATCTTCTTTGGCCTCCTTATCTGGAGCGACAATGGGTGAGCGTCTGGAGGTGGTCAGTGGTGTGTGGAGGAGCGCCTGGAGTGGCTGCACATGCCAATTCTATTTATTTATTTATATTTATTTATTTAGAGATACAGCACTGAAACAGGCCCTTCGGCCTACCGAGTCTGTGCCGACCAACAACCACCCATTTATGCTAACCCTACAGTAATCCCATATCCCCTATCACCTACCTACACCAGGGGCAATTTACAATGGCCAATTTACCCATCACCTGCGACTGCTGGGTAGGTTTGTCCCGATGAGGCAAGGAAGGGATGGTAGGGTGAAGGAACCTTGGATGACAAGAGATGTGGAACAGCTAGTCAAGAGGAAGAAGGAAGCTTACTATATTATTATTTATTTCTTAATTTAGAGATACAGCACTGAAACAGGCCCTTCGGCCCACCGAGTCTGTGCCGGCCATCAACCACCCATTTGTACAAATCCTACACTAATTTCATTTTCCTACCATATCCCCACATTTCCCTACCTATACTAGGGGCAATTTATAACGGCCAATTTACCTATCAACCTGCAAGTCTTTGGCATGTGTGAGGAAACCGGAGAACCCGGAAGAAACCCACGCAGACACAGGGAGAACTTGCTAACTCCACACAGGCAGTACCCAGAAATGATCCTGGGTCGCTAGAGCTGTGAGGCTGCGGTGCTAACCATTGCGCCAGTGTGCCACCCGACGCTAAGGTTGGGAAAGAAAGGATCAGACAGGGCTCTAGAGGGTTACAAGGTAGCCAGGAAGGAACTGAAGAATGGACTTAGGAGAGCTAGAAGTGGACATGAAAAAGTCTTGTCGGATAGGATTAAGGAAAATCCCAAGGCGTTCTACACTTATGTGAGGAACAAGAGGAAGGCAGAGTGAGGGTAGGGCCTATCAGGGATAGTGGAGGGAACTTGTGCCTGGAGTCGGAGGAGGCAGGGGAGGTCCTAAATGAATACTTTGCTTCAGTATTCACTAGTGAGAGGGACCTGGTCGTTTGTGAGGACAAAGTGAAACAGGCTGATAAGCTCGAACAGGTTGATTTTAAGAGGGAAGATGTGCTGGAAATGTTGAATGATTTGAGGACAGATAAGTCCCCGGGGCCAGCCGGGATAAACCCAAGGATATTACGGGAAGCGAGGGAATAGATTGCCGCGCCTTTGGCGATGATCTTTGCGTCCTCACTATCCACTGGAGTAGTACCAGATGATTGGAGGGTGGCAAATGTTATTCCCTTGTTCAAGAAAGGGAATAGGGATAACCCTGGGAATTATAGACCAGTCAGTCTTACATCGGTAGTGGTCATATTATTGGAAAGGATTCTGAGAGATAGGATTTATGATTACTTGGAAAAGCATGGTTTGATTCGAGACAGTCAGCATGGCTTTGTGAGGGGCAGGTCCTGCCTCACAAGCCTTATTGAATTCTTTGAAGATGTGACAATACACATTGATGAAGGAAGAGCAGTGGATGTGGTGTATATGGATTTTAGCAAGGCGTTTGATAAGGTTCCCCATGGTAGGCTCATTCAGAAAGAAAGGAGGCACGGGCTACAGGGAAAGTTGGCTGTCTGGATATAAAATTGGCTGGCCCACAGAAGACAGAGGTTGGTAATAGATAAAAAGTATTCAGCATGGAGCTCGGTGACCGGTGGTGTTCCGCAGGGATCTGTTCTGAGAGCTCTGCTCTTTGTGATTTTTATAAATGACTTGGATGAGAAAGTGGAAGGCTGGGTTAGCAAGTTTGCCGATGACACGAAGATTTCTGGAGTTGTGGATAGTGTGGAAGGCTGTTGTAGGTTGCAACGGGACATTGACAGGATGCAGAATAGGGCTGAGAAGTGGCAGATGGAGTTCAACCTGGAAAAGTGCGAAGTGATTCATTTTGGAAGGTCGAATTTGAATGCGGAATACAGGCTTAAAGAGAGGATTCATGGTATTGTGGAGGAACAGAGGGATCTTGGGGCCCATGTCCATAGATCGCTCAAAGTTGCCACCCAAGTTGATAGGGTTGTTAAGAAGGCGTATGGTGTGTTGGCTTTCATTAACAGGGGGATTGAGTTTAAGAGCCGCGATGTTATGCTGCATCTCTATAAAGCCCTGGTTAGACCACACTTGGAATATTGTGTTCAGTTCTGGTGGCTTATTATAGGAAGGATGTTGAAGCTTTAGAGAGGGTGCAAAAGAGATTTACCAGGATGCTGCCTGGACTGGAGGGCATGTCTTATGAAGAAAGATTGAGGGAGCTAGGGCTTTTCTCATTGGAGCGAAGAAGGATGAGAGGTGACTTGATAGAGGGGTGCAAGATGATGAGAGGCATAGATAGAGTGGATAGCCAGGGCCTTTTTCCCAGGGTGGAAAGGGCTATCACCAGGAGGCATAATTTTAAGGTGATTGGAGGAAGGTTTCGGGGAGATGTCAGAGGTAGGTTCTTTACACAGAGAGTGGGGGGGTGCGTGGAATGCGCTGCCAGCGTTGATAGTAGAAGCAGATACATTAGGGGCAATTAAGCGACCCTTGGATAGGTACATGGATGATAGTAGAATGAAGGGTACGGAGGTAGTTTGATCTCAGAGTGGGTTAAAGGTTCGGCACCACATCGTGGGCCGAAGGGTCTGCACTGTGCTGCACTGTTCAATGTCTATGTACTTTGGCTGTGGGAGAAAAGCGGAGCACCCGGCAAAAACCCACGCGGTCACAAGGAGAACTTGCAAACTCCGCACAGGCAGTACCCAGAGTCAAACTCGAGTCCCTCGATTTGTGAGGCTGCGGTTGTAACCACTGGGCCAAAAATTCCAGAGTGACAGGCTTTTCCACAGGTGCTGCAGAAAAATGTGTTTGTCGGGGCTGTTACACAGTTGGCTCTCCCCTTGCGCTTCAGTCTTTTTTCCTGAAAACTGCTACGTCTCTTCGACTCGCCACAATTTAGCCCCGCCTTTATGGCTGCCCGCCAGCTCTGGCGAATGCTGGCAACAGACTCCCACGACTTGTGATCAATGTCGCAGGAATTCATGTCACGTTGTCAGACGTCTTTAAAGCGGAGACATGGACGGACAGTGGATCTGATTCCAGTGACGAGCTCGCTGTGCAATGTGTCTTTGGGGATCCTGCCATCTTCCATGCGGCTCACATGGCCAAGCCATCTCAAGCGTCGCTGACTCAGTAGTGTGTATAGGCAGGGGATGTTAGCCGCCTCGAGGACTTCTGTGTTGGAGATACGGTCCTGCCACCTGATATCAAGTATTCTCCGGAGGCAGCGAAGATGGAATGAATTGAGACGTCGCTCTTGGCTGACATACGTTGTCCAGGGCTCGCTGCCATGGAGCAAGGTACTGAAGACACAGGCCTGATACACTCAGACTTTTGTGTTCTGTGTCAGCGTGCCATTGTCCCACACTCACTTGGCCAGCCTCGACATATCATTGGAAGCCTTTCACATGTGCTTGTTGATTTCTGCATCCAGAGACAGGTTACTAGTGATAGTTGAGCCCAGGTATGTGAACTCTTCAACCACTTGCAGAGCGTGGTCGCCAATATTGATGGATGGAGCATTTCTGACGTCCTGTCCCAGGATGTTCGTTTTCTTGAGGTTGATGGTTAGGCCAAATTCGTTGCAGGCAGCCGCAAACCTGTCGATGAGACTCTGCAGACACTCTTCAGTGTGAGATGTTAAAGCAGCATCGTCAGCAAAGAGGAGTTCCCTGATGAGGACTTTCCGTACTTTGGACTTCGCTCTGAGACGGGCAAGGTTGAACAACCTACCCCCTGATCTTGTGCGGAGGAAAATTCCTTCTTCTGAAGACTTGAACGCATGTGAAAGAAGCAGGGAGAATAAAATCCCAAAAAGTGTGGGTGCGAGAACACAGCCCTGTTTCACGCCACTCAGGATAGGAAAGGGGTCTTATGAGGTGCCGCTATGTTGAATTGTGCCTTGAATATTGTCATGGAATGAGGTGACGATACTTCATAGCTTTGGAGAACACCAAATCTTTTCTAGTAGTCTGAAGAGACCACGTCTGCTGACGAGGTCAAAGGCTTTGGTGAGATCAATGAACGCAATGTAGAGGGGCATCTGTTGTTCACGGCATTTCTCCTGTATCTGACGAAGGGGGAACAGCATGTCAATGTTCGGTCTCTCTGCACGAAAGCCACACTGCCTCAGGGCAGACGTGCTCGGCCAGCTTCTGGAACCTGTTTGAAACGACTCGAGCAAAGACTTTCACCACTATGCTGAGCATGGAGATTCCACGGTAATTGTTGCGGTCACCTTTGTTTTTATAGAGGGTGATGATATTGACATCGTGCATGTCCTGAGATACTGCTCCCTCGTCCCAGCACAGGCAAAGCAGGTCATGTAGTGCCTGGAGTACAGCAGGCTTGGCACTCTTGATTATTTTAGGGGTAATGCCGTCCTTTCCAGGGGCTTTTCCACTGGCTAGACAATCAATGGCATCACTGACTTCCGGTTTTGTTGGCTGCACGTCCAGATCATCCATAACTGGTGGAGGCTGGGTTGCATTGAGGGCAGTCTCAGTGACAACAATCTCCCTGGAGTACAGTTCTAGGTAGTGCTCAACCCAGCGGTCCATTTGCTTTCGTTGGTCAGCGATTATATCCCCTGATTTATATTTGAGGGGGGCGAGCTTCTTGATGGTTCGCAGGCAGGGAGGAAGTTGCCGAGCGAGGGAGCCGTGGTTTACTAAAGAAGTTGAAGCGCTTGTCAAGCGGAAGAAGAAGGCTTATGTTAGGTTGAGACGTGAAGGCTCAGTTAGGGGGCTTGAGAGTTACACGCCAGCCAGGAAGGATCGAAAGGGAGAGCTAAGAATTGTAAGGAGAGGACACGAGAAGTCATTGGCGGATAGGATCAAGGAAAACCCTAAGGCTTTCCATAGGGATATCAGGAATAAAAGAGTGACTAGTGTTAGATTAGGGCCAATCAAGGATAGTAGTGGAAAGTTGTGCGTGGAATCAGAGGAGATAGGGGAAGCGTTAAATGAATATTTTTCGTCAGTATTTACAGTAGAGAAAGAAAATGTTGTCGAGGAGAATACTGAGATTCAGACTACTAGGCTAGATGGGATTGAGGGTTACAAGGAGGAGGTGTTAGCAATTTTGGAAAGTGTGAAAATAGATAAGTCCCCTGGGCCAGATGGGATTTATCCTAGGATTCTCTGGGAAGCCGGGGAGGAGATTGCAGAGCTTTTGTCCTTGATCTTTATGTCGTCATTGTCGACAGGAATAGTGCCGGAAGACTGGAGGACAGCAAATGTTGTCCCCTTGTTCAAGAAGGGGAGTAGAGACAGCCCTGGTAATTATAGACCTGTGAGCCTTACTTCGGTTGTGGGCAAAATGTTGGAAAAGTTTATAAGAGACATGATTTATAATCATCTTGAAAAGAATAAGTTCATTAGCGATAGTCAGCATGGTTTTGTGAAGGGTAGGTCGTGCCTCACAAACCTTACTGAGTTTTTCGAGAAAGTGACCAAACAGGTGGATGAGGGTAAAGCAGTGGATGTGGTGTATATGGATTTCAGTAAGGCGTTTGATAAGGTTCCCCACGGTAGGCTATTGCAGAAAATACGGAAGTATGGGGTTGAAGGTGATTTAGAGCTTTGGATCAGAAATTGGCTAGCTGAAAGAAGACAGAGGGTGGTGGTTGATGGCAAATGTTCATCCTGGAGTTTAGTTACTCGTGGTGTACCGCAAGGATCTGTTTTGGGGCCAATGCTGTTTGTCATTTTTATAAATGACCTGGATGAGGGTGTAGAAGGGTGGGTTAGTAAATTTGCGGATGACACTAAGGTCGGTGGAGTTGTGCATAGTGCCGAAGAATGTTGCAGGTTACAGAGGGACATAGATAGGCTGCAGAGCTGGGCTGAGAGATGGCAAATGGAGTTTAATGCGGAAAAGTGTGAGGTGATTCACTTTGGAAGGAGTAACAGGAATGCAGAGTACTGGGCGAATGGGAAGATTCTTGGTCGTGTAGATGAACAGAGAGATCTTGGTGGCCAGGTACATAAATCCCTGAAAGTTGCTACCCAGGTTAATAGGGCTGTTAAGAAGGCATATGGTGTGTTAGCTTTTATTAGTCGGGGGATCGAGTTTCGGAGCCACGAGGTCATGCTGCAGCTGTACAAAACTCTAGTGAGACCGCACCTGGAGTATTGCGTGCAGTTCTGGTCACCGCATTATAGGAAGGATGTGGAAGCTCTGGAAAGGGTGCAGAGGAGATTTCCGAGGATGTTGCCTGGTATGGAGGGAAGGTCTTACGAGGAAAGGCTGAGGGACTTGGGGTTGTTTTCGTTGGAGAGACGGAGGAGGAGAGGTGACTTAAAAGAGACATATAAGATAATCAGTGGGTTACAAAGGGTGGATAGTTAGAGTCTTTTTTCTCGGATGGTGATGGCAAACACGAGGGGACATAGCTTTAAGTTGAGGGGTGATAGCTATAGGACACATGTCAGAGGTAGTTTCTTTACTCAGACGGTAGTAGGGGCATGGAACGCCCTGCCTACAACAGTAGTAGACTCGCCAACTTTAAGAGCATTTAAGTGGTCATTGGATAGACATATGGATGAAAATGGAATAGTGTAGGTCAGATGGTTTCCCAGGTCGGCGCAACATCGAGGGCCGAAGGGCCTGTACTGCGCTGTAATGTTCTAATTCGAATTCAAAAGCTCTCTTAATGCCATCATACTTTCCTCTGATGTTTCCGGTGTCTGAGGCCAGCTGAATATGACTGCATAGGTGTTGCCAGTAGTCATTTGCGCAGCACCTGGCTGTTCTTTGTGCAGTGCTTCTGGCTGCTTTCAGTGCTGCGGATGTTAACTCGCTGGGGGCTTTCTTGTAGTTCAACAGTGCAATGCGCTTGGCGGCTATGACAGGTTCCAGCTCTTAAATATGAGATTGAAACTAGTCTGCATTCCTCTTTGCACGCCTCCCCGCGAGTGGATCTCAAGCCATCAGAGACTCCTTGCTCAGCATGATAGAGCCTCCCTCAAATGGCTCGGAACGCATACTGTCCATCCGACTGCTCAGCACCTATGGTCCATTACACCTCCTCAGCATCTATGCTCCAACACTCTGTTCCCCACCTGAAGCTAAAGACCAGTTCTACGAGGAACTCCATAATATCATTAGTAGCATCCCCAAGAGCGAACACATGTTCCTGCTGGGGGACTTTAATGCCAGCGTTGGGGTCGACCATGACTCATGGCCCTCCTGCCTTGGGCACTATGATGTTGGAAGGATGAATGAGAATGGGCAGCGACTGCTTGAGTTGTGCACCTATCATAACCTCTGTATCACCAACTCGTTCTTTCATACTGAACCCTGTCATCAGGTTTCATGGAGGCACCCAAGATCGCGTCGTTGGCACCAGCTGGACCTCATCGTCACAAGGTGAGCCTCCTTAAACAGTGTTCAAATCACACGCAGCTTCCACAGTGCGGACTGCGACACCGACCGCTACCTGGTGTGCAGCAAGGTTAGACTCAGACCAAAGAAGTTGCATCATTCCAAGCAGAAGGGCCACCCGTGCAACAACACGAGCAGGATTTCTCATCCACAGTTGTTCCAAAAATTTCTAAATTCACTTGCAACAGCCCTTCAAAACTCTCCCACAGGAAATGCTGACACCAAGTGGGCCCACATCAGAGACGTCATCTATGAGCCAGCTTTGACTACCAACGGTAAACGTGCGAAGAGGAATGCAGACTGGTTTCAATCTCATATTGAAGTGCTAAGTTATATTGAAAAAAATATGACTCAATTCCCATTGCACAGGTTCTCCAATCTAAGCAGGCTCCAGCAGTTATAGGAAAGCTGCCTAGTATCACTCGACTTCTGATGGTTCCTCTCTTCCTTTGGGTATTCACTGTGCCAACATACTTTCCACTGCAATGGGGAAAGAAGCAGGTTAAGCCAGACCGTAGAGTATGGGGTGGCAAGAAACTGGTGACCATGACAACTTGCATGAACAAAGCACTGCACACATCCAAATAGAAATCTCAGAAGACATAATAGAGCAGGTAAAAACAGCGTGACATCACGCATGAGTGGAAAAGTATAGAGAGTGCGAGATCGATGAGCACGTAGTGAGAGATATCGAATTCCAGATGGGGTTGGAAGGCAAGAAGAGAGTTGAAATGGTGTAGGGTTGGAATTTACGATGCCCTGGGTACAGTTTATTGGGGAAAAGCCTGCTGACGGTGCAGCGGAATCAGAGGTGCATAACAAATACTGTTCGACAATAGATGACAAGGGAGGAGTGGAGTGAAGTAAGTTCAGAGCGATTTATAGCTTGGCAGATTGTTGTGATTGACAGGGTATCATTTGCAACAGGATTGATATGTTCGTCCACGATTCTTCAAATTATTACAGTGGAGCAATGAGAACAAGGGGAATTTGGTGGAACGGAAGTAGACAGGGATTGGGGAAGTATTCCTGGTCAGGATTTGAGATGTGGCATTCGGCATACCTGCCGTTTAGGCTGTGCTCCTGCTTTGGTCGTGGGTAGACAAAAACTGGAGTCGGAGACAGGAGCAGAGCCTGGTCATGTGACCCTATCTTACTGGAAGTTGGGGTAATTTGTGCTGACTGCTGTTTGATTGGCTCCAGGATTTCTGATCAGATTTCCTCCCTGGTTATCATTCATGAGCTTCGGTGAACGTGGGCAGCAGCTGGTTCTGACAGCGGACACACAGACTATGATTCCTCCATATACATAGAATAACAAATACAAGTGTAGAATGTGGGAGGTCGGCCAGGAGTTTGTTTGAACATTCAAATCTGGAGCTGGCAAAGACACGGATCAGATTTCAGCAGCATTTGAGGTGAAACGGGGGAAGAGGAATGGGTCATTGGGATAAACAATCACAGAACAAATAACAGAACAGCACAGGAACAGGCCATTTGGCCCTCCAAGCCTACGCCAATCTTGATGCCTGCCTAACCTAAAACCTTCTGCACTTCGGGGGTCCATACCCCTCTATTCCCATCCTATTCATGTATTTTCAAGATGCCTCTTAAACGTTGCAATCGTACCTCCTTCCACCATCTCCCCCGGCAGCAAGTTCCAGGCACTCACCACCCTCTGTGTAAAGAACTTGCCTTGCACAACCCCTCTAATCTTTACGCCTCACACCTTAAACCTATGTCCCCTAGTTACTGACTCTTCCACCCTGGGAAAAATCTTCTGACTATCCATTCTGTCCATGCCGCTCATAGCTTTGTAAACCTCTATCATGTCGCCCCTCCATCTCCGTCATTCCAATGAAAACAATCCGAGTTTTTCCAATCACTCCTCATAGCTAATGCCCTCCAGACCAGGCAACATCCTGGTAAACCTCGTCTGTACCCTCTCCAAAGCCTCCATGTCCTTCTGGTAGTGTGGCGACCGGAATTCCACGCAATATTCTAAGTGTGGCCTAACTAAAGTTCTGTACAGCTGCAGCATGACTTGCCAATTTTTATACTCTATGGCCGGAAGGATGAAGGGAAGCATGCCATATGCCTTCTCGACCAACCTACCCACCTGCGCTGCCACTTTCAGTGACATGTGGACCTGTCTGCCCAGATCTCTCTGCCTGTCAATACTCCTAATAATTCTGCCATTTACTGTATACTTGCCACATGCATTAGACCTTCCAAAATGCATTACCTCACACTGGTCCGGATTAAAATCCATCTGCCATTTCTCCGCCAAAGTCTCCAACCGATCTATATCCTGCTGTATCCTTTGGCAATCCTCATCACTATCCACAACTCCACACACCGTTGTGTTGTCCACAATCTTACTCATCAGACCAGCTACAATTTCCTCCAAATCAATTATATATACTACAAACAGCAAAGGTCCCAGCACTGATCTCTGCAGACTACCACTAGTCACATCCCTCCATTGAGAAAAGCACCCTTTCACTGCTCCCCTCTGTTTTCTATGATGCAGCCAGTTGCCCGTGTGATTTCAACTTTTAGACCAGTCTGCCATGAGGGAGCTTGTCAAAGGTGCAGGCTTGTGGTTGTAAGCTCATCCCGATGTCAATGATCTGACCAAGTTTGCAAAAAATATGGTTCAGTCTCAGCTAGTTTCCAGGAAAAGGAATTCTGGCTGGAGAGTAAAGTTTGTGGCAAGGAACAAAGTAAATGGCTTCAGCCTTTCCAATATTTAATTGAAGGACATTGCTGTTCACCCAGTACCAGATTTCTGACAAGCCGTCTGACAATCCAGAGACAACAGAGAAACGAGAAATGTCAGGGTGAGGTAGAGTTTGGTGTCTTCAGCACCAATATTGAAACTGACATTCTGTTTTTGGATGATGTCACTGGCAGACAGAATGTAAGTGAGAAATAGACCTTTCGAGATAAACAGAGACGTTGCTGCAGAAATTGAAATATAATCAATTGATGTCGATATTCTGGCGATCATTATAAAGATAAAAATGGAAGCAGATGATTGCAGTTCCAGACTCGGGGACGATGGTGGAGAGATTTGGAGGATTGACTGATCAACTCAGTCAATTGCTGCAGACAGGTCGAGAACTCAAGGAGGAAAAGGTAATGTTTATTTCAGTCACGCAGGATGTTGTTTGTCATTTGGGAAGAGCTGATATGGTACTGTGACAGTGACAGATGTCTGATTGTAGGACTTCAAACCAGGAGTTCTGGAAAAGATAGGCTCACATTAAGGAGACCACAAGTAAAGGCAAGAAATAAAAACAAGAAATGCTGGAACCACTCAGCAGGTCTGGCAGCATCTGTGAAAAGAGAAGCAGAGTTAACGTTGCTGTTCTCCAGCTTGCGTTGATGGTCACTGGAACAATGCAGCAAGCCCAGGTCAGAGATATGGGAATGACAGCAGGGGTGTGTGTTGAAATGGCAAGCGACAGGAAGATCTGGTTTATGTTTCCGGGCTCAGTGGAGGTGTTCGGAAATGCGGGCACCTGATCCGCGTTTCGTCTCCCCAATGTAGAGGAAACCGCATTGTGAGCAGCGAGTACAGTATACTAAATTGATAGATGTACAAGTAAATGGCTGCTTCATCTGAAATGAGTGTTTAGGGCCATGGATAGTGAAGAGAGAAGAGGTAATATGGCAGGTATTACACATCCTGCGATTGCATGTGAAGGTGCGGTGGGAAGGGGACGAGGTGTCGGGGTAATGGAGGAGTGGGCCAGGTTGTTGCGACGCAAATGATCCTCTCGGAATGCTGATAGGAGAGGGGAGGGGGGAGATGTGTTTTCTGTTGGCATTGTGCTGGAGGTTGTGGAAATGGCCAAGGATAATCCTCTGAATGTGTAGGCTGGCGGGGTGCAAAGTGCGGACAAGAGAAAACCTGTCGTGGTTCTGAGAGGGAAAAGAAGGGGTGAGGGCACAAGTGCAGGAAATGAGCGAGACACAGTTGAGGACCCTGTCAACCACAGCGGGGTGGGTGGGGGGCGGGGAATTCTCGGTTGAGGAACAAGAAAAATATATTGGAGGCGTTGTTGTGGAAGGTTGCATCATCAGAGCAGATGTGTCGGAGAAGGAGAAACTGTGAGAATGAAATGGAGTTCTTGCAGGAAGCAGGATGTGAAAAAAGGGTCGCTGCTCCTAATCCCATTCTCTCTATTCTGTTTCAATGATTCTGGGAAATGCTTAAATCCTTGATGCAAAGGAAACGGCAAGGAAATGGATACTTGTGATCCCATGTACTTTGTTTCACCCTCATATTTTGTTTTTAGCCAAATTCGTTGCCTGATAAATTTCAGTTGTTCCAATTTGCTGGCAATGTTAATTTTCCTAAAATGAAGAGAAAAAGAGAATTAAACAAATAAGACAATAGCAGGAATCTTTGGATAACAAATATAAGAAAGTTTAGGAAATGAAAGACATAATTCATAAACTTAGGATAATGGCATTTACAGCTTTAGCCAGTTTCATTGTGTGTTGAAATATGGGTCGCCTTCAAGCTCTCAGGTCTCTGCTCTTGATATTGAACCGGCTTGCAGGAATAAAATGTGGTGCATACTCCGGAAACGTCAGAGTCTGTCGAACACAGAAACCTGATGGAACCCTTGTTGTTATCCCTTAGATCACTATCATGCATGTCACAGGTAACGTATTGTTGCCTTAATGATTGGTACTAGCTGTTGTTTGGTGAACTTCGTTGGTTCTTAATAGCATCTTCCAGTTGATAACACCTGGTTTGAATGCAAAATGCAGAGTATGAAACAGCTGAAAAGAGAAATGTTAATCTGAAAATGGCTTCCTTGACCTTATTAGTTGTTAAAGCGATTACAGTATCAAAATGCGAATTTTAAACTGAAATCTAACAATCCGGTGCTACCTGCAGCCAACCCTCCAACCCAGGGAGTTTCAAGGTTGAGCCAAATGGAGCAGCCGCAGTCGACGGTGGACATGGGAGGGGGTACATCAACATGCAAACACTCAATCATAGAAAAAAGAATTACATTTGCCACGGAAAATACCATTTAAGAAAACCACAGCAAATATTACTCACATTAGATACAACAGATGTCACTTGAGCTGATAGCAGAGTATATTAATTCAACAGTACACAGAAAATATCACTTCAACTGGTCACAGCAAATATTACTTAAAATGACTATAGAAAATGCCACTTAAACTGGAAACAGAAAACAGCACTTAAACTAGACGCTCGAAATGTCACTTAAATTTTTCACAGCAACTTTCAGTTAACATGAACAGAGCAAATATCATTTAAAAGGGATACAACAAAAATCAAATAAACTGGAAGAGCCAAATATGATTGAAACTGAACACAGCCAAATAGCACGTAAAATGACCACAACAAGCATGATTTAAATATCACTTAATGTGGGAACAGCAAATATTGCTTGACATGATCACAGCAAATATCAGGTAAACTGCACAAGCTGAACACAGCTAATATCACTTGAACCTGACGTCACAAACTTCACTTGCACTATCACTAATGGATGAAAACCAACCGTTAGTTACAGTATTTTTGTGCATATGCGTATTATTGTCAGCTGACATTATACTCAGCATTGTAAGGTTTATTTGCATCTATGTTCAAAATAGCGGAGGGGGAGTTCATTTCACCAACAATAAGTGCGGCAGCTGGTTGAAGGGGTCCGGCCACATGACCTAGAAGCCATCCTTTTTCAACCAGTCTGCTTTCTGAGCCTTGTCGCTCCAAATCAACATCTCCGGGGACTGCCTACAAGAGGAAGCAAAGCGGTCTCGGTCTGCAAAGCAGCAAGTAAATTTCTCTGCTCACTGCCAGTTTCTATTCGTAAAAAAACAGGTAATCAGAAACTAAGCTGCCTCAGCCTATCTTCGAAATTGCAAGAATAGGAAAGTTTAAGAGAGGAGATTTCCTGCGACTCATATTCCAATCGGCATTTCCAGTACGTTAATTGCAGCTTTGGACTCTGGTAAACCTCTTCCGTACCCTTTCCAAAGCCTCCACGTCGTTCTGGTAGTGTGGCGACCAGAATTGCACGCAATATTCTAAGTGTGGCCGAACTAAGGTTCTGTACAGTTGCAATATGACTTGCCAATTTTTATACTCTCTGCCCCGACCGATGAAGGCAAGCATGTCGTATTCCTTCTTGAGTACCTTATCCACCTGCGTTGCCACTTTCAGTGACCTGTGGACCTGTACGCCCAGATCTCTCTGCCTGTCAATACTCCTAAGAATTCTGCCATTTAACTGTATACTACCCACATGCATTAGACCTTCCAAAATGCATTTCCTCACATTTGTCCGGATTAAACTCCATCTGCCATTTCTCCGCCCACATCTCCAACCGATCTATATCCTGCTTTATCCTCTGACAATCCTCATCATTATCCGTAACTCCACCAACCTTTGTGTTGTCCACAAACTTGCTCATCAGACCAGCTACATTTTCCTTCAGATCATATATATATACTACAAACAGCAAGGATCCCAGCACTGATCCCTGCGGAACACCACTAGTCACATCCCTCCGTTCAGAAAACATCCATCCACTGTTACCCTCTTTCTTCTGCGACTGAGCCAGTTCTGTCTCCATCTTGCCAGCTCACCTCTGATCCCGTGTGACTTCAGCTTTTGCACCAGTCTTCCATGCGGGAACTTGTCAAAGGCTTTACGAAAGTACATATAGACAACATCCACCGCCCTTCCCTCATCAATCATCTTCGTCACTTCCTCAAAAAACTCCATCAAATTCGTAAGACTCGACCTCCCCTTCAGAAAACCATGCTGTCTCTCGCTAAGAAGTTCGTTTGTTTCCAAATGGGAGTAAATCCTGTCCCGAAGAATCCTATCTAATAGTTTCCCGACCACTGACGTAAGGCTCACCGGCTTATAATTGCTTGGATTATTCTTACTACCCTTCTTAAACAAAGGAATCACATTGGCTATTCTCCAGTCCTCTGGGACCTGACCTGCAGCCAATGAGGATGCAAAGATTTCTGTCAAGGCCCCAGCAATTTCTTCCCATGCCACATTCAGTAATCTAGGGTAGATCCCATCAGGCCCTGAGGACTTATCAAACTTAATGCTTTGCAAGACACCCAACACCTCCTCCTTATTGATAATGAGATGACTGAGACTCCCGTCCCGAGGCTCATCATCCACCATGTCCTTCTCCTTGGTGAATACTGATTCAAAATACTCATTTAGCACCTCACCTACTTCCTCTGGCTCCACGCATTGATTCCCATCTCTGTCCTTGAGTGGGCCAACCCTTTCCCTGGTTACTCTCTTGCTCTTTACATATGTATAAAAAGCCTTGGGATTTTCCTTAATTCTGTTTGCCAAAAACTTTTCATGACCTCTTTTAGCCCTCCTAACCCATTGCTGAAGTTCCTTTCTACTGTCTTTATATTAATCAAGTGCGTCATCTGTTCCTAGCATTCCAGCCCTTACAAATGCTTCCTTTTTGTTTTTGACTAGGCTCACAATATCCCGTGTTATCCAAGCTTCCCGAAACTTGCCAAACTTCTCTTTCTTCCTCACAGGAACATGCTTGTACTGGATTCTAATCAACTGACGTGTGAAAGACTCCCACATATCAGATGTTGATTTACCCTTAAACAGCCGCCCCCAATATAAATTCTTCAGTTCCTGCCTAATATTGTTATAATTAGCCTTCTCCCAATTTTGCAGCTTCACACCAGGACTACTCTTATCCTTATCCACAAGTACCTTAAAACTTATGGAATTATGGTCACTGCTCCCGAATGCTCCCCCACTGTAACTTCGACCATCTGGCCTCGCTCATTCCCCAGTGCCAGGTCCAGAATGGCCCCAGCCCTAGTTGGCCTATGTACATACTTTTTCAAGAAGCCCTCCTGGATGCTCCTCACAAATTGTGCCCCATCCAAGCCCCTAGCACCAAGTGAGTCTCAGTCAATATTGGGAAAGTTAAAATCACCCACAACTACAACCCTGTTACCTTTGCATATTTCAAATTCAGTCAACATATCTGCTCCTCTCCCTCCCAATGGCTGTTGGGACCCTGTAGTAAACCCACAACATCGTGACTGCACACTTCCTATTCCTGAGCTCCACCCATATTGCCTCGCTGCATGACCTCTCTGAGGTGTCCTCCCGCAGTACAGCTGTGATGTTCTCCTTAACCAGTAATGCAACTTCCCGACCCCTTTTACATCCCCCTCTATTCCACCTGAGGCTTCTAAAGCCTGGAACACTTAGCTGCCAATCCTGCCCTTCCCTCAAGCAAGTCTCTGTAATAGCAACAACATCATATTTCCAAGTAGTAATCCAAGCTCGAAGTTCATCTGCTTTACCTGTTATACTTCTCGCATTGAAACAAATGCACTTCAGACCAGCAGTCCCGCTGTGCTCAGCAACATCTCCTTGCCTGCTCTTCCTCATAGTTCTACTGGCCTTATTTACTATGTCCTCCTCATTTACTTCACTAGCTGTCCTAATTCTCTGGTTCCCCCCACCCCCACGCCCCGCCACACTAGTTTAAACCCTCCCAAGTGACACTCGCAAACCTTGCGCCAGGATATTAGTGCCCTTCCAGTTTAGATGCCACCCGTCCTTCTTGTACCGGTCTCATCTGTCCCTGAAGAGAGCCCAATGGTACAGATATCTAAAACCCTCCCTTCTGCACCAGCCGCTCAGCCACGTGTTTAGCTGCACTACCTTCCTATTTCTAGCCTCACTGGCACGTGGCACAGGGAGTAATCCGGAGATTAAAACCCTGTTTTTCAACTTACTACCTAACTCCCTAAACTCCCCCTGGAGGGCCTCATCACTCGTCCTGCCTATGGCATTGGTACCGATATGTACTACAACCTCTGGCTGTTCACCCTCCCCCTTCAGAATGCCCTCTGTCCGTTCAGAGACATCCTTAACCCTGGCACCAGGGAGGCAACATACCTTCCAGGAGTTCCTTTCACGTCCACAGAAGCGCCTATCTGTGCACCTGACTACAGAGTCCCCTATAACTATTGCTGTTCTGTGCTTTGTCCCTCCCTGCTGAACAACAGTGCCAGCCGTGGTGCCACTGCTCTGGCTGCTGCTGTTTTCCCCGATAGGCCATCCCCCCAACAGTATCCAAAACGGTATACTTGTCAGAGAAGGGGATAGCCACAGGGGATTCCTGCACTGACTGCCTGCCCCTTCTAGCGGTCACCCATCTATCTGCCTGCACCTTCGGTGTAACTACTTCGCTATAACTGCTGTCTGTGACGGTTTCCACCACCTGCATGCTCCTAAGTGCATCCAGTTGCCGCTCCAACCGTTCCATGCGGTCTGTGAGGAGCTGCAACTGGGTACACTTCGTGCATATGTAGTCGCTCGGAACGCTGGAAGCATCACTGACTTCCGATATCTCACAGGTGAAGCACTTCACCCCTCTGACTGACATTTCTATCACTAATTAATGAATTAGTTTAAAATAAATGCTTATTAAATCCTTCCTAAATTATGTTACAATTTACTGTGTGGTCCCCAGTGCTAGATTTCTACAATAAATACTAAATGCTATCTAACTACAGTAATCTCCTCCCTCTGGTTCAGTAACTTAACTTATTAATTACTTAATTAGTGTTATAATCAATTTTTATCAGATTTATTTTCAAATTCGGTACAGATTCCCTGCCAGCCAATCAGGTCACAGCTTTAATGTGACGTCGCTTTTTCAGTTTTTCTTCCCACCTGAGCTAACTTACTCTGTGTACTCACCGCTCCGGAACTCCACCCGCCGAGTCTGCTCCGAGAATCCCCGAGGTACGTTTTTTTATATACTCACCGCTCCGGAACTCCGCCCTCTGAGTCTGCGCCGAGAATCTCCGAGGTAAGCTTTTTCTCGACTTACCACTCTGGAACTCCTCCCTCCGGGTCTGCTCCGAGAATCCCCGAGGTAAGTTTTTTTATATACTTCCCGCTCCGGAACTCCGCCCTCCGAGTTTGCTCCGAGAATCCCCGAGGTAAGTTTTTTTATACACTTACCGCTCCAGAATTCCGCCCTCCATGTCTGCTCCGAGAATCCCCGAGGTAAGTTTTTTTATATACTTACCACTCCGGAACTCCGCCCTCCAAGTCTGCTCTGAGAATTCCCGAGGTAATTTTTTTTATATACTCACCACTACGGAATTCCGTCCTCCGAGTCTTCTAGGGGTAATTTACAATGGCCAGTTTACCTGTAAACCTGCCAGTCTTTGGTGGTGGGAGGAAACCAGAGAACCCAGCGTAAATCCACGTGGTCACAGGAAGAACTTGCAAACTCTGCATAGGCAGTACCCATAACCGCACCCACATTGCTGGAGCTATGAGGCTGCAGTGCACCACTGCGCCACTGTGCAAGATCCCTGTGCAAATTGGTCTCTAGTGCTACCACTTAAAATCATCATCACGTATGTGATCATCATCATCATCACAGATCCACTGTTCGTACGGTGTGCGTGTCCCTGGCTAGGCCAGCATTTATTGTACCTCCCCTGATTTGAGTGGTGTTTAAGAGTCAACCACATTGCTGTGGATCCAGAGTCACATGTACGTCAAGATAACAGTTTTTATTCCTCCTCAAGGGCATTAGTGAAGCAGATGGGTTTTAACAACAATCGAAGTTAGTTTCACCAATGGACAAGCGTTCAATTCCAAATTGTTATCAATTTAATTCGAATATCACTATTTTCCATGGTATGATTTGGACCCATATCCCCAAAGCGTTAGCCTGAGCTTCTGGACTAATTGCCCAGTGACACTAAAATCAAGCTAATGCCTCCCGACTTTCCTTTGTCTGTTTGTGAACGTGTGTTGCGAAGTTAAAACCCTCCTGTGTATAATACTGTGTGTAAATAAACCCTACATATTTGTTTTAACATTAACAACAGTGTTGTTGTAGTCCTTCAAAAAGTCACGGTTCACAAACTGAGGGAGTGGAGAAATATGCCATCAGGTTTTCTCTTGTTCTTATAAAGGAAACAGCTACATCACAATCGACTTACGGACAGGTTGTTGAAAATGGAGAAACATTCGCTTTCAAAATGATCTACCATTCGTAACAGAAATTAAGGGCTCGTCCGGATAAACCCATGAGATTAAGAGAAAATAAGAAGACACATAAATTAAAATGAACTGACTGGAAGCCAAAGTGGGAAAATCTAGTGGCTGAAAAGATTGTTCAAACAAATAAACAAACACAGCAAACCCTCTTACTCTAACATCAGAAAATGTCAAATTTTGATTCAAAGATTTTTTTTGGAGCAAAGTGATGGAACAGCTGAAGAATTGGCAAACCTGAGTAAGGACCAGTTAAAGGTACAGCCATGGAGAGGCAAATGCAACTGCCCAGGAAGGTGAAACGGACTGAGGTCCTGAAAGTGCTGCCTGAGCACCTATGGCACAGTCCTATTCCAGAACAGGTAGATGAGGAATTCATTCCTGAAACTGAACCATCTCCCATGGCCACAATGGAACTAGAAGCAATTCAAGATGCAACTGCAGTTTCAGGAAAGAGAAAGAGAGAGAGAGACAGACAGACAGAGAGAAAGGGAGTGGGCGTGGGGGCAGGGAGCGAGAGACAGAAAGGGTTGTCCAGTTAAAAGAATTGGAAATTGAGCTGAATGCTAAAGCAGAGAGTGATGCGAGGCAAATAAAGTCTGCTAACGGAGAATCCCACTTCATCCGGTCACTGCCCATATCTCCCGAACCCAAAATCTGGCTCTGAGGCTCTTAAGCATGTCTAATTCGTATGAAAAGTTGAAGAGGATGCGGTGGAATTCTTTTTGCCACTTTTGCCAAGGTAGCGCGATAGCTATGATGGCCACAAGAAATCTGGACCATCAGGATTCAGGGTCAGTTAATAGGGAAGGCTCAAGAGGTCTATTGTATCCTGACCCATGAAAAGTCTTCTAATAACGAGCACACCAAGGCTGCCATCCTTAGTGCATATGAGATGTTCCCAGAAGCATATCATCAGCAATTCAAGAAAGGTTGAACGAATCCATTGCAGAGCTGTCTGGGGTTTGAAAGGCGAAGGCAATTCGTTTTCGACCGGTGGATAGGATCTGTAAAAGTAAAGCACAGATATGATGAATTATGCGAGTTAATGTTGCTGGAGGAGTTCAAAAAATGATTACTCGCCAACCTGAGAATGCACTTAGAGGAACAGAGATTCCACAAAGCTAGAGAGTCTGCAGTCACTGCTGATAGCTATGACCCCACACATCAGTCTGGAAACTCAGACAGGCCCTGCCAAAGCCACTCCCTAAATCACTGGAAGGATAGGAGGGGAGAGTGGGATACAAATGAAGCCACACCCTGAAAGTGAAGTACAAGGGAGGGTGCGAGGAGTCCACCCCAAGCAGTCAAATATAAACCCCAGTGATTCGTGTGTTTCCACGAAAAAAAAGTCGATCATTCCAGATTCCAATGCTAGAGATTAAAAGGAATGTTAGTAGAT
The DNA here is from genome assembly GCF_036365525.1 of Heterodontus francisci. Lineage (NCBI taxonomy): Eukaryota > Metazoa > Chordata > Chondrichthyes > Heterodontiformes > Heterodontidae > Heterodontus > Heterodontus francisci. The sequence continues at coordinate 1,625,167 of NW_027140566.1, forward strand.
CTAATAGGTCTCTGCAACGGTGGTCCAATGGAGGATACCACAACAGAGAGTGCAATAGGACGGCAGCAGACCTCACTGAAGAATCTAGATCCTCGGAGGGTATTGCCTTATGCCTTTTGAACCATCAAAATTCACAAGAGTTACTGGAGTGTTGTTCTCGCAGGAACCATATCCCCTACCATTCCCAGAGGTGAACTAGTCCATTGAACTGCTTAGGAACACAGGAGACACTCAGTCCTTAATGTTAGAAAACAGCCCAAGTCTTTCTCCAGTAACCTCCATGAAAGCAAAAGCCCTGAGAAGCGGCTTGGTGGGAGGTTAACTGTTTGTTCCTCTTCATCAAGTCCAACAACTGTGCGACCTAGTTTCGGGCCTCATAACGATAGGAATTGTCTCAGAGTTACCAGTGGCAGGGATTCACTTCCTACTGGAGAATGACTTGGCTGGCAGCAAGATAATAGCAACCTTTATTATATTAGACCAGCCCAGCCCCAAAATCAGAGCAATTGAACTACAGGAGGAAAAGCCAGAGACTTTCTACGGTTGCATAGTAACTCGGTCCGAAACCAGAGGGGCCTGATTAGCTGAGAGCGAATCAGGCACCAGCTGGATGAGCCAGAGGTCTAGTTAGCTGAAACTTTTAAAAGCATGCAGTGTGGGGGCCCCTGAAGCTTCTGAAAGAGAAAATCCTGGAAAACCATGAGAGCACCTTCATGTGGGTGTATGTTTCCAACTTCTGCTCGTCAATGCATGCACAGTGGCCGAAGAACATTCAAAGACTTCTCAATTGGACGTGTAACAACAAGACGACAGGCCTATCCAGGCCCTGACCCTTCCACCAGCAGACTAGGTCCGAGTTCTACTACACCTACCCACTGAAACTTTCCAAGCCACATTCAGTGGTCGTGATCAAATGAACAAAAGGGGTCAGCACAGTTAATTACCTAACCCATAGCCCTGATCGGAGGTAGAAGCACCGGGTATGTCACTTTAAGATGATTAAGAAATATTACAGCCGAGATCCCAGTGAATCAGTGGATGTTTGTCAGAGGGTGCAAATATCTGAGGGCAGCTGGGAGGAGTCAGTTGAGGAGGCGGAGACCCCGGTTGAACCCCCGGCTACCAGACTGGCAATCGCTGAAGTCTTGGAAGACTTAACCATCTAGCTGACACAGCTAAAATAAAGGCAGTGAGAGAACGTGTCCTCCCTGCTGGAAGAATTTAATGAAATCTGTAAAGATCAGCCAGGGCTCACCACCCCAGCAGTCCATGATGTGACTGTGAATGGTTCCGAAGCTGGATGGATCCATGCAGCTCTATATTGATGATCAAAGATTTGTCCCAAACTTTCGCACCCAAGCCACACTACCAACTGATGCACGGAAAACACTGAAAATGATAAGTGCAGAGGCGTGCCAGGAGGCGTTTACAAAATTGAAAGCCAGCCGAGTAAATGAGCCCGTATTAGCTGCCCCAGAATTCAGCAAACGTTTAAGTGTGAATGATCGAATGAGAACACCATTTATGCCTAAATAGATGGTGTTGCCATGGGATCGCCTCCGGACCCAGCTATCACAAGCATCTTTGTTGGGTGCCATGAGAAACGTGTCTTTGAGGGAATGACACCTAACGTCCCACCTCTTGCATATTTCTGATATGCAGTTGACATGCTTGATTTATTTGAATCTGCATTTGCATGCAATAATTTCCTTTCACGTCTTAATTGGCTCTATCCTGCCCTCAAATTCACTTTTGAAATGGAGCAGAAATTATTTCCATTCCCTTGACGTACTATTTGAGAAACCTGTTAATGGGTTCTCTACCACAGTCTGCCACAAACCTACCTTCATAATATATACAATACATGAATTGGGATTCTTACAGTTCCACATGCTGTAAGATTAACCTAATCAGCAAGCTCGTAAATTGGGCCCGAGTCATGCCATGCAAACCTGATGCTGAAATAGGGCGAATAAAAGACATCCTGCGTGAGGATGGCTGTCCTGATCAGATCATTTCTCATTGTATAATGCACAAAATGATGAACTGGTTAAGGCTACCATTTTCGGCCCTGAAAGGTCCCCAGTCAATCTCAGATTACCCTGGAAGAGTAATGAATCCCAAAGACTTGAGAAATAGGTAAAGCTAGCTGTTTCATGGCTACTGCTATGCAGTGGTAATATGTGTGCTACTAACAGGATGCTGCAATCAAGCCAAAACGAGTTTGTGCATATCACACACATGAGTAATGTTATAACTGAATTTCAATACCAGTCGGATGCTAGGTATATAGGCCATACGTTCCAAAGACTGGTGGATCGTATCAAACAATGTGTATCTTCCACTCTTCGTAACGAGCACGGTGAAGGCTGTACCTAACCAGCCCGTGCTTACACAACTCAACTCAAAACAGAGTCTCCAACATTAGGTGTGACTCTGCAATTGGACAAAATTTGCTAAATAATCCTCAGTGTGCTAAGAATTACACTGACAACCAATTTACTTTGTCAGCAGGGCTCGCAGAGTGGCGCATTTGCTCGTGCTGCACCCAACATATATTAATATACAGGGCCTTGATCTTTGCAGCCAGAAAGGATATGAACAGCCAATGCACCTGCTTCACAGAAATAAAATAAGTGACAGCCATTTGCGTGTTCATTCCTCAGAGCAATGCCTTGACGAATCAGAATCAATCTATTCCGTTTAACTTACAACAAATCTTGGCAGTTCACTGTCAGTCACCCATAAACTGGTACATTCTCCATGGCAATGCCTCGACCAATCAGAGTTCACTTTCCAACCAATCATACTCTCTTCTCCTGACAGTATGCTGTTGTTATAAAAGCAAAAGACTGCGATGCTGGATATCCGAAACAAAAACAAAAAGTGCTGGAAAAACTCAGGAGGGGTCTGGCAGCATCTGTGGAGAGAGAACCAAAGATAACGTTTCAAGACTGTGACCTTTAATCAGAACACAGACCTGAAACGTTAACTTTACTTCTGTCTCCACAGATGCTGCCAGACCTGCAGAGTTTTTTTTCCAGCTCTTTCTGTGTTTGTTTCAATATGCAGTTGTTGCTTGTCCTGACATTGGTAAACCTGCAGATTGTTCTGATGAGTGCATTGTGCTGGAAAGAAAGTGACATTGCTATTGGATTTATGAAGAATAGGCTTTGGAAGACTATACAACTTAAAATAATATGGGACATGGTACTCCAGGAAAATACAAATATCTTTCCTGGAAGCTTGACCATAAGCGACTTCACGTGGTTTAAAATAACAAAACAAAGCGCAAGAAAGAGCGGATACAAACGGTATGGTTTAAAGAAAAACTGCAAAATTTAATTGGGTATTCTGCTTTCAAAGGAAACTTCATGGGATGCTATGACTTGTCAAAATAGTGACCCAAATCCATCCGCTGAAAAGGGATATAAGCAGTTGAACACATCTTCATTGCATTCGTGTGTTAGACCCCGGTGGATTGTCAGAAGAATATTGGTAAGGGAGTCTTATTGATCATGAGGATAAAAATCTTTGAGCAACTGAGCTGGCCACTTCGGATGATCGCATAATTAATAGTTAATGACATAATTGAGCATTCTTATCTTCGATATTGCTGAGGCATTCATTTTCTGGGAGTCGTTTTCTTTCATTATAATTCTCTTTCCCCTTTTTCCAAAGTTAATGTTGCAACCACAAGAGTTTTAGATGAATCATTTTTAATCTGTGCTAACTGAAAACGGTCTAATGCGTGGGTCAAATAAACTATGGGCCTCCCTTTTTAAGCATAAAAGCTTGCACGCTTTCACGCTTTCATTATCTTTCATTGGACCATGTTAAGAGATATTTGCTGTGACCATATAAAGCGATATTAGCACAGCTCAGTTTATGTAATACTTGTGGTGATCATTTTAAGTGATATTTTCTGTGACCAGTTGGAAACATAATTGCCAGGACCACTTTAAGCGTCAGTTGCTATTTGCAGCTTATGTGATATTTGTGGTGGCCATTTCAAGATACATTTGCTTTGTCCATTTTACGAGATATTTGCTATTTTCACTTTAATTGATATTTGCCATGCCCATTTTCAATATATTTTTCTTTTTTGGGGGATCATTTTAAGTGATATTTTCTGCGTCTTTCTTAAGTTGCATTTATTGTTACAATGTTAACTGATATCCATCGTTGTCATCTCACGAACAGGGAGCCAATTTTGCAAACAAGTCTCTCTATGTTTTCAACAAGCTGTCTATGAGCGGAATTTGATTTAAATGTTTTCCTATTCTTTAAATAAAAAAGGCCCTGATGGCGCATTTCTCCACTCCCTCAGCTTGTGAACCCTGACCTGTAACAGACTGTCACAACACTGTTCCTAAAGTTAAGTCAAAACAGTAGGGTTTATTAACACACACTCTTGAACTCGGGAGGGGGTTAAATTCACACGGCACGCACACAGACATACAAGGAAAGGTAAAGGCATCAAAAGAACAAACACATTTACTAAGTACCTTAATTATAAACTGACAGAGATTCCAGTTGAAAATAGGAATTGTTTATTTTTTAACTAACATAAAGTTTAACAAGGATTTATTTTAGTGACTGTCATTCCTCCACAAGTGTCGATTATGATTTGACGCACAAGAACACATCTAACAAGGGCCGAAGGGCCTGTTCTGTGCTGTAATATTCTAATATTCTAATTCTAATTCTCGCCGTTGCTTCCAGTCCACTGGATGTGACAACACTGCTCTACTGGACGCCAGTTAATTCTGTAACCATATTAATTACCTTTTCGATGACAAAAAAAAAACTATATCATGTATAAATGTGGTGTGGCGTTTTCAAGTGTCTAAATAACTTAATGGGAGATAGCTTTCTCTGCAATCTGATGTATTCGCTACCAATTAAATACTGTTGAGATATTGTTGATTTTCGGTTTGATTGTTGCAGCAAAAGTCTGAAAACATGTACTCTTGCCGTCATATTTTTTAATTTGTCAATTGAAAATTCATATTTGTTGGTTCAAGATAAAATTCTCCATGGAAGTCATGACACAGGCCAGACCAGACCGGTCCTGATGTGTGTGTATCACTGAGCATGGTGGAGAGCAGAGCGGCTTCACTGTGTCTGTATCAATGAGCGTGAGGGAGAGCAGGCTGGACGCACTGTGTCTGTGTCACTGAGCCTGGGGGACAGCAGATCGGCCCCACTGTGTATGTATCACTGAGCATGGGGGAGAGCAGACTGGCCCCACTGTGTCTGTATGACTGTGTCTGGGGAGAGCAGACTGGCCCCACTGTGTCAGCATGGTTGTGTCTGGGGGAGAGCAGACAGACCCCACTGTGTCTGTATCACTGAGCCTGGGGGAGACTAGATCGGCCCCACTGTGTCTGCATCACTGAGCCTGGGTGAGGCAAGACCGGCCCCACTGTGTCTGTATCACTGAGCGTGTGGAGAGTTGTGCCTGTTCCACTGTGTCTGTATTACTGATGATGGGGGAGGGCAGACCGGCCCCACTGTGTCTGTGTCATTGAGCCTGGGGAGAGCAGACAGGCCCCACGGTGTCTGTGTAACTGAGCCTGGGGTAGAACAGACCGGCCCCTCTAGATTACTGTGACGGAGCTTGGGGGAGAGCAGTCCGGCCCAACTCTGTCTGCATCACTGAGCCTGGGGGAGAGCAGACTGGCCCCACTGTGTCGGTATGACTGTGTCTGGGGAGAGCAGACTGGCCCCACTGTGTCAGCATGGTTGTGTCTGGGGGAGAGCAGACAGACCCCACTGTGTCTGTATCACTGAGCCTGGGGGAGACTAGATCGGCCCCACTGTGTCTGCATCACTGAGCCTGGGTGAGACAAGACCGGCCCCACTGTGTCTGTATCACTGAGCGTGTGGAGGGTTGTGCCTGTTCCACTGTTTCTGTATTACTGATGATGGGGGAGGGCAGACCGGCCCCACTGTGTCTGTATCATTGAGCCTGGGGAGAGCAGACAGGCCCCACGGTGTCTGTGTAACTGAGCCTGGGGTAGAACAGACCGGCCCCTCTAGATTACTGTGACGGAGCTTGGGGGAGAGCAGTCCGGCCCCACTCTGTCTGCATCACTGAGCCTGGGGGAGAGCAGACCGGCCCCACTGTGTCTGTATCATTGAGCCTGTGGAGTGTCGTGCCTGTTCCACTGTGTCTATATTACCGATGATGGGGGAGGGCAGACCGGCCCCACTGTGTCTGTATCATTGAGCCTGGGGAGAGCAGACAGGCCCCACGGTGTCTATGTAACTGAGCCTGGGGTAGAACAGACCGGCCCCTCTAGATTTCTGTGACGGAGCTTAGGGGAGAGCAGTCCGGCCCAACTGTGTCTGTATCACTGAGCCTGGAGGAGACGAGACCGGCCCCTCTGTGTCAGTATCACTGAGCTTGGGGGAGAGCAAACCGGTCCCCATGTGTCTGTATCATTGAGCCTGGGAGAGAGCAGACAGGCCCCATTGTGTCTGTATCACTGAGCCTGGGGGAGACTAGATCGGCCCCACTGTATCTGTATCACTGAGCCTGGGGGAGAGCAGACCGGCCCCACTGTGTCTGCATCACTGAGCCTGGGGGAGACAAGACCAGCCCAGCTGTGTCTGCATCACTGTACCTGGGGGAGACAAGACCGGCCAAACTGTGTCTGTATCACTGAGCCTGGGGGAGAGCAGACCGGCCCCAGTGTGTCTGTATCACTGAGCCTGTGGAGAGTTGTGCCTGTTCCACTGTGTCTATATTACTGATGATGGGGGAGGGCAGACCGGCCCCACTGTGTCTGTATCATTGAGCCTGGGGAGAGCAGACAGGCCCCACGGTGTCTGTGTAACTGAGCCTGGGGTAGAACAGACCGGCCCCTCTAGATTACTGTGACGGAGCTTGGGGGAGAGCAGTCCGGCCCAACTCTGTCTGCATCACTGAGCCTGGGGGAGAGCAGACTGGCCCCACTGTGTCGGTATGACTGTGTCTGGGGAGAGCAGACTGGCCCCACTGTGTCAGCATGGTTGTGTCTGGGGGAGAGCAGACAGACCCCACTGTGTCTGTATCACTGAGCCTGGGGGAGACTAGATCGGCCCCACTGTGTCTGCATCACTGAGCCTGGGTGAGACAAGACCGGCCCCACTGTGTCTGTATCACTGAGCGTGTGGAGGGTTGTGCCTGTTCCACTGTTTCTGTATTACTGATGATGGGGGAGGGCAGACCGGCCCCACTGTGTCTGTATCATTGAGCCTGGGGAGAGCAGACAGGCCCCACGGTGTCTGTGTAACTGAGCCTGGGGTAGAACAGACCGGCCCCTCTAGATTACTGTGACGGAGCTTGGGGGAGAGCAGTCCGGCCCCACTCTGTCTGCATCACTGAGCCTGGGGGAGAGCAGACCGGCCCCACTGTGTCTGTATCATTGAGCCTGTGGAGTGTCGTGCCTGTTCCACTGTGTCTATATTACCGATGATGGGGGAGGGCAGACCGGCCCCACTGTGTCTGTATCATTGAGCCTGGGGAGAGCAGACAGGCCCCACGGTGTCTATGTAACTGAGCCTGGGGTAGAACAGACCGGCCCCTCTAGATTTCTGTGACGGAGCTTAGGGGAGAGCAGTCCGGCCCAACTGTGTCTGTATCACTGAGCCTGGAGGAGACGAGACCGGCCCCTCTGTGTCAGTATCACTGAGCTTGGGGGAGAGCAAACCGGTCCCCATGTGTCTGTATCATTGAGCCTGGGAGAGAGCAGACAGGCCCCATTGTGTCTGTATCACTGAGCCTGGGGGAGACTAGATCGGCCCCACTGTATCTGTATCACTGAGCCTGGGGGAGAGCAGACCGGCCCCACTGTGTCTGCATCACTGAGCCTGGGGGAGACAAGACCAGCCCAGCTGTGTCTGCATCACTGTACCTGGGGGAGACAAGACCGGCCAAACTGTGTCTGTATCACTGAGCCTGGGGGAGAGCAGACCGGCCCCAGTGTGTCTGTATCACTGAGCCTGTGGAGAGTTGTGCCTGTTCCACTGTGTCTATATTACTGATGATGGGGGAGGGCAGACCGGCCCCACTGTGTCTGTATCATTGAGCCTGGGGAGAGCAGACAGGCCCCACAGTGTCTATATAACTGAGCCTGGGGTAGAACAGACCGGCCCCTCTAGATTTCTGTGACGGAGCTTGGGGGAGAGCAAACCGGCCCCACTGTGTCTGTATCACTGAGCTTGGGGGAGAGAAGCCCGACCCCACTGTGTCTGTATCACTGAGCCTGGGGGAGACAAGACCGGCCCCACTGTGTCTGTATCACTGAGCCTGGGGGAGACAAGACTGGCCCCACTGTGTCTGTATCACTGAGCCTGGGGGAGACAAGACCGGCCCCACTGTGTCTGTATCACTGAGCCTGGGAGAGAGCAGACCGGCCCGACTGTGTCTGCATCACTGAGCGTGTTCGAGAGCAGGCATTCCCCGCGGTGACATTACCACTCACACTGCGGGAGAGAGGACTGTCCCCACTGTGCCTGTATCACTGAGCCTGTGTTGATATGTGCCTGTTCCACTGTCTCTGTATTACAGATCCTGGGGGAGAGATGACCGGCTCCACTGTTTCTGGATCACTGGATTTGTGGAGAGCAGACCGTCCCCACTGTGTCCCTATCACTTAGCCAGCGGACAGCCCACCAGCCCCACTGTGTCTGTATCACTGACCCTGGGGGAGAGCAGACCGGCCGCACTGTGTCTGTTTCACTGATCCTGGGGGAGAGCAGACCGGCCCTACTGTGTCTGTATCACTGAGCCTGGGAGAGAGCAGACCGGCCCCACTGTGTCTGTATCACTGAGCCTGGGGGAGAGCAGACCGGCCCCACTGTGTCTGCATCACTGAGCCTGGGAGAGAGCAGACCGGCTCCACTGTGTCTGTATCGCTGAGCCTGGGGGAGAGAAGACCGGCCCCACTGTGACAGTATCACTGAGCCTGGGAGAGAGCAGACCGGCTCCACTGTGTCTTCATCACTGAGCGTGTTCGAGAGCAGCCCTGCGCCGCGGTGACAGTACCACTCAGACTCCGGGAGAGTAGACTTGCCCCACTTTGTCTGTATCACTGAGCGTGTGTTGAGATGTGCCTGTTCCACTGTGTCTGTATTACTGATCCTGGGGGAGAGAAGACCGTCTCCACTGTTTCTATATCACTGGATTAGGGGAGAGCAGACCGTCCCCACTGTGTTCCTATCACTGAGCCAGTGGAGAGCCGACCAGCCCCACTGTGTCTGCAGCACTGACCCTGGGGTAGAGCAGACCGGCCGCACTGTGTCTGTATCACTGAGTCATTGGTATAGCAGAACCTCCCCACGGTGACAGTATCACTGAGACTGGGGGAGAGAAGACATGGCTCACTGTGTCTGTATCATTGAGCCTGTGGAGAGAAGTGCCTGTTCCACTGTGTCTATATTACTGATGATGGGGGAAGGCAGACCGGCCCCACTGTGTCTGTATCATTGAGACTGGGGAGAAAAGACTGGCCCCACGGTGTCTATTTAACTGAGCCTGGGGTAGAACAGACCGGCCCCACCAGATTTCTGTGACGGATACTGGGGTAGAGAAGACCAGCCCCACTGTGTCTGTATCACTGAGCCCGGGAGAGAGCAGACCGGCCCCACTGTGTCTGTATCACTGAGCCTGGCAGAGAGCAGACCGGCCCAACTGTGTCTGTATCACTGAGCCTGGGGGAGACGAGACAGGCCCCTCTGTGTCAGTATCACTGAGCCTGGGGGAGAGCAAACCGGCCCCACTGTGTCTGTATCACTGAGCCTGTGGGAGACTAGATCGGCCCCACTGTGTTTGCATCACTGAGCCTGGGTGAGACAAGACCGGCCCCACTGTGTCTGTATCATTGAGCCTGTGGTGTGTTGTGCCTGTTCCACTGTGTCTATATTACTGATGACGGGGGAGGGCAGACCGGCCCCACTGTGTCTGTATCATTAAGCCTGGGGAGAGCAGACAGGCCCCACGGTGTCTATGTAACTGAGCCTGGGGTAGAACAGACCGGCCCCTCCAGATTACTGTGACGGAGCTTGGGGGAGAGCAGTCCGGCCCCACTCTGTCTGCATCACTGAGCCTGGGGGAGAGCAGACCGGCCCCACTGTGTCTGAATCACTGAGCCTGGAGGAGACGAGACCAGCCCCTCCGAGTCAGTATCACTGAGCCTGGGGGAGAGCAAACCGGCCCCACTGTGTCTGCATCACTGAGCCTTGGGGAGACAAGACCAGCCCCGCTGTGTCTGCATCACTGTACCTGGGGGAGACAAGACCGGCCAAACTGTGTCTGTATCACTGAGCCTGTGGAGAGTTGTGCCTGTTCCACTGTGTCTATATTACTGATGATGGGGGAGGGCAGACCGGCCCCACTGTGTCTGTGTCATTGAGCCTGGAGAGAGCAGACAGGCCCCACGGTGTCTATGTAACTGAGCCTGGGGTAGAACAGACCGGCCCCTCTAGCTTTCTGTGACGGAGCTTGGCGGGGAGCAGTCCGGCCCCACTCTGCCTGCATCACTGAGCCTGGGGGAGAGCAGACCGGCCCCACTGTGTCTGTATCATTGAGCCTGTGGAGAGTTGTGCCTGTTCCACTGTGTCTATATTACTGTTGATGGGGAGGGCAGACCGGCCCCACTGTGTCTGTATCATTGAGCCTGGGGAGAGCAGACAGGCCCCACGGTGTCTAGATAACTGAGCCTGGGGTAGAACAGACCGGCCCCTCTAGATTTCTGTGACGGAGCTTGGGGGAGAGCAGTCTGGCCCCACTCTGTCTGCATCACTGAGCCTGGAGGAGAGCTGCCCGGCTCCAATGTGTCTCAATCACTGAGCTTGGTGCAGAGCAGACTGGTCCCACTGTGTCAGTCTCACGAAGACTGGGGGAGAGCAACTCGGCTCTAATGTGTCTGTACCACTGAGCCTGGGGGAGAGAAGACCGGCCCCACTGTGTCTGCATCACTGAGCGTGTTCGAGAGCAGGCCTTCCCCGCGGTGACAGTACCACTCACACTGGGGGAGAGAAGACTGTCCCCACTGTGCCTGTATCACTGAGCCTGTGTTGAGATGTGCCTGTTCCACTGTCTCTGTATTACAGATCCTGGGGGAGAGATGACCGGCTCCACTGTGTCTGGATCACTGGATTTGGGGAGAGCAGACCGTCCCCACTGTGTCCCTATCACTTAGCCAGCGGAGAGCCGACCAGCCCCACTGTGTCTGTATCACTGACCCTGGGGTAGAGCAGACCGGCCGCACTGTGTCTGTATCACTGACCCTGGGGTATAGCAGACCTTCCCCGCGGTGACAGTATCACTGAGTCAGTGGTATAGCAGAACCTTGCCACGGTGACAGTACCACTGAGACTGGGGGAGAGAAGACTTACCCCACTGTGTCTGTATCACTGAGCCTGTGGAGAGTTGTGCCTGTTCCCCTGTGTTTATATTACTGATGCTGGGGGAGTGCAGACCGGCCCCACTGTGTCTGTATCATTGAGCCTGGGGAGAGCAGACAGGCCCCACGGTGTCTATGTAACTGAGCCTGGGGTAGAACAGACCAGCCCCTCTAGATTTCTGTGACGGAGCTTGCGGGAGAGCAGTCGGGCCCCACTCTGTCTGCATCACTGAGCCTAGGGGAGAGCTGCCCGGCTCCAATGTGTCTCAATCACTGAGCTTGGGGCAGAGCAGACTGGTCCCACTGTGTCTGTCTCACTAAGACTGGGGGAGAGAAGACCAGCCCCACTGTGTCTGTGTCACGGAGCCTGGGGGAGACAAGACCGGCCCCACTGTGTCTGTATCACTGAGCCTGGTGGAGACAAGACTAGCCCCACTGTGTCTGTATCACTGAGCTTGGGGGAGAGAAGACCGGTCCCACTGTGTCTGTATCACTCAGCTTGGGGGAGTGAAGACCGGCCCCACTGTGTCTGTATCACTGAGGTTGGGGAGAGAAGACCGGCCCCACTGTGTCTGTATCACTGAGCCTGGGGGAGTGCAGACTGGAAGCCACCTATCTTCAGATAACTGCCCAGCAGAGGCTTTGTGGCTTGGGGGAGATTTTGTCCAGAGAAGTGACGGGTCAGCATTTCTTGGGATCTGGAGTTGGACCCTTGAGATATTGTTTTTGGTTTCGCTTTGGACAGTGTTTTGTGGGTGTTGACTGTTTTAAAGGCAGCTGGAGAAAACCTGCCAAGCAAGCAGTCACAATAAGTACCCTATTCCATCTCTTTGAGATGTTCTTAGAAGCAATTGTAAGAGATCGAGAAATTGATGCTGCATTCCTATTGAAAGGCCTGCCAGAAACCCCTGTTGTCACATTTCTCTTGGAAAGCCTGTCAAACTGATCTTCAACGTCACCTGGAAAGAAATGTTCCAGCAATGTCCTACTGACAGCCATCTATATGCATTTGTGACACCAAACCAAAAAAGGACAGTTCCACTTAAGTTTAAAGTTTAAAGATACAGCACTGAAACAGGCCCTTCGGCCCACCGAGTCTGTGCCGACCACCAACCACCCATTTACACTAATCCTACACTAATTCCATATTCCTACCACATCCCCACCTATCCCTATATTTCCCTAACACCTACCTATACTAGGGGCAATTTATAACGGCCAATTTACCTATCAACATGCAAGTCTTTGGCATGTGGGAGGAAACCGGAGCACCCGGAGGAAACCCACGCAGACACAGGGAGAACTTGCAAACTCCACACAGGCAGTATCCAGAATTGAACCTGGATCACTGGAGCTGTGAGACTGCTGTGCTACCAACGCACCACTGTGCCACTCTTCTTCTTCTTCTTCTTCGTCTTCTTCTTCTTCTTCTTCTTCTTCTTCTTCTTCTTCTTCTTCTTCTTCTTCTTCTTCTTCTAGTAAGTATTTGCCCAAGGCATTCGTTTTTTATTGTAAGAGAACTCGAAAGAAAACATCTCCATTTTTAAAGTTAACTGTTGTGCGTGTGTGTGTGAGTGAGAGAGAGTGAGTGTGAGAGAGAGAGAGATAGAGAGAGAGAGATGGAAAGGCTGAGGTAAAAAGAGACTTTCATATTTCGCTCTGTGCGTTAATGCTTTGCTTCGTTACTGGTTAAGTCTTGTTTTATAATAAATTGATAATTGTGTTGTTTACAGAGGAAACTTGCTGGGGGAGTTTTATTCTGGGATAAAGAATAGAATATTTGACTGATTGTATCTGTAACTGGGTAAACACAGAAATATATGTTGTGATCTGTGGAGAATTGCAACCAGAAAAGAGAGTGCACTCCTCCTATTTCGGTCGTAACGTGTGAAATGCTTAAATGTTGATGTTCAGAGAGACATCGGTGCCCTCGTACAAGGACTAAAGAAAGTTAGAATGCAGGTACAACAAGCAATTAGGAAGGCAAATGACATGTTGGTCTTTATTACAATGGATTGGAGTACAAGAATAAGAATGGCCTTGCTGCATTTATACAGGGATTTGATGAGACCACACCTAGAGTACTGTGTGCAGTTTTGGTCTCCATATTTAAGGACGTTTCTACTTGCACTGGAGGCGGTCCTGCCCTACATTCTCTGGAGTTTGGAAAATATAGAGATATCTCATTGAAACGTACACGAATCTGAAGGGGCTCGAGAGGATGGTCTCTGAGACGCCGTTTACCCTGGCTACGGAATGTATAACACGGGAGTACATTTTCAAGGCAGAGGGGCGCTCCGTTATGACTCAGACGAGGAAAAGCTCCTTCAATAAAAGGGTTGTGAATCCTTTGAATTCTCTACTTCAGAAGGTGAAGGATGCCCAATCATTCAGCGTGCTTAAAGGTCGAGATAGGCAAATCTATTTTGCCTCTCAGGGAATGAAATGATATGGAAAAGTGGCAGCAAAGTAAGTTCAGAAAGAAGATAAGCCACCATCGCATTGATTGGCGAACAGGCTCGAAGCACTGAATGGTCTGCTCCTGCTCTTATTTGTCATTTGCTTATTTTCTTAGAATAAGAGACAATATTTGTTCTGTTGCTTAAACGTCCTCAGGGCATCTCATTGTTTAATCAATTTTAAAATTAGTATAATGGGGTATTTCATCACATTCTTCAACTGAGCTCTGAACATATTCTGTGTCACAGCATAAATACAAGTATTTATGCAGCAACTCAGGAGCTGAAGCATGAATCCCATTTTCATTAAAAAGGCAGGTAGAATTGCAGAATTATAAACCAACCACCACATGCGTTTCCATATAGAATGCACCATTAACTCTGACCATAGCAGAATGAAATTACCCGAGATAAGGAACAGTAAAATGATGGATTTTCTTCGGTTATCCATTTCTGGGTCTCTGGGGCTCTCTCCACTGCTGTGAGGCCGCAGTCGCCTTCGTGCTCTGCTGGCAAGTATAATGTGTCTGACAGTAAAAACATTGAGTAGTAAAATCAAAACAAATGCGATGCCAGATGTTATAATGCGATGAAAGAACGCAATTGTTCCCCATACTGGTGAAGGCATAATGTCTGTTTTAACACGGCAAAACCAGGGGCTGTTAAAACGGCTATACTGATTTGATAGCAGAAAATACCAGAAAGAACAAAAGAACAAAGATAATTACAGCACAGGAACAGGCCCTTCGGCCCTCCAAGCCTGCACCGATCCAGATCCTCTCTCTAAACATGTCGCCTATTTTCTAAGGTTCTGTATCTCTTTTCTTCCTGCCCATTCATGTATCTGTCTAGATACATCTTAAAAGACTCCATCGTGCCCGCATCTACCACCTCCGCTGGCAATGCGTTCCAGGTGCCCACCACCCTCTGCGTAAAGAACTTTCCACGCATATCCCCCCTAAACTATTCCCCTTTCACTTTGAACTCGTGTCCTCTAGTAATTGAAACCCCCACTCTGGGAAAAAGCCTCTTGCTATCCACCCTGTCTATACCTCTCATGATTTTGTACACCTCAATCAGGTCCCCCCTCAACCTCCGTCTTTCTAATGAAAATAATCCTAATCTGCTCAACCTCTCTTCATAGCTAGCGCCCTCCATACCAGGCAACATCCTGGTGAACCTCCTCTGCACCCTCTCCAAAGCATCCACATCCTTTTGATAATGTGGCGACCAGAACTGTACGCAGTATTCCAAATGTGGCCGAACCAAAGTCCTATACAACTGTAACATGACCTGCCAACTCTTGTACTCAATGCCCCGTCCGATGAAGGAAAGCATGCCGTATGCCTTCTTGACCACTCTATTTACCTGCGTTGCCACCTTCAGGGAACAGTGGACCTGAACACCCAAATCTCTCTGGACATCAATTTTCCCCAGGACTTTTCCATTTACTGTATAGTTCACTCTTGAATTGGATCTTCCAAAATGCATCACCTCGCATTTGCCCTGATTGAACTCCATCTGCCATTTCTCTGCCCAACTCTCCAATCTATCTATATTCTGCTGTCTTTCTCTGACAGTCCCCTTCACTATCTGCTACTCCACCAATCTTAGTGTCGTCTGCAAATTTGCTAATCAGTCCACCTATACTTTCCTCCAAATCATTAATGTATATCACAAACAACAGTGGTCCCAGCACGGATCCCTGTGGAACACCACTGGTCACACGTCTCCATTTTGAGAAACTCCCTTCTACTGCTACTCTCTGTCTCCTGTTGCCCAGCCAGTTCTTTATCCATCTAGCTAGTACACCTTGGACCCCAAGCGCCTTCACTTTCTCCATCAGCCTGCCATGGGGAACCTTATCAAACGCCTTACTGAAGTCCATGTATATGACATCGACAGCCCTTCCCTCATCAATCAACTTTGTCACTTCCTCAAAGAATTCTATTAAGTTGGTAAGACATGACCTTCCCTGCACAAAACCATGTTGCCTATCACTGATGAGCCCATTTTCTTCCAAATGGGAATAGATGCTATCCCTCAGTATCTTCTCCAGCAGCTTCCCTACCACTGACGTCAGGCTCACCGGTCTATAATTACCTGGATTATCCCTGCTACCCTTCTTAAACAAGGGGACAACATTAGCAATTCTCCAGTCCTCCGGGACCTCACCCGTGTTTAAGGATGCTGCAAAGATATCTGTTAAGGCCCCAGCTATTTCCTCTCTCGCTTCCCTCAGTAACCTGGGATAGATCCCATCCGGACCTGGGGACTTGTCCACCTTAATGCCCTTTAGAATACCCAACACTTCCTCCCTCCTTATACCGACTTGACCTAGAGTAATCAAACATCTGTTCCTAACCTCAACATCCGTCATGTCCCTCTCCTCGGTGAATACCGATGCAAAGTACTCGTTTAGAATCTCACCCATTTTCTCTGAGTCCAAGCATAACATTCCTCCTTTGTCCTTTAGTGGGCCAATCCTTTCTCTAGTTACCCTCTTTCTCCTTATATATGAATAAAAGGCTTTGGGATTTTCCTTAACCCTGTTTGCTAAAGATATTTCATGACCCCTTTTAGCCCTCTTAATTCCTCGTTTCAGATTGGTCCTACATTCCCGATATTTTTTCAAAGCTTCGTCTTTCATCAGCCGCCTAGACCTTATGTATGCTTCCTTTTTCCTCTTAGCTAGTCTCACAATTTCACCTGTCATCCATGGTTCCCTAATCTTGCCATTTCTATCCCTCATTTTCACAGGAACATGTCTCTCCTGCACGCTAATCAACCTCTCTTTAAAAGCCTCCCACATATCACATGTGGATTTACCTTCAAACAGCTGCTCCCAATCTACATTTCCCAGCTCCTGCCGAATTTTGGAATAGTTGGCCTTCCCCCAATTTAGCACTCTCCTTTTTGGACCACTCTCGTCTTTGTCCATGAGTATTTTAAAGCTTACGGAATTGTGATCACTATTCCCAAAGTAGTCCCCTACTGAAACTTCAACAACCTGGCCGGGCTCATTCCCCAACACCAGGTCCAGTATGGCCCCTTCCCGAGTTGGACTATTTACATACTGCTCTAGAAAACTCTCCTGGATGCTCCTTACAAATTCTGCTCCATCTGGACCTCTAACACTAAGTTAATCCCAGTCAATGTTGGGAAAATTAAAATCTCCTATCACCACCACCCTGTTGCTCCTACATCTTTCCATAATCTGTTTACATATTTGTACCTCTATCTCACGCTCGCTGTTGGGAGGCCTGTAGTACAGCCCCAACATTGTTACCGCACCCTTCCTATTTCTGAGTTCTGCCCATATTGCCTCACTGCTCGAGTCCTCCATAGTGCCCTCCTTCAGCACAGCTGTGATATCCTCTTTGACCAGTAATGCAACTCCTCCACCCCTTTTACCTCCCTCTCTATCCCGCCTGAAGCATCGATATCCTGGGATATTTAGTTGCCAATCATGCCCTTCCCTCAACCAAGTCTCAGTAATAGCAATAACATCATACTCCCAGGTACTAATCCAAGCCCTAAGTTCATCTGCCTTACCTACTACACTTCTTGCATTAAAACAAATGCACCTCAGACCACCAGTCCCTTTATATTCATCATCTGCTCCCTGCCTGCTCTTCCCCTTAGTCACACTGAATCAGGGGATCGTCCCAGGTGATGTCTTTTAAACAGCTCAGCACAGTCACTG
The DNA here is from genome assembly GCF_036365525.1 of Heterodontus francisci. Classification (NCBI taxonomy): domain Eukaryota; kingdom Metazoa; phylum Chordata; class Chondrichthyes; order Heterodontiformes; family Heterodontidae; genus Heterodontus; species Heterodontus francisci. The sequence goes on from NW_027140566.1 coordinate 1,642,728, forward strand.
CTCCAAGAACCACATCAGCTGTCTTCTCTTTGCAATATCTAGTTTTTAACTTCTGGCAACAAATGGCCACAAATCGATTAAAGGTGAAAGCGACTGTGAACCAGACCGAACCGTCCGTTGCTGCATAAAGCAGGGTGGCATGGATATTACATGCACGGATGCAATAAAGTGGGAGAAATGCTTCCTGATAACGAATTGGAATGTGCCGTAAAATCATGTCGAGGATAATGACCAGTAGATCCGCCGCAGCCCTGGCCACCAGGTAACGAGTGACACATTTGGAGAGACCGCACTTTCCTCGAGACAGGATTGCTATCGTCACTAGGTTAACTGTGTGGGAGGGAAATGGACAGGGAAATTATACATCAAGCTGAAAGCAATTGTTCCAGTGTGACTGCGTACATATTGAGATTTGAAAATCTGTTACTGTGTCAAATGATATAATAAAATGCTTTTGCATGTGGCAGGGTTATCTGCTGCAGCATTGATAGTCATTCAATGACGTCAGCCATTTAACCATAAAAGTTATTATCTGGGATGAGGTGACATATGAACATGAACAGTCGAAATGAATGAAAGATGCGGCTGAGATGCTGGTGTATTTAATGCTCCACCAAAATAAACAAATAAATAACCAAATAATATCTCAGTGTCACAGGAAAAATAAGGACTACAGGAGCGTGGCTTCCATTCGGAAATGTCAGCATGTGTTCACAAACCATAGTTAGTGCAAGCGATTAAGCCCAGGCTGTTGATGTTGGTCATTCACCAATGACTGTGGGTTTGAATGAGGCAATCAGCCCAGTTTCCTGTTCCTTGTCATTTGCCAGCGATGCTGTGTCAGATTGAGGAATCAACTTCTGTTGTTGGCCCTGATCAATCGGCAATGACCCAGTAAACATTGGGGGGAGGGGGAGGAGAATGAACATAGCTTGCTGCTTGTGGTATTTTTACAGTAACCGTGGTCTAGTGTGGGGATGAGCTTTGGATCTTTCTCCTTCTTATTCGTCATTGACACTTGGTTTGTGTAGGGGAACTCGGTCCTGCATCCTGCTCCTCATCTTTGCCGAGTGATTTCTGTGTTAGCGTGGGGTAATCGGTCTAGGAGTGTGCTCCTCATCCTTATTGAGTGACCCTGCATTGGTGTGGGAAAGCAGTCCATGTTCCTGCTCCAGATCTTTACCCACTGAATCAGGGGATCGTCCCAGGATCCTGTGAATTATCTTTAGCCAGTGACACTGGGTTATGCGACAGTATGTCCTTCCTTCTCACTCTGCAATGAAGTGTATTAATCTAGCATTCACCTGTCAATAATTGTTCAGTTACACCTTTGGAAATGCGATTGTGCATGGCTGTTTTTAATGGATTGTGCGTGGCATGATGTCCCTGAAGTAACATGACTTCATTTGCACTGCTTGAAAATGGGCATATAACAGGTGGCCAATATAACACCGCTCATTTACCTCCACCGCCCAAGACGTTTATTTAACCAAGAAAACGGGAGCTGGCTTGGAAAATTAAACAGTGAATCAAGTGTGGATGGAGAAACAAAACTTGGCTGCAAGACCTCTTGTGAGCATTGGAGGACCTCCGTGGAACTGTAAATGCAAGAAGTGCATAAGTCCAACAGAGGAGAGGAGAAACTGATTGAAGCTAGATGAGGTTCAGATGCAATTGTGCTTTCTCAAACAACTTTTGGAAAAAAAAATCCAATTATTTTTGAATAACTGCAGAATCTGATGGTTCAATATGATAAAAATATATTCTGTACTAGCACATTGTATGTTTACATTCTCAGTAATGTTTCTGTTGTAATACACTACACTGAGGTGTCAGAAACTATCTGAAAGACAGTAAAAGGCCGAATGAATTCTTGTCACCATTCAGGGATAATTGGACAAGTTTCAAAACAGCGACGTTACCAAATCAATGTATTATTCACAATACCATGGTGATAATCTGGAGCATTTACACTAAAGCAGACATTGACAGCATCGAAATTGAATTGTTGGACAGTTTGTGAGATTCCCTCACGTGCAACAGGTTTGCAGGACAGAATTCAAATTATTTCAAAGCAATATTTGGAAATTAAGTCACCGGAAAATCTTTGAAAAATAATTACCTGCGTCCCGAAGTTAACTTACAGGAAGGGAAATAAAGAGGGTAATTCTCCATCAGACTGGCAGGAAAAGCAGTAGTCTGATGGATTTTGGGTGACAGTTATCGGTTTGTTATTGCATTCAGTAACGGATATAATTTTGTTCCTGTGTCATGGTTTTCTGCTGGAGGCACGGATTGAATAAAATGATAACGATGGGACTGAGAAATAAATCAACAAACAGGTACTTCTGCGGGAGTCAGGAGAGGATGCGACATACGAAATGAAGCGGATTAAATTAAATATGATAAATAATAGCCGAACAGTAAATCAGCAGCCCAGGAAATATTGAGAAGAGTAACAGTGTTCAGGAGGTATATTTTCAACATTCTCTCAGGTCTATTCATGACATGGTCATCAAACCTGCAGACAAGGGTGGTGCTGTTGTCGTATGACGTACCGACCTCGACGTTGCAGAAGCTCAACGCCAACTCACGGAAACTTATTCCTCCTCATCTGGACCATGACCCCACCACCGAACATCAAGATTTCAGACTTTTTAGATTTAGGGATACAGGACTGAAACAGGCCCATCGGCACACTGAGTCTGTGCAGACCATTAACCACCCATTTTATACTACTCCTACACTAATCCCACATTTCTACCACATCCTCACCTGTCCCTATATTCCCCTACCACCTACTTATACTAGGGGCAATTTTAATGGACAATTTACCTATCAACCTGCAATTCCTTTTGGCTGTGGGAGAAAACCGGAGCACCCAGAGGAAACCCACGCAGCCACAGGGAGAACATGCAAACTCCACACAGGCAGCACCCAGAATTGAATCCAGGTCGCTGGAGCTGTGAGGCTGCGGTGCTAACCACAGCCACCTTCCAAAGGACTGTCACTGATCTCATCTCCTCTGGAGATCCTTTCTCTACAGCTTCCAACCTAATAGTCCCACAACCCCGGACAGCCCGCTTCTACCTCCTTCCCAAAATCCACAAACGGGGCTGTCCTGGCAGACCCATTGTGTCAGCCTGCTCCTGCCCCACTGAACTGATTTCTTCCTATCTAGACTCTATCTTTTCTCCGCTAGTCCCGTCTCTTCCCACCTACATCCGTGACTCTTCTGACGCCCTACATCATTTTGACAATTTTTCCAGTTCCCTGATCCCAACCGCCTCCTCTGCACTATGGACGTCCAATCGCTCTACACCTCCATCCCCCACCAGGATGGTTTGAGGACTCTCCGCTTCTTCCTGGAACAGAGGCCCAACCAGTACCCATCCACCACCACCCTACTCTGGATGGCTGAAATTGTTCTCACATTGCACAACGTCTCCTTCAACTCCACGCACTTCCTTCAAGAAAAAGCTGTCGCTATGGGTACCCGCATGGGTCCCAGTTATGCCTGCCTTGTTGTGGGATATGTCGAGCATTCTTTGTTCCAGTCCTACTCAGGCCCCCTCCCCCAACTATTTTTTCTGGTACATTGATGACAATCGGTGCCGTTTCCTGCTCCCACCCCGAACTGGAAAACTTTATCAACTTTGCTTCAATTTCCACCGTTCTCTCACCTTTACATGGTCCATCTCTGACACGCCCCTTCCCTTCCTCGATTTCTCTGTCTCCATCTCTGGGGATAGGTTGTCTACTAATATCCATTATAAGCACAACGACTCCCACAGCTACCTGGACTACACTTCTTCACACCCTACCTCCTGTACGGACTCCATTCCATTCTCCCAATTTCTCCATCTCCGGCGCATCTGTTCTGATGATGCTAACTTCCATGAAGGTGCTTCTGATATCACCTTCTTTTTCCTCAACCGAGGATTTCCCCCCACTGTTGTTGTTGCGGAACTCAATCGTGTCCGGCCCATTCCCCTCACCTCTACCCTCACCCCTTCCCCTCCCTCCCAGAACCGTGACAGGGTTCCCCTTATCCTCACATTTCACCCCATCAGCCTCCATATCCAAAGGATAATCCTCCGCCATTTCCGCCACCTCCAGCGTGATGCCACTACCAGTTGCATCTTCCCCTCCCTTCCCCTGTCAGCATTCTGAAGGGATCGTTCCCTCCGTGACACCCTGGTCCAATCCTCCATTACCCCCACCAACTTGTCCCCGTCCCATAGCACCTTCCCCTGCAATCGCAGGAGCTGTAATACCTGCCCATTTACCTCATCTCTCCTCACTATCCCAGGCCCCAAACACTCCTTTCAGGTGACGCATTGATTTACTTGTACTTCTTTCAATGTAGTATGCTGTATTCGCTGCTCATAGTGTGGTCTCCTCTACATTGGATAGGCCAAGCGCAGACTGGGTGACTGCTTTGCGGAACATCTCCACCCAGTCCGCAAGCAGGACCCTGAGCTTCCGGTTGCTTGCCATTTCAACACTCCCCCCTGCTCTCATGCTCACATCTCTGTCCTGGGATTGCTGCAGTGTTCCAGTGAAAATCAACGCAAGCTCGAGGAATAGCATCTCATCTACCGAAAGGCACACTACTGCCTGCCGGACTGAACATTGACGTCAATAATTTAAGACCATGACAGCCCCCCATTTACTTTCATTTTTAGTTATTTTTTCTTTTTTTTTTTGCATTCTTTGTTACATTTTTTGTCAATTTTTTTGCATTTATTTCATTTCATCTTACTTTGTTCAGTTTGCTTACCCACTTTTTTTCAGGTTTGTACTTGCTGCTGTTCAATATTCAGTGTATTAACACCTAATCTGTACTGATGCTTTGTCTTTCAACACACCATTAACATATTGTTTGCCTTTGACCTTTTGGTCAGCTATGTGGCCTGGTCCAATCTAGACCTCCTTTGTTATCTCTTGCCCCACCCCCACCTCACTTGCTTATAACCTGTGACTTTTCTAATATTTGTCAGTTCCGAAGAAGGGTCACTGACCCAAAACGTTAACTCTGCTTCTCTTTTCATAGATGCTGCCAGACCTGCTGAGTGGTTCCAGCATTTCTTGTTTGTAGTTCAGCATTGTTGTTTTTGTTTGTTTTTCTTGCTCTGGATGGAATCGCACATTGCTGTTGTGCAGTGTTCAGTATTTGCATCATTTTACTGAAATCGATTATTGACGTGGACTTATGAACACAGGGCAACATTTCGAAATTTGCCACTGACAGGCAGTGTGGAACTGAAGTTGAAAGTGATGAAGAGGGTAGTAAATTTCAAAAGGACACTGCCAGGCGAGTGAAATGGGCGGATACATGGAAGATGGCATTCAGTGCAGAAAACTCAAAGACATTGATGGTGTGGGCTTGTCTGCAAAAACTAAAATTTCAAACTTTGAAGGAGGCATGAATAATAGAAATGCCAATATGCACTGAGAATGATAGTGGAAGGCATCAGAGGACTTTGACAGTCTGGCTAAATGAGCAGACACCTGCAAGTTGCAATTCAGAATTTGGTGGCACAGTGGTTTGCACCGCGGCCTCACAGCTACAATGAGCTGTGTTCAGTTCTGGATACTGCCTGTGCAGAGTTTGCAAGTTCTCCCTGTGTCCGCGTGCATTTCCGCCGGGTGCTCTGGTTTCCTCCCACAGCCAAAGACTTGCAGGTGAATCGGTAAATTTGCCATTGTAAATTGCCCCTAGTGTCGGTAGGTGGTAGGAGAATGGTGGGCATGTGATAGGGAATATGGGGTTAATGTTGGATTAGTATAAATGGGTGGCTGTTGGTCGGTAAAGACGCGCTGGGCAAAGGGCCTGTTTCAGTTTTGTATCTCTAAATAAATAAATAAACCATGAAACATAATTGATACATTTGGGTAGGCAGTAAGAGGACAAGCAATATAAACCATGTGACTTTTTTTTAAATTCTAGGACAGTAGAAAAATAAAGTTGAATATTTAGAAAGAAATGTTAAACGTAAATAAATGATTGGGTGTGCACTAGTTTAGGGTATTGCGTACAATTCTGAGCACATAGGAACATATGACAATCCAGAAAAAGAGGAGGAGGCCATTTATCTCTTCAGCCTGCCTTCCATTCTGTGAGACCATGGCTTAACTACGACCTAACTTGATATATCTCCCTTCATCCCACATCCATCAATACATTTCAATAACACACTTCTATCAATATCAGGCTTAATTTTGTTAATTGATCCAGTAGAAATTGACTTGTGCAGAAGAAACTTCAAAAGTCTCCCACCCTTTGTGCGTAGTAATGTTGCAAAGTTTCATTCTTGAAAAGTCAAGCTAATTTTTTTTTCATGGGTAGCAAGCATCGCTGGCAAGGCGAGCCTCGATTGTCCATCCAGAGTTATCCTTGAAAAGGTGGTAGTGAGCCGCATTCTCGACCAACGCACTCCTTGTGATGTAGGTGCACATACGATGCTGTTTGGGAGAGATATCCAGGATATTGACCCAGAGATAGTGGAGGAATGTGATACAGTTTCATGTCAGGATGATGTGTGACTTGGCAGCTAACTGGCAAGTGGTAGTTTTCTCCTTCGTGTGTTGCCCTTGCTCTTTTAGGTGCTTGAGTTTGTGAATTTAAAAGGTGCTGTCGAAGGACGAATGGCAAGTTGCTGCAGTGCATCTTGCAGCTGGTACTCACTGCTGCCACTGTGTGATAGCAGTGGGAGGACTGATGGTTTAAAGTAATGGATGGGCTGCCGATGTATAGGATTGCTTTGTCTTGGATATTATTGAGCTGCTTTCGTGTTGTTTGATTTGTAGCCCTTCAGAACGTGCAAATTATTTCGTAACACTCCTATCTCTTGCTTTGTAAATTGTGCACAGGCCTTGGAGAGTCCGGAGGTGAGGCACTCGCGAAAGAATTTCCAGCCACTGACCTGAAATTGAAGTTATTGTGTTTATAAGGCTGGTACAGTTAGTTTTCTGGTCAACTACAATGGTCAGAGTCTTGATGTTGGGGCATTTGGGCATGGTAATTGCGTTGACCGTCAAGAAAATGTGGCCAGATTGAGTCTTGTTGGAGATCATCATTACCTGACACTTGTGTGGCATGTATGTTACTTGCTAGATATTAGTCCAAGCTTGAATATTATCCAGATATTGCTGAATGTAGGCACGGTTGGCTAACATAACTCAAGAGGTAAAATGGTACTGAACACTGTGAACCAATTAGTGAACACTCCAAATTCAGGCCTTATGATGGAGATAAGTTCATTTATGCAGCAGATGAAGATGCTTAAGGCGAAGAAACAACCCTGAGGAACTCGGGAAACGATGTCCAGATACTGAGATGATTAGCATCCAAATACCAATAGCATCTTCCTCTGCTCTCGGTCAGACTATAACCAACCGACAGTTTCCATTTGATTCTAATTAACTTCACTTTTGTTCATTCTCCTTGATGCTGCAGTCGGTCAAGTGGTTCCATGTTGACAAGGGAACCACTCTCACCTTGACCTCCTGATTCAGATTCTTTGTGCATGTTTATACAGGGCTGTAACCATATCTGGAACTGACTGGCCCCGTCAGAATTCAATCTGAGCATCAGTAAGTGGAATATTGCTGAATAAATTCTGCTCGAAAGCACTGTTGACGATACCTTCCATCAAGGTACTGATGATTAAGATTAGACTGACTGGGTACTTGGATGTTCCTACATTTTGTTGACAGGACATATTTGGGTAATTTTCCACATTGTTGGGCAGATGCCAATGTTGTAGCTGCACTAGAACGGCATGGCTCGCACCGACCTAGGGCTGAATTTAGTGTCGGCGTGGAAGCCTGTTTTGGTGGCATAGGCGGACACATAATTGCAACACAGAAATTTGATGTTGTGTCATTAGTTACTGTTTTTTTTCCAATGGTGGGAAAGCACAACGGTGGATTTTAAATATAACTAAAACTTGATACTGATTTAATGATGGTTGAGTGATTCTGTGAATGGCGGGTGGCATTTACGTCCCTCTGGATTTATGACAAGTAAAACCTGGCAGTACTGAATCGAAGGTGCACATTGCAGTGAGCAGTAGGCAGCTCAGAACATTTCTGCATTGGAGAAGAGGCTGATTTGGAGATGATTGTTGGACTGCATTTATATGTGCACTGAAATGGAGAGGGGTACCGGGAGCTCTGCCAGTATGTCTGGGGTACGGCGGGCTCTGAACGAAGGTTTCAGCACTCGGGGCTCTGTGAGGGGCCCAGGGTTCTGGAGCTCGGGGAAATGCCGGGGGAACTGAATGCTTTGCAAGTGGATACGGAGTTCTGGGGACTCTGTAGGGAGCCCGGGGTACCATGGACTCTGCAACAGACTCTTTGGTTACTGGGGGCTCTTCACGAGTATCTAGAGTATGAGTGCTTTGCAGTGGGTTCCAGGGATCTGGGGGCTGTACAAGGGACCTAAGAGTGAATTTGATTATGTTTGTTCGGGATCAGTATAGGGTTCGCAAACTGTTGTGTGATGTGCCTGCTTACTCACGCTACTGGAACCGAAGATGGGCCATTATTAAGGTTGGTATTTTCGTCCATCAGCCGCTCCACAGGCAGAATTGTGACTTCCTCCGGTACCAATGCATGAGGCCAAATAGGTTGAGCAATGAGCAAACAATGTCCCTAATTCTGGCGTACAAATCTTTAGTACTACAGCCAGGATGTTGCCAGGACCCATAGCCATCGCCGTATCAAGCAGAAAACATTCAGCTGTTTCTTGCTCTGATGTAAACTAAATTGCTTTGGTGAAAGACTGACATCTATGATGATGAGGACGTCAGAAGGAGGCCGAGATGGATCATTCACGTGGTACTTCTGCCTGAGGATGATTGCAATGTTTCAACGCTGTTTTTACACTGACATACTGGGCTGAAAAACCCATTATGCTGGAGATATTTGTGAATGTTCCTCTTCTGGTTAGTCACTTAAATGTCGACCATTCATCACAACTGGATGTGGCTGGACTGCAGATCTTTGATTAGTTGGTTGTGAGATCTATTAACTTTTTCTTAGCAAGTCTGCTTCTTATTGAACAAGGGTTGGTCCCCTGGCTTGATGATATCAGGAGAGTGAACGATATGCCATGCCGTGAATTTACAGATTGTGCAGCAACAACATTCCACGACTGCTAGTGGTGCAAATAACCTCATGGATGTTCTGAGCTGATAGATATGTTCTGAATCTTTTCACTATGCCCCTAGACCTAGATTTCCCAAGCAGCTGAAACAGTTTCTTTCTTTCTTTCTTTCTTTCTACCCTATCTTTTCCATCTGACAAGTTGTTAAAATTCAGTGTGCGTTGTAATTTCGAGGGAATACACTCACACTCCGCACCCCGGTTTTTGTAATCTTTCCATGTAATTTACGAATTGAAGTCCAGTTACCATTCTTGTAAATCTACTCTGCACACCCTCTGTCGTCAATTTATGTACCTTTCCTAAGTTGTGGTCCTGAGAACTGCTCATAGAATACCCAGTATTGTCTAGCCAAGGCTTTGTACAACTCAAACAGGTATTCTTCACCCTGGTACTCTATCACTCGAAATATAATGCTCAACATTCCATTCTTTTTGATTACTTTCTGTGCTTGTTCACTATACTTTTATGATCTGTGTACCTGGACCCCAGGTTCTTGCCATAGTTGTAACGTTTCAGCATTTATAAATAACCTGTTCTATCCTATTTCGGATAAAAGTGGAGGACGTCGCATTTGTACACATTGAAATATAATCCGAACAGTTTTGTCCATTCACTTAATGTGTCAATATATCTTTGTAATTTTACCATCCGACCATAAGTACGAAGATATGAATTAGGAGCAGGGGTAGGCCACTCGGTCCCACCAGCCTGCTTTGTCATTCAATAAGTTCATGGCTGAACTGATTACTTCACATTTCCACCTTCCCCCATAACATTCCACCCTTTGCTTATCAAGAATCTGTTTACCTTTGTCTCAAAAATATTCAAAGACCCTACTTCCACCACTTTTTGTGGAAGAGAATTCCAAAAGACTCACGACCCACTGAGAGAAGAAAAAAATCTCCTAATCTCTGGCTTAAATGCGCGCCCCCTTATTTTTAAACAGTGACCCCCCGCTCCCACTTCCAGATTCTAGAATATATGCATCATTCTATTAATATGAATTTATTTGCCTGAAACAGTGAGAGAGAGAAAAGAGAGAGTGAGAGATGGGAATAAAAATGGTGGGAGAGAGGGAACGACAGTGTAAGATAGAGTGAGGAAGGAATTAATTTCAGAAAGATAATTAGATGAATAATTGAAGGGGGAAGGTGTGTGCAACTGTGGAAAAAGGAAGGCTAATGGAAATTACTGAAGAGGTAAGACCGTGGATGAATTTGAATAAATATATGATACTCTTAAACTCAAGACTCTGGTGGATCTGGAGTAGTGTATCTCAGTGAGCACATAGGTAAGGGATGAATGGGACGTGGTTTAAGGTGGCATATAGATGCAGAGTTTTTGATGAGGTCTGCTGCATGTAGGCCGTGCAGCTTAGACAATTCTGGACGTAGAAAAGGCATGGATAAGCCTTTCAGAAGCAGACAGGCTGATGGGAGGAAAGGGCAATATTCTGGAGGGGGTAGTAGGCACGATTCATGTTCTGGAACTATACCAATTCAGAACTCATCTTAAGGCCAAATGGAATGCTGAACTTAACAACAGTCTGGTTGAATCTCCGGCAGTGGGCAGTGCCTGCAATGGAGTAAATGAATAGTGAACAGAATTTATGATTTCGGACGGAAAGGGTGATCTTTTAGGGGCGGTACAGTGAGGCAGTGGTTAGCATCGCAGCCTCACAGCTCCAGATGTTCGCTTCTTGGTACTGCCTGTTTGGAGATTGAAAGTTCTCCCTATGACCATGTGGGTTTTCGCTGGGTGCTCCGGTTTCTTCCCACAGCCAAAAGACTTGCAGGTGATCAGTAAATTGGTCATTGTAAATTGCCCCGAGTGTAGGGAGGTGGTTGGGAATATGGGCTTACTGTAGGGTTCGGATAAATGGGTGTTTGTTGGTCAGCACAGACACGGTGGACCAAAGGGCCTCTTTGAGTGCTGTATCTCTAAATAAAAGTAAAATAAATGAACAAAGTGATAGCTTTGGGCTGCCCAAGTTTTAAATGGAAAGATCAGTAACACAGTGAACCTTGATATACAGATCTAATAGCAGAACAAAGGGACATACCAGAGACATCACAAACAGCACTGAGAGTAGAGAAAATAACAAGAACAGCTCAGCATGATTTTAGAACTAAAAGTTGGACATAGATACATTGACACCAACACCAGCGAGGATGGGATAATAAATCTTTTGAATAATCAGAAGGCCATAATAGAATCGATGATCTAATTTCATCCACGCATAATATGCCGAAAGATAGACAACCTCAGAGGAGAAACTCCTCCTCATTGTTGCAACGTTCCAATCAACTGTTTTTAGATTCTGATCCATTGTTGTAATTCTACCAAATACTATTCTCAGATTCCAGACAATTGTTCTAATATTCCACACTCAATTCTATTTTCTCCCTTTCATTGAAGAAGCAGAGGTGATGCTGCCGAACACATTGAAAGCTGTCCCTTATTAATAGAAGAGGGAAACCTTGCAGTGATACAACTGGGTCCCATGGAGATTAACAGTAATTACAGACACTGAACAAACAGGATCGATTAACCCTCTTCAATCCAGCACGATGCACAATAAAGTAAAATACTTAGAGACTTTGGATGGAATATATGTGAATTACCGATGGAAGGAGTGTTGGAAACAGTGTAAGCACTGCAAACAATCGCTCCAATTCTCCATGGATATGGGAATGGTCCCGGAGAACTTGAGGGTTGCAACTGGTGCACACTGTTTAATAAAAGAAGAGATGAATAAACCCTGTAATTACAGGTAGGTAGCCTAACATCGCAGGCACGGAAATTTCTGGAGGTCATAGGCCATCACAAAATATTTCTGGCTTGGTAAAACATCACTACGACATGTAAGACAGCACAGATGTAATCGAATTATCTGATGAAGTAACCGACTGGGCTGTTAAGAGTAATGAGTGTTAGGTTATCTATATGGCTGACAATAGTCATGTGACAAAAGTCCATTTAATGACCTTCTATGAAAACCGTGACTGTGGCTATGACAATGGCCAAGGAACAAAGCTAAAGAAGAGGAGTGGTGAACAGTTCTAAAAACTGGAAGGGACGATACTGTAATGTTCCCAGGGAATGAACCACTGTTCTGCTATATACATATATTAATGAAATGGACTTATGTATCAGGGCACAATTTCAGTAGTTGAGATGGCAGGAGGTCGAAAATGTCGGAAACAATGTTCTGGTAGGATCAGCCTTTAGTAGGACATAGACAAACTGGTGAAATGACCTGGCAAATGGCAGATGTAATGCAATACATAAAATATTGGAATGAATCATTTTGTCAGGTATAATGAGGGAAGTCAATATAAAGTGAACTGCACAATTTTAAAGATGGTACAGTAAAACAAATTGTAGACTTGAGTGTGCATGTAAGCACATCTTTTAATGTTAAGAGAAGTTGCAAAGGCACACTCAATCTTTATCCTTGTGAATAGACTCATGGAGTACCACAGCAAGAAACTTATGCTAAAAGTTAATAAATCACCAGTTAGGCCCTGGCTGAATTATTGCATCAAATTCCCGGAACCACACTGCAGGAAAGAGGTCAAGAGGGTGCAGAGGGTCCGAGTATGGTATCAGGACACGATATTAAGGTGATTGACACACAGCCTTAGAGGATATGAGGCAGTTTTATTTTATTCAGTGAGTTGTTCTGATCTGGAATCCACCAGCTGAAAGGGTGGTAGAAGCAGATTCAATAACAATTTTTAAAATCGGCCTGGATAATTGCTGACACAGCAGTGGGGACGGTGGTGATTGTGTGTATGTGTGTGTGTGTGTGTTTGTGTGTGCGTGCGTATGTTCGTGTGTGTGTGGGCGGGGGAGGAAATTGATTTACCAGGTGATGGAAAATAACAGGCAAATACATCTAATTGGAACGTTCTTTCAAATAACCAGAACAGATACGATGGGCCGAATGATTCTATTATTTTATTGCAACAGCAGCCCTTGAGACCTTATTTCATGTGTACAGTTGACATTCTGCCGTTTTTGATCCAAATGTTAATCTTTACTCGGATACATGCGACAGCAGGAAATAAAACATAAAGGGTATTTGAGAAACGTTTTGTTAACAATTTCTTTAGCAGAGAGTAATGCTCCGCTATGATCATAGGCCTCAACTGATTTATAGAGTCATAGAGTCGTGCAGCATAGAAACAGGCCCTTCGGCACACCGCTTCCATGCCGACCATAATGCCTATCTATACTAATCCCACCTGCCTACATTAATTCCATATCCCTCTATGCCTTGCTCATTGAAGTACCTGTCCAGATGCCTCTTAAATGTCGCTACTGTTCCTGCCTCCACCACATCCTCACGGACATCATTCCAGATGCCAACAACACTTTGGGTGTAAGATTTACCCCTTTGATCACTTTTAAACCTCCTTCCTCTCTCCTTCAATCTATGCCCTCTAGTTCTAGTCACCCCTACCACGGGAAACAGACTCTGGCTATCTACCCTATCTATGCCTCTCATAATTTTATATATCTTTACCATATCCCCTCTCAGCCTCCTTCTCTTCAAGGAAAACAGACCCAGCCTATCCAATCTCTCTTTCTAACTCAAGCTCTCCAAACCAGGCAACATCCTTGTGAATCTAGTCTGCATCCTCTCTAGCTTACTCACATATTCCCTGTAGTGCGGCGACTAGAACTGCACATAATACTCCAAATGCGGCCTAACCAATGTGTTGTACAACTGTAACATGACGTCCCAACTCTTGTACTCAATGCCTTGGCCGTTGAAGGCAAGCATGCCATCCACCTTCTTCACCACCCCGTCTATCTGTGTTGTCACTTTCAGGGAACTATGTACTTGCACCCTAAGGTCTCACTGCTCAAGAACACTTCCCAGGGTCCTGCCATTCACTGTCTATGTCCTGCCCTGGTTTAGTTCCCAAAATGCATCACTTCACACTTGCCTGCATTAAATTCAATTTGCCGATCCCTTGCCCACTTTCCCAGTTGATCTCTCTCCTGTTGTAATCTTAGACAACCTTATTCACTGTCCATCATACCACCAATTTTGGTGTCATTGGCAAACTTACTAATCATGCCCCTTACATTTTAATTAACAATTTACAAAATCATTGATTTTATTCCTATTTAATTTTTTGTTCATTGGTTCTCGACATATGGGTGACATTGGCAGGATCTGCAACCTTTGCACATCCCTCGTTACCGTGAGTAAATGGTGGTCCTTAATCTGGAACCGCTGCAGTCCTTATGGGCAAGGAGCTTTCACAATACAGTCACAGAAGGAATATCAGAGGGCTAGAGTGGATGGTCCTTGAAATACGGTACAGAGATTATGAGAAACGATGAGCCTGTCCCTGCAAGCAGTGCACAAAATTGGTGCTGCTTGATCATTTGCATGATTGAGCTGTGCAGCCAGGGCTGAGCTTGCTGCTTCGTGACTGCAAACCTCAACAAGTTCGGACCAGACCAGCAGTATGTAAAGCCAACCTGCACTACTTTTTAAAGGTGATATATATTCGAGCGGCAGCAGGGGCTGGAACATTTTGGATAACATTTTGAAGACTGCAGGAAAGAACTGGCATGGTGCAATGGACAGGACGGCATGCTCCCAGGTTTTAGAATGTTGCACTGGAGTTGCTGGTGTTGGAGGTGGACTGGAGGCGCATGGGGCCATGGAAGTTAATGCACCTGTGTGGCACCGAGGATCGAGATGCAGTGCAACAAGAAGTTTGAAGACTCGCACAAGTGGTCAAGCTCACAGAATGCATCGACATATGTCACTACCTAGCAACTACACAACCAGCCTCATGCACTAATCCACTCACCGCACCTCGTTCACTCACTTCTGAACAATCTATATCAAATATGACTCAAAGTAAAGCCTAGCTACCCGACGAGAACCAGATCAAACCCGACTACATGTGTCGGGTTTGGTTTGGTTCGGGTCGGGTCTACAGTCTGTGTCCAGCATTCAGGCTTGGGTCGGGTCGGTCTGCACTGCTCTGTTTCGCTTCGGCAGCCTTGGTGACTGGAACATTGAGACCGTCTCTGCGGGAGATGGGACCCGTGAAGGCTGGACGAGTTGCAACTGAACAGAGCTGGGACTGAGTTCCTTGCGGCACGTTTTGCTAGTGCTGTTGGGAAGGCTTTAAAACAGTTTGGCGGGGGATGGGGACCTGAGGGGATAAGAAAGTAGAGGGAGTGGCAATTTTGGACAAGAAAGCTCTTACAGCTGTGAGGGGGGGTGGGTGGATGATATGTTGGAAGGTTCATGAAATGAGGGCATATGGATTGAGCTAAGGACAAAACAAAAAGGGGCAATCACTGTGCTGGGAATGTACAACAAACCCCCAAACAGTCAGGGGGAGATAGAAGAGCATATTTTGAGGCAACTCTCTGAGAAGTGTAAGTACAGTAGGGCAGTAAAGAGTAAGGGATTTTGACTACCCGCAAATAACTGAGGTAGTTTACGTGTGAAAGGGGTTGAAGGAAGAGAATTCTTTCAGAGCATTCAGGAGAACGTTTCTGGCCAGTATGAAACAAGACCAGTAAGAAAGGGTACAGTTGTCGACTAAGTTTTAGTAAATAAAGATGGACAGGTGGGAGGAGTGGCAGTAGGGATTATTTTGTTGGTAGTGATCAAAATTCGGTTAGTTTTAACATAATTATCGAAAAGGACAGATATAGAACAGGGGTTAGATTTCTCAATTGCGGCAAGGTCAATTTTACGAAACTGAGGATTGATTTCGTGAATGTCGACTGGAAACAAGTACTTGAAGGTTATTCAGTGTTAGAGCAGTGGGAGGCATTCAAAGGGGAGATTTAAGGGGTTCAGATTAATCATGTTCCCACCAAGAATAAAGGATGAGATGGCCAAATCTAGCGCCCTGTAGATGTCAAGGAGCTTACTGGGGAAGATACGGGCAAAAAGAAAAGCTTATGTCTGGCACCGACAACTTAATATTACAGAAAGCCATGAGGAATATACGAAGTGGAGGGGTGAAATCAAAAAGGAAATTAGGAAAGCAAAGAGAGGGTATGAAAAAATATTGGCAAGCAAAATCAAGGTGAACCCAAAGATGTATTATCAATATATTAAGAGTAAGAGGATAACGAAGGAGAGAGTAGGGGCCAATACAATACGAAAAAGGTAACCGATGTGAAGAGGCAAAAGATGTTAGTATGATTTGGACTGAATACTTTGCGTCAGTCTTCACAAAAGAGGGGGACGATGCAGATATTGTAGTTAAGGAGCAGGAGAATGAAGTATTGACTGTGATAAACATAGGGAGAGAGGAGGTATTGGTAAGTTTAGCATCCTTGAAAGTTGATAAATCACCAGAGTTGGATGAAATGTACCTTAGGCTGTTAACAGAATCCAGGGAGAAAATAGTGGAAGGTCTGAGAATCATTTCCAGTCGTCTCTGGATACGGTTGTGGTGTCAGAGGATTGGAGAACTACTAATGTTGTACCTCTATCTAAAAAGGAAGCGAGGGATTGACCGAATAATTACAGGCCAGTCAATCTGAGCTCAGTAGTGGACAAATTATTGGAATATATTCTGAGAGACAGGATAAACTGTCATTTGAAAAGGCACAGGTTACACAAGGATAGGAAGCATGGATTTGATATGGGAATATCTTATTTGACCAACTCGATCGAATTTTTTGAAGAAGTAGCAAGGAAGATTGATTAGGGCAATGCAGTTGAAATGGTCGACATGGCTTTTAGCAAAGCTTTTCATAAGGTGCCACATGGTAGACCAGTTAAAAGCAATAAACTCCCATGGGATCCAGGGAAATGAAGCAAGGTTGATACAAAATTAGCTCAGTGGCAGGAAACAAATGGTAATGTTTATGGTTGTTTTAATGACTGGAGGGCTGTTTCATGTGACATTCCTCAGGGCTCAGTACTGGGTCCCTTGCTTTTTGTGGTATATATTAACGATTTGGACGTAAATCAGAGGGTTAGATAGGGTGGATAGTGAGAGACTTTTTCTTCGGATGGTGATGGCAAACACGAGGGGACATAGCTTTAAGTTGAGGGGTGATAGATATAGGACAGATGTCAGAGGTAGTTTCTTTACTCAGAGAGTAGTAGGGGCATGGAACGCCCTGCCTGCAACAGTAGTAGACTCGCCAACGTTAACGGCATTTAAGTGGTCATTGGATGGACATATGGATGAAAATGGAATAGTGCAGGTCAGATGGTTTCACAGTTCGGCGCAACATCGAGGGCCGAAGGGCCTGTACTGCGCTGTAATGTTCTATGTAAATGTAGGGTGCATGATGAAAAGTTCGCAGATGACACCAAGATCGGCCGGGTGGCAGAGAGCGAACAGGATAGCTATAGGATACAGGAAGATATTGATGGATAGTTCAGATGAGTTGAAAATTGGGAAATGGAATTCAACCTGGAGAATTGCGAGGTGATGCATTTGAGGAGTACTAAGAAGGCAAAGGACTACAGGATTAAAGGGAAAATACTGAAAAGAGTACAGGACGGGAGGGACCATGGGGTGAATGTCCACCGATGCCTGAAGGTGGCAGGACAGGTCGATTACCTGGTTAATGAGGCAGTTGGAATCATTTCCTTTATATGCCAAGATATGGAAATGTGCAGAAGTAACAGGGTTGTTGTCATGGGTGACTTCAACTTCCCTAATATTAATTGGAACTCCTTAGTGCAAATCGTTTGGATGGAACAGTTTTTGTCAGGTGTGTCCAGAAGGTTTCCTGACTCAATATGGCGATCGGCCGACTAGGGGGAGGCTATGTTGGACTTGGTGCTTGGCAACAAACCAGACCAGGTGGCAGATATCTCGGTGGGAGAGCATTTCGGTGATAGTGATCACAACTCCCTGACCTTTACTGTAGTCATGGAGAGGGACAGGAGCAGACGGAATGGGAAAATATTTAATTGGGGGAGGGGGAATTACAATGCTATTATGCAGGAACTGGGGAGCATAAACTGGGAACAGATGTTCTCAGCGAAATGCACGACAGAAATGTGGAGGTTGTTTGGGACGCACTTGCTGCGACTGATGGAGAGGTTTGTCCCGATGAGGCAAGGAAGGGATGGTAGGGTAAAGGATACTTGGATGACAAGAGATGTGGAACAGCTAGTCAAGAGGAAGAGGGAAGCTTACTTAAGGTTGAGGAAGCAAGGATCAGACAGGGCTCTAATGGGTTACAAGGTAGCCAGGAAGGAACTGAAGAATGGACTTAGGAGAGCTAGAAGGGGGCATGAAAAAGTCTTGACGGGTAAGATTAAGGAAAATCCCAAGGCGTTCTGCACTTATGTGAGGAACAAGAGGATGGCCAGAGTGAGGGTAGGGCCGATCAGGGATAGTGGAGGGAACCTGTGCCTGGAGTCGGAGGAGGTAGGGGAGATCCTCCATGAATACTTTGCTTCAGTATTCACCAGTGAGAGGGACCAGCTCGTTTGTGAGGACAGCGTGAAACAGGCTGATATGCTCGAACAGGTTGAGGTTAAGAGGGAGGATGTGCTGGAAAGTTTGGATGATATGAGGACAGATAAGTCCCCGGGGCCAGACTGGATATAACCAAGGATATTACGGGAAGCGAGGGAAGAGATTACTGTGCCTTTGGCAACGAGCTTTGCCACCTCACTGTCCACTGGAGTAGTACCGGATGATTGGAGGGTGGCAAATGTTGTTCTCTTGTTCCAGAAAGGGAACAGGGATAACCCTGGGAATTATCGACCATGTAGTCTTATGGCGGTAGTGGGCAAATTATTGGAGAGGATTCTGAGAGACAGGATTTATGATTATTTGGAAAAGCATGGTTTGATTAGAGACAGTCAGCATGGCTTTGTGAAGGGCAGGTCACGCCTCACAAGCCTTATTGAATTCTTTGAAGATGTGACAAAACACATTGATGAAGGAAGAGCAGTGGATGTGGTGTATATGGAATTTAGCAAAGCGTTTGATAAGGTTATCCATGGTAACTCATTCAGAAAGTGAGGAGGCATGGGATACAGGGAAAGTTGACTGTCTGGATACAGCATTGGCTGGTCCATAGAAGTCAGAGGCTGGTAGTCGATGGAAAGTATTCACCATGGAGCTCGGTGATCAGTGGTGTTCCGCAGG
The DNA here is from genome assembly GCF_036365525.1 of Heterodontus francisci. Lineage (NCBI taxonomy): Eukaryota > Metazoa > Chordata > Chondrichthyes > Heterodontiformes > Heterodontidae > Heterodontus > Heterodontus francisci. The sequence continues at coordinate 1,662,030 of NW_027140566.1, forward strand.
GATCTGTTCTTCCACCTCTGCCCTTTGTGATCTTTATAAATGACTTGGATGAGGAAGTGGAAGGCTGGGTTAGCAAATTTGCCGATGACACGAAGATTTCTTGAGTTGTGGATAGTGTGGAAGGCTGTTGTAGGTTGCAACGGGACATTGACAGGATGCAGAGCTGGGCTGAGAAGTGGCAGATGGAGTTCAACCTGGAAAAGTGTGTAGTGATTCATTTTGGAAGGTCGAATTTGAATGCAGAATACAGGCTAAAAGACAGGATTCTTGGTAGTGTGGAGGAACAGAGGGGTCGGGGTGTCCATGTCCATAGATCGCTCAAAGTTGCCACCCAATTTGATAGGGTTGTTAAGAAGGCGTATGGTTTGTTGACTTTCATTAACAGGGGGATTGAGTTTAAGAGCCGCGAGGTTATGCTGCAGCTCTATAAGGCCCTGGTACATTGTGTTCAGTTCTGGTCGTCTCATTAGAGGAAGGATGTGGAAGCTTTAGAGAGGGTGCAGACGAGATTTACCAGGATGCTGCCTGGACTGGAGAGCATGTCTTACGAAGAAAGATTGAGGGAGCTAGTGCTTTTCTCATTGGAGCGAGGAAGGATGAAGGAGACTTGATAGAGGTGTACAAGATGATGAGAGGCTTAGCCAGAGACTTTTCCCCAGGGCGGGAAGGGCTATCACCAGGGGAAATAATTTTAAGGTGATTGGAGGAAGGTTTTGGGGAGATGTCACAGGTCGGTTCTTTGCACAGAGAGTGGTGGGTGCGTGGAATGCGCTGCCAGTGGTTCTAGTAGAAGCAGATACATTGGGAACATTTTAGCGACTCTTGTATACGTACATGGATGATCGTAGAATGAAGTGTAGGTAGCTAGTTTGATCTTCGAGAAGGTTAAAGGTTCGGCACAACATCCTGGGCCGAAAGGGCTGTACTGTCCTGTACTGTTCTCTGTTCAATGTTCTATGTTCTATTTTCAATATAGCAGAAATGTGCAGGGAGCTTATGCTGGAGCTATATTACTCATTGCTTTGGCCACAACCTGTATATTGTGTGCATTTCCGGTCACCTCGTTACAGTGAGGATGCACTTGCACTCGAAATGATACGGAGGAGATTCATCAGGACGTTGCGTACTGGAAAAGATGTAGCTCCGAGGAATGGTTGGATAGACAGGGCTGGTTCTTCTTGGAGCAGAGAAGACTGAGGGATGATCTGGATAAAATGCATAAAGTTGTGAGTGGCCTGGATAAAGTGGAGGTGTTCGGCCTTGCAGAGAGGTCAGTGACGAGGGGGCATAGATTTAAAGTGATTGTTAGAATAATTAGAGGGTGGATGAGGAAACTACTTTTCACTCAGTGGGTGGTGGGGCTCTGGAATGCACTGTCTGAAAGTGTAGTTGAGGCAGGAACCCTCAACGCATTCAAAATTAGTCTGCATATGCACCTCGAGTGTTGTAATCTGCAGGGCTACGGACCCAATACTGGAAGGTGGGATTTGAATGAGTGGATTGTTCTGCAGCTGGCACTGACACGAAGGGCCAAGTGGCCTCTTTCTGTGCCTTAAACCCCCTTTGATTCGATGATTCTCGACTCTCACGTGATCTTATCAAGAGATCTAAAAGTTGGAGGGTCGTGTGTCTGTCTTAAAACCATTGTCTATCTTCCCATGAATGATCCCAATGCCGCGGGTGGTGGGCCGACTATCAAACGTGGTTTTCTTGAAAAAAGACGTTTGTAGGCAAAGATGCAAATAACTCCAAGAAAAACCGGGGACGGGGGTTCGACGGGAGCCGAGCGGGACGGGGGTGGGTGGGAGCGAATCGGGCCGAGAAGGGTGCGAGCCAGCGGAGCAGCCAGAAAGAGCTGATCGGCCAGAGAGAGCAGCCAGGGGGCAGTAGAGCGGCCGGAGAGTGCAGCAAGCGGGAGGAGCAGAGCAGCCGAAAGAGCGGAGCAGCGGGACAGAGCAGCGATGGAAACATCGGAGCAGTCAGAGAGTGCAGCGAGGGGGAGCGTGGAGCTTGAGGCATGGGTGAATATCCGTTGGCGTTGCATTGCTGTACACGTAAAGCGCATGCGCAGTGTGCGACCAGGCGGGTTGCCTGAAGTTGCATACGTCACGCGATGATGAGTCCACTCATGAATTATTCTGAGGATTAAGTAAAGTTAGTCAATTTAAGACACCATTCCAAGAACCGACAATTCCCCAAAGGACAAAATCAACTTCCTTAATCTCATTTTTGTTGTTGAGCGCTCTTTCCATTCTCTATCTCATGAATGGTGCGATCTGCACAAATTTTACATTTTCTTACCTTCTAAAATATCATAACTCCAAATGACTACTGATGATGAAGAATGCTATTATCTGTTGAAACTTCATTGACACTCCTCAGATTGAAGACTGTCACCCCACCTGCACATCACCTCACTTGATGACAGTCATTAACCTTTCACAGGAATGCTGTTAATTCCTAAACTGCACGCTGGCTTATTATTTACCTCAGATACCCCTTTACGGTTGATAGGAAATGCACCAAATTATACTGATTTTTAAAAAATCTAAGTTTCTCAAATTCAAATAATGGTGTCGCTAGTTGACAATATCTTTCATTCATTTATCTGAAAAAAAAGTTTTCCTTCAATACTGAGCAACCACCTGGACGGTATTTCCATCAACGATTTTGAAAATTATGTATGTTTATACCCATTTAAACTCAGATAGATTTCCTTTTGAGTACTTGGAATAGCAACTCATAATAACTTCTTTATTATTGATTTAAATGTCATAAACAATTATTTCCATGTTTAGTGGCTTCAGATGAATTCATCAGAGACAATAATGTCTACAGTTGTTATGGAAGCTGTCTGCAAATAATTGCAAAGACTTTCTCTGGAAAAATAATAAATAGAAACAAATGGATGAATGAATTAATGACAATTCCTGCCTTTTTTTAAAAAAAGAAGGCCAAGCCTTCAGATCAAGATATCACCATGCTGTCATAAATGTTGCAAAAGTCTGAAAGTGCTGAAGTCGATTAATCTCTGTGAACATATGTTCCACTTATTTAGAGAAACGAAGAACTCAAGGTCCATTCGGCTTGGAGCCAGATGAGTTAATTCAATCCAGATATCTGTGGCAATTTAGAAACAGCAATTATCACAAAATCCCATTTATATCTCACAAAAAATGCCATTCAGCAAATTGTTAAGTTGCGAGCGGAAAGGGTTAACCCTACTAGTTTTAAAGAGGTGAAGCAAAAGTTCTCTGGATGTAATGACATCCCACCTCTCTTTCTAAAAGCAAAGGACAAAGAAACACATGTTCAAACCAATTCTAACCACTTTTTAACGAGGGAGAATCCTGAAGAGACAACATGCTTTTTCCTTGAAAAAGCCGCTCTGAGACATCCTTGACCCTAGCACCACGGAGGCAACACACAATCCTGGAGCCTCGTTTGCGGCCACAGAAACGCCTGTCTGTTCGCCTTACAATTGAATCTCCTATCACTATGGATCTCCCATTCTTTTTCCTGCCCTGCTGTACAGCAGCGCCATCCGTGATGCCACGAAATTGGCTGCTGCTGCTATCCCTGAGAGACCATCCCACCGACAGTATCCAAAACTGAATATCAATTTGACAGGGGATGGCCACAGGGGACTCCTGCACAACCTGCCTGTGTCTACTACTCCTCCTGGTTGACAGCCATCCCTCTTCTGCCTGTGCAGCCATTACCTGCGGTGTGACCACCTCGCTGAACATGCTATCCACTGCGTCCTCAGCACTATGGTCCTCACTGGATGCAGGGGTGCGGTGCTTAAGGATTGGAGAATTGCTAAATTGTACCTCTGATGAAAATCGGAGTGAAGAATAGACCTAATATTCACAGGCCAGTTAGCTTAAGCTCAGTCGTGGGCAAATTATTGGAATCTATTCTGAGAGACAGGATAAACTGTCACTTAGATAGGCACAGGTTAATTTAGGATAGTCAGTATGGAATTGTTAAGGGAAGATCTTGTTGGACCAACTTGATCACATTTTTTGAAGCAGTAGAAAGGAAGATACATGAGGGTGGGCAGCTGATGTGGTCAACATAGAATTTAGCAAGGCTTTTGACAAGGTCCCACATGGCACACTGGTTAAAAGAATAATATCCCCATGAGATTCAGGGAAATGCAGCAAGGTGGCTACAAAATTGGCTCAGTGGCAGGAATCAAATTGTAATTGTTGACGGATGTTTTAGCGACAGGAAGGCTCTTTCCAGTGACGTCCCGCAGAGCTCAGTACTGGGTCCCCTGCTTTTTCTGGTGTATATTAATGATTGGACGTTAATGTACGGATCATGATCAATAAGTTTGCGTACGACAAGAAGATTGGCCCTGTGGTAGATATCGAGGAGAGTAACTTCAGGCGGCAGGAAGATATTAATGGTCTGCTCAGATGGGCAGAAGAAGTGGTAAACGGAATTCAACTTGAAGAAGTGTGAGGTGGTGTATTTAGTGAGGTCAAACACGGCAAAGGAATACATGATTAAAGAGAAAATACTGAGAAGTGTAGCGGAAGTGAGGGACCTTGGAGTCAATGTCCATAGGACACTGAAGGTAGCAGGACAGGATCGATAAGGTGGTTCAGAAGGCATATGGAAATCCTTCCTTTATTAGTAGTGGTTTAGAATATAAGAGCAGGGAGATTATCCTGGAACTGTGTAACTCATTGGTTATGCCGCAACTTGAGAACTTTGTGCAGCTCCAGTCACCTCATTACAGAAAGGATGTAATTGCACGAGACAGGGTACAGAGGAGATTTATGAGGATCTTGCCAGGACTGGAAAAATGCAGGTCGGAGGAAAGATTGGATAGGCTGTGGTTATTCTCCTTGGAACAGAGAAGGCTGTGAGGAGATCTGATTGAAATGTACAAAATCTTGAGGAGCCTGGATAGAGTGGAGGTGAAGGATTTATTCACCTTAGCTGAGAGGTCAGTGACGAGGGGGCATACCTTTAAACTGATTGCTAGAAAAATAGAGGGGAGATTAAGGAAACAATCTTTTCACCCAGAGGGTGGTAGGGATCTGGACCTCACTGCCTGAAAGGGTGGTTGAGGCAGAGACTCTCGACTTATTGAAAATGAGTCTGGATATGAACCTCAGCTACCATTATCTGCAGGGCTAAGAACTAAATGTTGGAAGGTGGGATTGGAATTGGTGGATCCTTTTCCAGCTGGCACAGACACGATGGTTCAAAGTGGCCTCTTTTTGTGCCTTAAACATTTTATGTTCCTTTGATTCTATGGTTCTTGGAAGCTTAAAATAATAAATTATTCCTCTTTTCCGCTGATATTTGTTCTATGCTTTTTACCAATCATTTTCCTCGTAATTCAAATGACATCTGGTTCACAGGTCTTGCGGATCTCGGTCTGGTTGTTTCCGTTAGCATTTCCCTTCCCTGAATGTAAAAAGTTGGTCAGACTAATCAGAGCAAGATTCCAATCAAATTCACGATCAGTCATTTCGTATTAGCTTTTATCAACGTCTGGCCCCAAGTTGCACCCTTGTATGTTTTGGGGTTTTGAGGCGTAAAACACATTTATTTAAAAAGTCTCAGTTCTGAATTTTCAACTTATTACAATGGGCTACTTATGAATCCAGTATAATTTATTAAGCAACATGTTATAAATACATAACAAAAAAACACTGAAGACAATATGGAAGTTTCTTACCCTTCAAGGCCAGGATTCCTTGAATGTTGCCAGCACAGGCGATCCACCCAGGTCCCTCTGCCTGTCAATACTCCGAAGGGTTCTGCCATTTACTGTATATTTCCCACCTGTATTTGATCTTCCAAAATGCATTACCTCGCATTTGTCCGGATTAAACTCCATCTGCCATTTCTCTGTCCAAGTTTCCAACCGATCTATATCCTGCTGTATCGTCTGACAATCCTCATCACTATCCGCAACTCCACCAACATTTGTGTCGTCCGCAAACTGACCAATCAGACCAGCTACATTTTCCTCCAAATCATTTATATATACTACAAACAGCAAAGGTCGCAGCACTGATCCCTGTGGAACACCACTAGTCACTGCACTTCATTCAGAAAAGTACCATTCCATTGCTACCCTCTGTCTTCTATGACCGAGCCAGTTCTGTATCCAACTTGCCAGCTCACCTCTGATCCCGTGTGACTTCATATTTTGCACCAGTCTGCCATGCGGGACCTTGTGAAAAGCTTTACTGAAGTCCATATGGACAACATCCACTCCCCTTCCTTCTTCAATCATCTTCGTCACTTCCTCAAAAAACTCAATCAAGTTAGTATATCTTGGAAGATGTTAGAGCTGCAGGAGGTTACCGAGTTAGAGAGGCGGCGAGAAAATCGAAGGAATGTAAAACAAGGATGGCATTTTTATCATCGAGGCGTTGCTGGTCAGGGAGCCAATGTAGGCCAGCGATCACCACGGTGATCGGAGAACGGGACTTGGTATCAGTTAAGACAAAGGCCGCAGAGATTTGGATGATTCAAGTTTATGGAAGGAAGAATGTGGGAAGCCATTCAGGTGTGCATTGGAATATTCAAGTCTGCAGGTAACAATGGCATGGATGAAGATTGCAGCAGCAGATGAGTTGATCAAGGGGCCGAGTTGAGTAACGGACAGAAGTTGAAATCGGTGGTCTTAATGATGGTGCGGTTCTGTGCTCTGATCCTCATCTCAAGGTCAAATATGACATTGATGCTGCGCACAGTGTTGTTCAACTCAGACAGTTGCCAGGGAGGGGGTTGGATTTGATAGCCAGGGGACGATATTTGTGCCAAGGGAAAAACACAACGGTCACTCTTCCCAATCTGTGACTGGAGGAAATGTCTCTTCATCATGGATGCTCAGACAAGCAGTCTGAGAAATTAGAGGCTGTCGAGGAGTTGAGAGAGATGAATTTGGTAATGTAGAGCCGGGTGTAGTCGACAGAAATGTGGAAGTTGATGTTGTACTTTGGATGATGTCTTTGAGGCGCAGCATGCAAATGAGAAATATAAGTGGGTAAAATATAGATCCATGGGGGACACCAGAGGTAAAAGTGTTGGAGCAGGAAGAGAAACCACTGCAGGCAATTCTCAGGCTGTGATTAGATCGGTAAGAATGGAACGGGTTGAGAACAGTCGCAGCCATCTGGATTTTCACATTACTCTTGCGTTGTTCTCTTAATGTAATATTTCACTGGTGTAGCTCCCTTTAACGTTGTTCTATCAGAATTTTCCACATTCTTCGTTTTTTTCCTCAATTCCTTTTTTTCCTTAACTCAATTTCTGTAAAATGCAATTCATTAACGGTGATTTGTACATTTGAACGGCCCTCATTGCAACATCAGATGAGTTTTGTGTACGGAACTAGATACAATTAGCAAAGACAACATCAAGCCTGGAATTCGTGCCAAGCAGCAGGGACTACGGCTGTTTCCTGGTTTGGTTTATTGTTAATTTGCTCTTTCTCTCTCTTAGAGTGAACTTGCTGACGATTGTGATCCTGTCCAGAGGGAAGTGCCGTCTCACCAAATATGGCACTCATTATTTGGTGGCCACGACATGGTGCACCTAATGGTGGCATTCATTGAAATCAAACTGAAGTGAATTAACAGTACTTACTTGCTGATAAATGTCTTTTTCATCAGTTCCATAGGCGCCATGAAACTTGTCAAAAAATTGCAGCAATAAAAACAAGAAATGATGGAAATACTCAACAGGTTTGACAGCATCTGCGGAAAGAGAAGCAGAGTTAACCGTTCAAGTCAGTGACCCTTCTTCAGAATTAGCAGATATTAGAAATGTGAAAGGTTTTAAGCAAGTCAAGGGGGGGTGGGGCAAAAGGTAACAAAAGAGAAGGTGTAGATAGGACGAGGTCACAGAGAATAACTGACCAGAGGTCACGGAGCAAAGGCAAAAAATATGTTAATGGTGTGTTAAAAGGTAGGGTGTTCATGGACTGAAAACTAAACAGCCACAAGCACAAATATTAAAAAAACAGTAGGTAGGCAAACTGAACAAACTAAGATCAAATAAAATAATATAAACACAAAAAAGATTTTTAAAAGAGAGAAGAAAAAAAAACTAAATAAAAAGTAAAATGGGGGCCCGTCATGCTCTGAAATTATTTAACTCAATGTTCAGTCCAACAGGCTGTCGTGTGCCTAATCGGTAAATGAGATGCTGTTCCTCGAGCTTGCGTTGATGCTCACTGGAACACTGCAGCAATCCCAAGACAGAGATGTGAGCATGAGAGCAGTGGTGTGTGTTGCAATGACAAGCAACTGGACACCCGGGGTCATGCTTTCGGACTGAGTGGAGGTGTTCCACAAAGCGTTCATCCAGTCTGCGTTTGGCTTCCTTAATGTAGAGGAGACCACATTGTGAGCAGCGAAAACAGTATACTACGTAGACAGAAGTACAAATAAATCGCTGCTTCAGCTGAAAGGAGTATTTGCGGCCTGGGATAGTGAGGAGAGAGTAGGAAAATGGGCAGGTATTATACCTCCTGCGATTGCACAGGAAAGTGCCATGAGAATGGGACGAGGTGATGGGGGTAATGGAGGAGTGGACCAGGCTATCGCAGAGAGAAAGAGCGATCACTTCAGAATGCTGAAAGGTGAAGGGAGGGGAAGATGCGTTTGGCAGTGGCATCACATCGGAGGTGGCAGAAATGGCGGAGGATGATCCTTTGGATATGGTGGCTGATGGGTGGAAACTGAGGACAAGGGGAACACTGTCGCAGTTCTGGAAGGATGGGGAAGGGGCGAGGGTAGGGTACGGGAAATGGACCAGACACTGTCGAGGACCCTGTCAAACACAGTTGTGGGGAGGTAATCCTCGGTTGAGGAAAAAGGAAGACATATCAGAAGCGCTGATATGGAAGGTAGCATCATCAGAGCAGATGCGTCGGAGATGGAAAAACTGGGAAAATGAAATAGAATCCTTACAGGAGGCAGGGTGTGAAGAAGTGTAGTCGAAGTAGCTGTGGGTGTCGGTGGGCTTCTAACGTACACTAGTAGACAGCCTATCTCCAGAGATAGAGATAGAGAAGTCGAGGAAGGGAAGTGTCAGAGATGGACCATGTAAAACTGAGAGAAGCAAGGTTGATAAAGTTATCCAGTTCGGGGAGGGAGCAGGAAACGGCACCGATACAGTCATCAAAGTACCGGAAAAATACTTGAGAGAGGGAGCCTGAGTTGGACTGGAACAACATATGTTCGACATATCCCACTAAAAGGCAGGCATAACTAGGATCCATGCGGTTCCCCACAGCAACACCTTTTACTTGAAAGAAGTGAGTGGAGTTGAAGGAGAAGTTGTTCGATGTGAAAGCTAATTCAGTCAGGCAGAGGAGGGTGGTGGTGGATAGGGATTGGTTGGGCCTCTATTCAAGGAAGAAACGGAGAGTCCTCAAATCGCCCTGGTGGGGGTGGAGGTGTAGAGAGATTGAACGTCCATAGTGAAAAGGGGGCGGTTGGGGCCAGGATACTGGAAATTGTAAAAATGACATATGGCCTCAGAAGAGTCTCAGATGTAGGTCAGAAGAGTCGGGACCAGTGGAGAATGGATAGAGGTAAGATAGGAAGAAATCAGTTCATTGGGGCAGGAGCAACCTGACACAATGGTTCTGCTAGGGATGTCCTGCTTGTGGATTTTGGGAAGGAGGTAGAAGTGGGCTGTCCAGGATTTCGGGATGATGAGGTTGGAAGATGTCAGTGATTGTCTTGTGGACAGTCGCTTGATGTTCGGTGATGGGGTCATGGTTCAGTGGAGGTAGGTAGAAGCATCTGCAAGTTGGCGCTGAGCCTCTACAAGGCAGATGTCGGTATGTCATACAATAACAGCACCACCCTTGATTGCAGGTTTGATGAAAATGTCGAGGTTAGACCTGAGAGAACGGAATGTCTCAAGTTCAGAGGAGGACAGGTTAGAGTGAGTCAGGGGGGCAGAGAAATTGAGATGACCAATGCCTCGCCAACAGATTTCAATGAAAAGATCAAGAGCGGGTAAGAGGTTGGGGGAGGGGTCCAAGTAGAGGGAGAATGCTGGAGGTGGGTGAATGGGTCTGCTGATCGGTTGGGGGCGGGCTGGGGGTTCTCCTGGTCAAAGAAGTGAGCTCCGAGGCGCAGGCGATGGAAGATCAGCTCAACGTTATGTCGAGTGCGAGATTCATTGAGGTGGGGCGTAAGGGGATAAAACGGAGTACTTTGCTGAGTACAGAACCTTCGGCGTCAGAGAGCGAGAGATCAGAGGCATATTTATCCGTGGCGGATGGGTGGTTTGACAGAATTTTAACGCATTTACAGCCGAACCTTTTCATCCTGTTGTTCAATGCGCTCACTGTCCAACATATTCCTACGTCCAATATATTCCGGCAGGGCACTGCTACGCTGCATGGATGACTAAAATGATCCAGACAGCAAGAACTGGAAGAGATCAATGATCTTGCTCTTTACTATGTCTGGTAATTCCGCTATTCACTGGGTGGCATCTGTTGCGCATTGCCTGAGGTGGTGGGTGTGGGGGACCACAATTATACAAACAATACGACAGTAACCCAACATACATCACCAAGCAAACGGGATGCCTGCTGCAGCTTGTCAGCTGTTGTAACAACACATGTATCTGTGGACTGACACCGGGAACGTTCACGGAAGAGTTGAAGAATGGGATGAAACATCTGTTTACACTGAATCGGAGATTGGGAACAAAGCAAACAATTGATCAGAATGCTGCACCAAGCTGTGTGAATTGCAATCCAGACTATAACACCTCATTTTCATATATATTCCGTAACACCACGATAGCAGGTGATGGGAGGAAACAGGCTGACTCTCTTGAGAGTGAGAGCTGGCCAATGAACCAGCTCAGAAGCAGAGTGCAGCTGCATTGGGTCTGCCCCCACACTTGATATAAAATAGAAAGAAAGAAGACAGGTAAGGCAAATACAACAAAAATGTCTAATTCAGAAAAAAAGGAATAAAAAGAATGGAAATTCATCTGGTCACTTTAGAGCAGGTAATAATAATCTGGATTCAACCAGATCTTGTAAATGTCAAGTGTACAAATGTAATGTACACTGGACCACATCGGTTAAATATGAAACCATGAGCAATAATGCATACTGGATCATATCTGTTATATGTGAATCATAGAATCATGTAAAGTTCAAGGACAGAAAGAGGCAACTTGGTACATCATGTCTGTGTTAGGGAAAAAGATCCACCTATTCTAATCCCACCTTCCAGTACGCGGTCCGTAGCCCTGCAGATTATGGCACTTGAGATGAATATCCGGACTCCTTTTGAATATGTTGAGTGGATCTGCCTCAACTATCCTTTCAGGCAATGAGATCCAGACAAACACCACCCTCTGGGTGAAAAAGGGTTTCCCTCATCTCCCCACTAATTTGTGTACCAATCACGTTAAATCGATGCCTGCTCGTCACTGGCCTTTCTGCTCAGGTGAATAAATCCTTCTCCTCCAATCTATCCAGGCCCACACAATTTTGCAAATTTCATCAGATCTAAATTTCATCAGATCTCCCCTCAGACTGCTCTGCTTCAAGGAGAACAACCCCAGCCCATCCAATCTTTCCACATAGTTGCATTTTTCAAGTCCTGGCAACATCCTCGAAAACCTCCTCTGTACCCTCTCCAGTGCAATTACAACCTTCCTGTAATGAGGAGACCAGAATTGCACACAATACTAAAGGCGTGGCCTAACCAATGAGTCAGACAGTTCCAGAAAAACCTTGCTGCTCTTGTATTCTATACCTCGTCTAACAAAGGAAAGGATTCCATATGCCTTCGTAACCAGCTTATCGACCTGTTCAGCGACCTTCAAAGGTCTGTGGACATTGACTTCCTCTACACCTGTCAGTATTTTCTCATTCATTGTGTATTCCTTTGCCTTGTTTGACCTCCCCAAATGCATCACCTCACACTTCTCCAAGTTGAATTTTTTCTAACCCATCTGACCAGACCATCAATATCTTCCTGCAGCCTACAGATGTTCTTCTCGATATCTCCCAACCATTGTGTCGTCCGCAAACGTTTTGATCATGCCCCCTACATGTACGTCCAAATCGTTTATATACACCACAAAAGCATGGGACCCTGAACAGAGTCCTGCAGAACGGCGCTGGAACTGGAAACAGCCCTCCAGTCGTTAAAACAGCCGTCAACAATTAACATTTGTTTCCTGCCACTGAGCCAAATTTGTATCCACATTGCTGCATTTCCCTGCATTCCATGGGATTTTACTTTTTTAACCAGTCTGCCATGTGGGACCTTGTCTAAAGCCTTGCCGAAAATCCATGTAGACCACATGAACTGCACTAACCTCATCTACTTTTCTTGTGACATCTTCAAAAATTTCGATCAATTTGTTGAAACAAGATCTTCCCTTAACAAATCCATGCTGACTATCCTTGATTATCCTATGCCTTTCTAATGAAAGTTGATCCTGTTTCTCACAATAGATGCCAGTAATTTGACCACTATTGAGATTAGAATTACTGGCCTGTAATTATTCGCTCCATTTTTAAACAGAGGTACAACATTAGCAATCCTCCAATCCTCCGGCACCACAACTGTATCCAGTGAGGACTGAGGAATGATAGTCAGACCATCACTATTTCCTATCTTGCTTCTTTTAACAGCCTGGGCTACATTTCATCCGGCCCTGATGATTCATCAACTTTCAAGGATACTAATCCCATTAATACTTCCTCTCTCCCTATGTTTATCACATCCAATAATTCACACTACTCCTCCTTAACTACAATACCTGCATCGTCCCCCTCTTTTGTGAAGAGAGACGCAACGTATATATTAATAACCATACCACTATCTTCTGCTCCTGCACTTAGGTTATCTTTTTGGTCTTTTGTGGGCCCTATTCCCTCCTTCATTATCTTCTTCCTCTTCATGTATCGATAAAACATATTTGGGTTGATCTTAATCTGCTTGCCAATATTCTTTCATGCACATTCTTTGCTTTCCTTATTTCCATTTTGATTTAATCTCTACACTTTCTATACTCCCCTCGCCTTTCTGTAGTTTTGAGTTCTCGGCGTCGGACATAAGCTTTTCTTTTCCACCTTAGCTCTGGGCTCCTTGACATCCATGGGGTGTGTGGGGGGGGGGGGCGGTGGGCGGGAAGGTTTGGCCGTCTCACCCTTTTTATTTGTGGGGACAGGTTTACGCTGAACCCCTTGAATCTCCCCTTTGAATGCCTCCCACTGTTCTGACACTGATTTACCTTCACGTAGCTGTTTCCAAACCACTTTCGCTAAATCACTTCTCAGTTTAGTAAAATTGGCCTTGCCCCAACTGAGAACTCTAACTCCTGTTCTGTCGCTGTCCTTTTCCACAGTTCGGTTAAAAGTGACTGAATTGTGATCATTACCACCAAAATGCTCTCCCACTGCCACGCTTTCCACCTGCCCATCTTCATTTCCGAAAACTAAGTCTAAAACTGCTCTCTCTCTTTCTGGACTTGCTGCAAATTGCGCAAAAAGTTTCTTCTGAATGCACCTCAATAATTCTGCTCGCTCAATTCCTTTCACACTAAAACTATCCCAGTTAATATTGGTGCAGTTATTGTCCCCTACTATTAATGCCCTATTGCTCTTGCACTTCTCAGAGATTTCCGACAAAGCTGCTCTTCTATCTCCAGCTGACTGTTTGGGATGACTATAGTACACTCCCAGCAGTGGGATTGCACCTTTTTTGTTCCTTAGCTAAATCCATATGGCGTGATTTGATGAACTTTCCAAAATATTATCCCTCTTCGCAGCTCAATAGTTTTCATGACCAAAATTGCCACTCTCCCTCCTTGCCTATCCTCCTCCCTGTGCATCTGAAATCCCTGCAACCATGAACGTTGAGCTGCCATTCCTGTCCCTCCTTAAGCCATGCTTCTATAATACCTATGATATCATACTGCCACGTGTCTATCTGTGCCCTCAGCTCATCTGCTTTATTTTCGATACTACCTGTATTGAAATAGATACACTTGAGCACTGCCAAACTCTTTTATTATTGTCTAACTGTCGTTTGCTCTGTCTTCCAGACTCATCCAGTAATTTGCTGCCTTCCATTTTCATTTCTGAATTTTCTGTCTTCAATTTTCATTTCTGTCTGCATTTAATAATAATGCACACAGAACCACGAGTGGTAAATGTGATGAATATATTAGTAATATAGACAGCACGACATCGAGTAAATGTGAAACATTTAATAATATTGCACACAGGATCACAGCTAATTGTTACAAAACATTTAATAATAATACACTCTGGGACTTACCTGGCAAATGTGAACCATTTAATAATAATGCACACAGCACCACAAGTGGTAAATGTGAACCATTTAATAACAATGCACATTGGACCATACATGGTAAATGTGTTGAATAAATTAGCATACAGACAGCCCGACATCTGGTAAATGTGAAACATTTAATAATATTGCACACTGGACCTCAGCTAATTGTTACAAAACATTTAATAATAATACAGTCTGGGACATACCTGGTAAATGTGAAACATTGAATAATCTGCACACGGGACCACATGTGATTAATATGATGAATATATTCGTAATGCAGACTGGACTACCTCTCGTAAATCTGATAACTTTAGTGATATGCACACTGCATCACTTCTAATAAATGTGAACCATTTAATAATATTGCACACTGGACCACATTTAGTTATTATGAAAAAATATTATAATACATACACTCTGTGCCATATCTGGTATATGTGAATCATTTAATAATAATTCAAATGGATCAAAATTTGATAATTGTAAATAATGCACACTGGTAAATAATCCATACGTTTTAAATATCAACTGTTCAAAAATAATGGAAATTGGAACACACGTGGAAAATCTGAATTGTTCAGTAATTTTAAGTATTTCATGGGGTGTGGGCATCGCTGGAAAGGACAGCATTTTCTGCCCATCCTTAATAGCTCTTGACAACTGGGTGGCTGGATGGGCCTCTTCAGAGGGTAGTTAAGAGCCAAACACATTGCTGTGGCTCCGGACTCACAGTCGGACAGACCAGTTAAGGACTGCAGAATTTCTTCCCAAAAGGACATTAGTGCACAAGATGGGTGATTACATCATCAAATAAAGTTTCATGGCTGCAGCATTGAAGCTCGCTTTCAATTCTGGATTCTTATGAATTAACTGAAACTAAAAATCCACCAACTGCTCTGGTGGCATTTGAAACCATAGCCGCAGAGAATCCAACTGCGTCTCGAGATAAATAACTTAGTCACATCAGCACTACACCACCACCTTGCATTGCACACAGACCTAACTGTGGAAGATGCGAAAAGTTTAATGATAATGCATCTTGCGTCATGTGTGGTAAGTGTTTAATCCTCAATAAAACTGCAAACTGGACCGCATTTTGTAAATGTGAAGCATGGAATAATAATGCACACTGGACCACATCAGGTGAATGTGAAGCATTTGATAATATTGCACAGTGTACCAAATCAGGTGAATGTGAAGCATTTGATTTTATTGCACACTGAACCAATTCTGGTGAAGTACATAATTTATAATACTTTGCACTGGACCACATCTCGTAAACGTGAATCATTTAATAATATTCATCACTCGATCGCATCTGCTAAAAATGAAGCATTTAATAATGGTGTACACTGACCACATCTGGTAAATGCGAGTCAATAAAAAATATTGCTCACTGTTCCACATCTAGTAAGTGTGAGGCATTTAATGCCAAAGCAAACGTGACTACATTTGGTAAATGTGAAGCATTTAATGATAATGTACACTGGACACATCTGGGAAATATGATTTATTTAATTAGAATACGCACTGGCCACATCTGGTAAAAATGGAAGCATGTAATGATAATCTGCACGTTGCCAAATCTGGTAAGTGTGAAGCATTTAAAAATAATGCACATTGCATCACATCTGGTAAACGTAACACATTATATAATTGAATAATAATGCACATTTTACAACATCCGGTAAATGTGAAGCATTTAATCATAATGCAGATTGACCACATCGGGTAAATGTGAATCATTTAATATTAATGCACAGTGGACCACATCTGGTAAGTGTGAGGCATTAAATAATGCAGACTTGACGTAATCTGGTGAATGTGAAGCAATCAGTAATAATGCAAATTGGACCACATCTTGTAAATTTGAAGCATGTAAAAGTAATGGTCACTAGATTACGTCTGATAAATGTGAAACTTTTAATATCAATGCACACTGGACCACATCAGGTACATGTGAAGCATTAAATAATATTGCACACAGTACCAAATCTGGTTAAGTAAATGATTTAATAATAATGTACACTGTGCGACATCTGGTAAATGTCCAATGTTTAATAATGCACACTGGACGATATCTTGGAAATATGAAGCATTTAATAATAAAGCACAATAGACCATACGTGGTAAATATGAGCATTTATACAATAGTGCACATTGTGTTCAATAAGAATGCAAACTGGAGCATACCTGGGAAATGTGAATTGTTAAGACTTTTTTAATTCTTTCATGGAATGTGGGCATCACTGTCGAGGCCAGCATTTGTCGCCTATGCCTAATTTCCCTTGACAACTGACTGACTTGCTACGCCATTTCAGAGGACAATTAACAGTCAACCACATTGCAGTGGGTCTGGACTCACATGTATGCCGGAACAAGTAAGGGTAGTTTCACAGCAACATTGTGAGGCGAGCTTTCAATTCCAAATTTTTGGTAGTTAATTGAATCTAAGTTTCACCAGCAACTATGATGATATTTGACTCGGTGATCCCAGGGTATTAGCCTGGGTTCTGGATAATTAACTAATTTACATTACCACAAAGCCAACATTTCCCATTTCACACAGAGCTGTGTACGGCAAATGTGAAGATTTTCATGATCATGCATATTGGATCATACTTGGTACCTGCTTAGTCAGTATAATAATTCACTCTTGTCCTCATAAGATAAACATGAAGCACTTAATAATAATGCAAACCGGACGTCATCTGGTAAATGTGAACCATTTAATAATCATGCAGACTGAAGCACATCTAGTAATAGTGAAGAATTTCATAAAGATTGGACAACATCTAGTAAATGGGAAGCATTTAATAATAATGCACACTGAAGCACATCAAGTATTTGTGAACGATTTGCTAATAAGGCAAACTGGACCTAATCTGGTCAACGTGAAGCATTTAATAACAATGCAAACTGGATCACATCTGTACCTGTGAATCATTTAATAATAAACGGTTGGTAGCACAGAAATAGAGCATTGCTGAAAATGCAGACATTTTGTCAACCATTTTCTTCTTGCACTCTTCAGGACCAATCGCGAGAATACCATTGTAAGGGAAACCAACAAATTAATACAGTATGGGAAGAGACTGTTGATTGGTTCGCTAGTCGACTCTGATTGATAGAGGTGCTGTCATGGAGAATGCACAAGTTTATGGTGATTGGCAGTCAACTGCCAAGCTTTCTTTGAAATTTAAATCAGCCAGCTTGCCTATGATTGGTCAAGGCGTAGCCCTGAGGAATGAACCAGAGAATGGCTGTCACTTATTTTGAAACAGGCACAATATGTGCACATGTTCCTTCAGTCTGAATAGCACAAGGATCTGTGATTTATTATGTGCAGCTTCCAGTACGCTTAAATATGCCACGCTGCGGCCTGACTGACAATCTTGAATTGTCAGCATAATTCCAATCACACTGAGAATAATTCAACAAGTGCTACCCAATCATGGAATCACATCTGAAGTCGGACATCGTGTTTTGAGTTTTGCAAGCACGGGTTGTTTGGATTTGTCCTGTACCTGACCCATTGCGAATAGCAGAAGGGACATGTTGTGTAATACGATCTGCCATTACTTGGGATGTATGGCCTATGTATTGAGCATCACACTGGCATTGAAAGTCATATATCACATTACTCATTGTGTGATTGGCAGAATGTCTTTTTTGGCTTCACAGCAGCATCCTGTCAGTTGTGAATATCACACGAGTTGCTGATGCATAGTAGCAGCGTGAAACTGCTAGCTTCACCTCTTGCTCAAATTGTTGGGATACATTACCATTCCAGGCGAATCCGAGGTAGGCTGTGCACATTTTAGGGCAGAAAATGAGGGCCTTAGGCCCGTTTTTAAGTTTATGCGTTATACAGCGACAAATGATTTGATCAGGGTAGCCATTGTCACGCAGGATGCCTTTGATTCAACCTCTTTCAGCATCAAGCTTGCATGGTGAGCAAAAGGCTTGGGCTTTATTTACAAGGTTGGCGATAAGGTCAATCTTATGGCACATGGAACTGTAAGAATCAAGACACGTGCATTTACCAGTGAAGTTAGGCTTTCTCAGTTGCATGTGTGAAAGGTGGTGTGACTTGTAAAGTGTGTGTGTGTTTGCATGTGATGTGTGTGTGTGTCTATTTGTGCCCAGATTCACTATTGCGTAATGTAACCCCAGGGGCCCCTGACGATATTCAAAGAATGAGAGTTACACAGAACTTCATTTCCTTCTCCATTTATTTGAACACAACCCGTCCCTCTGTCTCTCGATTGTCTCTGTCTCTCCACTATCTCTGTGTCTCTCACTGTCTTTCCTGATCACTGTCTATATCTCTCCCTCTCTCCGTCTGTCTCTGACTCTCCCTCTCTCTCTGTCGTTTCTTCTCCCTCTGCCATTGTCTCCCCCTCTCCCTGTCTGTCTCTATCTCTGTCTGTCTCTACCTCTCCCTCTTTCCATGTCTCTTCTTCTCTCCCTGTCTCTGCCTCTTTACATGACTGCTTGTATCTCTCTCACACCATCTCACCCACTCCCAGTCTTGTCATCTCTCTATCCCTCTCTGTCTCTCCCAGGACATACCAGCCATTTATTCGTTAATTTTGAACCTTTAGCTCTTGCCCTTGCTGGAAATGTCACTACATTTTGAAAGTATCAAACACTGATCCAACACTCGCCCCTAAAAACACTTACACTAAGCCCCCAACGCAGTTCTGGGCAAACAATGGGGATTGTTACTGAGGTTCTGTCAAGTTCCTCTCGCACTCTGTCTCCCCTTCGCTCTGCCTCTAATGTTTGTCAGTTGTTAATGATATTTTTCAACAACATTAGATTTAATGTAAATGTAAACATGTGGCACAGCATCAATTGCCGTTTGTGGAAGAGAGATTCAAACTGATACTACACCTGGTATGTCGAAGTGTTTCTCCATTTCACTCCTGAAAAGCATTTAGAGTATGTTTCAATTTTTAGACGATGCCTCCATTTCCTAGACTCCACATTCTATGGGAATGGTTTCTCTCCGTTTACCCTATCAGTTTCCATTATTAACTTGAAAACGTTGATTAAATCACTCCTTAACCTCCCAAATTCCAGGGATACACAGTGAACCTCCATCTACACAGTCCCGTTAAACGCTCCCAAGCCAAGCACAGTGCCGTGTCAGCCACAGAGTAAATTCCCAGCTGCACTGTCTAATCTCACACTCCCAGGGCAGAGGCAGCATGGGGTTAGATATAGAGTAGAGACAGGCCCTATTGTATTATAAACAGAGAAATGGTCATGTGCAGTGTAAACTGAGACTGGGTGAAACGCAGCATTAGCAAATACCTGGCGCAGTGGAACAAGCCAAGATGTAGTCTGGTGCAGTACCAGCGGAGGTAGGGTCTAGTGTTTAAGAACAGAGGCAGGATATAGTGCAGTAATAACTGAAAAACGTTGTTGATCTTAAACAGATGAAGACAATCGTGGGGCTAATTGATTGTTGGATGAAGGGATGGAGAGTAATGTATCCAGCTGGCTGATAACGCAAATTCGGGTGGTACAGTAAGCTGTGAGGAGTCCACAGATAGGATATGGGCAGTTTCACTGAGTGGGCAAGAAAGTTGCTGATGGAATATACTGTGGAGAAAAGTCTGTGTGTTCACTTTGGCGGGAATAATAGATGTACAACTTTTTTCTCATATCATGGAATCGTTTCAGCTAAGAAGGATGACTCCTCAATGAAAACTCCTTAACCTCTTCTCTGAGGAAAACAAACCCAGCATCTCTATCTAAACACTTAACTGAAATCCTCGATTTATGAAAACATTCTCGTCAATCTTTTCTGCACACTCTCTGCAGTCTTCACATTCATCCCAACTTGTGGTTCCTAGAATTGGACACAGAACTCCAGTTGAGGCCGACCCAATGTTTTACAGCGGTTCATCACAATCTGCTTGCTTTTTTACTCCACGCCTCACTCTATTTATAAACCCATGATCCATATGACTTTTGAACCACTTTCACCAACCTTCCTTGCCACCTTCGATGATGTTTGCACGTGTCCCCCAGATCTCTTTGCCACGTCACCTCCTTTATAATTGTATCCTCCAGTTTATAATGCCTCTCCTCATTCTATTTACCTGAGGAGCTGCAAGATGTCGGCATAGTTCTTCGTGAATATTTTACATCAGTCTTCACAAAAGAGGGCGCAATGCTGATATTGTAGTCAAGGAGGAGATGTTTGAAATTTCGGATGGGATAAACAGTGAGAGAGGAAATGTTAAACGGTCTTGTATATTTGAAAGCTGATAATTGAACTGCATCAGACTGTTAAGAGGTGCAAGGGAGGAAATATCGAAGGCTCTGACCATCATTTTCCAATCCTCTCTACTTGCGGGCATGATGCCAGAGGCCTGGAAGACTGCAAATTGATTTTTAAAATGAGCAAGGGATAGACTGAGTAATTACAAGCCACCCAGCCTAAACTCAGTGGAGGGCAAAGTATTGGGAAACATTCTGGTGAACAATATGAATCGTCATTTAAAAAGGTGCAGATTAAACAAGCACAGTCAGCGTGTATTTGTTAAGTGAAGATCGTGTCAGACTAACTTAATTGATTCTTTCGCGGGGTAACAAGGAGGTTTGATAAGGCTAGCTGCTCATCACCACCTTCCAAGGGAAATTCGGCAATAAATGCCGTTCTTTCCAGTGATTCCCATATCCCGTGACTGAATTTAATACAGAGTCAGCTCCTGTGCACATATGGTACAGCTGTGTACAAGAAATAATTCACTCCTGTCCACTACTGTGTGTCCCAGCGTCACCATGTGTCTGGACCATCACTTTTTTAAGCATTAACCATACATTAGTGTGGAGTCAGTCTCGGAAATAAATGTCCCCGTCCTGTGGGAACACAACAGCGCCATCGTGAACAAACCTAAAATGGCTGTTGGATGTTAGTAAACTAACGTTAAATGAATGAATGGCTAATGTTGTGACTGTGTTTTGTTATTGAGGTTCTGAGTGAGGATTTAGACAGGCATTCAGAGAGAGAAGATGATAGATAAAGTGACAAAGAATGGCCGAGGGACCGAGAGAGGCAGGGGGAGTCAGTGAGGGTTCAGAACAAATATGTTCAGAACAAATAGATGAGGCCCGAGCAGCACTCCAGGAGTCCCAGTCTGCCAAATTAAAAATGTTCTGTTTATCCCTATTGTTTGATTCCTGTTCATTAACCAGTTCTTCGTCCATGCTAATATAGTACCCCTAACTCCATGTGTACTTATTTTTCATTTTAATCTTTTGTGTGGCGCCTTTTCGAAAACTAAGTTTGAAACACCTACTGGATGATCTTTAACTGGTCTCCCAGTTACATACTCAAAATACACAATTTACTTTTCGTGAAACCATCTTATTAGTTTGAATCTACTATTGCACATTTCTCAAGACTGCACACGTACAGAGGGGCCTGGAGGCTCACCTTCAGTCTTCTTTCAACTCTGCAGGACATTTCAAGAGAGTAATTAGCAAAATATATGTGATCTTGGACTTCATCAGAGAGACAAGGAGAGAGTGCGAGGGCGAGATGGGCAGAAAGAGGGAGAAAGAGACGGGTAGAAAGAAGAAGGGGAGACGGGGAGAGACAGACAGAATATAGGAGAAACTTAACAATTAACCATGTTAAAAATATTAATTAAACATTTATAGAGCCTGTGCACTGAAAATATTGTCTGCAGACAGCAACTAAAGTCGCACACCATCCTAACTTGGAACTATGTCTCCGTCCCTTCATTGTCGCTGGGTCAAAGTCCTGGAAATCTCTTCATAACAGCACAGTGGGTGCTCCTACCCACATGGACTGCACTTGTTCAAAAAAGTGGCTCACCCCCAACCTCTCAAAGGGAAATTAGGGATGGGCAATCAATGCTGCCATTGTCAGCGACACGCACATCCCACGAATGACTAAAATAATGGCACCAACCCACCTCAGGAACCATTAGCCTAGACGACCAAAAACCTGGACAGAGAGGTTGGATTGAGGGAGCGTCTTCAAAGAGGAAAGAGAGGTAGTGAGATGGAGAGATTTAGGAACAGAATTAGCTGCAGAGTAAATCTCTGTCTTCTCTGTTCTATCAAACACTCCCATGGCAGGTACAGTGTGGGTTAGATATAGAGGAAAGCATCTTCAATATCTGCCTCGCTTTCTCCTCCTCCATCCAGATGGAGAGAGTAACTGAGAAAGACAGGGATAGAGATGGAGCGAGAATGACAGAGAGAGGAAAGGACTGAAATGAGTTAAGAGAAGCAGGGAGAAAAAGGAAGAGATTGGGATGGAGAGTGTCGGTCAGTGTTCTCACAAAACTGTGTGCGGCAGCCTGGAAGGTACCACACAGGTCCTGCTCCGTGAGAAAAATACACACGTCTGCAAAGATTCCTTGAAACGTTGAAGGGACCACGCATGGGACAAAACCAAATCTGGCCGCACATAGAAACGAAACTTTCTGGGATCATTGGAACCAGCTGTGACTCAGTGGGCAGTAATCTTGCCCCGCACACATGATATTGTGGGGTCAGGTCAGAGCACGAAACCTAGCTAATGCCACCCATCAGAAAATCAAAACAGGTTAGCGAGACTCAGAAAATGAAACTTTTGTTAAATTTGTGAGACTCTCTTTCTGGAATGCTTTAGTGTTTGCTGAGAATGTTGACCCAGTGAAATTTTGCCCGTGTGGGATGGCACTTGTTTGAACAGACATTATAACAACTTATTGCAACATGAAGGTACTGTGCATACTGAGTGTAACAACATTTGCAGCCTCGCGCCATATAATATGCTTTGCTGGGTGTGGAATCAGGGATTGAGATTTTCAAAACACTGAGGTAAAATCGAACTTCTCTCGACGCTAAGATCAGTGTTTGTAATAAGCCTGGTTATGAATTAATCATTTAAAGTGTTTAAAGCATAGAGAATATGCCATTAAATAGCGGGATATGGGTTTCTGACCAGCCTGCATAAGAGGGGCACCCACTGCAGTTGTGGTCTCACCAAAAGCAGCCAACATCAAATGACTAACAGAAGTATGTGGTGTTTTACTGAGGTTCCGAGAGATGAGAGAGAGACTGGCATTCACACACACACACACACACACACACACACACACACACACACACACACACACACACACACACACACACACACACACACACACACACCAAGGGACAGAAAGTGACTGAAGAATGTTTCAATTTCCGAAATGCATTCAATAAGGTCCATCTTAGATTTAAAATGGAACAACTGATTTAGCAACAATAGGCATTTGCAGAAGACATTTGCAACACTCGCCCCTAAAACATACACACTAAACCTGAACACATGACTGGGCAGAGAATGGGGATTGTTACTGATCGTTGCAACTTGTGTCATCCTCCCTCTGTCTCTCCCTTTGTCATGTATGTACATATCCAGCTCCCTCTGTCTCTCTCTATATCTTTCAATCTCTCTTTTGCTCTCCACGTTTCAGTATCTACATCTCACTCTGTCCCTCCTTTTGTCTCTCTCTCCATCTCTCTCTCCCTCACACCATCACTCCCTCTGTCTCTCTCTGTTAACATGGGTGAGTTGAATTACATGTAACCCAGGCATTTAGTTTAGAGATACAACACTGAAACAGGCCCTTCGGCCCACCGAGTCTGTGCAGACCATTTATATTAATCCTACACTAATCCCAGATTCCTACCACATCCCCACCTGTACCTATATTTCCCTACCACCTACCTATACTAGGGGCAATTCGTAATGGCCAATTTACGTCCCAACCTGCAAGTCTTTTGGCTTGTGGGAGGAAACCGGAGCACCCGGAGAAAACCCACGCAGACACTGGGCGAACTTGAAAACTCCACACAGATAGTACCCAGAATTGAACCCGGGCCGCTAGAGCTGTGAGGCTGCGGTGCTAACCAATGCCGGCGCATCCTCCATAAGAATATTGTTCGACAATTAAGCTTTTTATTTCATGGCACTATTACTCAGACCACCTTTCAATTCCAGCATTTATTAATTAATTGAATCTGAATTCCTCCAGCAGCAATGCAGTGAGGTATGCCTGTATTCCCAAATAATTAACATGGGCCTCTGGATTAGTAGCTCAGTAATATTATCAGTACACTACCTTCTCTCTCTGTCATCAATCCAACGGAAGCCCCTTTGATTGAGAGCTGCTTCAATTAATGGTCAGCTGTGCTCTTCAGCACCGTCATTTTTGAGAAACCATTCTTGTGCCTTCTGAAAAGATAACCGCTCTCAGTAGGTCCAATTTTTCATAAAGTATTACAAAATCAAGTGTACAATCATATTCGGGCTCTGGACTGTGAATAGAAAATTTATAACCCTGTATTGAGCTTAGATTGTGGAGTCTGGAGCGGATCTTAGTGCTAAAACACGAAATATTCACTTTTTCTATGATTTAACTAACTTAACAATTAGATTAAGTGGGTATTTCAGGATCTTTTTCAGCTCTTCTCGGAATTTAGTCTGGCTCACTGCGTAAATACACGTGTTGGTGCAGGAACTGAGAAGCTGCAGCATTCCTGCTGTGTATTCTGTGATATAAAGAGGGTCATTGGTGGAGGAAGGATATTGTTTTGTAATTCGCTGATAGATGTAAAATACGACCTGCGTCACCCACAACAGTATAAAACTGCCAGATATACTAAACAGTAAAATAATAGATTTCTTTCGATTCTCCATCTCTGAGTCATTGTGATTCTGTCCACTGCTGAGGCCCCGGAGTTGCCTGCGGCCTCTACTGGCCACTAAAATACGTCTCACAATCAGAGCATTGAGCAGCAAAATCAGAAAGAACGGGACACAAGGAGTTAAAACGCGATGAAACAACTCAAACGCGCTCCATGCGGGGGAAGTATTGAATATTTCCTGGGAGATACAGTACCAGGGAACATTATCAATTATATATAAAGGTTCGATTGTAAAGTACCAGGGAAGACTTTCTAAAGCGCACAGCACACTTACTGTTCCGATAACCACAGCTGCTGTTTTCTCAGTGCAATATTTCGTCTTTAGCTTCTCACAACAAATGGTTACAAATCGATCAAATGTGAAAGCGACTGTCAACCAGACAGAAATCATTGTGGTTGCAAAAATCAGGAAATAAATTGAACTACAGATGGGAGTAATGAACAGGAATGAATCTGTGAAATAAATACTTGGAATCCACCTCAAAATAGGATCTGTGATAATGACAAGCAGATCAGACACTGCCATTCCCACCAGGTAGTGAGTGACACATTTGGAGAGACCGCACTTTCCTCGGGACAGGATCAGAATCGCCACCAGGTTAAC
This sequence comes from Heterodontus francisci, assembly GCF_036365525.1. Classification (NCBI taxonomy): domain Eukaryota; kingdom Metazoa; phylum Chordata; class Chondrichthyes; order Heterodontiformes; family Heterodontidae; genus Heterodontus; species Heterodontus francisci. The sequence continues at coordinate 1,687,707 of NW_027140566.1, forward strand.
TGAAAGAGATAGAAAAGGATGCAGAGATATTAATGGCCAGACCTCAAGTTAAAACAGACCTCAAGTTTGACATGATCTAGTATTAAATTGACAGCTTTGTTGCAGCATCCAGCATTTCGGTCAGAATATTTTTTGAACACATTTATCAATAATTGATTTGTAAAAATAAAGGTGAAATAAAATGATCATTGGCTACAGTGGAAGGTCTAGGTGAGGGCGCGCTGCCAGGGTGGAAGGGCAAAGGGTTTTTCAAAGAAGGAATCCAATGGTTTAAATCCAGTTTAGCCTCCAGACCAATGGCCGAGTAAGTGAGGAGCAGGGAAGCTGTTTTTTACTTCTTGGTTAAGAGAGTTAACGTGGGCTGACCCGAAAAGTGAAAATGTCGAGTGCCGCTGTGGTGAGTGCTAGACAGTTTTAGGTCGGGAAGAGGCCGATGGAGGCTGAGCCAGAGAGTGGATTGGAGTGATATAAACAAAATGACATTTGGGAACTGGGGAGGAGGCAGGTCCTGAAGGGTTTGTAAAGCGAGCAAAGTGAAGCACCATTTCATTCGGTAAATAACTGCTTCCATTAAGTTATTTACTCCGTTCAGAAATAATTAAGAGGAATATTCACTAAAACAGGTTGAGGATATGACCGGAGTAACACACAGGGAGTGAGTCCAGCAGTAAATCTCACCCAATCTAGCAAAATCCTAATCATACCTTCAACTCACAGTTTCACTATAATAGTTACAGAAAATTTAGCAGTTCATATTCGTGAATTATTCATACTGTGGCCTCTCTCCCTCTTTCTCCTTCTTCCTTCATTCTCCCTCTGTCTTTCTCTCTCTCCCTCTATTTCATTTTCCCTATTCATTCTCGCTTGCTCTCTCTCTCTCACTCAACTTCTCTCTCTATCCACAGCTCGTACCCTGTCCAATCGCTTCTCCAGATTATTCAAGCGTCCACATGCTCACTCAACATGATAACTCAGGTAAATCACCCTCCACAATCCAGCATGTGCACAACTCAGAATGTTCTGATCAAAGGTCACGGACCTGAAATTTTAACCTTCTTTCTCACTCCTCAGATGTTGACTGATCAACTGTGTATTTGAAACACTTATTGCTTTTATCTCAGATTGCCAGCATCTGCAATATTTTGCTTTTATTTACTTATCCAACATAATTTCTATGGATCGGCCATAATTGTCGTTTCTCTAACATTGGCAGGACTGAATCCATCACCTTTATTCCAATCCAGCAACTGTATCCCAGGTATTCATTCCAATCCACCTGATGGCTGCTGTCTTTGAATGACCGTCAGAACACTATATGACCCCAGGTTATGCTTCATACGTATTGTTACTATCGAGGCTGGAGGTGTGCACTGTTCATTCACTCCCACCTTTCCACAGGTCACAACATATTCTTAACATTTTCTCAGTTATGGATCCAGTCAATTATCTTCCTCAGAATAAAATGTACTAACCATGTTTCTTTGCTGAACAGCAAAATTAACTGTTTATTACAGAACAATTCATAATTAGTAATAAATTAAAATAATATCAGATCGGTCAAATTATTAAAAATCGAACATTATTTTTTTAAGTCCCCTTTGGTACCTTACCGCTTCACGCATGTGCACATAGACACACATACGCACACCCAGAAACACACACATGCACACACTTACATATGTACTTGCCCACCCCTGAAAAAAGTAAATAGCAGATGAGACACGCCCCGACGAACGGCCACAAAGTCCAAACCTCGAGCACACACAAGCAAGGTCTTTAGAATATTCTAGAATTTGCTGCCTTCAGGCGCCGTTGAAAAGGAATTTAACAGGCCTTCTTGAAAGGCAGGAAACAAGAGGAATTGGCTTATTAAACTTCACAGAGTCGTTTTGGGAATTGCGAGAAAAAGAGCTGGGTAGTGGCCTTCTGTTCGTGCATGGAATACGTTCTTTCTGCTGCAGCAAACATGACTTTCGGCTCCTTCCAGAAGGTATCACAAACACACAAACACAGTGACTCACAACCAAAACTTTTAACAGTTTTCTGCCCTCCCAGATTTTCTCTGTTCCCACTGGGCTTGTCCATTCAAAGGAGTGCTTGTCACTTTTCGGCCCCTATTGTCAGAGCTTCAGCTTGTCTTTAACCCAAGCCATGTAACAAACAGCAACACTGTTGCTAATCCGGCTCCCTAAGTCCTCCTGATTAAAAAAAATCTGACACATTGTTTAGCTTAACTATATATATATATTTTAAATATATGTTTTTTAACAAAACTGTGTCACGTTCATAGCACCATGTGTCATGCCGAAACAGTTATCTCCTGCTTCCACATCACAGCATCACTACTCTTGGTTCCACTCTTGCCTTAGTTCATCAGATATTGAAACGTACTTCCATGCCTTTGTCTCATCCAGACTGGAATGCACCAATTGTCACATGGCACACAGCCACCCCACCCGGCCCCCCACCCCCCGCACCACTATCCATTCACTTATGGATCTAGCAATCTGCTGCCTTTATCCTATCCCATGCCCGGTTCCTCTCAAGAAACATTGCTCTATTTTCTGACTTGCATTGCATGGAGAATCCCAACGTCTCCAGTTTATTTTTTCCTTCCTTGCATTTCAAAGCAACACAGAATCCATTTATCCCTATTAATTTATTCCATTGCGTTGTATCCTTAATTCTTAATATGATTACCTCAAAAAGTCTATCAACCTCAGTTCTCTAATGTTTATTGGTCCCCTAATGATATATGTATTTGACCTGCAAACGTCTCAGTTTGTCCCCAGCTCAGAGCTTCTCACGATTAAGAAGCAATTGTCATGCAGACCCCCACCTGCCCAGAATGAGGCATATTAAATTTGTCATTTTAAACTGTTACTGGAAAGAAAAAAGGACTTGTTAAAGTAAATAAACAGACGCTTGCCTTTAGAATCATTTTCAGACTGACAGATAGTGCTTGGAGGGACAAAAGGGTTGCTTCCCTTCTCCATCTATCCGAAAATGGACTTTGAGCACCAAGGTATGGTGTGGAAAAGGCATTCCAGGTTGAATTCTAAGATGGCCGAATACACAAACAGACATGGCCAAACTAACTAGTCTCATGACTAACCTGCTTGGCGACCTGGGTTTTCTGAATTGTGCAAAAGGTTTGAAGTCAGCAGAGATTGAATGGCCCTGGACTGAAAATACCTCTTCTGGCCTGCTCTCCCTCCCTTTCTCATGGAACTCCAACTCCACTGAAGACACATGAACCCCAAGAGAGAAAGGTCTCCTGCACAGCGTAATGTTTAAGAATAATACTGGGCCACAAGGAAAAGCAAGGTCTAACTACAATCAGGGACTCTGCAGCGAGCTCGAAGAACCATAACAAAAACTCGTGTTCAGATACTGCCTCAAACTTTTCCACTTCATTGTTTCTGCTCTTTTCTGCCTCTCCTGCATGTGTGTCTTGCGTATGCACGCTAGCGTGGGTGCATCTTGTATCCCTATGCGTTAAGTTGGATAGAATTTCAACGTTTCTTCTTTAAACCTAAGATAACATGTTTTGGGATGGTTTCCTTGCCTTATAATTGGAAAGCAGTGAACAAGGATTCACAAGGGGGGAGCTTTAAACAGGGTGTGTTTATAATTAAACCCTGTTCCGTTAAGATCAGGTGAAGGCTGAGATGGAAAGTTAGACCCCTTTCTCACCAGATCGTAACACTATTCTGATTTATCATTCTTTGGTGCACAGTGAATGACCTCAAACCTCCCCACATTGAACTCCATATCCCACAGTTTATCAAATCAGTTAAGCTATCGACAACTCATTTGTACAATTTTCTTTCCATCTACACTATTTACTGAGTCACTTAACTGACAGTCGTCAGCAAACCTAGATGTATGGACCTCGGCTCCTTAATTCAAATTATGTGGAAATACAGTGAAAAGCTGTGCCCTCAGTCCAGATCACTGGGAGGCACTAATAATCACATCCTGTATTGGATTGCTTTCGTACTTCAATTCAAATATTTACTTTAAACACCAAAGTACACAAGAAGCTCATGTAACGGTAGAGAATTCGGTCCTTAACTGCACATCACATAAAAAGATTCCAGTATCTGTTTCTTCCATGTATTATTGTTTAGTTGTAGTATGCACATAATGTAGAGATCGAAGGTATTATTGGTTTAAGTGTTGTGAATATAGAACTGTATGTACAGGTTCCGTAACTTGTTTGATCTCATCGTGAGCACATCCCACAAATAACCCAGGACATTCATATACACAGGTAGGGTGGACACTCATTCCCACAGCTGGCATTGTTCAATCTATCTGCAATACATAGAACACATAAAATTGAGTACCTCTTCCAGACCAGAACCCACGCTATTTGAAATTTCATCTCTTGTAATTTTAAAGTCCAGAGTTAGATTGTGGATTTGCTCAATCAACAAAACTACACCATCAACACTGCGATTTATAATCTGCAATTAACTAGAATGGCTTGTGATTCCAAGAAATCCAGTCAAAACTGATACAACATAACATCAATACATTTACAACGAATCCCTCTGATAGTAAATAAATTGAACTGCAGTGAATCAGAGAAGGGGATGTTAAAGGGTGATCAGCAAATTCAGTTCAGTTGCGAGACCTCTGAAGCAGCGTCAGATCCCCATAAGGAAATACTTTATCAAAGTGATAACCAATAAAATATTGAAATTCCAGTGAATCCCACTCATGGGGCCAAAATAGGTGACGAGTGGAAAATGTTGTGACCCTCACACACGTCACTAAGTCGCAGAGCACCTGTGATTCTAAATTCGTGGCTTATTAACATGGCCCAGGCGGCTGTTCCCGAACTAATGATAACGTGGAGGGAGAGGCGAGCCATCCCTCCGTCCCTGGCAAGGGCTTTCAGCACCAATGCTCAGTTGCCGACGTCTTTTTTAATGGGATTATAGCCCTAAATGATTGTTCAAATTTTTAGAGACACGCTTATTTCAACGTTTATAAAATTTAGTTAAAAAAAAATAAATGCCCTCTCCCACCACCCCCAATGGCATTACACATTATTCCTGCCCTTTACAACCCGCCCCCGCCCCACCCCCAACCCGCCCCCGGAATACCTACCGTTAATTTGCTAACTTCCCACCGCCCCCACCCCCTTACATTTTGGCATCTTTGTCCTTTCCCCCTTCCCATTACCCCTTCGACCAATCCGTAGCATTGAAATCCCGCTTCCCCTTCCTACACTAGGAAAATCACCTCCACCCCTCCCCACAGCTGTGGCGCCTCCTGATTCGAAGGTACGGCATTCCCGCCGCCGGATGAAAATCCAAACCTGCTGGCAGAATCACTGTGGCCTGCATATTAATAAAAGGGAAGTATCAATTTGCATATTCTAATGCAGTTCCTGTCGCCAAGCAGCGGGGAGGCTGCCACGAGGTCTCATCCGCCGCTGAGTTCAGGACGGGACCAGCAGCTGGGTCGGTTACGGGCCTAACCCCGCTGTGTCTTTCATGTCCCCATCCCCCCTCCCCTCCCCTCCCTCCACCCCCGCCACCGGTACCAGCGTTGGTGAACCTTTACAATCCAGCCGTTGATGTTTGGGAAAGAGGACACGAAGCCGCCTCATTGTAAATTACCGAAATTAGAATCGTGAAATAATATCTCAGGCCAGGTTAGTTCCACAACTCCTGATGGTCTGATAACTGCTCGTACAACCTTGATGGGAACACACCTAGACTACTGTGTACAGTTTTGTTCCCCTTATTTAAGGACGAATACACATAAATTGAGGGAGGTTCAGAGCAGCCTCACTCCGATGACTCTGATGTGTGTTAAAAGGGGCTGTCTTGCGAGGAAAGGTTGAAGCGTTTCAGCCTATATACTTCAGAGTTTAGAAGTATGGGAGACATATTGAAATACGAAATTCTGAGGAAGAATGGTGAGACGATGTTGCCCCTTGAGGGGTAATCAAGAACTTGGGAGGGGGGGTGGGCGCAAAAGGTGCACATTTCAGGTGGAGCTGAGGAGGAATTCATTTTCTGTGAGAGTCATGAGTCTTTGGAATTCTGGACCCCAGAGAGCTGCAGAGGCTGAGTCATTGATTATATTCAAGGAGAAGGTCGAGAGATTTTTGAACTACAGGCTATTCAAGAATTGTGGAGAATAAGGGAGAAAATAGTTTTCAGGCAGAGATCAAATGACAAATGATCTTAATGTATTGTGGAGCAGGATCGAGGGGCCAAATGGCCTACGCTGGTTCCTATTGCTTATATTTTTACACACTTATCCCGGGCACCTGATTCCAATACATTAATTTGAGATATTAATCTGAGCCCATTCTCAGGGATGGAACAACATAAATCATTACACTTAAAGGATGTCATACAAGCCCGAGCATTTAGAATATGAGGAATTCTATCAACGGGCAAAACATTTATCACAGTGAATAGTCCAATACTAATGCAAGGATTTGTTGAATATTGATCATCAAAGTCAATATGCTTCTGCTACAACACCAAATGTTCAGAGCCATCGGACAGCCCATCATTCAACAGAGCAGACAATTGCGTAAAACATTCAGCAAGTAAGACATTATCAAATACAACAGTCGATTTAACATTGATTTGCTACAATAACAGCTGGAGATAGCAGCTTACCGGGAACTCCAATGGTTGCAAGAACTGGATAGTAAATATCTACAATCTGGTATATTACTGGATATCCCATTTCTGCGAGAAGCACCAACTGATGTTGTTCTGAAATACGGAGCTCTGGTCGTCATTCTGAGCTGATACATATTCACAGTCCCTGTTTTATATAGGGGATAAGTCTCGACTGACATGGTTATTCCCCTGATCATTGCTATTAGTGACAGACACTGGAACAAACACATTACATCGGCAGCTTTGTCTGCGATGTTAATAAAATGGTACATAGAACATGAATATCTTAAAGTCCAGCAAAATATCTTAATCAGACCTCTCTTGGGGATAAGGCCGATACATGTAAGCATACAAGACAGATCCCACAATAATGAGCGGCTTCACATGCAGGCTTCATGCAATTGTAATGACAATGTTCACTCCTAATGATTCATGAATAAATGCTACAGAGTTTTCCAGAGTATATACTGAATCCAGGGACACAAGCAGTTCAATGTGAACTTTGACACGACGGCAGTTAGATACATGCTCAGGGTTGCAGCTGAGAACTTACTATGGGTGATAGTAGGGGCAGACTCTGAGTGTGCTCCATTGACAACCCTCTCGCTGCTATTTTATGCAAATAAAATAATTGTAAATAAAACAGTAGCTAAAGACGAGTAAAATTAGAAGTGGGCCATCTCCTGAGACTATTCCTCCAGTTCACTCCTCACTGGGGCCCCAACATCCACCTTCCTTCTATCCAAAACTCTACCATACATCTCCATCCCCCAAAAGGTCCAGCAGCTCACACAACGCAATGATTTTCACTGACCTACATTACATCTCAAATTGCTCAACAGCTTACATTTAAAATTCTGGTCCTCACCTTAAAACCTGGTCGCGGTCTCGAAATTCACTATCTCCACCCTCTCTTCCAAACCGGCATCAGACCTCGCCCGTGATCTCTCCATATCTCTTACATTGGGCAATTTTGGTGGGACTGCCATTTCTTGGTTCATGTCTTACCGATACAATAAAAGCCACAACTTCCCCCGCAATGAATTCCCTCCACCCACCAGCCTGTGCCTGACCTTCCTAGTTTGCCTCCTCCTTCTCCACATCGACATGTTATCCAATGCCAACAGCACCGACAGACATGAGGTCAGCTTCCATATGTGTGCGGGAAACACCATGGTCCAGCTCTCCGCCAACTCTCTCGACCTTCCACTGCCTCTGTGTGACCATACTACAAATGTCTGTTTAGCTGCAGCTTCAGTTTTCTCCAACTAAATATATGAAATACCAGAGCAATCATATTTCTCTCTACCACAGAGTCCATACTCATTTCACTGACACCATTCCCCATCCTAGCTATTGTGCCAGGCTCAGTACGATGTTTTTTAACGTTTATTCTGTTGGTCCCTGATCTGAACATCAGATCTCATAAGCCTTCGATCATAAACTATACCCATTTGCACCTCCCTAACATCGCTAGCCACTCGCACTGTCTTAGTCCATCTGGCACTGAAACACTCAATCACTGCTTCCATATCTGCATCTTGGAGGTGAGGACGTGGAAAACTATTGGAGAAAATTCGTGATTTTCTTACACTGTGGAACTGTTTGGCACCATCGTGTTGATAATCCTCTTCAGAGGATTAGTACGGAATATTGTTATAATATAAACTAATTGACCTGTAATCTTTTAGATATTCAAACATAGAATGTGATTTAATTGTTGTTCATGTTTAATTTGCATTAAATCTTGAATTGAGAATAGAAGACTCCACGCTGGAGGACGTGATTTGGAGATGAAAGATGAGATTGACCAAGGGGAAATTCCTCGTAGCTCTGACTTGGCGAGGTATGGCGAACCTGAAAATGTAAAATTAGTGAAGAGGGAGTAGAAGTTTACATTGTGCAATTTGAGCTATTGCCACAATATAGAGTGGCCGAAATCATCTTAGACAAGCTCCTGGAGACCCTTTTTAAAGGAAAATCTTTGGAAGTGTATTCATCTCCTTCAGATTATCACTGACGTGACTATAACAAAGTAGACTTTTCCCAATGCATAATAATTGATGTTGCCGTAATGGGAAGTGGGTGACCCTGGCACAACCAACATTTACTGCCCATCCCTAATTGCCCTTGACAGCTGAATGGCTTGCTGGGCCATTTCAGAAGCCAGTTACGAGTTAACAATATGGATGTGGGTCTGGAGTCACATGCAAAGCAGACATGCATATTTCCTTCCCTGAAGGTCAACTAGGCGGGTGTTTGCGACACCCTATGTCAGTTTTCATGGCACCATTACTGAAAATAGCCTTCAATTACAAATTGTCTTTTATTAGTTAAGTAATTTTATTAATTAATTGAATTGAAATAAATTTGCACCAGCTCCGGTTTTGAGATTTGAACCAGTGTTGTCATCTTGTACGGGCTTTACAACACTCTTAATGCAGATATGACCACTAGTCACTGGTAAATATTGCTTTACACCGATCACAAACCACTCGCTTCTCTGCAGAAAAAGCAGAACAGAGAAAGCCAGGTTGTTTCAAGAAGAATTTTGTTACAGGCAGTTGCACATGAAATTGTACATCTTGCAGAGAAAAGCAATGTCATTGCTAATGCTCTGACCAGAGTTCGAAGAGAGGCAAGTCTGAAGGAAAGGTCTGAATTGTGAGAATTTTGACTTGTCTGAATTCTATTAATCTTACATTTGTTATTGGTAAATTTAGTAAAATTGTCGGCTGTCCCTTGATTCGAGGACGACGTCTACACAGGTTCACAATTGGCTGCCATGGGTCATCATGTGACTGAATAGACCAATTCTCGACCCACAGATTTTTGGGCACGTGGGACAGGACTTCGCACGAGGTAGTGGGATCCCGAGAGTGGGATTTGATTCCTTTTCTTTCCTGCTCTGTCGCCACTCTGCCTCATCATTAAGGCGATTGGATTCAAAGCATGATTGACAAGTTGTCACCATTTTGAACGGTTGGTAGCAAATTCCTCCCAGTCATCAATATCAAAGCTGCCACGCTTCAGAGAGAGCTTCTGAGTTTCTTTGAAGCATTTCCTTTGTCCTCCCTGGAGGACATTTGAGAATTGGGAAAACAGGACCTGGCGGGGGATACGATTTTCGAGCATCCAAATGGAGTATCTTGTTTTTCTCAAGGAAATTTGCGTGAATGCTTGTGGAGCTGGTTTAAAAAATGAAACTAGCGTGTTTTCGATGGTTCTTCCCGTTAATCTGGAGGATGCAGAAAAGAGTCATAGCTGATGAAATTTCTCGGGCGCTTTTATGTGTCGCTGATACACAGTTCAGGTCTCACTGCAGAACAGGAGTACGGTGATGACAACTGTTTGTACAATAGCACTTTTTCTAACTTGCAGAAGTCTCTACCGGCAAACACTCTCTGCTGCAGTTTGCAGATGGCTGAGCTGGCATAGCTGATCTAGTGTTGGATCTCCCCATCAATGGCTGCCTTTTGAGAGAGGTGGCTGCCAAGCTATGGGAAGTTTTCAACGCATTCCAGGGTCTCTCTTTCAACATATATCGGATATGGAATATTTGGATAACCACAAATAGATTGATATAACAGTTTTTTTGGCAACATTACAGGACATTCAAGTCCCTTCCGTGTAGAATTGAAGAGATCGAGAGTGACTTTGAAATCTGGAGCAGTATGGGCAATGACACTGCAGTCATCCACAAACTGTAGACCATGTATGTCTAAGTTTAAGTTTGGCACAGAGGCGACTGAGGCGAAAGAGTTTTCCATCTAGGCCAAATTTGAAGCCCCCACCAGAGTGCAGTTGAACTTTGATGAGGCGAGCAGCTACTGTCAGCTAAATAGTATATAGTATTAGTAAAATATAGTATGTGTTTTATGATTGCATGTCACCTCTGCAGTACACAATAAGTTACTTGTAAAAAAAAATGTTCACAGTATCAAGATCGTATTGTATTTTCTAACCGTTTCAACGAAGCCCTTACTGCAGTAAGGCATTCCTTTTCCCAATGCGGAAGTGTGATGACTGCTAGGCCTGGATGTAATGCCACCCCACTCTTAGAGATAGAATAGGAAGTGTGTGTCCCATAGATGTGCGATGTCTGGAAGGGGAGGAAGGGACCGTCATCTTTCAATTGCACTGCTACAAATTGGGAGTGGAAAAATGCTTCCACGGCCAGAGGCCGATTGAGGGCCCTAAGAGGCCTATTATTACCTGCTTAAGGGCCTATTCCTGCCGCTGGTGGAATTAAGATCAGTAAAATGAGTGTCCTCCCTATAGGCGCGGCTGTCTTCCTCCGTGGGCAATCTGTGGCACACAAAGTGCCCCATCAGAGAACAGCCCACCCCTTCGAAAAGCCCGCCTTCCTACATTCATTACCCACCCTCCTTCCCCATCATCCGTGCCTGCCAGACTGTGAGCTGTGTCATTCTGAGTCACTAAAATTAGATTTATAAAGTACGACTACCGAACAGGCTAGTTCCACAGGGTGAAAATGTTCTTGGAACGTTGGTGGCGAGACACCTTGAGTACTGTTTCCAATTGTAGTCCTCTTACTTCAGGAGCAATATACACGCATTGAAGGCAGTTAGGAGAAGGTTTATTGGGCAGATTTCCAGGGTAAAGGGGCAGCTTTGTATGGACTGGTTGAGCTAGGATACTTTAAAGGTAAGATGTATTGAAACATATCACATTATGACTACTCCAGTTCAGTTCCTGGTCAATGGTAACCACCAGGATGTTGATCATGGGGGATTCAGCACTGGTAATGCCATTGAACGTCAAGCGTAGATTGCTAGATTCTCTCTTGTTGGAGATGGTCATTGCCTCCATCCAGAATTATTCTTGTTAACTTCTTAGCGGTTTTATACTACTTAGTGACTTGCCAGGCTATTTCAGAGTCAACTATACTGCCGTGGGTCTGGAGTCACATGTCAGCAGATTTCCATCCCTGAAGGCAACAAATGAACCAAATGGGCATTTATAGCAATCGATGATGGTTTCATGGCCATTATTAAATCAGCTTTCCATTCCAAATTTACTCTGTGAAATCAAATTCCACTTCCTCCTGAGGGGAGATTTGAACCTACGTCCCCAAAGCAGCAGCTCCTGGGTGCGTGGGTTACTAGTTTATCGACAATAGCACTCTACCATCGCCTGCCCTACGCTGTGGTGCTGTCTCTATATTGGGTGACCGATTGGTTGATTGCTTTATGGAGCACTTCCGCTCATTCCAAAAACATGATGCTGAGGTTCTGGTCGCTTGCCATTTCAGCACCCCACACCGGCTCTCATACCCACATTTAGGTCCTTGGCCTGCTGCAGTGTTCCAGTTAACATCAATGCAAGCTCGAGGAGCAGCAACTGATCTTTTAGTTAGGCACTCTACAGCTTTGCGGGCTGAACACTGAGTTAAATAATTTTAGAGCATGTCTGGCCTTTGTTGCCTTTATATTTTTTAAATATTTTTTTATTGTATTGTATTTTTTAACCATGTGCCTGTTCGTCGTGCGGACAGAGTTGCTCATAACTTTGCTATCAACACTGTCTCTGGACGAATGCTTTGTCTTTCAATGGAAGCATTAACACCCTCTTCACTGTTGCCTCAGGACGACTTCTTATTTTATCTCTCCTGACCTCTGCCGTATCACACACATTCCCTTTTTATCGCTTCCGCACCAAGCCACCCCTGCTCCTTCTCTTGCTATAAAACCTAATTCCTTTCAAGGCTTGCCAGTTCTCATGAAGGGTCACAGACCTGAAACGTTAATTCTGCTTCTCTGTCTGCAGATGCTGCCTGACCTGTTGAGTATTTCCCAGCACTTCTGTTTTTATTTCACAGTAATTGAAATGCTTTCTGTTGTAACTTTGAAGTTCAGAGTTAGTCTGTGGGCTGGGTCAACAAAGAAACGCAACAACGCTGCGTTTCATAATCTGCAAATAACGAGAGGGGCTCTGGATCCCAACAAATACAATGCACAACAGAAAATGAACATTTTTACTATTAAATTGAAGTCAGGTGAAGTGCATAAATTCATCCGCAGTGAATCAGAGAAGGAGATGATAAAGTGTCAGCAGCAAACTCTGTTCACCTGCCAGAACTTTGCAGCAGCATTCGGTTCGCACAAAGAAATAATACAACAACAGTGATGACCAATAGAAATACTGAAATCCAAGTGAGACATGATGTTGGGGAAGGCAGAAACTACTGCCTCCTTGTAACACTGAGACTGCGAACTGTGTTATTATAAATCACCAAAATTATGTTTATGAAGTAATATTCCAAGACAGGTTTGTTCCACAAAGTGAAACTTTTAACAACTCCTGATAGTCTGGTGATTGTTCTTAAACATTGTTTGGACTACATCTATATTACTGTGTCTAGTTTTGGTCTCCTTAAGGAGAGTACGCATGCATTGAGGGCAGTTCAGAGAAGGATCACGATTCGACTCCTGGGGTTAAGGGGCTCTCTTGTTGGGAAAGGTTGAACAGGTTAGGCCGATGCTCTTTTGAGTTTAGAAGTATGAGAGAAGTATTGAAACATGCTAAAGTGTGAGGGAACTTGACTGGGGGATGGTAAGAGGAACATTTCCCTCGAGGGGGAATCCAGAACTAGGCGAAATAAGTCGAGCATTTCAGAAGGAGATGAGGAGGAATTTGTTTTCTAAAAGGGTGATGAATCGTTGGAATTCTCGAGCCCAGAGAGCGGTGGAGGCTGAGCCATTGATTCCATTCAGGCTATGATGGAGAGAATTTGAACTCTCGTGGATTCTGTGGTGATGACGAAGAAACAGGAAAGAGAATTTGAGGCCAAGATCAGATCAGGAATGATCCTATAGAAAGGCGAAGAAACTCGAGGGGCCGAATGGCCTACGCCTTCTCCTATTGCTTATATTCTTGCATACATAATCCTTGCATCTGATTCCAGTACAATTAGTTTTGACATTAACCAAATAAAACTCTCGGGTTTGATTAACAAAATCATGACAGACATAACGAAACTCATACAAGCCCGAACATCTAAAATCTGAGGATATTCCATCATCCAACAACACATCCAGTAAAGAGAATAAACCAGTAATAATGCAAGGAATTGACTAACAGTGATCAAAGTTATTATGCAGCTGCTACAGGACCAACTGAACAGAGACTTATGACAATCCGTCATTCAAATGATCAAAGTGAAAAGACGGCTGTGTCAAACATGCAGCGAGTAAAGCACTTTCAGATACAGCAATCAAATAATGCTAATTTAAGCCATTAACAACTGGAGAAAAAGTGGCTTACCGGAAACTCCAAAGGCTGAAAGAATGGGATAGTAAATATGTCTTATCTTATGCATTACTGGATATTTAGCTTATTTGCGAAGCATTGACCGGTGTTGGTCTGAGAATCAGAGCTCTGGCAGTCACTATGAACTGGTCCATTCTAACAGACAGTGATTTATACAGGGGATAAGTCTCCAATGACATGGGCTATACCCCTGATCATTGCTATTAGTGGCAGTCAATTGAACAAACATATTGCATCAGCAACTTTGACAGCATTGTAAATAAAATGGTGCATACAAACAAACATCTCAAAATCCAGCAAATTATCTTCATCAGACCTCTGCCGGGGATAAGACTGAAAACGGTAATCATACAAGATTGATTCCACAATAATGCACAGCAGAGTTTGCTGGTTTAAAATAATTGCAATGATAATATTCATTCGTAACGATTCATTTATAAATGTCACCGATGTCTCCTCAGTACACACTGAATCCAAGAACATAAGCAGATAAAATGAGAAACTTTACAAGAAAACAGTTTAATCCATGTGTGAGATTGCAGCTGATAACTTAGTGCAGGTGTCATTGGGAGAATGATACTCCTCTCTCTGTTATTTGTATTGCACATATTTAGCGGTTTGTTCCACTGTGGCTTCTGTAAAAATAGAACTGTGCTACTGCCGGACAATATCCCTCTGGTTCACTCCTGACTGGCAACAGGATCTAAAACTTCCTTCCTTCCAACACTGTGCTGTACAACTCCCTCCCTCAACAAGTCCAGCTCGCCCAACACTGTCGCATTCACTGACCCTGATTAGATCTCAATCCGCCCAACAACTTACATTTGAAATTATTATTCCCAATTAAGATCCCGTCATGACCTAAGCCATCATCATCTCTACTCCTGTAAAACTGCATCAAAACTCACCCGTGATCGCTCCATACCTCCGACGTTGGCCGCTTATGGAAGGACTGCCCTTGCTTGGTTCTTAACTCACTGATCTGATCATAGCCAGAGAATCTCCAGCAATGGCTATTCCTCCCACTACCAAAACTGTTCAATCACCAGCCCCTGAACTTACGGTTTTTGCATCCTCCTATTCCACTTCTGCACTCTTTCCAACGGCAACAACAACGACAGACATGGGGACGGCAAAAACAACGACAGACATGGGGTCATCTTTTGCATGTGTGCTGACAACACACAGCTCCAGCTCTCCACCATCATTCTCGACCCTCCACTCCCTTTGTGTGATCAGACAACAACTGTCAGTTTTGTGTGAGCTGCAATTTTCTCCAGTTTAGTTTAGTTTAGTTTACAGATACAGAACTGAAACAGGCCCTTCAGCCCACCGAGTCTGTGCCGACCATCAACCACCCATTAAGACTAATCCTACACTAATTCCATATTCCTACCACATCCCTACCTGTCCCTATATTCCCCTACGACCTACCTATACTAGGGGCGTTTTCTAATGGCCAATTTACCTGCAAGTCTTTGGCATGTGGGACGAAACCGAAGCACCCGGAGGAAACCCACGCAGACACAGGGAGAACTTGCAAACTCCACACAGGCATTATCCGGAATTGAACCCGGGTCGCTGGAGTTCTGAGGCTGCGGTGCTAACCACTGCGCCACTGCACCGCCCAACGTACATAACACCAAATCAATCATCTTTTGCCCTCCCACAAACTCCACCGACCTCATCCCCTTCGTAGTTGTTGTATCAGGCAGCAAATGATGTTTTGTAACATTTACCCTATTCGTCCTTCCGAGCTGAGCTTCCGATCTCAGATCTCTTCAAAAATAAAGGATGCCTACATCTGCCTCCCTAAAATGACGGTCTCGAGCCCTGTCTGAGCCCATCAGCCACTGATAAAACATATATTGGTCAACTCTACCTCCTCTCGGACAATCTGCCAGCTCCTCATTCCTCTGAAACTCGCCTCTCTGTGGGACTTCTTTCCTTATTTTAACAGTCATCTATCTGATCAGATACAGAATCTCCAGTAGTGGAACTCCCCTCATCCCACATCAGCATTACCTTTGATGTTTCAATTCATCCTCAATGATAAATTTCCAGTGAGCATTTACCGGCAGGTGTGGGCCATGATATTACTTCTGCACTGATGACATCCATCTCTCTCGCTCAAAGCTGCCCCTACTGTCTCTGTGTTATCAGACTATTTATGCAACATACTGTTTTGGATGATCACAATTTTCTTCTATCAAACATCGACAGGACTAAATCCATCACCTTTCATCCCAGTCACAAACTGTCCATCCCAGTCACAAATGTCAATATACATGATGGCTTCTGGCTCCGAGTTCCACTCAGTGCACGAATTGTCCCCAAATTATGCTCCATACACATGTGTCCCTCCGTTAAAGAGATCACTTCCTTCCAACTCAGCAGCACCTGCGGCTCCACTTTTGTCTCAGCCCGACAGATATTGAAACACTCGTCTATGTCTTTGTCACATTCAGACTCGACTGTGCGAATGGACACCAGACTGACCTCCCATGCTCCACCTTCCTTTCACTTATTGATCCAAAACATTGTTGCCTTTTTCCTATGCCATACTAAGTTTCAGATCACTGGGAGACAACAATAATAATATCCTGACAATTTCAGCACATAGCCTTTGACACTAATCTGTTGCCTTACTCCAAGCCAATTTCCCAGCCCAGCCAACAGGTTGCCTCACCAATCATTGCTCTCTTTACTGATCTACATTTGATGGAGGACCCCGAAGCCTTCAGTTTATTTTTCTTCACAATGCATTTCAAAACGCGCACGACCTCCTCTAACCCTACTAATACAATTGGATACTGAGCCTCCGATAATGTGAATCTCAACGTTGTCAACCAGCCTTTTCAGAGAACAACAAAGAACAATGAATAATACAGCACAGCAACAGGCCATTCGGACTCCCAAGCCTGCGCCGATATTGATGTTTGCCTAAACTAAAACTTTCTGAACTTCCGGGGACCATATCTCTCTATTCCCATCCTATTCATGTATTTGTCAAGATGCCTCTTAAACGTCGCTATCGTAGCTGCCTCCACCACCTCCCCTGGCAGCAAGTTCCAGGCACTCACCACCCTCTGTGTAAAGAACTTGCCTCGCACATCCCCTCTAAACTTTGCCCCTCTCACGTTAAGCCTATGTCCCCTAATAACTGACTCTTCCACCCTGGGAAAAAGCTTCTGACTATCCACTCTGTCCATGCCGCTCATAACTTTGTAAACCTCAATCATGTCGCCCCTCCACCCCCGTCGTTCCACTGAAAACAATCCGAGTTTATCCAACCTCTGCTCATAGCTAATGCCCTCCAGACCAGGCTACATCCTGGTAAACCTCTTCTGTACCCTCTGCAAAGCCTCCACGTCCTTCTGGTAGTGTGGCGACCAGAATTGCACGCAATATTCTAAGTGTAGCCTAAAAAAAGTTATGTACAGCCGCAGCATGCCTTGCCAATTTTTATACTCTATGCCCCGACCGATGAAGGCAAGCATGCCATGTGCCTTCTTGACTACCTTATCCATCTGCGTTGCCACACCTGTGGACCTGTACGCCCAGATCTCTCTGCTTGTCAATACCCCTAAGGATACTGCCATTTACTGTATATTTCCCATCTGAATTAGACCGTCCAAAATGCATTACCTCACATTTGTCCGGATTATGCTTCATCTGCCAATGCTCCGCCCAAGTCTCCAACCGATCTATATCCTGCTGTATCCTCTGAGAATCCTCATCACCGTCTACAACTCCACCAACCTTTGTGGCGTCCGCAATCTTACTAATCAGTCCAGCTACATTTTCCTCCAAATCATTTCTACATACTACAAAGAGCAAAGGTCCCAGCACGGATTCCTGACCCCACTAGTCACATCCCTCCATTCAGAAATGCACCCTTCCACTGCGACCCTCTGTCTTCTATGACCGAGCCAGTTCTGTATCCACCTTGCCAGCTCACCTCTGATCCCGTGTGACTTCACGTTTTGTATCAGTCTGCCACGAGGGACCTTGTCAAAGGCTTTACTGAAGTCCATATAGGTAACATCTACTGCCCTTTCTTCATCAACCATCTTTGTCACTTCCTCATAAAACGCAATCAAATTAGTGAGATACGACCTCCCCTTCACAAAACCATGCTGTCTCTCGCTAATAAGTTCGTTTGTTTCCAAATGGGAGTAAATCCTGTCCCGAAGAATCCTCTCTAATAATTTCCCTACCACTGACGTAAGGCTCACCGGCCTATAATTTCCTGGATTATCCTTGCTACCCTTCTTAAACAAAGGAATAACATTGGCTATTCTCCAGTCCTCTGGGACCTCACCTGTCGCCAATGAGGATGCAAAGATTTCTGTCAAGGCCCTAGCAATTTCTTCCCTTGCCTCCCTCAGTATTCTGGGGTAAATCCCATCAGGCTCTGGGGAGTTATCAACCTTAATGCTTTTCAATATACCCAACACCTCCTCCTTTTCGATAATGAGATGACTGAGACTATCTACACTCCCCTCCCCACGCTCATCATCCACCAAGTCCTTCTCTTTGGTGAATACTGATGCAAAGTACTCATTTAGTACTTCACCCATTACCTCTGGCTCCTCACTTAGATTCCCTTCTCTGTCCTTGAGTGTGCCAACCCTTTTCCTAGTTACCCTCTTGCTCTTTATATCCGAATAAAAATCCTTGGGATTATCCTTAATCCTGTTTGCCAATGAATTTTCATGACCTCTATTAGCCCATCTCACTCTTTGCTTAAGCTCCTTCCTACTGTCTTTATATTCATCAAGGGATTCTTCTGTTTCTAGCCTTCCAGCCCTTATGAATGCTTCCTTTTTCTTTTTGACCAGGCTCACAATATCCCGCGTTATCCAAGGTTCCCGAAACTTGCCAAACTTATCCTTCTTCCTCACTGGAACATGCTGGTCCTGAATTCTAATCAACTGACATTTGAAAGACTCCCACATGTCAGATGTTGGTTTACCCTCAAACAGCCGTGGGCACCCTGTTAAACGAGGGTTGCTGTGACACGGATTCCCTCGGATCCATGGTGTGCAGCAGAAATCTCAAAACCCTGGAGAGGTCGGCTGCGTTTGCTGAAAACGTAAAGACTAGGTGACGCAGTACTTGCACATGGGCAAATTCAGTCTCTTCAGCTGGAACGTCTGCTTCTGAGACGTTCAGGCAGCTGCCCGGATTAAAGATGGTGCTGCTCAATTTATCACAGAAAATGCTTATAGCTAGATAGTTCTAACAAACTAACCTTACATTAAGTTGGATGGAAGCCCAGTAATATGTTACTATGTAGTTATAGGATACTAAGTATAAACCTCAGATACATATAATATTCCAGTAACCCTATTAAGCAAAAAATATCATGATTGAATTTACATGTTCTGATACTTTAGGGAGATAGTGAATTGGCACCCCGATCGATGGAGAAGAAAATCGGACAGAGTATAAACTCTGCTGCCAATTCGTTATTGTGATTCGATTTTATGACTGACCAGGATTTGATTTCACCCAATTGCAGCGAATAGTTAGCCGCTCTCCTCCTCTGCAACTCGCTTTCTCCCCTCCTGCATACAAGCCTCTTCCATCCCCCACGCCCTCAGCCGTTCGCTCCTTCACTCCCCTGCCCGATTGCTCCTCGCTTCTCGCCACCCCGCTTCCCATGACCCCCGTTACTGCCGCTAGCTGTAGGCCACACAGCTTCTTTCTTCTCGGCCACTAGGCCTCAGGTTTGCTGGTTCACCACACGCCACCCGAAGAAGAAAAGCAGGCCGTGAAGTGATACGGGGCGAATTAGGAGCGAGCGGCCGAGAGGAGGAAGTGTTGAGGCCAGAAGGGACTTGCCAGGGAGGGAGGAGAGCGGCTAGTGGGGATGGAACGAGTGACGGGGATCGAAGTCCAGCCTCAAAGTCTCCAATTCAGCCGCTCCCTCCAGCCGAATTGGGGGACTGGAGAACCAATGACACGTTACTACGCATGCGCGACGGCCAGGCGCATGCTCGAGAATAGCCCAGGTGCCGATATCTGATGATAATAAATTAAATAATAGAAAAATACTGCAGATACTTGAAATATGATATAAACCAATAAATGCTGGAAGTGCTCAGTCGGTCAGGCAGTATCTCTGGAGCAAGCAGCACAGTTAACGTCTCAGGTAAGTGACCCTTCATCAGTGGATCCGAAATGACATCATTTGCACCACTTGGTCCTGGCCCTTGCAAGACGTTTGTTGTGCATTTGCGCAGCTTGGAGCATCTGATGACCTTTGCAGATTCCTGCGTTGTCAGGAGTCAGCTTGGGAGAGATATCACCAGTGTGCTGGCACAAGCTCCTGCAAATTCAGTGGCAGGACAGCCGCTCCAATATCAGTGCTCTCTCTTAGGCCAACGTCCCCAGTGTCCAGACACTGTTCATAGTCACTCAGTTATGTTGGGCGGGCCACAAATATAACAGGCCTGACACAGGACTCCCAAAACAAGCTTTCTACTCTGCGCTTTGGCACAGCAAGAGGCTATCAGGAGAGCAGAGGAAATGCTACATTGTCTTTAAAGCCTCCGTGACAAAATATTAACTCTGCACTGTTACGTGGAAATATCTTGCCCCAGCCTGCCCTAAATGGAGAGGAAGCATCCGTGAAGGTGCCAGCCAGTTCGAAAAACGTTGACATACTCAGACAGTGACCAGGTGCAAACAGCGGAAGGAACATTTGGAAATTCGAGCATCTCATTCACTCACCTCACCAAACACAACCTGTCCCAGCTGGAGTGGGGGAAAGTCATCCTCATTCCCGAGAGACTGCCTAAGACTTTGTTAGACACTTTCTTGAAATCCATAGCAGCAACCTCCATTGCATTCTCATCATCAACATTCTCTTTTACCTCATCTAACAATTTAATTAAATACTTAATTGAGGTGGGCATGTTTGAATGAGTTTAAAGTTGGGTATTTAAAGCCGAGATTATTCTTTCATGGGATTTGGGCATCACTGGCAGGGCCAGCATTTGTTGCCCAAGCATAATTTCCCTTAACAACCAAGGGTTTACTAGGCCTTTCCACAGGGAAGATAAGAGTCAACCACGTTTCTGCGGGTCTGGAGTGACATGTATGCCAGACCTTGTAAGGACGGCAGATTTCCTTCCCTAAAGGACATTAGATGGGTTATTACTACAGTTAATGATAGTTTCATGGCACCATTACTGACACCAGCTTTCAATTCCAGATTTTACTTTTAGTTTGGATTTTTGTATTGATTAATTGAATGTAAATTCCACCAGCTGTCGTGGTGGATTTTGAACTTGTGTCCCCAAGGTATTATCCTGGAAATCTGGATTACTAGCTCAGTGCCATCACTACTCCGCCACCAAGCAGTGAGAAAAATTAGTTATGCATGAACTAGTCAAAACCAATGGGAGGGACTCAAAGAAGTATTGAGCACAATACGTATTGAATACTTGGATCCTGTTCCGACTCTTTGGAAAATGAACTCAATTAATATCCATGCTCCGTTCTTTACTGTTACCCTGAATTTTATTTCCCTTACGGTATTTATGCAATTCTCTTTTGAATGTTAATATTCAATCTGAAATTAACAGCCTTTATCTGGTGCCATCAAGCCACAACAACACGCTGATAAAAATTGTTTCCCCATGTAGCTCCTCAATGCGCATTTTGGATTCGGAAAGGAACATGTGTGACTTTAAAAGAGAGAACTTCTGAGATGAATGGGTAGCCTTAACGTTTCAGGCAGCGTACACTGCCCGTCGTCAGGAGAAATGACTCGTCCAGAAAGAAGAAATAGCTTTATATCTGGTGGAGCATGGAAATGTGCGCAGGACGATATTGCTAATCGAATATTACGTGTTCTCGTTCTTGCTGCTATTGGTAGGCGTATTGTGTTTCGTGGTATGTCGGTTTTGCTCTTCCTTCCACAATCAATGTTCACCTTTTGCATTCCTCATTCCATTTCTTGCCTGCATCATTGCCTTATATAATATTCATTTGCAACACATACTCCATTAAATTTACTCTGCTTGCCCGCTGTTCCGGGGGGAGGGGGGTGATGGAGCATACCTCCCATTCACACCAATACACATTTTTGCTGTGATTTCAGTTGAGAAATTTAGATCTGCCAGACGGTTTACATAAGAACATAAGAAATAGGAGCAGTATCAGGCCATTCATCACCTCAAGCCTGCCCGCCATTCAATAAGATCATGGATGAGCTTCCCCAGGTCCCAACTCTTCTTTTCAGTCAGCTCCGCATACCCCTCCACTCCACGAGATTTCAAAAATCTATCTACGTCCTCCTTAAATATATTTAGTGGCCTAGCCTCCACAACTCTCTGAGGTGCAGAATCCCAGAAAATCACAACCCTCTAAGAGAAGAAATTCCTTTGCATCTCAGTTTTAAATTTGTGCCCCCTTATTCTGTAATTATGACCCCGAGTTCGAGATTCCCCCACAAGTGGAGATATAGTCTGAACATCTATCCTGTAAAGCCCCCTCAAAATCTTATATGTTTCAAAAAGGTCACCTCTTATTCTTCTAAACTCCAATAAATGAAGCCCGAACCTGTTTAGCCGTTCATGATAAGACAATCACTTCATCCCAGGAATGAGCCTGGTGAACCTTTTCTGAACAGTCTCCAATGCTAGTATATCCTTCATTAAATATGGGGACCAAAATAGTACACAGTACTCCAGATGTGGCCACACCAATACCCTGTAACAAGACTTCCCTATTTTAAACTCTAAGCCCCTGGCAATAAAGGCCAACATTCCATTTGCCTTTCGAATTACTTGCTGCAACTGCATGCAAACATTTTGTGTTTAATGTACAAGAGGACCCAGATCCCTCTGTACTGCAGTATTTTGTAGCCTTCACCATCTAAATAATAATCTGTCTTATTTTCATCCCACCAAAGTGGATGACCTCACACTTTCCCACATTGAACTCCATCTGCCAAGTTTTCTTTTCTCCCCCCACTCACTTGACCTATCTATATCCCTTTGCAGATTCTGTGTCCTCATCACAACATGCCATCCCACCTATTTTTGAATCATCAGCAAATTTAGATACACAACACTCTGTCCCTTCCTCCAAGTCATTGATATAGGTAGTAAATAGTTGATGCCCTCGGACCGCTCCTTGTGGCACCCGATTAGTTACGGCTTTCCAATCTGAAAAAGACCCATTGATCACAATGCACTGCCTTCTGTGCTGTGTGACACACAAGCAAAGCTAGGCCTACGTGCGAAATGACAGCGAATGGATTGTTCACGAAATGTTCCTGAGGAACCTTCTGCCACAGGTGATGCTAAGCTCAAGAAATGAATTGCTGATAATTGGCGCTTCTGTATAATATTTTGATGTGTATGAGTGACGGACGACAGAGTTGCGAATGACGATTGAAATGTACCGTTTTGGCAAGTTGGTTCAGCGCAACAAGATCCAAACTGTTCCTCCTTTATCATAAAAACTCATTTATAACGTGGCCTTGAATCAATTGGAAGGCAAATGAATAGAACCCTGGAGGTGAAGAATTATTCTAATTCCAATGAAAAAAGGGCTAATCTATTTAGCTGTTCTTGATAAAGACAAGGCTTCATCCCAGGAAACAGCCTAGTAATTATTTTATGAGCTGCCTCTAATGCTGGCATATCATTCCTGAAATATGAGGACCAACACTGTGTGCAGTACTCCAGGTGTGGCATTACCAACCTCCTGCACAGTTGTGACAAGACTTCCATACTTTTAAACTCTGACCCCCTAGCACTAAAGGCCAAAATTCCACTTACCTTCCTAATTACACGCTGATAACCTGCATGATAACAGTTTTGTGTTTAATGTACAAGAACACCCAGATCCCTCTGTACTGCAGTATTTTGTAGTCTTTCTCCATCTAAATAATAATCTGCCTTTTTACTCTTCCTACCAAATTGGATGACCTCACACTTTCCCACAATGAACACCATCTGCCAATTTTTTGTCCACTAACTGAACATATCTATATCCCTTTGCAGCTTATTTCTGTCATCATCACAGCATGCCTTCTCACCTAAATTTGTATCGTCAGCAAATTTGGCTGCACTACACTCTGTCCCTTCCTCCAAGTTATTAATATAGATAGTAAATAGTTGAGGCCCCAGGACCGATGCTTGGGGCATCCCACTAGTTATGGCTTTCCAACCAGAAGAAGACACATTAATCCTGACTCTCTGCATTCCATGTGCTAGACAATCCTCGATCCATGCTAACACATTACCCCCAATACCCTCAGCAATCACCTTTTGTGCGGCACCTTTTTGAAAGCCTTCTGAAAATCCAAATACACAACATCTACCAGTTCCCCTTTATCCACTCTGCTGGTTATATCCTCAAAGAACTTTAACAAATTAGTCGAACATGATTTGCCTTTCATAAAACTATTTTGACTATGTGTGTTTGCATTATGTTTTTCTAAATGACCTGCTATTTCTTCCTTAATAATGGACTCGAATATTTTCCCATGTTAAGCTAACTGGTCGATATATTTGTGCTTTCTGTATCCCTCCTTTATTGAATCGGGGCGTCACATTAGCGGTTTTCCAAATCGCTGGTACCTTACACAATCCAGTGAGTTTTGGTATGTTATGACCAATGCATTTACTATCTCTGCAGCCACTTCTTTAAAAACCTTTGGATGCAGGCCATCAAGTGCTGGCGACGTGACTGCCTTTATTCCCATAAGTTTGTCAAGAACCTTTTCCCTCGTGATTGAGATAGTTACAAGTTCCTCCCTCCCATTTACACGTTGCTCATCTATTATTGTTGGGATGTTTACAGTGTCCTCCACCGTTAAGGCCAATACAAAGTATTGATTTAAATTAGCTGCCATTTCCCTGTTCCCTGTTATTAATTCCCCAGTTTCATCCACTAAGGGTCCCACACTTACTTTAGCTACTCTCTTTCCTTTTTAGACAACCGTAGAAGCTCTTTGTGCTTGTTTTTATATTTCTTGCCAATTTACTCTAACTCAATTTTCCCCCTCTTCATTAGTCTTTAAGTCATCCGCTGATTTATAAAAAAAAATCCCAATCCTCTGCCCTGCCACTAACTTTCGCCACTTTGTACGCCTTTGTTTTTGAATTGATACTCTCCTTAACGTCCTTTTTGTTATCCACGGGTTGTCCATCGTTTTCATTGTGTCCTTCCTCCTGACCAGAATAAATGTTTGCTGCGTGTTATGAAATATCTGCTTAAAAGTCTGCCACTATTCATCTGCTGTCTTTCCTTTTAGTCTATTTTACCAGTCCGCATTAGACAACTCTTTCTTCATACCTCTGTAAATGTACTTGTTTAAGTTGAAGACACTGGTTTGAGACCCGAGTTGCTCACCCTCCAACTGCATTTGAAATTGTACCATGTTATGAACACATCCCCCGAGACGAATTTTAGCTACGAGATATCTTCTTTATCCTACCTCATTGCACATTACTAATCTAAAATAGTCTGTTCCCTGGTAGATTCTGCAATGTATAGTTCTCAGAAACAATCCCTGATGCATTCTACAAATTCGTCTTCCTTGCCAATTTGATTTGTCCAGTCGAAATGCAGATTAAAATCACCCATGATAATTGGAGTGCTTTTCTCACACGCCTCCATCATTTCCTGATTAATACTTTGTCCGACAGAGAGGCAAATCATTGGAGACCTACAAACGACTGCCACCCGTGATTTCTTTCCTTGCTGTTCCTTATTTCTACACAAACTGTTTCTACATCACGATCTACTGCACCTATATCCTTACTCAAAACTGCACTGATCACTTCCTTTAATAGCAAAGCTACCCCACCTACTTTTACTTTCTGCGTATTCTTCCAGAATGCCGAATATCCTTGAACATTGAGGTTCCGGTCTTGGTTATCCTGCCACCACATCTCTGTGATAGCTATCAAATCATATTCATTTATTTCTATTTGTGCCATCAGCTCATCCATCTTGTCACAAATGTTACATGCATTCAGATAAAGAGCCTGAAGCTTTGAATTTTTTAAAAAACCATTTTTACGTACTCTGGTTCTAATTTCTGCTGTACTCTTATGCTTGTATTCTGTGTCCCTTCCTGTCACATTCCGATTAATGTATGCCCTTTCACTACCCTGCACCTCTGCTGTCTCGTTACGTTTCGACGTTTTAAACTTCCCTTCTATTGGACCCTCCCCCCACTATTTACTTTGAAGTCTTTTCTAGAAACCTACTTGTACGATTCTCCAGGATACTGGTCCCAGCATGGTTCAAGTGAAGCCCATCCCAATGGAACAGCTCTCTCTTTCCCCAGTAATGGTGCCAGTGTCCCATAATCGGGGCCCATTTCTCCCACACCATTCTTTGAGCCATACATCTACCTCTCTAATCTTATTTCCCCAATGCCAACTTGCACGTGGCTCAAGTAGCAATCTGGAACCTTTGTGGTTCTGCTTTCTAATTTAGCCCTGAGCTGCTCATAGTCCCTCAGGAGAACCTCCTTCCTATGTTGTTGATAGCTATGTGGACCATGACACCTGGATCCTTCACTTGCACTCCACGTTCTTCTCTAGCCCAGAAGAGATGTCCTTAACCTTGGCACCAGGCAGGTAACACAGCCTTTGGAATTTTCTATTTTGCTGCAGAGAATTGCAACTATTCCCCTAACTATGCTATCCCCTATTACAGCTACATTTCATTGTTCTCCTCCTGCTTGAATGGCGCACTGAACCAGAGGTGGCGGACAGTGGTACACAGTAGGGAGGGAGTTTCCCTGGGAGTCCTCAACATCGACTGCGGACCCCATGAATTCTCATGGCATCAGATCAAACATGGGCAAGGTAACCTCCAACTGATTACCACCTACCGCCCTCCCTCAGCTGATGGCTCAGCACTCCACCATGTTGGACACCAGTTGGAGGTAGCACTTAAGGTGGCAAGGGCGAAAAATGTACTCTGGGTGGGGGATTTCAATGTCCATCACCAAGCGTGGCTCGGCAGCACCACTGCTGACAGATCTGGATGAGTCGTTAAGGACATAACTGCTAGACTGGATCTGCGGCAGGTGGTGGGGGAACCAACACGAGGGAAACACATGCTTGACCTTGTCCTCACCAATCTGCCTGCGGCAGATGCTTCTGTTCATGTTTGTATTGGTCGGAGTGACCACAGCACAGTCCTGATGGAGACGAAGTCACGCCTTCACATTGAGGAGACCGTCCATCGTGTTGTGTGGCACTATCACCGTGCTAAATGGGATAGATTTCCAATAGATCTAACAATGCAAAACTGGGCATCAATGAGGCGCTGTGGGCCATCAGCAGCAGCACAATCTGGAACCTCATGGCCCGGCATAGCCCCCACTCTACCATTACCATCAAGCCAGGAGACCAACCCTGGATCAATGAAGCGTGCAGGAGGGCATGGCAGGAGCAGCACCAGGCATACTTCAAAATGAGGTGTCAAACTGGTGAAGTTACAACACAGGAATATCTGCATGTCAAACTGCATACGCAGCATGTGATAGACAGAGCTAAGCGATCCCATAACCAACGGATTAGATCTAAGCTCTGCAGTCCTGTCACATCCAGCCGTGAATGGAGTTGGACAATTAAACAACTAACTTGAGGAGGTGGCTCCACAAATATCCCCATCCTCAATAATGGGGGAGCCCAGTACATCAGTGTGGAAGATAAGGCTGAAGCATTTGCAACAATCTTCAGCCAGAAGTGCCGAGCTGATGATCGATTTCGGCCTCCTCCTGAAGTCCCCAACATCACAGATTCCATACTTCAGCCTATTCGATTCACTCTGCGTGATATCAAGAAATGACTGAAGGCACTGGATATTGCAAAAGCTATGGGCCCTGAGAATATTCCGGCAACAGGACGGAAAACCTGTGCTTCAGAACTTGCTGCACACCTAGCCAAGCTGTTGCAGTGCAGCTACAACACAGGCATCGACCCTGCAATGTGGAAAACTGCCCTGGTCTGCCCTGTACACAAACAGCATGACAAGTCCAACCCGGCCAATTACCGCCCCATCAGCCTACTCTCAATCAACAGTAAAGTGATGGAAGGTGTCATCAACAGCACGTGCTAGGCAATAACCTGCTCAGTGACGCTCAGTTTGTGTTCCGCCAAGGTCACTCAGCTCCTTACCTCATTACAGCCTTTGTTCAGACATAGACAAAAGAGCTGAACTCAAGAGGTGAGGTGGGAGTGACTGCCATTGACATCAAGACAGCATTTGAGCGAGTATGGCATCAAGGATCCCTGGCAAAACTGCGGTCAATTGGGAATCAGGGGGAAATCCCTCCGGTGGCTGGAGTCATACCGAGTGCAAAGGAAGATGGTTGTGATTGTTGGAGGTCAATCATCTCAGCTCCCTCTGCTCAGCTCACTGCAAAGTTCCTCAGGGTAGTGGCCTCGGCCCAACCATCTTCAGCTGCTTCATCAATGACCTTCCTTCAATCATAAGATCAGAAGTGGGGATGTTCGCTGATGATTGCACAATGTTCAGCACCATTCGTGACTCCTCAGATACTGAAGCAGTCCGTGTAGAAATGCAGCAAGACCGGGACAATATCCAGTCTTAGGCTGATAAGTAGCAAGTAACATTCGCGCCACACAAGTGCCAGGCAAGGACCATCTCCAACAAGAGAGAATATAACCATCTCCCCTTGACATTCAATGGCATTACCATCGCTGAATCCCCCACTATCAACATCCAAGGGGCTATCATTGACCTGAAACTGAACTGGACTAGCCATACTCCGTGGCTACAAGAGCAGGTCAGAGGCTTGGAATCATCATGCGAGTAACTCACCTCCTGACTCCCCAAAGCCTTTCCACCATCGACAATGCACAAGTCAGGAGTGTGATGGAATACTCTCCACTTGCCTGGATGGGTGCAGCTCCAACAACACTCAAGAAGCTCAACACCATCCAGGACGAAGCAGCCCGCTTGATAGGCACCCCATCGACAAACATTCACTCCCTCCACTACCGACGCAAACTGGCAGCAGTGCGTACCATCTTCAAAATGCACTGCAGCAATGCACCAAGGCTCCTTCGACAGAACCTTCCAAGCACACGACCTCTACCAACTAGAAGGACAAGGGCAGCAAATACATGGGAACACCACCACCTGCAAGTCCCCCTCCAAGTCACACACTATCTTGATTGGAACTATATCCCCGGTCCTTCATTCACGCAGTCAAAATCCTGGAACTCCATTCCTAACAGCACTGTGGGTCTACCTGCACCAAATGGACTGCAGCGGTTCAAGAAGGCAGCTCACCACCACCTTCTCAAGGGAAATTGGGGATGGGCAATAAATGCTGGCGTGGCCAGCGTCGCCCACATCCCATGAATGAATAAAAAAAAGACTGGCTGAGGCTCCTCCAAAGATAAATTGTGGATCTCCATACCTGCGTCACTCGCAGTCACACACTCCTGTCCCTGCCGACGGTCTAATTTTGATGTAATTAATCTAATTGGTGTGACTGTCTCCTGAAAACAGTGTCCAGGTAACTCCCCCCCCATTTCTGATGTGTCGCAGTGTCCGCAGCTGGGACTCCAGCTTATCAGCTCTGAGCCGAAGGCCCTCGAGCGGCCAACACTTGCTGCAGATGTGATCACCGTGGATCGCACCGGCGTCCACCAGATCCCACATACTGCAGCTGCAACACATAATCTGCCCAGCCATCTCTATTCTATTTAATTAATTTATTTGGATCATAGTATTTAAAAAAATAATTATTTAAGTGAACACTCAACGTGTAATGATTTAAAACAAAATTAGAGACACGGAGGAAATACCCACCCGTCAATTACCAGCTCTCCTGTGGCGTCCCATTCGATTCTTTTGGTCAAGCAGGTCCACAGTACAGAGCCACTGTTTCTTTTTTTTTATCCCCGTGTCCTCGCCCCTGTTGCCGCTCTCGCTGACGCCGCTCTGGTCTTGCTTATCGGGTCTCTGAATTTAAACATTAGCCTGTAATCATTGGAAAAGAAAAACTTCCTTCTCATTTACCACTTTAATGTTACAAGGGTTTATCAAGCTGGAAAATGGACATTTAACACAAATTTTATTCACAATCTTCCACTTTTCTCCTCACTTTTTAAGCTCAGCGATAACGACCTTCACATTGGGGCAAAGAGTTTTTACTGCTGCAAGAAAGTGTCACTAGTTTCCATTTGTTTCCTGACTGTTTCTTTCCTCAGCTCTCCTGGGGGATTCAGAGGGATTTTTGTTCATCGCTTGTCCAAATTCAGGAGGTTCCAGCTCCTCTGCAGCTGCTGTCCTGGAGAAATCAACTGTATTTAAAATGTTTCACTCTGTTTGGAGAGATGAGGAAAAACTGTTTACACAACAGAGGGGAGAAACTAATAGGCAGGGCGTTGTTATGTTCTGGAATTCACTATCTGATGGGTTTCTCAAAGCAGATTCAATATTAACTTTCAAAAGCCAACAGGATAAAAACTTCAATTACTCTTAGATATAGTAGAAAAGATACCAGCATGGAAAGATAGGTGAGAGAGATCGATGGCATAACTTTAGCGATGAAGAACTCAACACAACCTATTTAGAGAGTGTTTATGTGTGAATGATTGCATGAGTTTTATTTAATGATGTTGCTTTATTTATACATTACCTTTAATCAATCAAAATAATTTTACAAACATCAGCCAGTTTAATGTTACAAGTGAATACATAGTGGGAAAATAGCCATTTAACGTAAATTGTATTGCAATTCTTTTATTCAGCATCTCAGGTTTAAATGAAGTAAATACCTCAAACAAGTGGAAACTTCCAAACTCATGAACACAGAATTTCCCATCAGCAATTGCTCAGCATCTCCATCCGCTGGCGACCCTGCCTCAGTGCACTTACTGTCTTTCTCACCATCCACGTCTGCTGGAGTACCTGCCTCACTGCAGCTTCTGCCCCACTCTCACCATCTCCATCTACTGGTGTCCCTGTCTCACTGCAACTTCTGTTCCTTTCATCATCTCACAATCACTGTGATTTGTCGCTATGTCCATTTTGCTCTGCGTCCAGGCTGGCTTTGGTTGAATCCAGCTGAGATTTTCAGTGATGCCTTTGTGTGAAGTCCCACCTAAATTTGTCAGTTTATTGATAAAATATAATCTCAGAATCATATTTAAATCATTTCAGGGCTCATTGCTGTGAATATAAAATATGCTTTTGGTCATGTGTGGAGGGTAGGGAATGGAATATGAATGGGATTTAGTTCCAATCTTCGAAACCTTCAGCTCTTTCTATGATTTCACTAATTTAACAATGAGATTGAGAAAGTAATTCACTGCGTTCTTCAGCCCCTGTCTGAATTTAATCTGGGTTGCTGCGTAAATACATGTGTTGGTTCAGGAACTGAGAACCTGCAGCATCATTGATGTTTTATTTGTGATAAAGTGAGGGTCAATGTTGGAGGAAAAGTACTGAATATCTGCAATTCGGCTGTAAATGATAAACACAACCAGTGTGATTCAAAGCATTGTAAAACTGCCAGGTCTACTGAAGAGTAAAATAATTGTTTTTCTGCGATTCTCCATCTCTGGGCCCTTGTGATTCTTTCTTCCCATTAGCTCCTTGCTTATCCGATATCTGTGGGATTCTTATAGTGTCCTCCAACGTGAAGACCGATGCAAAATATTGGTTTAAATTATCTGCCATTTCCCTGTTCTCTGTTATCAACTCTCCAGTCGCATCCTCCAAGGGTCCCACACACACTTTAGCTACTCTCTTTCTTTTTATATAACCGTGGAAGCTCTTGCTGTTTGTTTTTATATTTCCTGCCAATTTGTTTTCATAATGGATTTTCTGCTTCTTTATCAGATTCTTAGTCATCCACTGCTTGTTGCTAAAATATTCCAAATCCTCCGGCCTATCATTAGTTTTTGCTGCTTTGTATGCCTTCGTTTTTGATTGGCTGCTCTCCTTGACCGCCTTTGTTGACCATTCATCCTTCTCATCAAGTCCTTCTTTTTGACCTGGATATTTTTTTATGCTGAGCATTATGAAATATCTGTTTAAATGTCTGCCACTGCACATCCACTGACCTTCCCCTTAGTCTTTTTTTTTTCCAGCCCTCTTGAGACAACTCTTTCTTCATACCTCCATAATTGTCTTTGTTTAAGTTGAGGTCACTAGTTTGAAACCCGAGTTGCTCTCTCTCAAACTGATTTTGAGATTCTTCCATGTTGTGCTCATTCCCCCCGGAAGATTCTTAACTATGATATCTCTTATTAATGCTACCTCATTACACATTATTAGATTTAAATAGCCTATTCCCAGGTAAGTTCTGCAACGTATTGCTCTCAGTAGCAATCCCTGATGCACTCTATAAATTCGTCCTCCATCTTACCTCTGCCAATCTGATTTGTCCAGTCAGTCTGCAGATTAAAATCACCCATGACAATTGCAGCGCCCTTCTTACACGCCTCCATTGTGTCCGATTTAAAATTTGTCCTCCAGTGAGGCATCTCTTCAGGGGCCTACAGACGACCCCCCACGCGTGACGTCTTACCCTTGCTAGTCCTTATTTCCACCCAAAATTGCATCTTTTTCACTGCTCACCACCGTACTATTAGCTTCTTTTTTTAACAAAGCTACTCCACCTCCTTTTCCATTTTGCCGATTTTTCCAGAACGTCAAATACTCTTGAATATTGAGCTCCTAGTCTTGGTCACCCTACAACCACGTCTCTATAATAGCTATCAAGTCATATTCATTTATTTCTATATGTGCCATCAAATCATCTATCTTTATATAAATGCTGTTTGCATTGAGATAAAAAGCCTTAAGCTTTGACTTTTTACCATTATTATTCATCCTGGTTCTAATTTTAGCTTAACGCTTCAGCTTATATTTTCTGTCCCTTCCTGTCACACTTTGATTACTTATCGCTTCCTCATGACCCTGCAGCTCTTCTCTCTCGCTTCTTCCTTGACTTATTTAAACTTCCCTTCAATTGAACCCGACCACTACCCTCCCCGCCCTACACCTCCACCCCCACTCCGCCCCCCAACTAATAATTTTAAAGTCCGATCTACAATCCGAGTTATACGATTCGCCAGGACACTGGTCCCAGATTGGTTCAAATTGAGCCTATCCTAACGGAACACCTCTCACCTTACCCAGTACTGGTGCCATTGTCACATGAATCAGAACCTATTTCTCCCACAGTCATCTTGGAGCCACGTGTTTACCTCTCTAATCTTATTTTCATAATACCAATGTGCATGTGGCTCAGGTAGTAATCCGGGTATTATTACCTTTGTGGTTCTGTTTCTTAATTTAGCCCCGAGATGCACATAGTTCATTAGCAGAACCTCTTTCCTAGGCCTACATATGTCGTCGGTACCTAAATGGATTACAACAACTGGATCCTTCCCCTCCGACTCTAAGTTCCTCTCTAGCCCAGAAGAGATGTCCTTAACATTGGAACCAGGTAGACAACACCGCCTTCAGGACTCATTGTCTTTGCTGCAGAGAACCATATCTATTACCCTAACAATGCTATCGCCTATTACCACTATATTTCTCTTCTCACCCCTCACTTGAATGGCTCTCTGAACAACTGTGATGTGCTCAGTTCATTCATCCTCCCTGCAGTCTGCGCCCTCGTCCACACTGGGAACAAGAACCTCTTACCTATTGAAACAGGGGACTGGCAACGTCTCCTCCAAAGCTAAACTCGGGATTAGCATACCTACCTCAATCGCAGTCACACCCTCATGTCCCTGACCATGGTCCAAGTTTGATTTAATTAATCTAAGAGTGTGACTGTCTCCTGAAATACTGTGTCCAGGTAACTCTTCCCCTCCCTGATGGGTCGCACAGACCGCAGCTCGGACTCCAGCTCATCAAATCTGAGTCGGAAGTACCTCGAGCAGCTAAGACTTGCTGAAGATGTGGTCACCGTGGATCGCACCAGCGTCCACCAACTCCCACATACTACAGCTGCAACAGCAACACATTGCCTTCCCAGCCATTTCTATTCTATTTAATTAATTAATTTGGATGTTAAATATTATAAAAGTGAATTTCTTACCTGTACTCTTCAGCTGTAATAATTTCTGGATTTAAACCACTTGACTAATCAAAAGAGACACCGTCAAGATACCCACCAATCACCTACCTGTTTTCCTGAGATGTCACACCTCGGCTCTGACAGGCGGAGAGAGGTAGAAGGGATTCTCTGCCGCCGCTTTTTATCTCCCACCGCCGCTGCCCTTCTCACACAGGTCCGCTCTCCATGTCGTTCTCCCGACTGAGTAAAGATTATGCTCTGCTGATGAATAACTAAAATATTAAGAATTAAAGTGAAAAAACACTTTAATTTCTGATCAGATTCTCCTGCTCTCACAACATACTCTGGAATCCACAGGGATAGTGTGGCAGAGTAAAACAACAATATATTGCATCGAGGAATTGGTGCATATTTAGTACTTGAAATACAATATAGGCATTAATATTGACAAAGGCACAAATTCCAGCTAAAACATTGAATAAATGTGTTATTATTATTTTGCGTTATTTCCATTGTACATCAACACATACTTTATATACTGCAGCAATTTGTCCACATTAACTATGTGGCAGTGGCGGAAGCAGTTACAAGAAATGCAGATTAAAGAGACAGATTTGTTATTGGTCACCCGATGTATTCTAAACCTTCTTTAATAGGAGATGAAAATGTGAGGCGGTTACAAAAGGACCTTTGCATAAACTCTTCATTAATAAACAATGCTTTTAATCTCTGTAACAGTGTTGGTAATTGCATGTGGAGTAATATATCTCAGTATTTGCATCGACAGACAAATGGTCCGAAATCAATTCTGTTTGGAATTTTAATTAAACAGAAAACACACACTGTCAGACAAAATATAGAGAAAAAAACAAATCTAATTATTTCAAAACAAAGTAAAATGACGGTTGATTAAAACAAAGTGATGTTTATATAGTAAATCATACCTTCATAATTTCCTTTGTTCAAAATTAACACCCTGGCTTCAGGTTGAACTACTTCACTTTCAAACATAACGTAAAATTCTATCATATATGGTCACTCATCCCGGAAGCATCTTTACCAACAAGATGATTAATTAGCCCTTTCTCGTTACCTAATACTGATCTATAATAACCTGTTCTCCAGTCTGTTCCTCAACATATTGCTCTAGAAAACCATTCCTCACACTCCAACGTCTCGTCCTCCACAGCATTAGTGTTCATTAGATTTACCCTGTCTATCTGCAGATTGAAAACACCCATAATCACTCTATTACACATGCTACATGTTTCTAATCTCCTGATTAATACATTGCCCCACTCTGTCACTACTGCTTGTTGGCCTATCAGCAACTCCTGCCAATGTTTGCTGCCACTTGCTGTTTCGTAGCTCCACCCAAACAACACATTTTTTTCTTACAATCTGAGATCATCCCGTACTTTTGCTTTAATCCCATCCCTTATTATAAGCGCTAAACCACCTTCTTTTCCTGCCTTCCTTTCCTTTCTAAATGTTGAATCTCTTTGAATCTTCAGTTCCCAGTCTTTGTCACGCTACTGTCAAGTTTCTGTCATGACAATGAGATCATACCCATTAACCTCTATCTGTGCCTTTAAATAACCTACCTTGTTTCGAATGCTCCATGCATTCAGGTACAGTGCTCTTAACCTTGTCTTCTTAATATTATTCTGCATTCTAAACCTAGTTGAGGCTTGCCTTTATTTCGCCTACATTCTAATGCTGCTGTCTACTTTTATACCTCCTGTTTTAAGCTCTGCATCCTTCCAATTTGAGCCATACCTCGGTTCCCATCCCACTGACAAGATTGTTCAAACCCTCTCCAGCAGCACTGTCCAATCTCCCTATGAGGATATTAGTTCCAGTCCTGTGAAGCTGTAGACCCATTAATATGCCACTCGAGGGCCTCAGTTGGCCTCTGGGTGTGAAGGTATCATTTGGCCTATCCAGCTCCCAGGAGAATCAGAACCTGCAATCCTGGTGTCAGGTTCTGTGGGAAATGATTCTGCCTTGATTCTCCAAGCTTGCACTACAAATCACGACTTCGGGAGGAGAACAGGTTCCAGCAAAATGAGTCTGATTCCAACCTAATTTCCTGATTGGTTTTGTGTCATTCTCTCACCATTTCCACTGGAATTCCATTCTTTGGCAGTGACTCTGGCCTGGGAATTAAACCCAACCCCGTTTTGTGATCCTGACCCCTGCGCAGGAACCTGTTGTAAATTATAGGTATATAGAACATAGAACATTACAGCGCAGTACAGGCCCTTCAGCCCTCGATGTTGCGCCGACCTGTGATACCATCTGACCTACACTATTCCATTTTCATCCATATGTCTATCCAATGACCACTTAAATGCCCTTAAAGTTGGCGAGTCTACCACTGTTGCAGACAGGGCGTTCCACGCCCCTACTACTCTCTGAGTAAATAAACTACCTCTGACATCTGTCCGATATCTATCACCCCTCAACTTAAAGCTATGTCCCCTCGTGTTTGCCATCACCATCTGAGGAAAAAGACTCTCACTATCCACCCTATCTAACCCTCTGATTATCTTATATGTCTCTATTAAGTCACCTCTCCTCCTCCTTCTCTCTAACGAAAACAACCTCAAGTCCCTCAGCCTTTCCTCGTAAGACCTTCCCTCCTCCATACCAGGCAACATCCTCGTAAATCTCCTCTGCACCTATTACAAAGCTTCCACATCCTTCCTATAATGCGGTGACCAGAACTGCACGCAATACTCCAGGTGCGGCTGCACCAGAGTTCTGTACAGCTGCAGCATGACCTCGTGGCTCCTAAACTGGACCCCCCTACTAATAAAAGCGAACACACCATATGCCTTCTTAACAGCTCTATTAACCTGGGTGGCAACTTTCAGGGATTTATGTACCTGGACACTAAGATCTCTCTGCTCATCTACACTACCAAGAATCTTCCCATTAGCCCAGTATTCTGCAATCCTGTTACTCCTTCCGAAGTGAATCACCTCACACTTTTCCGCATTAAACTCCATTTGCCATCTCTCAGCCCAGCTCTGCAGCCTATCTATGTCCCTCTGCAACCTACAACATCCTTCGGCACTATCCACAACTCCACCGACCTTCGTGTCATCCGCAAATTTACTAACCCACCCTTCCACACCCTCATCCAGGTCATTTATAAAAATGACAAACAGCAGTGGCCCCAAAACAGATCCTTGCGGTACACCACTAGAAACTATATTCCAGGATGAACATTTACCATCAACCACCACCCTCTGTCTTCTTTCAGCTAGCCAATTTCTGATCCAAAGCACTAATTCACCTTCAATCCCATACTTCTGTATTTTCTGCAATAGCCTACCGTGGGGAACCTTATCAAACGCCTTACTGAAATCCATATAGACCACTTCCACGGCTTTACCCTCATCCACCTGTTTGGTCACCTTGTCAAAAAACTCAATAAGGTTTGTGAGGCACGACCTACCCTTCACAAAACCGTGCTGACTATCGCTAATGAACTTATTCTTTTCAAGATGATTATAAATCTTATTTCTTATAACCTTTTCCAACATTTTACCCACAACCGAAGTAAGGCTCACAGGTCTATAATTACCAGGGCTGTCTCTACTCCCCTTCTTGAACAAGGGGACAACATTTGCTATCCTCCAGTCTTCCGGCACTATTCCTGTCGACAATGACGACATAAAAATCAAGGACAAAGGCTCTGCAAACTCCTCCCTGGCTTCCCAGAGAATCCTAGGATAAATCCCATCTGGCCCAGGGGACTTATCTATTTTCATACTTTCCAAAATTGCTAACACCTCCTCCTTGTGAACCTCAATCCCAACTAGCCTAGTAGTCTGTATCTCAGTATTCTCGTCGGCAACATTTTCTTTCTCCACTGTAAATACTGACGAAAAATATTAATTTAACACTTCCCCTATCTCCTCCGATTCCACACACAACTTCCCACTACTATCCTTGACTGGCCCTAACCTATCACTCGTCATTCTTTTATTCCTGATATACCGATAGAAAGCCTTAGGGTTCTCTTTGATCCTATCCGCCAATGACTTCTCGTGTCCTCTCCTTGCTCTTCTTATCTCTCCCTTTAGATCCTTCCTGGCTAGCTTGTAACTCTCAAGCGCCCTAACTGAGCCTTCACGTCTCATCCTAACATAAGCCTTCTTCTTCCACTTGACAAGCGCTTCAACTTCTTTAGTAAGCCACGGCTCCCTCGCTCGACAACTTCCTCCCTGCCTGACAGGTACATACTTATCAAGGACACGCAGTAGCTGCTCCTTGAATAAGCTCCACATTTCGATTGTGCCCATCCCCTGCAGTTTCCTTCCCCATCCTACGCATCCTAAATCTTGCCTAATCTTATCATAAGTTCCTTTCCCCCAGCAATAATTCTTGCCCTGCGGTATATGCCTGTCCCTGCCCATCGCTAAGGTAAACCTAACCGAATTGTGATCACTATCACCAAAGTGCTCACCAACTTCTAAATCTAACACCTGGCCGTGTTCATTATCCCGATCCAAATCCAATGTGGCATCGCCCCTGTTTGGCCTGTCTACATGCTGTGTCAGAAAACCCTCCTGCACACACTGGATAAAAACAGACCCATCTGAAGTACTCGAACTATAGTATTTCCAGTCAATATTTGGAAAGTTAAAGTCCCCCATAACCACTACCCTGTTACTTTCATTCCTGTCAAGAATCATCTTTGCTATCCTTTCCTCTAGATCTCTGGAATTATTTGGAGGTCTATAGAAAACTCCCAACAGGGTGACCTCTCCTCTCCTGTTTCTAATCTCGGTCCAGACTACCTCAGTAGACGAGTCCTCAAACGTCCTTTCTGCCGCTGTAATACTTTCCTTGATTAACAATGCCACATCCCTCCCTCTCTTACCATCTTCTCTGTTCTTAGTGAAACATCTAAATCCCGGAACCCGCAACATCCATTCCTGTCCCTGCTCCCTGTATATGGACCTCGGGTGTAAACAATGGGATATTACACACTCAAACAATATCTCTGGAAGACTGTATGGGATAAGCAGTGCTTCATTTGCTTAGAATACGGGGACCATTCTTTGTTCCCTTCCTTTACATTTTTTCCCGATAGTTTGCTGACTGTGCTGCTGCTTTTTACTTATTTTGCCTTGAACTGGATAATTTCATCAACTTTTTCTCTCAATATAATCCGTCCTTGGGCTTCTCATGGCCATCTCTGACACTTCCCTTGCCTTCTTTGACCATACTGCCTCTATTTCATGGGTTGGCTATACACGATTATCTTCTTTAATCCCGACAACTCCCACAACTACCTTGATTATCTTTCATCCACCCCACTTCCTAGAAAGATTCCGTGCCATTCTCCCAGTTTCTCCATCTCTATTCCATCTCTTCCGATGATGCGCCCCTTCACACCAGTGCTTCAGAAATGTCGTCATTATCCGTCATCCAAAGATTACGCCACTGTGGTTAACAAGACCTTACATCATGTCTATCGTATTTTCCGTGTTACTGCCTTCACCCATTCCCCTCTCAGCAAAAACCATCATAATGTTCCCCCTGTCCACACTTTCCACCCCACTCGCCTCCACAATGAACACACCATCCTCCAACATTTCCACCATATCCGGTTAAGTCCAGCACTAAACATATATTTGGCTCCTTTTCTGCCACCCTGTTCCCTGCACCCTGGTCCACTCCTCTATTACCCACAATGTCAGGTAATTTTCCCTGTCACATTTCCATGCAAGGGCAGGAGAGGTATCCAGGGCCCCAAACAATCCTTCCCAGAGAAACAATTTGCTGTACTATTTTCCATTTAGTAATCGTATTCAGTACGCATGGTGAAATCTGCTGGACATTGGGACAGGAGCAAATGCAGATTGGGTGATTGCATTGCATGACTCGTCCATTCAGTCTGCAAAATGTAACCCTGAGCTTCCAGTCACTTATCATTTTAATTTTACATCCTACTCCACTCTGACCTCTCAACCGCTGACCCCCTATCCTCTTTCATTGCAGCTCAATTTCGAATAGGTGTTTTATTGCATCTCGGGTTCAACACTTAGATTAAAATATTCAGATAATAAACATTGCTTCCACTTTCTCGGACAGCCTGTGCTGTTACTGGGGGATGGTTACACCAGAGTCAGTCAGAGTGGATGTGGTGCAGGGTTTCCCAATTCATACACAGCTGGTGGGTTTACTCACCATTCTGAGTCACTTTTCCAGGCTCGTCTTTGCCAGATTTTCCAGGTTCCACCCTCCTTCTGTAATCTGCTGTAGCCATTTAAACAACCCACTTTTTAATCCTCTCCTGTTTCTTTGTCCCATTCGCCATATTTTTTTGTCTTTGTATCATTCCTGCCCTGCAACTGATCACAGATCTTCCCCATTGTTAGTTCCCCCCATACCAGACTTTTCACAGACTCTATCATTGCTTTAAAACTGTTAATCTTTAATATCGCCCAGTACTGGAGAAAACCAATCAGATTGAATCGTTAACACCCTTGCTGTATCCACAGATGGTGTCTGCCCTGCTGAGTGTTTTCTTTAATTCTGCCACGGGATGTGTGTGCTGCTGGTAAGGCCAGTATTGGCTAGCTATCCCTTATTTCCCTCGACAACTGAGTTATTTGCCAGACCAGTTCAGAGGGCAGCTAAGAGTCAACCACATTGTGCTTGGACTGGAGTTAAAGGTAGTCCAGGCCAAGTAAGGATATCAGATTTCCTTCCCTACAGGATATTAGTGAAGCAGATAAGTTTTGACAATATAAATGCGAGTACCACCATTACTGAGACTAACTTTCAATTCCTGCCTTTTGTTGACTTGCTGACTTTATTAATTATATTGAATCTAAATTCCACCAACTGCCAAGGTGGGATTTGAATCCGTGACCCCGGGGCATTAGCTTGGTCCTCTTGATTACTAGCTTAGTGGCATGACAACACATTTTCCACTTCAACATTGTCCTATTTTCAATCAGATTTACAGCAGTGTCAATATTTTGTTTTTACTTTGGTATAGATATTAAAGAATGAATGACATACGTGGGGATAGGTGTTCCTGAGTTTTAACTGCACGCACTAACTTTTTAATCCTTGACAGGTACCCCGCCTGATGTCACACTAACAGGCTTTGCTTCCAATTGGGTAGGAAGAAGTTTCGACCAGATCTTAGGATCAGTGCTGTCCAAATACTGACCCCGGGGTATGGGAAGAGCTCCCTGACATTGGGGTCTCCAAAGGCTAACACGAGAGCGAGAGAGTGTCTTGAAATGTCCGATCACTGGGTTCCCAATCCTGAAAGCAGGGGATGGGACTCGTATCCTGAAGTGTGATCTCAGGCCAGGGCAGGATGGGTCCTGGAGAGTATGTTATCCAAGAGACGACGACTGGTCTGATCAAGGAAGAGGGGTCCAATCCTGGAGGGAATTCTGATCCTGCAAGTGCGGGTCTAATTCCGGGAGTGCGGTCTAATCTCGCCGTTCGGGGTCCAGTTCTGGTGGGGGATGGTTAGAATGGCCAAACCTTGCTTTATTTTTACATGACATGCAAATGTTCCCTATGATAACAGGGAAAGCGGGCCGGCCAGAGTTAAACCTGTCAAACACATAAAATCAGAAATTTCCAGCATCAGTAAAATATTCCAATTGCTAACCTGCCTCCTTGGAACGTGGGTCTGCCCATCCCCTGTCACAGCTCCATTAAAACCAGAAATGGACGGGTCAGAGGTGGGTTGTGGGATTTTTAAAATTTTAACCTCTGACGCATCAGCAACTCACCTATTTGAAGTGATAAAAACCTGCCCTTACTGTCGGTAAAATGTTGATCCTTAATTTCCAGTCATTATTCCCTTTTCTCCCTTCCAGTTAATTTACTCGCGATTGTTATCCTGGCTCAGGGAAAATGCGGCCTCTCCCCCTGCACAACTCGTTACCTGGTGGCTATGGCAACGGCAGATCTACTGGTCATTATCACTGAGGTCATACTGTTAAGGATCAGTACATCGTATTTCCCAGGTTCCTTTCTGAAAAGGATAGGGCGGGTTGCAGGGCTGGACGAGGTTTCAGCAATAGCGACTGTAATAGGGGTTGCAGGAGGTGCTACAGTTGGGGAGTATTGCTGGGGCATGTGCAGGATACAGAAATAGGGAGGGGTGAAGAGCCTGAGGAGGTTACAGAGATGGGGATGAGGTCATGGAAGGATCTGAACACAAGGATGAATATTTCTTTTTTTAAAAATCATGTTGTTGTACCAGGGTCGAATGTCGGTCAGCAAACACGAAGGATGTGGGTGAACGGGACCTAATCCTAGTTAAGAGATGGGACAGCAGGGAGTTGGATATACTGAACTTTATGGAGAGTGAAAATAGGGAGGCCAGTAAGGAGAGTATTTGATTTATCAAGTTTTAGATAACAAAGTCATGGCTGATGGTTTCCACCGTAGATGAGCTGAGACAATGGAGAATATGGACATTATTCACCCTCCCGCTCACATTCAGTGGCACTATTAGATTGAGATCGCACATTAACCCATTCATAAACCACACTTACTTACTCTCAGATCATAAGTACATACTGCAGTGTCATTCGCCACTCCATGAAAGAATAAAGCTGTTTTCAAAATATTTTCTGTGTAGATTGATTCACAGCATGTGCTTCCCATTTGCAACTATGGCATTAATTACCGATCCTTAATTGCCCCTTGAGAAGATAATGCCCAGCCTTCTGGCTTCAACTTGCTGCTCTTCCCCCGGCAATGGAGCTCCCACAGATGCTACCTTTGAGTGAGTTCCAGGATCTGGCTCAGTTGTACAGCTCTCCATGGTAGAATAACCTGCCAACAAACTGTCTTTTTTTTCTCAGGTGTAAACTGGGCCACTTGGATGAGGGAGTCTGAGGAATTGCCAGAAAGAAATGTAACATATTTTCTTTCATAACTATTTTAATCAAATAAAACAATCTGCTTGCTGCAGCTAGAAAGCCACAAATTCCTCCTGGCGCTGTTGGAGAAGACGGATAACTTTGGCTCAACCCTGTCTCTTCCCGGATTCGCTTTGCCAACAATAACGGCCGTAGCCTGTCTTGTTGTCCATCAGCGGCCGCCATCTTTGTGAGAGGCAAAGACAAAAAAAAGGCAACAAGTGAACTTCAAATGGGCCAGAATAAAATACTGACCATTCCCAATGAATGACAGAAAACTGAAAGTTTTAAAACTAATAATATTTTTGGAGCCACATGGGTTACACATTTACCTCAAACCCCGCTCAATGTGACATACACACAAGTACAAACGCGCAGTCACATTCATAAACACCATCTCAAACACACACACACACACATACTAATTAAAACTCACCATGTCATTCTCACGAGCAGTTAGACACCGGCAGTAAATGCTGGTCTAGCTAGCCACGCCTCAGCCCATTAAAGAATAAAATCAAAGCACACTCACATTCACACACACAAACACTCACAAAGACACACACACAACCACACACACATAAATACACATGCACGCACCCCCACCCTACCCTCCCCCCCCCCCCCACACCCACACACACAATCCAGAGTGAGTCTTGTGGCAGTAGGAACTGACTTCTCGTGGAAAAAACTGCTGCTGAGAAGAGAATGAGGGGAAATGAGGAGGAGAGGATGTTGGCGTTAATGCAATAATCGTAGGTAGCAGAAA
Organism: Heterodontus francisci; assembly: GCF_036365525.1. Taxonomy (NCBI): domain Eukaryota; kingdom Metazoa; phylum Chordata; class Chondrichthyes; order Heterodontiformes; family Heterodontidae; genus Heterodontus; species Heterodontus francisci. The sequence continues at coordinate 1,731,426 of NW_027140566.1, forward strand.
AATCTACTGTGAGGCTGCAAGTACTTACAAAAAAATGATTGTTCATCATTCCTTGCACGTAATAACGGGATCTAATCAGCTCAGTTTAATGTTCTTGCTACTGATATACGTATAATTAGCTGGAGGCCGTTCAGCCCTCAAGTATGAAGTGCCACTCAGTCACATCATGGCAGATCTGAATCTGAACTCCATAATCCACCTGAGAGTTCATATTCCTCAATCCACTTGGTGGGGAAAAATCTACCTACCACAGGTTTAAAATTATTTATTAGGCTCCAGCATTTCCTGATTTTATTTCATGGGAGAGAGTTCCACTCAAGCAATATTCTCAATGCGATGCACTGTTTCCTGTCTTCCACCATCAATGGCCTGCCTTCTGCTTTAAAGGTTTGCCCTTGAATCTAACACCAGCAGGAAAAGGCTAATGTCCACACAATTCTTATCAATTCCTTTTATATCTGAAAATCTTTAATCAAAACCTACGCTGCAGCCCTTCCTACCTCTGTAAATCAATTCACTCCAACAACCCTCCCTATGCCTGCAATCTCCTCCACTACTACAACTCTCCCTATCGCAGTAATCTCTTCCACTTCCACAGTGCTCCCTATGTCTGTAATATCCTCCAACCCTGAAACGCTACCTATCTCTGTAATTTGCTGAGGCCCTGAGCTCTGGAATTCCCTCCAGATCCGACAACTCTCAATATCTCTGAAAACTACTCCAGCCCCTACACTCTCCATATCTCTGCAAATTCCTGAAACCCCTCCAATCCTACCAATTTCTGTAAGATCCTCCAGCCCCCTAAAGCCCTCCCTTTCTCTGTAACCTCCTCCAGACGCTACATCCATCTCGATTTCTGTAATCTCATCAGCCCTGAAAAAATAATCCTACCTCTGTCAGATGAAACAGCCTCGGTAAACCTCCCTATCGCTTCAATAACGTCTGAAACCGCTAACCCTGACTATGTCTCTGACCTCCTCCAGTCCCTACAGCTGATCCCTGTCTTGGTAACATCCTCTAGATAATACAAACCTCCCTATTGCTGGAACATCCTTTAATCCCTACAAGGCTTCCCCGTATCTGTAACCTCCTCAAGTTTCCACAAACCTTACTATCCCTGTAATCTCCAGTAGCCCCGACAACCCTCACTACTTCTGAAAACTCCTCCAGCCCCTACAAACCTCCCTATCTCTGTAGGCTCCACCAGCCCCTAAACCCTCATGAATCTCTACCTACTCCAAGACCTATAACCGTCATAACCCGATAACCTCCACCAGACCCTGCAGCTCTCTGAATCTCTGTAAACTCTTCCAACGCCTTCCCAGCTATGCATAATCCTCCAGCCCCTGAGAACCTCCCTATCTGTGTAAACTCCTGCAGCCACTCAACCCTCCCTGTCTCTGTAACCTGTCCAGCCACAAAAAACTTCCCTATCTCTGGAGCATCCTCCAGCCTTCAAAAGGAGTCAACCGTTTTAATGGCCGCATTAGGGCAAAATAAATTAATAAATAAATAAATAAACGATGCAGACATTTGAAAAGTATTGCAGGGTATGTTGGCGGGGAAGCTTAAGATAGGAATTCCAGAGCTCAGGGCGTCAGCAACTGAAGACACGACCGCCAATTGTGGAGCGATGTAAATCAGGGACGAAAATGGTCTTAACTAGATGGTCACAGAGATCTTGAAGGAATTGTAGGGCTGCATGAAAGTCTACAGAGACAGGGCTGGATTGGACTGCAGAGATAGGCTGAGTTTACTTCTGGCCGAGGTTTCAGAGACAGGGATGCTTATAGGACTAGGTGAAGTTACAGAGATAAGGAGGGCTGTAGATTCTGCAGAACGTTACAGAGATAGTGAGCAGTGTGGGACTGGAGGCTGTTACAGAAATAGGGAGGGTTGTAGTTGCTGAAGCAGGTCACAGAGATAGGGAAAGGAGTGAGGGCCAGGGAGGGATTTGAAGGAAGAGGATTTTTTTAATACCAGAGTTGCTGGACTAGCAGCAAATGTGAATCATCAAGCACAAGAAGTGACAGGTGAATAGGACTTGGTGCGAGTTAGGATTCAGGACATTCTGAATGTTTCATTGTCCGTTAGATAACGTTCCTCTCCACAGTACCGGCGATCAGCCTGCATATGTTCATCACAGTAGGCGTCCTCGTGTTTTATATTGTCTGAATACCTTTCATGCCAAGCCAAATGAAAGCATTTATCACATGGTATAGTATTGCATCGGGGAACAATCAGAGAAAAAAATGAACGCAGAGCTTGCTCGATTGCTGCACACGCTGGCCAACATAAGCTCCCACTCATTCCCGTGGTTTCGAGAACTGTCTTCTCTCCGCAATTTTCAAGGGGTACTATCTGGCTTCAGGAAAATGGTTTGGAAACAAAGGAAAGTGCAAATATTCGCAGAATAGAAGGAGGCCATTCGACTCATCATCCTTGTGCTGGATCTATCCAGTCTAATCCCGCTTTTCAGTGTTTGGGTGTAGCTGAGAGAGTCTCTGTGTCACCGAGGGTAATTCATGGGCTCTTGTTGTGCGATGTTGTTTTACAATGACTTTTAATCAATTTGCTCTCTGTCCCTTTTGCTCTAAGGAATTTTCATTCTGAAAACTGCATCATGAAGATCGGGTAAGTTTGCGACGAGAAATCATTGGACAGGAACTTCCTCCAGAGGGGACAGACTGAGGCCTTGTCCACAGGCTGCACTCAATGGGACCAAGTGAGTTGTGTCTGTTTATTAGACCGAGGTTTAATTTCCTCTCTGGGGCCCTGGGTTAACCAGTTCCTGCTCAATTGGGGCCCTGGAGTTTTAGATAGGTTGAAAGCCTGGGGTTGAAGGAACAGCCCCAGGAGGAATTCCCATTTGCCACTTGCTCTTTCCAGTGCTGTCTGTGAGATTTGTTGGTGCCCATTTTAATTCATTTTACAGTAGTTCTGAGGTTCGCATCCCTCCATCTCCGCATTCTTTTCCTTTGTCTCTATCTTGCCCATGCTTTCTCTTCTCTGTCTCGGTTTCACACTCCTCTTCTCCATTTAAACCTTTAATAAATTAATAAAAAAACACACACAGCAATGTCGTTATTTGAAATGGTGAGACAAAATCAACAGCTTGTTCCCAGTTTAAAGAGGGAGTTTTGCCCTTTCTGGGGACTGAAATCTGGCTATTTTCACATTGCTGCTTGTGGAGTCTTGCTGTGCTTCAGGCGCCCTGCAGCATTACATACATGACACCAATGAGGAATCTTTAAAATTCAGTTCCTGAGGTTCTGAGTGTGGGTTACTCTGTGTTTTCTCTCCATCTTCCTCTGCTTTTCTCTCCCCCGCACTTTCTCTATTTTAACCATGAATCAATAGGTGCCACAATGTGAGGTATGGTTATTTTAAATGGCGATAGAAATACTTCTCAGGACAGTTCAATCCAGATTAAATCCCAGATCGAGCGAAGAAGAAACAAATGTGGATGGAGTGCGGGGGTGCGAGAGAGGGGGGGCGGGTGGCAGAGCAGGGAAAAAAGACAGGGAGAAGGGTGTTTGAGATTTTCAAACTGCAGGAATGTTCCTCCCTCTGGGATCTCGAAACGTACATCACGAAAAACAGATTATCTGCATCTGATCATATTGCTGCCTGTGGGATCTTGCTGTGCAAAGATTGTCTGCTGGTTTCCTACATTGCAACAGTGATGGCCACTTTAAAGAAATAATTCATTGAGTGTCAACTGCTCCCGAGGGCCAATAAGTACAAGAGCTGAACGTGAAGCTGTATAAAGACTTGTTCTAAGTTTAAAGGTGGAGTTCAGCATTTTCTGAGAACTGTGATGGGATATCTCGCTATAATTACATTGTGGGATCCTGCTGTGCATACATTCCCTACATCAATTCCTACATTGCAACAGATGGAGAGAAAAAGAGGGAGAGTGAGAAATAGCTGTGGGTGGCAGGTAAAACGCAGAGACAGGCGAAGTGTGGGTGAGGAAGGGAAGGCAGAGAAAGATGGAGAGAGACAGAGAGAGAGAGGCAGCTGGGGTGTGGGTGAGGGAGGGAAGGCAGAGAAAGATGGAGGAAGAGAGAGAGATTGAGAGAGAGAGAGAGTGAGAGATAAGGAACCCACAATCAAAACCTTGCTAAACTGAATACTGCTGCGTCACCATTGCTGGGACATTAGTGTGCACAGCTTGCCTGCAGAATTCCCTGCCTTTTAACAGTGACTGAATTTTAGAAGTGAGTTCATTGTGTGTAAAGTTCTCCAGAAGGCCTGGGAGTAAAGTCCTGAGCGTGAAGCCGGTATAATTCCCGAATAATGCTGGTGATTTGGGAAGTGCCATGAATTTGAGCGTTAAATGAAATGTGCAGCAGTCATTTGAATTGAGAGTGAGGTTCTGAGAGTAGATTTCTCTGTCTCTTTCCCTGTCTCTCCATCTGTCTTTCTGAATGTGATTAACAAGATGGAGAGAGGCGCAGGGGAGTGAGGGAAGCATGTAGAGAATCAGAGGGGGAGAGCAGGGGTCGAGGAGAGGCAGAAACAGATGGACAACGACACACAGCGAAATAGAGGGAGAGCGAGAGAGAGAGGGAGAGAGACAACAGGAAATGACAGGGTAAACACATGCACAATTCCCATTCTTCAGCTCTGTGTCAGGGGATGTGTTTGTAAGATGGGGTGTCACTGAGAGATTGTTTTGTGTTAGTGAGTGAGGGAAAGAGTCCTGTGCTCTTGCTGTGTTTTATTTCTGTTCAAAAATGCTTTGCTTTCTTTGAATCAATTTTATTTCTCTTATTCCCAAGAAGAATCTTTTTGGAAACTGCAGTTTTGATGATGCGGAGGGGAAATCTTCTGGCCACGTGGAATCGTCAGACAAGTACTTTAACCAGAGAGGTAAGTAATAATACATATATATGTGTCATTGTCAAATTCATTTCCAGATATAGAAAAGAAGACTGTGTGTTTGCAGGGCTGATAGAAAAAAATATCAAGTGCTGGAAATGCTCAGTATTTCCAGCACGTTGTTTTTTTTCAGAATTCCAGCATCCGTAGTATTTTGGTTTTGTGTTTTTCAGGGGTTTGCGATTTTATTTTACCACAAGGGATGGGCTGGAGGGCGCTCCGAAGCAAATAGTTTGGGACGCGCTGCTCCAGAACAGTCAATGTAATCCCGTAGATTTCCCTCTCCATCTCTTGCTGCAACCTGTTCCCTGCACCTTCCTCCATGTCCTTAGCTCTGTTTCTTCACATCTTTAAATCACTTTCTCTGTATCTCTCCACATACTTTCCATCTCTGGCCCTCTCTAGAGTCTCACAAGTTTTTATTTTCATTCTCTTTCTGCCACTCTCTGCATCGTTATCAGTCTCTCTCTCAGTCCATTTCTTCACTCAGTCACTTCCAAATACCTGACTCTTTCCATCTTTGCTCCTCCTTTGCTGAAAGATTATCCCTGCATTTCCACCCCCATTGCCCCGGAGCACCACTCGTTATTATGTTAACACATCTTACATTGTATCTCTGCCCCTCCACTTCTTTCCATCTCTGCGTCTCTCAATATCTATACCGTTGCTGTGTTCACTCTCTGCACCTCCAGCTGTCAAGGTAACTCTGTTTCCTCTGTTCTCAGTTTCTCTCTCACTGGTTTCTAACTACCTGCATCTCATTCTCCATCTCCCTTTCCATTTACCTTTCTCGGTGGTGGATTTGAACTTGCTGCCTTGGTGTTGTACAGGGTGATTGTGAACAGGGATCCTGCTTTCCATTAGCTTAGCTCCCATTGAGGTAAAAACAGGGGAGAGATGCTGAACGGACAGCCGATTCACAAACACCCTCCTCCCCTCCATCCTGGTTTGCACTATTGGCACCAAGTCCGAGTCCAGCCAGAGTTTCTTTGTCTCTCTGTGTACCTGCTCCGGGACTGTCTCTACCTGTCTTCTTGTGGCTCAAGGAGGGAAGGGACTGATCAGCCATGATCTAACATGGGTGGAACATGCTCAAAGGGCTCAATGGCCTCCTCCTGTCCTTGTTTCAGTCAATGTGTGTGTCTGTGTGTGTCCTCCTCTGCTTCATTCCCTGAAGCTGACGGGAGAACAGGTGAAACGCCTTTTTGCAGACGGGGATGTGTCTGGGCTGGGATGTTCCTGTGCGTTAAAGGCTCAGAATGCCGTTAGCCTCTGGGTGTTGGTCATTGCTCTATGCCCGGCCCTGCCGTTGGCCGTACATGAGTTAAAGTTGCCGGGGGTCTGGGAGCCAGTTGATGGAATTCCAGTGGCTTACCCAGACCAGGAATTAAAGAGAATTATCAATTGTCGGGAGACGGAGCCACACCCAGGAAAGTGATGGAGGTTGCAATTACACGGGATGGGGTTGGGGGGGTGGGGTGAACGGGGGCGGACTGGTGACTGGGATGGAAGTTACATGGGGGGCGAGGGGTGGGGATGCTCACGGGGGAGATGGTACATGATGGGAATTAGTAGAGTGGGGCATTTAGAGGACAGGGAGGGTATTTAGAAAGGGGGCATTTACAGTGGGAGCAGTGGGAAGAAATAGAGGGCAATATTTACACAGGGAATTAGTTATGCTAAAAATGCAAGGGGAAGGATTCTCCAGGTTTAAAACTGGAGGGGGAGGATACTCCAGGTTTAAAATGGGAGGGGGAGTGCATATTCTCCAGTCTGTTCATGGGGTGTTTAGGTGTGGGAATTTTGACGGGGAGGGTAGGGATTAATTACATGGGGGGGCCTGTTCACAGGAGGAGCATTAGATGGGAGTCTGTTCACAGGGGTTTTTTGATGGGAGTTTGTTCCTGGGGTTATTTAGATGGGAGCTTGTTCCTGGGAGTGCTTAGATCGGAGTCTATTCCCAGGAGGGGTATTTAGATGGGAGTCTGTTCAAAGGAGGGGTATTTAGATGGGAGTCTGTTCCTGGGGGTACTTAGGTTGGAGTCTGTTCAGGGGGTAATTAGATGGGAGAACTGTTCACAGGAAGGGTATTTAGATGTGAGTCTTTTCCTGGGGGTATTTAGATAGACGTCTGTTCCTGAGTATATTTAGATGGATGATCTGTTCACAGGACGGGTATTTAGATGTGAGTCTGTTCCTGGGGGTATTTAGATGGGAGTCTGTTCACAGGAGAGATATCAGATAGGGGTGTAGACGAGGGGTAATTAGATGGGGGCGTCTATTCAAGGCCTGGGGGGGATTCGCAGTGCAGGAATTTACCAGGGGGGGAAATGTTGCCTTTTTTAAACATTGAGTTGGGAGAGGAGGACATTTGCGGGGGGTAGAAATAATTTGCGGGGGAGGGAAGAAATTTATGGGGGGGGGGATAAATTTGCAGGGGGAAAATTGTGACGGGGGAATAATTTGCTGGGTGGAATTTTCAGCATTCTGAATGCACATCTTGACTCACTCTTCCATCAGTAAAAACACCCAATCCCCTTCTAATGGCACCTTCCCATGCAAATACTGGAGATGAATCACCTGCCCTTTCACGTCCTCTCTTTCAACCGTCAGGGCTGCAAGCACTCTTTCCAGGTGAAACAGTGATTTACTTGTACTTGCACAGTGGTGCAGTGGTTGGCACCGCAGCCTCACAGCTCCCGCGACCCGGGTTTAGTTCTGGCTACTGCCTTTGTGGAGGTTGCAAGTTCTCAGTGTGACTGCGTGGGGTTCCGCCAGGTTCTCTGGTTTCCTCCCACAGTCAAAGACTTGCAGGTTGATAGGTAAATTGGCCATTGTAAATTGCTCCGAGTGTAGGTAGGTGGTCGGAGAATGGTTGGGAATGTGGGGTTAATGTCGGATTAGTATAAATGGGTGGTTGTTGGTTGGCACAGACTCGGTGGGCCGGAGGGCTTTTTTCAGTGCTGTATCTCTAAATAATAAAATGTTGTATTCACGATCATTGTCCTTTACACTGAGGAAACCAAACACATGTTCAGTTTTGCTGAGCTCTTCCAATAAGACTGCAAACGTGATGCTTAGCTTCCAGTCACTTGTCATTATAATTCCCTGCCCCATTCCCATGCTGACCTCACTGTCCAGGGCCTGCTCCACGGTCTCAATCTTCCGGAATCAGCAGCAACTTCAAAAGCGCACGTGATAACTACTCCTCTATTTGTTTTTGACAGCGGGGGTTGGGAATGATTCCGCTCTCCATTCAATCATTCATGCCTTCCACCCTATCACAGTTATTCTCTTCAGTTCTTTTATTCCTTTCCTCTGTTCCCCTTTTCCCACCCTCTGTTCTTACTTAAATACTGGTGCAACAGGACACTTTATCGTTCTGGCGAAAATTCTCCAGCCGGGAATTTTAACTCTGTTCCTCTTTCTAAAAATGCTACCTTGCCTACAAGGCAGTTTCAGCACTTGCTGTTAATTTCTCAGCTTCCCCGCATCCGCAGGATTTTGCCTTTTTACAGAAGGAAATGTCATAGAATGTTATAGAAGAAGTGAGGTTGCAATTGAATGTAAAGAGAAAGAAATACATGCAATAGAAACATGACTTTGGAGAGGCTGGCAAAAAGGGGTGATGAGGGGATGAGGAAAGTGATCTCATTAGAAATACATTTTGTAACTTGCTGCCTTGCTGTCGAGGGCAGCCACCACGATTGCCATGACCACATCACTGTTTTTCTTGCCCAATTTTGCTGTATAAGCCCACTGTAGAGCGGCAATGTGTTTCTGAATCGTACCTCTCAGAAATGCCGCACAATCATATTCCATATAAGGACTGTGTAGCTTTCGAGGGTAACTTGCCAAATCATTGAGGAAATGTGATCACTCAGTGAGACTGTCTGGAGAATCAGAACACAAAGACACACTGACTGGTAATCAGAAGTTCCAAACATTCACCATCGTTGAACTGTGCAGGGAGGGATGTGATGTGTTCCTTGTTAGCATTACAGAATGTGTTTTATAAAAGGTGATCACTTGGAATCAACAAAGAATTTCCATTACCGAAATATATGAAAAGCAGCTCACAGTCTGCAGGACCTCAGAACAGTCACTGTGTGTTTTGCTGTTCTGATCAACTGAAAGGAAGCGCCTGACAATGTGATGATTTCAGTGACATCAACAGACTGCTGCAGGACATTTCACCTCGGACTTTGAACTTAGCTACATAAAATCCATAAGGACAAAGTATCGGGGGAAGAATGTGACAGCTTAGTGACTGCAAATAAACTGATCTCTTATTACAAAGACTGTCTCACAGTACAAAGATACGGTAATCGGTGAACACTTTCCAAAATGTAAAACCCAAAATCAACAGGTCACGATAAATGACTAAGTTCAAATCAATCAGCAAAGTTAGGTAAAGCATGAGCATCAATTCTCCCTGTGGTTTTAAAGTAAAATAGATGAACTCGTGAAATGTTCAGGCTGTTGTCTCTACCTGCATATATAGGTTAATGAAACAGTAAGACTGTTAATAATCTAGTCAGGCGAGTGAGGCTGTGTTACTGTAAACGGTTAACTCGTTGTGATCCAATCATCAGGAATGTAGCCTCGAATAATGTCATTTGTTAACTCACTATGATTCAATGCAACGATGGGAGCTGAAGGTAGATGGTTGTTTCAATAAACTGCCCACTGTAACTCAATAAATAAAAATGAATCTCAGCCTGATATATCCGGGAGTAAAAGTAGATCTGGAGAATTAAAATAGCCTGAAGATCTAATGCTGATCAATGAATTAGCACAGCTGAGGTTTCACTGTAAAGTTACCACAAGTAGAAAACCTTGAAATGAATTCATCCCCCGGATGTAAAACAGCAACTCTCCTGAAATGGACATTTAACCAAAGAATTCACAAACTGTATTGGAACCAGGCTAATAACTCTGATAACTTTGCCATCCACTCACTGGTTTCTGCAGGGATATCGGGTGCTGTCGGAACCTGATAGGTTTGTCCCCCTGAGTTATGTTTTGCAGGTATCAAACAGACTTACAATACAGTAAGTATGAGATATGGGTGTTGACAGCAACTGGTTGCCACAGCAACTTGACTGACTCGTACATAATGATGGAGGTTTAAGATGTTTGGTATGGGTCCCTTGTATCTGTGAGAAGCCGGCCAATCCTGTAAATCATAAATATTGGTACTTTATTCATTGAGAGATACAGCACTGAAACAGGCCCTTCGGCCCACCCATTCTGTGCCGATCAAAAACCACCCATTTATGCTAATCCTAAATTAATCCCACATTCCCTACCTAAACTCGGGGCAATTTATATTGGTCAATTTACCGAACAACCTGCAGGTCTTTTGCTGTGGGAGGAAACCGGAACATCCGGCAGAAACCCACACGGTCACAGGGAGAAATTACAAACTCCGCACAGGCAGTACCCATTCCTAAACCCGGGTCACTGGAGCTGTGAGGCTGCGGTGCAAACCACTGCACCACTGTGCCGCCCTGATTAGCCATTAACATTCTGAAAATGGTGCAAGTAACGAAGGAACATCCAGTAAGCACTGATATTCGGATGTAACTTATGCCACACATGCAAGATCCTATCTAAACGTTGAAATTCGAGGATCTCCTTGTCAACACGGTAATTTCCGAGTATCTCTGTCAATAGATAACATTAACGGGACACAATAAATACTGACAGTTGCAAGGTCTCCTGTAACGAAAATCTTATGGACACAGAAGATATTACCAGACTCCCAGAGATTCTTTTCAAATGCTGTCACTTCAATGGACAAATTGTATTCATTGCTAAGCAATCCCAGAACTGTCTGTCGATAACATAAATCCAGAGGTCTATTTGTAAATGCTGAGAATGCCCTACGATTCTGTAAAAACTAGTACATAGTCTCACTCCCAGTATTCTCTTGCAAATAAATTCTCGCACCCGAGGGATCCCCTGTACACACAACTCCCAATCCAGGGATGTCATGTAATTGTTCAAATGGCGAGATGCAATTACCGTCAAGAGCCGCGAATATACGTTGTTAAATGATAAAACAAATACAGTAAAGCATGCTTCATACAGTTACTAACTGGATATTGTAGTGTTTTGACAATTGTACTGGACATATTGTTCATTTGAGGCTACCATGCACACACGAGCCAGCAGATGGCACTGAAAGAGAAAGTGAAAGAAAACAGAGTAAAGAAGACTCCATTATATTCAAGAGTTTGCTGACTCGGTCCTCAGTCTTTTCCTCATATGTCTTACTAAACTCTGCGAAACCACAGGCCAGTCCAGAGACCATCAGAGTCATTGATCCTTACAAGGAACAGGCAGCAGTAATGAGGTGGTTAATGAAACAAAAAGACAGTAGTTTACTGAATTAATAGTTGGAGATGGAGGCTCACCAGGAACTAACGAGCAGAGATAGCACAACCTGTGGACACTCTGAACTGCCATATGTATCATAATTTTTATATATACTATATGGCAATTTGAATATACACATTGAAACTCCCAGATCATACGCTTCCAGGCTATTGTTTTCAGATGTTGATCCATTCTCTCCCTCTTTGTAAAGCTACAGGTGACTGTCAGTCATTGACGCAATAGTAGAGTAACATTGCAAGGAGAATCTTATTGACATCAAAGAGAAACCTTGCAGTGGCACAAATAGGTCCCTTGGAAAGTGTCATGAATCACAGTCACTAAACAAACAAGGTCAGCAACATGCTTTCTTCTGAACACGTTATATGTCAAACCGTGTACTTGCCCAGATATTGCGCAGACATGAATTGAAACTTCCCAAAGCCCAGAATATAATTTGATTGACTGTTCCACTGGTGAAAACTGCACAGCGCAATAGTTATATTGGTATAATACTGTCCATATCTGCCTGTGGATTCTGAATGGTGTCATGCTTGCATTTAAACAGTATTGCCTCCCTCTGCTGGTGAATACTGCACAGTACAATTGTTGCATTGATACAGTAATACCTCCATTCTTTTGTAGGTATGACAGTGCAGTATTATATTTATATAGTAATGATGAGTGCAAAGACTAAAATGATATAGTAAAGTCTACCTCATTTGGTGAATACCAGCTTACACCTCTGGTGGGGAAGACAAAGGAGTGCACTGGCTACATTTTCACAGTATTATCCTCGACTATTTGGAATACAGAATAGTGCATTGCTTATTGTTGCGATCAGGTGACGAGGGGTCACACTACACCCCAATTGTCCTTCTTCTCATTTGACCGCAGCAGGGTTTATTCCTTTCTAAACACTGGATGTACTTAACACTCCAGTGAGTGTTTTACCTTTATCCTTTGTTGTGATCGTAAAAGAACCAATTGGACAAGTTTTCTTGAGTTTAAACAAGGAAGAGGTGAGTTTATTATACTTAATAATTAAACGTTTAAAGTCGGTTGCCAATCCATGAATTTAAAAAAAAATCCCCTTTTTAGAGCAGGTTTTCTTGACAGTATGTTTAATATCATAATGCTTACCACCACTGGTAGATCCACTTCCATAAACTGCACCAATGGCTCCAACTGATGCAATATGTGTTTATCCAGTATTTCATAACTGTTTCATGGTCAAGAAAATAAATGTGCACGGCATCTACAGAATGGCACATTGAACATCAACTGGCCACTAACCATAAACGGACAGTATTTTCATAAATTGACCTCCTGCGGACAAACTGAACAAGTTAAAATAAACTGACCCCGACCACACATCTAAACTATTCAGAAAATGCTGCGTGACTCACTAACTTAACAGGTCTCTGAAGCGGACACATCGCAGCAAAATACATAACCGACGACATTGATTTGTTTTGCGAAAGGTTCTCTTCTTTTCTTCTTGTCTTCGATATGCATCTCTTTAAGGGAGCTGCGGCAAATTGTAGGTGCCTCTCCACTCTCACAGATATGAGGTTGCTTAGCCTGCCCAGTACTCATATTTCGCTTTTACTGTCTTTGCTGACAGATTCTTTTGCACGACTAGGCTCTTCAGAAGCAGGAGAACCAAGCTAGCAATACCAATCTGAACAGTCACCCCTCTGACTTCAACACGCACCAGTTCAGCATTTAGCACAATGCATGGGAATGATGGTGAGATAGCACAGTCTGTGCAGGGTGAAGTTAACATTGCAAGTGAGCAGCACGGGTAGTGGTGAAAGGCACAGTAGAGGACAGAGGAGGCAGGCGAGTGCGCCCTGACCCAAACATTGCTGAAGAGTGTGGGGAATACCAATTCAATGCCTGGGTGTTCACGCAAAGGAAATTGGAATAGTACCAGCAGAGAACGGTTGCGTGGGTAACCTGTCAAAGACTTTCAACATCATGGATGAGACTACGGAGGAGCCATTAGTCTATGACTGGCACCCGGACGTTCCTGTTCATGGAACGAGTTGCCTGTATTCTCTTATGAAGAATGTGTTGTCCTCTACGGAAGCTTACTATGCAAGAGCCCTGGTAGCCACCAAGGCCAGCTTTGATTGAAACCCAACCTGCTGCTATTGGGGCTTTGTTTTCTACAGTGACTACCAGCCTCGAAAAGTCGTGAAGCAGCGTTGACAGATTTAGTGGTTCGAATGGAGAGGAGCTTTGGTCGGATCAGTGGTGTCCTTTAGTTTTCTCTCATGCAGATCAGTGAGAGATAATGCACAGTCCCATGGGATCAGACTGGCGCTACGGCAGCTGCAGGTAGTGTCCTCTTTCAAGAAGGAAGTACATCTGTGCCCTTGACAGACCCTCGTCCCATGCCCATGCAGGCACCAGCAATGCAGTCCAGATGCACCAACCTGAATCCAGTCCCATTCTCGGTCGCACCGCCGAAAATGCTGGTTGTAAATATCTGCAGTACCATTTTTACGACAGCTGCACGCGTCCACCACGCTGAATTAAAAGGGGCAGCTCCATAATTAGAAAATACCAGCCTTCAAGGGAACACTATTACGTGGGACATGAATGAATATTAATGTGAGTGCAATTTATTAACGTAATATTAGTCAAACTTTTATCCATGTCAATTTGTGCAAAATGTTTTAGTAATAACTTCGGGCCCTCACAGTGTGTGGGCGTGGGAATGCCTCATGCAGGGATTTTCTCTGTCCAGGTGCAGTGGAGATTTGACCTAAATGTAGGGGAAGAATCATCTTCGTGGGTCACTTGGTGCAGGGGTGGGAGGAAGGGGTTTGAGTAGCATTTCAATGCAACCAATATTTAATCACTTGTTCTCAGACTTCACATGTTACTCGCTGCTTCACCGTGCAATGCCAGGCACCACGTGGTCAGCTTTCGGTGTGGTCTCCAATTCTGCTGCACAATGACAGTGCAGTGACTGGCACGACAGAGCCATCTCTCAGTGTGGGCTCCAGGTCTGGCTGCTGATACATGGCAGTGGGAGGGAAATATGAAATAATTGTCAAAGAGGACCACATATCTGCCAACATGATAGGAAAGAGGAAGGTTGAGTCCAGGGTAACTGCTACTGCCGTGAGTCAATAGGGGATCCGGACACCGAGCACGAACCCATACTTCCTCCAATTCAACTTGCTCGTCCATTACAAATACCCGCTATTAAAAAATACAGGAGCAATTTTAGGGCTGAAAAGTGCTAATATAAAGTTGACGTGTTCATTGAAGCCTCATCAAATCGCCGTTTGTTCTCAACAGAATAGACTACATTGTGAGTAACAAATACCATGTATTCAGTTCGAAGTAGGTACAATTAGATGCTTGTTTCATCCAGAAAGAATGTTTGGGATGCTCTCTGTGAAAAGGGAAGAGGGGAAAGAACAGGTGTTGCATCATTCAACCATTGCATGAGATGTTTTTTGTTGCAAGAGGAGTGATTCTGGGATTGACAGAGGACTAACCAAGAGCTTGACAGAGGGAATAGTGCCTTTGGATTGTTGAATGGGGAAGGGAGGGAATGATGCCTTTAGTCGTCACATGGCGCTGGCGGCTGAAATTGCAGAAAAATGTTGAATATGTAGGTGTTGCTGTGGCAAGTGAGGACAAGGCAAACTGGATCATGGCTCTGGTGGTGACGAGAAGGGATGAGGGCGGAATTGCAGGTTACGTGCCTGAAGAAGGGAACTCTTCAGCCGATCAAAGACAGAAGCCAATTCGGAAATGATGATGTGGAAGGTGGCATCATTGGAACTGCTGTAACAGAGATGTAGATACCTGGAGAAGGCAATAGAGACCTGACACGAAGCAGGATGGTGGAGGTAGGGGTGCATAATCGAGCTAGGTCTCTGGGTTGGTGGCTACAGATAGACATTGTGAGCTACCTGCCGATCCTCAGTTTTAGAAATAGGATTTCGAGGAATCGAATTGGGGATGGGTCGTAAAGTAGGGCTGGCAGCTAGAAGCAAAGTTAATTCCTTTCAGCTGAGAATGAGCTCAGGAAACTACAAGGAAATAGTCATCAATGTTACCAAACAAGATGTCGTGTGCTGGTGGGACGTAAAGGTGTCAAACAACTGGATGGCGAGGCGAGGGATAGCGATGCAGAAAGGCTGCACGTCCTATTCAGAGATACAGGTGTAGGTGGAAGATACATCCTGGTTAAAGATGGACTGTAAAGCGACTGGACATCTCGGTGTGGGATGGAAAAGTACAGACCTGAATATTTTGAATGGGCTTAGTTGCAGATGGTTTGAACATCCTGGTAAGAGATGGACATATTGAGGGTATGGCCGTCCTGATGAGGGATGGACTTGTATGGATCCGAATTTCCTGAATGGATTGAGTTTTAAAGGGATTGATCGTCCTGGTGACAGATAGAGTTTTAAGAGAATTACATGCTCTGGAGAGGGAAAGAGAAGTTTAAAGGGAATGAACATCTTGGTGAGAGATGTAAATGCAGAGTGGTTGGACGGCCTGGGGAGGGATGTAGTTGAAGGAATCTACATATCTTGTTTGCAGTGTTGGACTGGATGTCCATGGTGAAAAGGAAACATTTATGGCCAGGAAACCAGAGTAGCTAAAATCGTGGATGGCGACAGAAGAAGACAAGGGGAGAGAGTGCAATAGAAAGAGTTAAGACCCATCGGAAAGGAACAGATTGAAATGTTGAGTCTGACGATGTAGCCTTGTTTGTGGATGTTTGGAGGATTTAGAAGGGGCTGTGCGCGGTCACAGGCACGGGGTGAAGATCTCAAGAGGAAATGAGTTCAAAGATAATATGGGAAAGGATGACATGATGTTCAGTGATGGACTCATGGTCTGGGGGAAGTGGAATGATATGTCAGAGAGTTCGTGCTTCGGCTCCCCAAGGTAGAGGTCTTTACAACAAACAACAACAGCGATTCCATTGTCAGCAGGTTTAATGACAATGTGAGGGTTGAGAGAATAAAGTGCTGCACATCACAGGGAGATAGATAAGAGAGAGTAAAGGGGGCGGAATTCATTTCATAACACTTGCCTCCATCTGAACACAAACCTTCACTCTTTTACTCTCTCCAGTCCATCCTTTTTCCCTGATTCTGTATTTGCTAAAAGTAATTAATCTCGACTAATATATATTTCTGACGAAATCGCAATAATGTTGAAAGCTGGTCCCGTGTCTCTCGCCACAGATGATATCTCAGCTGTTAAGTGTTTCCAGCATAATTCGTTTTCAATTCAAATGATGTTCGCCGTCTGCTGGTGGATACGGGTATTTCAGTAAGCCGACGAATCACAAAAATCACAATTTTCTGGAGAGTAATGCATGGTGTAGCTGCTCTCCCGACAGAGTAACAATTGCGCTCTGCTGATGACTAACTGAAATGTTTAAAATTGACGGCAAAAACGCATGAATTTCTGACCAGTTTTTCCTGCTCTCCCACCATACTCCGGGATCGTGTAGCGCAGGAAAACATTATATTGTATCTCGAAATTGGTGTATATTTAGTCCTTGAACCACAATACAGTCGTTAATATTGACAAAGGCACAAATTCCAACTGCAACATTGAATAAATCATTTTAATTATTTTTGAAGGTTATTCCCATTGTACATCAACACTTACATTAGAAACTGCAGTAATTTGTCCATATCGAGTATGTGGTGGTGGAGGAATAAGTTACAATAAATGCAGATTAAAGAGACAGACCATTTATTTGTCACCTGACGTGTTCTAAACCTTTTTTAACAGGAAATGGAAAAGTGAATCGGTTACAAAACGAACTTTGCATAAACTCTTCATTAATAAGCACCGGTTTTAATCTCTGTAACAGTGTTGGTAATTACATGCGGAGTAATATATCTCAGTATTTGTACAGACAGAGAAATGATCCGAAATCAATTGTGTTTGGTATTTTAATTAAACAGAAAACACGCACCTTCAGACAAAATATAGAGAAAAGCCAAATCTAGTTATTTCAACACAATGTAAAATGATGGTTGATAAAAATAAAGTGATGTTTATATCGTAAAACAAAGCACAATTATCACGTTCACACTGTTGGGAAAGTTCATGCCGTTCCTTCAGATTTAACACAGAATAACACATCAGTCTGTGATCCACCTCCAGACATCATACACTGGATTTGAGGCTGACTTTTACCTGAAACCGCAACAAAAACGACTTGAGAGGTTTACAGCAATGTTAACCACCAAACAAATACATCAAATACAGTATATGATCTCCTCAGAATATTTCTGCTTCAATAAGCCTCCTATTTCTTTCGTAAGTACAGAAAATGTTCTCTTTTTTTTAAGAGATACAGCACTGAAACAGGCCCTTCGGCCCACCGAGTCTCTGCCGACCATCAACCACCCATTTTTACTAGTCCTACACTAATCCCATATTCGTACAAGATCCCAACCTGTTCCTACATTTCCCCACCACCAACGTCTACTGGGGGCAATTTATAATGACCAATTTACCAATCAACTGCAAATCTTTTGGTGGTGGGAGGAAACCCAGTGAAAACGCAGACAAAGGGAGAACTTGCAAACTCAACACAGGCAGTACCCAGAATTGAACCCGGATCGCTGGAGCTGTGAGGCTGCGGTGCTAACCACTGTGCCACCCATCATCTTTCTGATACTTTGGAATCAATATCGATATTCTTAATATCGGAAACAGCCGGGACTGCACACTGTCAGCACAATACACGGAACAAATTATAAAACATTGGTCTTACCAGACTGATGGAGATGTAAGATGTTGAACCACACAGTCAGTGCCCATCTTTGGTGTAATGTCTGCTATTGTGAACGTGTCACATTGAACATCCTCATTGTTTTCAGGAATGGAGGGAGGCATCAAAGCGGGATCAGTGCGGGTCTGAGAGCTGTATACTGTGGAGAGAAAGATTATGGATTAATGATTGGACTGAAAGCGGGATCAGTGCGGGTTTAAGAGCTGTATACTGTGGAGAGAAAGATTATGGATGAATGACTGGACTGAAAGTGGGCTCAGTGCGGGTCTGAGAGCTGTATACTGTGGAGAGAAAGTTTATGATTTAATGATTGGACTGAAAGCTGGTCCAATGCGGGTCATCTATATACGTATAACGTAAAGGGGACTGGAATTTGTTGGCCTCGGAATGTTTTCCATCTCCATTCACCGTGTTGTTGTTTTTTACCGCTGGGTGACAGCAGATGAAATGGATCAGCTGAGACTGAATCAGGGTGTTCAGATTGAGCACCTGGAAGATTTCCAGTCAAAGTGTTAGCAAGAGAGATATCACACACCGAATAACATAAGGGTGTCTTTTCTAAAATATTTCAAGCATTGTTTTGTCTAATTTCCTTTAATCACAACATGTATTTCAATCAACCAGCAGTCTGTGACATCACCGAGTGGAATGAAATTCAAAGTAGTGACAGAGAGCTGGTGACTGTGGGAGTTTAACTCACCGAGAGTGGAGAGATCACCGCCAGCACTTGTGAAGAGATCATCAGGACTACTGTCCAGCAACAAGTGACCATCCTGAGTGTCAATGGCTCCAGTCACAACATCATCATAATCACCCGGAATCAGACCTGAGAGGAAATAATGATTTTCACTGAAATTAAATGGTATCACTGAATACTTAGAATTATATTATTAGACGTCAGTCGACACGGGCCAGCCAGGGTAAACTGTGATCTTCAGCCGTAGTGAGATTGGAGGCTGGCGAATGATGGGACCATGTCGTGTCACGATAGGCGAGTCATAGCTCATGCTATGTTTAAAATGCAGCCTGTAATCGATTGAAAGGAAGGGGCAGTGTAGGATATTGGTTGGGAGACTGACAACCTGCATGTTTGGCAGATGGCAGCAGCCAGAGCAAGGTTGGCGCCCAGGTTTTCGCATGCCTCCATGGAAGTGCTCCTCCAGGCAGCAAGGGCAAGGAGGGAAGCGCTTTTCCATCGGGACCGGAGGAGGAGGCCAGCGAGGCAGGTGGGGAGGGCATGGCAGGAGATTGAGCAGGGAGTGAGCAGCCGTGAGGTAGTCCCATGTAAGAGGTTTCAGTGCAGGAACGGGATCAATGTCCTGATGTAGTATGACAAGGTGAGTGCAGTGCCTAACATTAATTTGACAGCCTTAAATGTCACAAATGATAAAAATTAAATTAGAGAAGGGGTGCCTCACTCATTTGTTCAGATGTTCCTACACCATGGAGCACAGCTCAGTGCCCACCTTCTTGGAGAAGCACAATCTTCAGTGACACTGCTGTTCCGACATTTGCAGGAAGCAGAGCCTCTGATGGTAAGCCCTCTCCGGTGGGTAGCATCTTCTGCACTCAAGAAGCTGGTTGCGTGCGGCTGTGTGCCCTGTTCATCCACACTCTTTTCCAGCCTCATGATTATTGTCCCTATCTGGGTGCTGCAGCCCAACTCCTGGGGACTGCAGCTGCTTCCATCTCTCATTCTCCTCCACAATGGGAGGCCTCAAAACCGGCGTGGCGTAGACCTATTGTAAATTGCTGCACTCACTTTTCAAGGTCTCCATTCTTTTTACTTGATGTAGGTAAGTTTCAAGTCTGAGAGGATGCTCATCCTAAATACCTCTGTTATGATCGCCAAGATAGGTCAGCCTCCAGATTGCCAATACCGCGATACAGTATCTCTCCCCCTCCCTCCAGTGCCATAATGCTTTTCACAGCCAAAACTGACCTTCCTCTGACCTTCCCCCTCCTTATAGATGGCGAGTCTCTGAAAACTGTTGTCACCTTTCATTAAATTGTGAATGGTTTGGAAAATTGCCATGAATTTCCTGTTTATTGACTCAATTGCCTGCCCAGTGCCTTAAAGTGCAGCCTCCACCCACCAGCTCGGCCGCTTCCAGGAATATCACTTAACAGAGTAAATACGTCGGGCTTCCTTTGCACTGCTATCCAGCGGCAATTTCCCTCCCAGTCTGTCGCCACTGTGTGACAAAATTCTGCCCTCCGTTTTAAAGTCACATCTGTCCCATTGAATCACCCATTCAACATACACACAAATGTCACATTTCACCGCCCACACAACAGTGTCAGAAATCACAATAATTGAATGTTTCATTCCATTAAAGTATTGGTTGCAATCGGTATTATTTTGCAGACATCCAAATTATTTCTCCTTTCTTAAAAACTAAAATCCCTCAGCAAATCCCCATGCATTCAGCAGCATCATTTTACAGCGATTAAGTTCTGATATATTTAGTTGTTGATTTTAGATAACAGACTGCGTGATGGATTAAAAAAACGTGATGGTAACAAATAAAAATGTACCCACCCTGAATACTGGAGGAGTTCCCTTCAGGATTTTCTGATCCAGGATCCGTATCACCCAAACTGTGACTGGTGTAATATTCAATCCGATTTAGGGACTCAATGGAATCAGCAACTGTTAAACACAAACATGGATGGTTATTGGAGAGATCGGTTGGGACGTTCCAGCAAATAACATAATGCCGTCATCATCTGGTGACAATGTCCTGGGACTTTGTATCTGACACGATTGTGAAACATTTATCACAGGGACTGCAGTAGTTCAACAGCAACTCGGGATGGACCAAATATGTTGGCTCATCCAGCGAGCAGTTAAAACAATACACAGTACAGCTGGTGGGTCAGATTTCAGACATCAGAGCAGAGACAATAGTATAAAACATAATCAGTTCGCACAGTTTCATAATCCAGAATCCCTCCATCCTGTCCGCGTTTCTTTCAATTTCAGAGTCTCAAACGGATGGTGGTAGCTTTAAAACCGAACCCCATCCCGGATAATGGGGCATAAAAGTGTAAAGAGTGCAAGGAGACGAATAACGGATTTGTTCTTTCCTGGTATTTTTTGCAACCTGAGAAATTAATCTCAATGGTTAAATTGCCCTCCAAATATATCGCAAGACAAAACTTTTATCGATTTGCCAGTGTTGTTGCCCCAGTATTGTGAAACAGAATTTGTAGATTAATGTTAAACTTCAGAATGCAAAGTGTTCGGATATGTTTTTTGCAGGAACCACCGACTTCAGTTTAGGAGTTCCTGATGGAAGCGTGTTTCTGATCCAGAAATCCAGTCACTTAGAGAAATAAACTCTGAGTCAATGTGACTGTCTCCTCCTGAGAGCAGTGACTATTTATGGTCTAGCTTAAATGGAATAAAATGACATGATAGTTACAAACAAACAGAAATCACGTTCTTTAAGCAGTAGCAACGGGCGGGAATCTTCCCAAACCTATTGCTAATCTTGCTATACGCACAGATATAGACACACTCGCACTGTGATATGACTCCTTCACCTGGGGATAGCGAGCGGATTTCTGACAGTGTTCAGTCAGTAAACTGACCATTAACATGGGGTATTTAAGTGGAAGTGACATTTGTCTTGTGAACATTCGGCATGAAATATAAAACACAGACCTGAACGCCGGATCTGATAGGAATCCTTGCCAGGTGGAATATTCCCAATCTCTTCATAAATTGCTTGGTATAAACCAGCCGGTGAACCCTTGCCACTATTGACAGAACCTGTCAGATGGAGGGTGGGAAGATTAAAGTTTAGTTGCAACCCATGAGCGTTTAACAGTAAATTATCTGCGAACACATCCAAATCACAGAGACAGAGAGAGTAAAGGGACAAAGTCGGATACAGTGAATGCGGAGTAGTTTTGTTGTGTGTATTTTCGTACATGTCTGTGTCAATTTTACTGCATATCCCTATGTTCACCTGCAGCAGACTGAGGACAAATGTGCTAACTGAGGAAAAAATTCAATCAAGTTTGTTAGAAACGATTTCTCCCTAACAAAGCCATGCTGACTGTCCCTGATTAATGCCTGCCTCTCCAAGTGGAGATTAATCGTGTTCCTCAAAATGTTTTCAATATTTTCCCTTGCACTGACGTTAGATTCACCTGCCTGTAATTACCTGGTTTAACCCTGCTACCCTTCTTGAATAATGATACCACATTCACTGTCCTTCAATCCTCTGGTACATCTCCTGTGGCCAGCGAGGATTTGAAAATGTGTGTCAAAGCCCCTGCTGGATCTTCCCTTACCTCACTTAACAGCCTAGGTCACATCTCATCTGGGCCTGGGGATTTTTCCATTTTAAGCCCGCTAAAACAACAAACACTTGCTGCCTTTCAATGCTAATTTGTTTAAGTACTTCACAACCCCGCTCCCTGATCTCTACACCGACATCGTCCATCTCCATGGTGAACACAGATGAAAAGTAATCCATTAAAGCCGCATTTACGTCCTCTGCCTGCACATTGCAGACGGCCATTTTGATCCCTAATCAGTCCCATTCTTTCCCTGGTTATCCTCTTGCCCTTGATATACTTTTAAAAAATGCATTGGGCGTTCCCTTGATCTTCCTCACCAGTGTTATTGCATGCCCCCTCTTTGCTCTCCGAATTCAATTTTTAAGTACCCCCTATACTTTCTGTACTCCTCTCTGGAGTCCGCTGTTTTTCAGCGCTCTGAATCTGCCAGTCGCCTCCTTTTTGCTCCTTATCCAATCCTCCATATCCCTTGACACCCACAATATCCCTGGAATTGTTCGTCCAACCCTTCAACTCTATGGGAACATGTTAGCCCTGAACTCTCAATATTTCCCTTTTGAAGGTAAGAGCCCATGGGATCCAGGGCAATTTGACAAATTGGATCCAAAATTGGCTGAGTGGTAGGAAGCAAAGAGTAATGATCGAGGGTTGTTTTATTGAGTGCAAGCCTGTGACCAGTGATGTACCACGGGGATCGGTGCTGGGACCCTTGCTGTTTGTAGTGAACATTAATCATCTAAACCTGAATATAGGAGGTCTGAGGAGTAAGTTTGCAGATGATGCAAAAACTTGTGGTGTCGTAAATAGTGAGGAAGAAAGCCTTAAATTACAGGATGATATAGATGGGCTGGTAAGATGGGCAAGGGAGCAGCAAATTGAATTTAATCCTGTGAAGGGTGAGGTGATGCATTTTAGGTGGAGTAACAAGGCAAGGGAATATACAATGGATGGTAGTACCATAGGAAGTACAGAGAGTCAGAGGGACCTTGGTGTACCTGTCCATAGATCACTGAAGGCAGCAGCATAGAAAGATAAGGTGGTTCGGAAAGAACATGGGATTCTTGCTTTTATTAGCCAAGGCACATAATATAAGAGCAGAAAGGTTATGATGGAGCAGCATAAAACGCTAGTTAGGCCACAGCTGGAGTACTGTGCACAGTTCTGGGAACTGCACTGTCGGAAGGATGTGATTGTACTGGAGAGGGTGCAGAGGAGGTTCACCAGGATGTTGCCTGGGTAGGAGCATTTCAGTTATGAAGCGAGACTGGAAAGGCTGGGGTTGCTTTCTTTCGAACAGAGAAGGCTGAGGAGGGAATATGATTGAGGTATACAAAATTATGAAGGGTATTGATAGGATAGATAGGAAGAAAACTTTTCCCTTAGTGCAGGGGTCGGCAACCAGGGGGCATCGTTTTAAGGTAAGGGGAAGGATATATCGAGGTGATTTGAGGGGAAACGTAACACCCAGAGGATGGTTGGAGTCTAGAACACATTGCCTGAAGAGGTGGTAGAGGCAGGAACCCTCACAACATTTCAGAAGTATTTAGATGAACAATTGAAATGCCATCGCATACAACACCATGGGACAAGTGCTGGAAAATGAGATTAGAATAGATAGGTGCCTGATGGCCGGCAGAGATACGCTGAGCCGAAGGGACTGTTTCAGTGCTGAATAACTCTATTAATCTATGACTCTATGACCTGATCTCCTGCTTGTGATCGTTTGTAAACGACTGCCAGTCTAGTGAGGTTACAAGGCTCGATCTTATCAGCTTTCGGACTGTCTTGTTACAGAGCCTGTTCTGGTCGGGTCCTTGGCAGTGCTAGGCGCCTATGCTGTCCCAGCTACAGAATCTTTCTCAAGAGAGAGAGGTCTATTTCTATAGGAACTTTATATTATTATGAAAAGTGTCATTTATTAAGCGTCCCATTTCTTATAATAAATCAGGAGTGATTTGGATGGGTGGAATATGAGTGGAGGGCGTCGTTTTGGAATGTTGAATCACCGCTGGTGAATACAGAAGGTCCTATACAAGTATCACCTGTCAAAATAACAGTCAGACACGGTTAGACAGCTCGATATTGGATGCCCAGAGCCGGAATCTGAAAGGCTGGAACTGATAACCAATGGATGAAGGAAGATTAACAGACAAGTAAATAGTTGAATGCACAGCTTAAAAAGTTGAAGTAAACTTCCGGATCCTTTGTTACAATAAGTAAATTCTTCCAGAATTTCATGTATGATGTGCTGAACTCTCACAGTGAATGTGGACACTTCAAATCACTCTCCATTTTAAATGTCACATTTTACTAAATCCTGAGCACATTGAATGGAGAAAATCAGCAAAAATAAAAATAATGTGTTTCTAACAAGGCCACTTGACAGTCCATAGAAATCTGCAAGGAACGAGAGTTTTGCATGCATATGACACAATATCTGGGATCTTTCGTTGGATCCGCGGTAAGATATGAACCTCACCTCTTCTGATTGACTTTTTCTGTATAACCACCATCAGTGAGATCAACACACAGAATAGCAGGACTCCGAAGCAGACCGCAACTAGGATGGAAGTAGTTTTATATCCCTGTTCTTAATGACAATAATACAGAAAGGTTTAACACATACACAGTCCGTCTTGCACAATAACATATTTACAAAAGGGAGTTAATAATTATATCCACTGCTTCCGGGCGATGAGTCAGGCTGAACATTCCGCAATATGTGTGGTGCACATTGCACCAGAGGGAAGTGTGAGCCAGTCTAAATTACAGAGACAGTGCCCCCATGTTTCTGATGAGAACACGACAGTTCAGGTCCAGCCAGAATCTGGAATTAGCTGAATTTCAACCAGACCATTTGAAATATGCGGTGAGGAAAAAATATTCCAGTCAGTGAGAAAGTGCTCATAGCATCTTGAGAAAATGTCTACAATACCAATTCAACTAATTCAAACCCTAACGCTGGCGAGGATACTAATGATGGTAAGTACCTGCAGATGTGGACGGGACAGCAATTGGAGGCACATCGAGCCCTGTGGAGTATATTGTACAAAAGGTTCAGGAGGATGAAATTTCAGCACTTTCCATTTAAACAATAAATACTGTTCTTAATTTCCGGAACTAGTGAGTCAATTTAACAAAACAATGAACCCTAACCCCACTCTCCAAAACATGTCGCCCTCACCGGAACAAATCACACTGGCATCTTCCTTGTGATCACAGTCAGACTGAGCCGGCGATGAAGAAGGACAGTCTGCCAGAGAAGATTCTCTTCCAGTGCATTTCACCTCATCCAGCCAGATAACACCGTCACCCTGGGAAAAAGTAGCTCCTCCTGGGGCCAAAAGAGCGTGACCACAATCCAGCTGTCTGCAGACAACATTGGCATCGGCCATATCCCAGGAGTCATCACACACCGTGCCCCAGCTGTTATTGCACAGTATCTCAACTCTCCCGGAGCAGTTGGTGTTACCTCCAAACAGGCGCAACCAATGTTCAGAATCTGGCAAAGAGAATCAATGGTTATTATTGATTAGAATTTTTTTAGAATTAGAATATTACAGCGCAGTACAGGCCCTTCGGCCCTCGATGTTGCGCCGATCATCTGACCTACACTATTCCATTTACATCCATATGTCTATCCAATGACCACTTAAATGCCCTTAAAGTTGGCGAGTCTACTACTGTTGCAGGCAGGGCGTTCCACGCCCCTACTACTCTCTGCGTAAAGAAACTACCTCTGACATCTGTCCTATATCTTTCACCCCTCAACTTAAAGCTATGTCCCCTCGTGTTTGCCATCCTCATCCGAGGAAAAAGACTCTCACTATCCACCCTATCTAACCCTCTGATTATCTTGTATGTCTCTATTAAGTCACCTCTCCTCCTCCTTCTCTCTAACGAAAACAACCCCAAGTCCCTCAGCCTTTCCTCGTAAGACCTTCCTTCCATACCAGGCAACATCCTAGTAAATCTCCTCTGCACCCTTTCCAAAGCTTCGACATCCTTCCTATAATGCGGTGACCAGAACTGCACGCAATACTCCAGGTGCGGCCTCACCAGAGTTTTGTACAGCTGCATCATGACCCCGTGGCTCTGAAACTCGATCCCCCTACTAATAAAGGCTAACACACCATATGCCTTCTTAACAGCCCTATTAACCTGGGTAGCAACTTTCAGGGATTTATGTACCTGGATACCAAGATCTCTCTGCTCATCTACACTACCAAGAATCTTCCCATTAGCCCAGTACTCTGCATTGCTGTTACTCCTTCCAAAGTGAATCACCTCACACTTCTCTGCATTAAACTCCATTTGCCATCTCTCAGCCCAGCTCTGCAGCCTATCTATGTCCCTCTGTACCCTACAACACCCTTCGACACTATCCACAACTCCACCGACCTTCGTGTCATCCGCAAATTTACTAACCCACCCTTCTACACCCTCATCCAGGTCGTTTATAAAAATGACAAACAGCAGTGGCCCCAAAACAGAACCTTGCGGTACACCACTAGTAACTAAACTCCAGGATGAACATTTGCCATCAACCACCACCCTCTGTCTTCTTTCAGCTAGCCAATTTCTGATCCAAAGCTCTAAATCACCTTCAACCCCATACTTGCGTATTTTCTGCAATAGCCTACCGTGGGGAACCTTATCAAACGCCTTACTGAAATCCATATACACCACATCCACGGCTTTACCCTCATCCACCTGTTTGGTCACCTTCTCGAAAAACTCAATAAGGTTTGTGAGGCACGACCTACCTTTCACAAAACCGTGCTGACTATCGCAAATGAACTTATTCTTTTCAAGATGATTATAAATCCTGTCTCTTATAACCTTTTCCAACATTTTACCCACAACCGAAGTAAGGCTCACAGGTCTATAATTACCAGGGCTGTCTCTACTCCCCTTCTTGAACAAGGGGACAACATTTGCTATCCTCCAGTCCTCCGGCACTACTCCTGTCGACAATGACGACTTGAAGATCAACAACAACGGCTCTGCAATCTCCTCCCTGGCTTCCCAGAGAATCCTAGGATAAATCCCATCTGGCCCAGGGGACTTATCTATTTTCACTCTTTCCAAAATTGCTAACACCTCCTCCTTGTGAATCTCAATCCCATCTAGCCTAGTAGCCTGAATCTCAGTATTCTCCTCGGCAACATTTTCTTTCTCTACTGTAAATACTGACGAAAAATATTCATTTAACGCTTCCCCTATCTCCTCTGATTCCGCACACAACTTCCCACTACTATCCTTGATTGGCCCTGTTCTAACTCTTATCATTCGTTTATTCCTGAAATACCTATAGAAAGCCTTAGGGTTTTCTTTGATCCTATCCGCCAATGACTTCTCGTGTCCTCTCCTTGCTCTTCTTAGCCCTCCCTTTAGATCCTTCCTGGCTAGCTTGTAACTCTCAAGCGCCCTAACTGAGCCTTCACGTCTCATCCTAACATAAGCCGCCCTCTTCCTCTTGACAAGCGCTTCAACTTCTTGAGTAAACCATGGCTCCCTTGCTCGACAACTTCCTCCCTGCCTGACAGGTACATACTTATCAAGGACACGCATTAGCTGCTCCTTGAATAAGCTCCACATTTCGTTTGTGCCCATCCCCTGCAGTTTCCTTCCCCATCCTACACGTCCTAGATCTTGCCTAATCGCGTCATAATTTCCTTTCCCCCAGCTATAATTCTTGCCCTGCGGTATATACCTGTCCCTGCCCATCGCTAAGGTAAACCTAACCGAATTGTGATCACTATCGCCAAAGTGCTCACCTACATCTAAATCGAACACCTGGCCGGGTTCATTACCCAGTACCAAATCCAATGTGGCATCGCCCCTGGTTGGCCTGTCCACATACTGTGTCAGAAAACCCTCCTGCACACACTGGACAAAAACAGACCCATCTAAAGTACTCGAACTATAGTATTTCCAGTCAATATTTGGAAAGTTAAAGTCCCCCATAACCACTACCCTGTTACTCTCGCTCCTGTCGAGAATCATCTTCGCTATCCTTTCCTCTACATCTCTGGAACTATTCGGAGGTCTATAGAAAACTCCCAACAGGGTGACCTCTCCTCTCCTGTTTCTAACCTCGGCCCATACTACCTCAGTAGACGAGTCCTCAAACGTCCTTTCTGCCGCTGTAATACTTTCCTTGATTAACAATGCCACACCCCCCCCCCCCTCTTTTACCCTCTTCTCTGTTCTTTCTGAAACATCTAAATCCCGGAACCTGCAACATCCATTCCTGCCCCTGCTCTACCCATGTCTCCGAAATGGCCACAACATCAGGATCCCAGGTACCAACCCATGCTGCAAGCTCACCCACCTTATTCCGGATGCTCCTGGCGTTGAAGTAGACACACTTTAAACCAAGTTCTTGCTTGCCAGTGCCCTCTTGCGTCCCTGTAACCTTATCCCCTACCTCACTACTCTCAACAGCCTGTACACTGGCACTGCAATTTAGGTTCCCATTCCCCTGCTGATTTAGTTTAAACCCCCCCGAAGAGCACTAACAAATCTCCCCCCCAGGATATTGGTACCCCTCTGGTTCAGGTGAAGACCATCCTGTTTGTAGAGGTCCCACCTACCCCAGAAAGAGCCCCAATTATCCAGGAAACCAAAACCCTCCCTCCTACACCATCCCTGCAGCCACGTGTTCAACTCCTCTCTCTCCCTATTCCTCTCTTCGCTAGCACGTGGCACAGGCAACAACCCAGAGATAACAACTCTGGTTGTTCTCGCTCTAAGCTTCCACCCTAGCTCCCTGAATTTCTGCCTTAAATCCCCATCTCTCTTCCTACCTATGTCGTTGGTGCCTATGTGGACCACGACTTGGGGGTGCTCCCCCTCCCCCTTAAGGATCCCAAAAACACGATCGGAGACATCACGTACCCTGGCACCTGGGAGGCAACACACCAACCGTGAGTCTCTCTCGTTCCCACAGAACCTCCTATCTGTTCCCCTAACTATGGAGTCCCCAATGACTAATGCTCTGCTCCTCTTCCCTTTTCCCTTCTGAGCAACAGGGACAGACTCTGTGCCAGAGACCTGCACCCCATTGCTTACCCCTGGTAAGTCCCCCCCCCCAACAGTATCCAAAACGGTATACCTGTTGTTGAGGGAAACGGCCACAGGGGATCCCTGCACTGCCTGCTGGTTCCCTCTCCTTCCCCTGACGGTAACCCATCTACCTACTTCTTTTACCTGAGGTGTGACTGCCTCCCTATAACTCCTGTCAATAATCCCCTCCGCCTCCCGAATGATCCGAAGTTCATCCAGCTCCAGCTCCAGTTCCCTAACGCGGTCTGCAAGGAGCTGGAGTTGGGTGCACTTCCCGCAGATGCAGTCAGCAGGGACACTCTTTACGACCCCTACCTCCCACATTCTGCAGGAGGAACATACAACTGCCTTTACCTCCATTCCCACTATTCTAGATTCCCAATAAATCTACTGAAAATCCAAACGAAAAAACGATGTAGTATAAGAAAGGAGTACATGTCAGATAGTTGGTATAATAAAGAGGAAGTAGCACCTGGTGAAAGCCCACGTTTACAATCATATTCTCGAATGCAGTCCTTTGATCTGTGGTGCTGCTCCTTAGTTACTTTTGCTTCTGTTCAGAAGAGAAACATGCTGACTGTATCGGACACCAATGTTTGAAATGACACTCGCACATTTAGAGGTTTGTTGTGTTACCTGAACAAACAACACCAGCATCCTCCCTGTGTTCACAGTTGTGTTTACCCCACGGTTCTTTTTGACATTGCCAAAGGAACGATTCGTGTGAAATACATTCCATCCCATCAAGCCAAATGGGTCCAGATCCTTCTCCAAATGACTGAGCATAATAATCGATAGAACTGAGGGGACCGCACTGTAACTGTTTGCAGATCACTTCTGCATCAGGTCCATCAAGTCTCTCCGAGCACACTGTTCCCCAGGTGCCATTGTAGAACACTTCCACTCTCCCCTCACAGCGATGCTTCCCATTCACCAGCCGCAGCTCTTTGTGCTCTGTCAATGACACAAGAAATATCCAGATAGTTAGATTGATAACTCGTTGTATGTTCATACTGCACAGCTCAACACATGCTGCACCGGTTGTGTTCACTGATTTCCAGTAATTATTTCAGAAAAGCGATAGAAAAACACCGACTGCCCATAAAGTAATAAAGAATAATCAACACGGATTTCACAACAGAAAGACAAACAACGTTATTGAATTCTTTGAAGAAGTTACAGAAAGATAACAGGGATAATGCAGTCGATGTAATATGCATGTTTTTCCTTCAGAAGGCCTCTGACAAGGATCATGACTGGGGTCCGAGCCTGTGAAGTCAAGAGATCAGTGGAAGAATGATAGGAAACCAGCTACAAAGCACACCGTCCGGGTACAATGTGGTAACCCAGAATGGCGGAAGGTGGGAAGTGGTGTTCCACAGGTCTGGGGTCACTGCTGCTCAACATTTACATGAACGATTTGGATTTAGACAAGGGAGACTTAATTTTAAATTTTAAGATGACAGCAATTTGGGGGTATAGTTAACACTAAGAAAGACAGAGACAAAATACGGGAAGACGTTAATAAACGGGCCGAATGGGCATACAATTGCCAAATGAGTTGAATACAGATAAGCCTAAGGTGCTCAGTGTTGACAGGAAGAATAAAGAGGCCACGTACTTCTTCTAAAATAAGAGTGAAAATGATATAGATCAGCAAAGAGACATCGGGATACAGAGGCACTAATCACTTCTGAAGTGACAGAGACCGAAGCGAGTGATCATAAATAAAGGATAATCCCGAATAAATCTAATAAGAAATTCAGGAGAATTTTTTTTTTACCTAGGGAGTGGTTTGAATTTTGAATTCCGAACATATGCAATTGCTGAGGTGATTTGCACTGATGCCTTTATGGTAAAGCTATGCAGGTACATGAGGCAGAAAGAAACTAGAGGATATGCAAAGAGGGTTAGGTGCAGTGATGTGGGGCGATACTCGTAGGCAACGTAAACACCACATTGACCAGTTCGTCCGAATGGCCAGATTCCGTGCTGTCCAATGTATGTAATTCGAAGTAATATCTTCCCTGTGAAACCACGTGCACAACACTACGGAAAATGGGAACATGGAAGCACCTTTACCTGAACACATGATCCTCACATCTTCTTTATGAGAACAGTCGTGGTTACCCCACGATGCTGAGGGACATTCCCAGATAAATGATTCGTTACTGGAACACTTCAGTTCATCCAACCAAACTGGCCCTGAACCTGGCCCACAAGATGCAGGAGGTGCCAGGTCCAATGCCTTTCCACAACCCAGCTGTTTGCAAACCACGTCAGCGTCCGCCAGATCCCAGGAATCATCACAAACTGAGCCCCAAGTCCCATTGTAATAAATCTCCACTCGGCCATTACATGGGCTTCCACCGTCAGAGAGCCTTAACTGCACGTGGTCTGTAGGATAACAGTACATGAGGATTATACTTTCAATAGACATTCACATCATCACTCAATACAACTGATTTTACCATCACCAGCTCAAAAAAAGAACGTTAAATGCACCTGTGGACAGGTAAATAAAACTATACAACAGAATATCTGTTTACACTTACTTCTTACATAGAATGTAAAGAACAGCAATGTTTCAGATGTGCTATTACATCTGGCTTTGACAAGTTCTGGTCTCCAGTTCCCCTCTTATGTTTTGAATGCTGTGTACGGTGTTAAACAGGCAATGACTCACACGATTAGCAGTTAATTTATACTCATGTTATATAACTGTATCTGTTCTTTATCCATGTATGTTACCCTTATTTGTTATCTTGGTCAGACATTTACTGCCATCTCCTATTTCCCTCATCTTCAATTACAAGTGACTTGCATTTATCTAGCGCCATTAACGTAATGAAACATCCCAAGGGGCGATACAGGAGTGATATCAAAGAAATTTTAACACAGAGCACCGAAAAATATATTAGGTCAGATGACCAAAAGCGAAGTCAAAGAGTTAGTTTTTATGGAACGTCTTAAAGCAGGAAAGACTGGTTGACAGGCAGAGAGATTTAAGGAAGTAATTCTAGAGCGTGTGACCTTCGCAAATAAAGGCACGGCCGCCAATGGTGCACAATTAAAACCAGGAATGCTCAAGAAGCCAGAACTGGGAGCTGTCAATCTGGAGCCGATTGCAAAGACAGGAGCTGTGAGGCCAGGAAGGGATTTGAAACCAAGGATGAGAATTTTAAAACCGCTCATTGCTGGGAAAGGTAGGTCAGTGAGCAGAGGGCAGATGCCTGAGTGGCAAATGGTCGAGACAGCGGAGCTTGCAGAGGTTGAAACTCGTGAAGCCAGCCAGGAGTGCATTAGAATCATCGAGTCTGGAGGGAACAATGCGATCGACAAGACGAGATAAGGGCAAATGCGGGTGATGTCATGGAGGTGAAAATGACAGTGTTAATGAGGATATGGAGATTTGATAGGAGGATCACCCTGGGGTCAAATATAACACCAAGATTACAGGCTGTCTGGCTGAGTGACAGACAGTTGGCATGGCGAGAAATGGAGTTGGAGACAAGGAAACATGCGATGGGGACTGATGGTTTCTATCTTTTCAATACTGAGTTGGAGGAATTTTCTGCTGATGCAGTACTGAATGTCAGCCTGGAATTCTGACAGTGTGC
Organism: Heterodontus francisci; assembly: GCF_036365525.1. NCBI lineage: Eukaryota > Metazoa > Chordata > Chondrichthyes > Heterodontiformes > Heterodontidae > Heterodontus > Heterodontus francisci. The sequence continues at coordinate 1,764,501 of NW_027140566.1, forward strand.
AGGCATTGGAGGGCTCAAGAGTGTTGAATGTGAGGTAGAGTTGGATACAGTGAGATACATGTGGAAACTGAGGCTGTGTTTGCGGATATCACTGAAAGGCAGCATGTAAATGAGTAATGAAGTGTCAAAGGATAGATCCTTTGGTGACACTATTGCTGACTTTGCAGGAGCGGGAAGAGAAGCCATTGCAGGCCACTTTCTGACCATGACTGTATAGATAATACTAGAACAAGCTGAGTGCAGTCCCACCCAGCTGGGTGTTAATGGGGAGGAATTGGAGAAGTATTTCATGATCAATCAGATCAAAATTTGAGACAAGTCAAGAAAGAGGAGGTGGAATCGTTTATATTTGTCACAATCACTTCGGATGTCAATTGTTTTCGTCCTGTGGTGTGGATAGAAAATTGACTTGCGGAATTGAAACATGCAGCTTCATATAAGATGAGCATGGATTTGGGAGGCGACAACACATTCAAGGACTTTGGCGAGGTACGAACAGTTGGAGCTGGGGCCGCAACCTGCATGAACAGGTGGTCAATGGTTCCTTTCTGAGGAGAGGTGTGATGACTGCTGATTTGAAGGAGAGGAGCCTGAACATGTAGAGAGAGAGAGAGAGAAAGATAATGGTTAATAATGCCAGCTAACATGGAACCCAGGAAGGGAATGTTTGTGTTCAGTAGTTTAAAAGAAATAAGGTGTAGACAGCAAAATGTGGATTCCATCAACAGTACAGGTTCCGAGACAGCGTGAAGGATTCTAGGAGAGAAACAAGAAATGGGAATTCAGGGTGATCGTATGGGATGGGGATGGGAACTGATAGGAAGTTAGGCCTGGTGGGTTGGGGAAGAAAGGGAAGTAGTGGAGGTGACTGAACGGATGTTTTTGAACTTTGTGACAAAATATCTACGAGCACCACTCACATATTTTTGCAGTTCAGGGTGGACGAGGCAGGGAAGTGGTTCAGGAGGAAGATTTATGATGGAGAATACTTGCTGTGCGTTTTCTATGCCTTCCTGGATAATCTTTGTCAAACGGGTGGTTTTAGTGAAGATGAGGAGGACCCGATGATGCTTTATGTGATTGATCCATTCAGAATTATATTACCAGATAGTTCGCCACATGTCACCATTCCTTTCTGTTTTTTAATTATTTCAGGGGATGTTGGTGTCACTGGCAAGACCAGCAGTTTAATCCACCCTATTTATTACTTCCACTTCATATTGGAGAATGTAACGTCTCCAAAAATAGTACCCTTAAACATCAGCCTTGCAATGTGCAGTATCTTCGTGTCGAACTACGTTCTAGGGTTGTGTTGATTATAACATTATCATAAATCAATTTAATATTAATTGCATAGGAGAATCAATTACTTTTGTAAGGATGGGACTCTGTCTTTGACAAGGAACATATTTGAGTAATTTTAGAGACATAAACCGCATGTCTGAACAGAAAATATGCAGACCTCTCTGTCCAGACAGACTGCTGCAATTATGTTCAATGAGCAAACGAAACTTGTGAGGCAAATTAACAATTGTTATTGTCTTTAAAAAGTCAATGAACTAAACGACTAATTCTATCAATATATGACTGTTGGACCGGACCAAAGAGGGCAGGAAACAGGATCTCTCTGCAAAATGTTGGACAGGATCAGGAAGCGCCTATGGGCAATTGAACTCCAGATGTGTAGACCTCCTGGATGAACAGAAACCAGTATTTAATCTGGACTAGACAAAAATGATTGGACGAATTGCGTCAGGCACTTTGGAAAATAAACATCAGCAATGTGACCCATCAGATAGAGAAGTAGAAGACAAGGAGAAGATACATGGCTTCTGAAGGTGGGCATAAATGTTGGGTGGAGCTTAACATCTACCTAACTGAAGAACAAGATGACATACTCTACTCTGTCCAGGGACTGAGTGTGTAATAACCATTCAGCACTGTAAACTTCTGACGTGAAACGCTGGAATGTATTGATTTCCGCTGTTCCCGAAGAAATTATTTACTGTAACCAATCGGTATCAAATCTGAATCATTAACTATCTCATATGTTGTAAGTTCCACTCTGTCGTATGGAAATAAATGTTCATTGGAACAACCCGAAAACATCTGCCCACACTTACACTCTGCATAACGCAACATCCCCAGAACACATGCCTGCATTGACATGCTACACAATGAAACTTTAAAGCATATAGTCCAAAACATCTGTCTACTTTTATCCACAATATAATGAAACTTGCACCAGAACAACTCCCACACAGCTACCTCCACTTATATACTGTACAGTAGAACTGATTGCAAGCTCGGCGCCGGATTTGATACCAGAGCTGAGATTCCAATTCCGTATTCTCTTTTTCATAAGGCCGTTATCTTTCACCTCTATCATCATTCACCTCCCTTCCTGCCTCAGCCCATCTGCTGCTGAAATGCTCACCCATGCTTTGTTTCCTGCAGAACAGAATATTTTAATGTTCTCCTGGGCGATCACCCATCTTGCATCCTCCAGAAACATCAGCTCATCCAAAGTTTTGTTGCCTGCCCTACATGAAGCCCCTCTCAGGAACGCCATGGCACTCGACGATCTATTGGTTTCCCCGCCATCAATACCTCGTGTTTCCAATTATGATCTTCATGTTCAGCCACCTTCATGCTCTCCCCCTGCATCAGTATAACCGTCTCCAGCCTGAAACATTTCAGGAACTCTGCTTTTCTCTGAATACAGCTTCTTGTACTTCACCCACTTCAATTGCCTACAACTTTCAGTTTTGCCTTTAACCATCTAACCCCCAGATCTGAATTTCCACCAGAAATATTTCCGTGTCTCTGGCTCTTCAAATACAACCATCTGACTAAGAATTTAGTCACCAACTGTAACATCTCTTTGTTTGGTTCTGTGTCAGTTTTCTCTCCCTTTACATTCCTGTTAAACCCCTTGTGATGCATGTGTTAATTGAAATTTCTGTAATAAAAACGTTCTTGTTGTTTAATTGTGTCCGTGTCCTCTCTCTCTGCACGCCACCCCCATCCAGCCCCAGCTCCCCGACCGCCCACCATCCTCACCCACTCTCCTCGAGTGAAATGACTGGCTTGAGACACCCAGGAACAAGTAACCTAGATTATCACTTTTCTCAGCAGATTAGACATTTCACTTCTTTGTTTTTGTAAAAGCAGTGAAGAATATGTTTACCTGAACACAGGACCCCAACATCCATACTGTCAGTGAGAGACGAATTCAATGTGAATAAGCTGCAGTTCTGGAGCTGCAATTCGTTTCCTTCACACTGGACATCATTCACCCAGACGGGTCCTTCACTCTCTCCGTCCTTTGAATAGTTATAAGCGGCTGTCGCTTCACCGCAACCCAGCTGTGTACAGACTACGTTGGCATCATTCACGGTCCAGTGTCTATCTTGCAATCTCCCCCAGCTGCCATTGTGGTAAATCTCCACTCGCCCATCACACCAGCTTCCCCCGTTAGTCAGCCTTAGTGACCAATTTTCATCTACAATATGAAACACATTGAGAATGTCGAAACTGAAGCAAAATATCTCAGAATTTACTGCCACCAGAAATGTCATTAATTTTAATGGTTGCTATTTCTGTCATCATTGTTCAGAAGGCTTGTTGAAAGACTTTCTTCACCATTACCTTTTCTCAGTAAATACATTTCAGAGACGTACCGAGCAGCTTACGGTTGCTGAAATGGGGACAGAGGGTAAAATGAACTTGGGGTGAGACCCGAGGGACTGAAGGTCGTCCTCCTGTCCACATGTACTGATATTTCCAGCTCTCGCCCTGTACTTGAAAATATCATCAACCTTTCTTCCAATTTATCCTCCTTATCTTCACAGGGTCCATCTTCAACTCTTCTGTTCTCTTCTTCAAAATCTCTGTCTCTGATTCTGGGGATAGGTTATTAACTAATATAAAGAGTAAACCCAGTGACTCTCACAGTTACCTGTCTATGCTTCCTCACCCCCCAATTATTCGAATGACTCTATCACATTTTTTCACTTGCACCACGGCAATGTATCTGTCTGGTGATACAACCTTCCATACCAGTGGTTCCAGATATGTCTTCCTTTTTCCTCAACTGAGGACTCTCCTCACATCCTCATCCACCCACCATGGTTGACAGGGCCCTCAAGCACGACCATTCCATTCCCCATACTTCTGCTTTCACCCTTTCCCCCCTCCCAGAACCATGATAGGATCCTGATTCTCCTCATTTTCCACTCCATCAGCTTCCATATTCAACAGACCATCGTCCACCATTTCCACCACCTTTAATGTGATGCCAGGACAAAGCACATCTTCCCCTTCCCTCCAATTTTAACGTTCTTAAGGGACCTTTCACTCTGTGGCACCCTGATGCCCTCTTCAATCATTGTCAACACCCATTCCCACAGGACCTTCCCATGAATGCGCAGGAGGTACAACCACTGCCCTGTTACCTCCTCCTTTCTCACCATCCAAGCCCCCAAATACGGCTTCCAAGTGAAACAGCGATTTTCTTGTCCTGCTTTCTCTTTCGTATACTGCACTCACTGTATTGACTGATCATGATACCGTCTCCTTTACATTGGGATACCAAACATAATTGAGTGCTTACTTTGCACAACATCTTTGTTCAGTCTGCAAGCTTTACCTTTAGCTTCCAGTTACCTGTCCTTTTCATTCTTTATTCCGCTCCCACACTGACCTCTCTCTCCTCTTTCTCCTGCACAGTTCCAATGAAGGTTAACGTAAGTTTGAGAAACAGCACTTCCTCTTTCCACTAGACTCTTTACAGGCTTATGGAATGAACACTGAATTCAGCAATTTCAGATCAGATTCCCTCCCCTTTTTTTCTTTTTTTGGACGATATTTTGCCTTCCAATTTGCAACACTTCTAGAAATGTGTTTTTTACTTGGCCCATTCCTATCTATTTTTGCCTTGCACTGTCCCATTTACCATTTAATCTCTCCTGTCTTCCACCATATCACAGATTGTTCCTTTCGCTCTTTCCTTGCTTTCCCCTTTCTTTAAAAACTGTTAAATCTCTAAGTTATGATGAAAGATCTGCAAACTGCAAGGTTGATTCTGTTTCTTTCACCATAGATGCAGCCAGAACTTCTGAGTATTTTCAGCACTTACTGTTTTTATTACCTATATTTTAAATTGTGAAACGTGGGAGCAATTTGCGTTGAGCAATGTCTCACGTACAGCGATCAGATAACAGAGCAGATAATCTGTTATAACAGGGCGCGGGTTGAGGGATAACTGGGAGAATTGTAATTTACATCAAGTTTGTGAAATAATCAAAGACATGGCATATTGGTGAAATAACGAGTTACTTCACACGCTGTCATTTTAATGCCCTTGATGCAATGGAAATTAAAATTTATCTCATGTTATTTAGCTGGAAACAAGTTCACAGTGTTTTCTATTGTACAGCTGATCTTTGCAGAGACTTCCATGATAATTCATATTTGAACGGCCAACATTGATCACAGTTTCAATGCTCGAGCAACATTTCTATGCTATGCCAGTGGTCCTGGGAGCAAATTGCTGATTCTATGCCCCTTGAATTATGCCCTAGATTTACCACAAAAGAGATATTATATGAGCGATTAGTACTAATCAATAAACATTGTATGTATTCAATGTTTACTGGAGTGAAGCTCTTTGATTCATTTGTAATTTAATTTAGATACTTAAACCCACAAACACATCTCGGAATCTTAGTGTCAAAGGAAGCATGGGATCAGCAAAACTAGTGAATCAGCGACCTGTGGAAATAGTCAATGATGCTTGACAGCAGAACAGTTGGTGTATTTCAGTTCAATTGACTGAGATGACTCACCCGTACAGATGACACTGGCGTCATTTTCATGTGAGCAGCTAAACTGATCCCAGGATGAAACAGGACACTCCCACAATCGCGTCTCATTCCCCCGACACCTGTAACTTTCCATCCACACTGGACCAGCTCCCTTCCCAAAGTGAGCTCCTCCCGGTATTGAGGTCACTGTCCCACACTGAAGGTGCTCACAGACCACGTTGGCGTCTTCCAAATCAAAGTAAACGTCACACACCGTCCCCCACTGGTCTCCATGTAGCACCTCCACCCGGCCTGAGCATCTGTTCGTCCCATCAACCAATCGAGGTCCATGTTTCCCTGTATTGGAAACAAATACAAATCCAAATAATTTATAAATCATCCTATGCATAGAAACAGCAAAATAGAAAATGGGTATAACAGTTGAATCTTATGTACACGATTATCTATCCATACTTTACACAAATTATCTATCAAAAAACAATTAGAATTACCACAGCAACACAAAAGCAAAATACTGCGGATGTTGGAAATCTGAAATATAACAGAAAATGCTGGAAATACTGAGCAGGGCTCGCAGCATCTGTGGAGAGATCAAGAGAGTTATGTTTTAGGTCTGTGTCCTTTCATCATAATAATTACTAAAGGACCTCTTTATGAAGTTGGCTGAACACTCAAAAATTAACACCTCTTGTTGCAAATGCTAATCGATTGTTGGTCTTTATCTCTTGGATTTTGGAATATAAAGATGATGGATTTGATGTTTCTGTTGTATCTGTTGTCACTTTTGGGCACTGCACTTCATAAAACCATTGCCTTTGGAGGTGGTTAAGGACAGAGTCACGAGAATGGCAACAATGCTTAAAGCGTTACATTATGAAGACAAGTTTCATAAACTTTGTTTGTAGTAGCTTTAGTTTAGAAGGATTACAGCTTATCTAGTTGATGTGTTTAAAATGTTTAAGTGGTTTGATAGATGAGCGATAGAAGATCTGAAGAACAAATACAGAACAAGCTCATTTGGGAGCTGCTTTTCTTTATGAGGGATGTGGACATCTCTGGCAGAGGTGGCAGTTATTGCTCAACTTTATTTGCCCTTGAAACCGGTGTCAGGACCGTCCTCTTGAACTGCAATTGCCTGCATGGGGAATGTTCTTCTGCAATTCAGTAAGGTAGTTAGAGTTAAGGCAAAGTGTGCAAGCATGGACTGTACCTTTAGGTGCATGTGTTGTAACCAGAGTGGGAAGTTTGGAATTTGGTAATTAGTGGCTAAGACTGAAATCTAGCCTTAACATTTAGCGTTTCGCTTGTAATTAAAAACCAAACTGCAAGGCAGTTCATTGTTAGCAGTTAACAGTGCAAGTCAGGTTAGCAGTAAGCAGTCAATCAGCTGTGCTTGTCCGAACTGGGGTAATTACTGTCAGCTGGAAACTGTCTAAACTGTTGCATCTTGAATGTGCCTCAAAAGGCATATAATACTGGACGTCATTGCAAGAGGCTTTGAGTAAAGGAGCAATGTCTTACTGCACCTATACAGGGCTTTGGTGAGACCTCACCTGGAGTATTGTGTGCAGTTTTGGTCTCCTTATCTGAGGAATGATGCCCTTGTCATGAAGAGAGTGCAAAGAAGATTTACGATGCTAATTCCTGGGATGGCAGGATTCACGAATGAGGAGAGATCGGATTGACTCGGACTCTTTTCACTAGAGTTTAGAAGAATGAGAGAGGTACTCAGAGAAACCTATAAGACTGGAACAGTACTAGACAGGCTAGATACAGGGCGGATGTTCCCGATGGCTGGAGAGTCCAAAACCACGGGTCACAGTCTCTGGATACGGAGTATGCTATTTAGAACCGAGATGAGGAGAAATGTCTTCACTCAGAAGGTGGTGAACCTGCGGAATTGTCTATCACAGAAGGCAGTGGAGGCCAGATCACTAACTATATTCAAGAAGGAGATAGATATCTTTCTTAATACCAAAGGAATCAAGCGATATGGGGAAAAACGGGAACAGAGTACTGAATTAGATGATAGGCCATGACTTTTTTTGAATGGTGGAGCAGGCTCCAAAGGGCTGTCTGGCCTACTCCTACTCCAATTATCTATGTTTCTATTTTTAGACTTCTAGTAAGGCAGAGTGTAAACAAAGATTGCAATGTTAACTGAATACATTATGAACAAAGTGGGAAGTTAGAGTTTGCTAAGAGTAAGAATTCGGTTCAGAGTGGGAACAGGAGGTATTTTTTATTATTTCACAGGGGGTGGGACTTTCGGGCTAGGACGGCATTTAGTACCCATCCCGAACTGCCCTTGCAAAGATGGTGGCGAGCCGCTTTCTTGCACCACTGCAGTGCATGCGCTTTCAGTGCACTCACATTGCTGTAAGGAAGGGACTTCCAGGATTTGATCCAGCGACAGTGAAGGACCAGTTATATAGTTCCAAATTAGGATGGTGTGTGCTTCGGAGGAGAACATGCAGATGGTGTTCCCATGCATCTGCTGTCCTCGTCCTTCTCGGTAGTAGAGAGTGAGCGTTCGGATGGAGGTGTTCTGTTGTGTCTGTTAAACTGGAGTCAGTGACTCGAGCCACCGGTTTAAAAGAGCGTCACAGCCAGCAGCAGCAGAGCCTATTGGAAGGGGCTGAGGGACAGACACCAGGCAAATAGTGGGAAAAACTCACTCAGTGAAGCAATTGTCAGGTCAGGGTGTGAGAGGGCGTGGGTAAGTTGTAAATAAGTATTAAGTTAATTGATGAGTGTTTAGTGTTTCGGCGTTAGCTAACCAGTGAAATAGCGTTAAAGCTAAAATGCATCTAAAAATAATTTTACCTCAAAAATAAAGACAGACTAAGTTCTGGCAGTGCAGTTTTTTTTCTGGATATTGGAATTTGTAGATAATGGAACTGCCGCGAGGGAACTTGTCTGTAGTAGATATCTCAACCTGGAATCTCTCTGGCTCAGGATCATAGAGCAGTTGTGGGAATTGGAGAAACGCCAACACATATGGCAACAAGAAGAGTATTTGACAGTTTGCTGCAGATTTCAGTCACACCTTGTAGAGAGCTGCAGGATCAGAATGAGGTTGTTGCAGCTTATAATGCACAGTAATGGAAATCCAGATGTAATGGAGAACGAGGATATACAGAAGTGAAAAGGAACAAAGTCCTGGCTATTTGTGAGGATAAGGATGAAGACGATCAGAAGGACAGCCAGAATGTTGACCGTGATACCTTGGAATAGGAAGCTGTTCAAAAGGAGGAGGAGTGGAGCATAATGTGATACCTTTAAGTGATTCAATAATTAGGGCATTAAGAGTTCCACACAGTATTTTCCCAACTTGTGCGAAATGAGGGTTATCTCAAATCAGATTGCAAGAATGGTGGGGAAATATCCAGTCGTTGTGGACCATGTAGGGATAAACAACATAGCAAAGAGTAGGCAAGAGGTTCTTTTCAGAGAGTACCAGGAGCTGAAATATAAAATAAGTTCACAAGGATTATAATCTCTGGATTATTATACAAGCCGCTTGCACTTTGGCATCAGAAAAATAAACGATCAGGGAGATGAACATGTGGTTGAAGGTTATGATGTTGGAAAGAGGTTTTACCTTTCATGGGACCCTGACACCTGTACTGGGATATTAAAGAACTATTCTGTTGGAATGTGCAGCACCTGAATCGGGTTGGGATCAGTGTCCCAGAATAAAGGATGAATAGGGTTGTTACAGGAACCTTAAACTAGTAAATGGGTGAGGTGAGGCTGGTGGGGGGCGGGGTGAGGGGGCAGAGCACAGTTGTAAATGTAGCATATCTAGGTGCTACAGGGAAATGGAAAACTAAAATATGCAACATTTGAGTCAGACCATTTTACGGTTTTACATCACGTGCCTTTGCGCTGAAAACAGCAGTTGCTTTCTTGAAAAAGCAGTTGTTCGAAATTCTGACAGACCGTGACGTTTTGGGCCATGTCCTCTGCCCATTGTCTGGAGAAATAATTGTAATTGGTGGAAGCTGTCTGTTTATGTGTCGTGCAGAACGGGAATGTGGGCAGGATCTGACTACTGTTAGGTTATTACATGTTCCTGTTCTGGCTGTTATTGGTCAGTTAATTATATTCCATGAGAGGTCAGTAGATGTCATTATTCTTGCTGCTGATTCGTCAGTTATTGTGCATTGTGGAAAGTCAATCCATGCTACTGTTCTGGTCGTGGTATGTTGGCTGCACAACAGGTGCTTGTGCGTTTCTCGAGGAGGGAAACCCTGATATTCACTGAGGAACAGGCCACTTTTAGGGGGAAGGTCTTGTGTTTATCGATCTCCATAGCTTCCCTGACGCAGTGAACGGCACAAGCCTGCCATCAAAGAAGCTCAACTCAATGACCACAGCGTTGAATGGTCCAATTCCAAACTCAACCTCATCTATTATGGACTGGCTTGCAAGACACGGTAACATCATAAGTATAAAAGAGACCAAAAACATGCAAAAATGCAAAATATAATGCACAGATCTTCGTGAATGGCAGAGATACAATGAATAGCAAAGGATGACAAAACAGTTCGCAAGAGCTCCAAAGCTTTTACAATAACTTCAGAAATATATTGTCATTAAAAGCAATGTGCTCTCATTACGATGACAGTTGTGATATTATAAATGAAAATAAGGAAATGGCAGGAATTATGCAGAATTACTTTGCATCAGTATTTACATGCACACAACTTTTATTAAGGTTCTTTGTTGCCACAGTCGGCCAAATGCTGCCCTGACATTGAGGGCAGTCACTCTCATCTGGAATACAGCTATATCATACATGTTTGTATAAAGGGTGTGATGAGGTCTGAAGCTGAGTGGTCCGAACAAACCCAAACTGAGCTTCACTGAGCAGTTTATTGGTAAGTACTGCATGATAGCGCTGTAAACAACACCTTCCATCCCTTTGTTAATGAAAGAGAGCAAACTGCTGGATCAGTAATTAGAAAATTGCAATTGTCACACTGCTATTTAAAGAAGGTTATCGAGTGAACCGAGGGAATTATAGACTGGTTAGCATAACAGCAGTTGTCAGGAAATTAATAGAGTGTACATTTAAAGATGGAGTGGCTGATCACCTTGAAAAGTTACAGCTAATCAGAGAGAGCCAGCGTGGATTTGTAAAAGGTCGATCATGCTTGATGAACCTGATCAAATAATTTGTGGCGGTAACTGAAGTGGAGGACAGGGGAACCTCAATGGATGTTACTCAGATGAACTTCCAGAAAGCACTCAACAAAATCCCTCGTAACTGATTGTTGGCTAAAGTTGAAGCTCATAGAATTTAGGGAAAATTATTGACCTACTTAGGACGTTAGTTTAGTGGCAGGAGATAGACAGCAGGGATAATGGACAGATCATCTAACTGGCAGGATGTGAAGGCTTCGTCCCGCAGGAACCTCAACTATTCACCATATTTATTAATGGTTTAGATGACTGGATAGAAAGCCACATATAATTGACATACTCAATATTACCATTAAAAGACACCATCAGCCATATTGTAATCATGTATATTTTAAGCATAACTTTACAAAAAAAAAGATTCAGTGACTGTGTAAAACTATTTCAATATTGGTGAGTGTGAGGTGTCCAATTTGGACTTTAAAAGATTACAGTACTTTCTAAATCGCCGGACGCAGCACAGGGAAAAGAGACTTCAGGGTCATGGGCAAGTACAGGAACGAAAAGCAAAACAGCCAATGGAATGCTGTGCTTTTTATCTAGTGGAATGGAATACAAGGGGCTAGAAATGATGCTGCAGTGAAAAGAAGAAAACAGGCCAGGCACCATCTGGTGTAATGTTCAGCTATGGGCAATATGCGTTGGGAAGGATATGTTGACCAGGGAGACTGTGCAGCATAAGAGATGCTAGAATGATTCATCGGCTTCAAATGTTTCTGTTTTTTATTCATTCACAAGATGTGGGTGTCGCAGGCAAGGTCAGCATTCGTTGTTCATGCCTCGAAACCTTTCACAACTGGGTGACTTGTTAGGCTATGTAAGAGGACAGTTAAGAGTCAACAACATTGCTGTGGGTCTCTTGTCACATGTAGGCCAGACCAGGTAACAATGGCAGATTTCATGCCCTAAGGATATGACTAAACAAGATTTTTTTTTTAATGACAATCGACAATGGTTTCATGGTCACCATTACTGAGACTAATTTTCAATTCCAGATTTATTAACTGACTTTAAATTGCACTGGTTGCCTGGGGCTCTGGATTGCTAGTCCAGTTACATTAACACCACGCCACTGCCTCACCTCATTATGAAGTAGGATTACACAAACTGTGGCTGGGTTCCCTGAAATTTGGAAGAGACTTGTCTTGATGTACAGAGAGATTTGGGTATTCAGGTCCATTGTTCCCTGAAGGCGGCAACGCAGGTCAATAAAATGGTCAAGAAGGCATACGGCATGCTTTCCTTGATCGGACGGGGTATTGAGTACAAGAGTTAGCAGGTCATGTTACCGTTGTATCGGACTTTGGTTCGGCCACATTTGGAATACTGCGTGCAGTTCTGATCGCCACATTACCAAAAGGATGTGGATGCTTTGGAGAAGGTGCAGAGGAGATTCACCAGGATGTTGCCTGGTATGGAGGGCGCTAGCTATGAAGAGAGGTTGAGCAGATTAGGATTATTTTCATTAGAAAGACGGAGGTTGAGGGGGGACATGATTGAGGTGTACAAAATCATGAGAGGCATAGACAGGTTGGATAGCAAGTAGCTTTTTCCCAGAAAGGGGGTTCAATTACAAGGGGTCACGAGTTCAAAGTGAAAAGGGAAAAGTTAAGGGGGGATATGCGTGGAATGTTCTTTGCACAGAGGGTGGTGGGTGCCTGGAATGCGTTGCCAGCGGAGGTGGTAGACGCGGCACGATAGCGTCTTTTAAGATGTATCTGGACAGATACATGAATGGGCAGGAAGTAAAGAGATACAGACCCTTAGAAAATAGGCGTCATGTTTAGATAGAGGATCTGGATCGGCGCAGGCTTGGAGGGCCGAAGGGCCTGTTCCTGCGCTGTAATTTTCTTTCTTCTTTGTTTTTTGTTTTCACATTCCCAGCCTATCTCTTCCAGCTGCTGAAAAGTCTTTGGGAATTCTGCAGGTGAGCTACTTGCCACAGAATGCCGATCATCTGACCTGCTCCACTCGCCACTACATTATGGTAAATGGTCTAGTTCAGTTTCTTGTCAATGACAACACTCAGGAGGATTTGATGATGGTAGTGAATTCACTGATTATAATAGCTAGGGGAGATGATATTGTCTCTCTTGTTGGAAATAGTCATTACCTGACATGGAGGTGGTGAGTGTGTTACTTTCTGCCCATCTGCCCAAGTCTAAATAATGTCCTGATCTTGATGGAAGTGGGCAGGAACTGTTTCTTAATCCGAGGAATTGTGAATGGAACTAAAGACCATGCAATCATCAGCAAAAAGCCGAACTTCGGACATTTTGATGGTGGGAAGGTAACTGACCAAGCACCAGAAGTTACTTGGGCCTCAGAGAACAATTAGAAAACACATTTTTCTATTAAAACCGTGGAAATCTGGAACATTCCCGAAAGTAAAGAGCGGTGGATGTTACATTTAATCTAAATTTTCATGACTAATATTGATACATTTTTGTTAGCTCGGTGTATCAAAGAATCCGGTTCAAAGCGAGGTAAAGAGACTTGAAGAACATATCATCTATGATATAACTGAATGATCGAACAGGCTAGTGCAACTGAAAGCTGTGTACTGATAATGTGGATATGTGTCCGATCCTGTCATATTTAGCGCGTAAAATACACACATTCTATAAAATAACTTTGTAATCTTTCAATTCTGGCCTGATTGCACTGAGCAGTGCTAGAGTACAGCCGTTCTTTTATACCCTGCCGTTCAGTAGGTGTTAACGTGGGCACAGTGGAGCAGTGGTTAGCATCGCAGCTCCAGTGACCTGGATTCAGTTCTGTGTGTTGCCTGTGCGGGGTTTGCACGCTCTCCCTGTGAATGTGTGGGATTCTGCCGCGTGCTCTGGTTTCATCCCACAGCAAAAGACTTGCAGGTCGAAAGTAAATTGACCATTGTAAATTACCCCTTCTGTGGGTAGGTGCGAGGAGAATGGTAGGTAATGCAGGATTAGTATAAATGGTTGGTTGTTGGTCGGCAGAGACTCGGTGGGCCGAAGGACCTGTTTCAGTGCTGTATGACAAAAATAATAACGTGGTCAGGGAGGGTCAGAAGGCTATTGTAATGTCGGATCATTCGTGGTGTTCAAATTAAAGTATCGAAATAGGCCAGTGCATATTCATTTAGTCAACTCCCAACTGTTGCAGCCAATATTCAATTATAAATATACATTCGGTGCAGTGGTAAACAAACTTGTGAAAATTCTGCTTCTTGCAGAATAAATGTTAAGATTTAGAACCATCTTGTTTACCAGTAATTGCGGGTATTTTGTACCACATTACACCAGACCTTCAGCAGTAATAGTAAATTATAATGACTAGTTTCGATATTAACCTTTCAGATAGAAACATGGGAATGCCACCTTTCTCTGATTTCCAAATATTAAGCAGGAAGTTGTCTGCTTTTCAGTAAGTCTGTACTCACCGGAACAGATCACACTGGCATCGTTCCTGTGGCTGCACTCCAGCTGAGTTCCTTGAAAAAGACGGCAGTCCAATAAACTGGATTCGTTTCCAGTGCATTCAAAGATATCAGTCCGTACGAGCCCAGTGCCCTCTCCAAAATGAGCAGAACTTGGCACCGACACGGCGACTCCACACTGAAGCTGACTACAGACCACATTGGCGTCTTTCAAATCCCAGTCAAGGTCACACACTGTTCCCCAGGTTTCACCGTACTGGATCTCCAGTCTGCCTGAGCATGGAGAGTCTCCGGATGTTAGTCTAGGAGATCTGTGATCTGAATAAGCGTATTATATCATAATTAGCGGAATACATTATTAATCACAATAATACAAATAGTTATATTTCAATACGCATCTTATTAATCACACATCTGTGAACAGTCGTTCTCAGATTCTGTTCAAAACTGATTATGCTGGATTTCCTGCATCACTACTGCTTATAATGTGACAGAACTGTCATGTTTAAAATGTTCCTTTATTTATTTATAACTTCCCCAGTCGCCGTCACTGTAACTGAGAAACATGCACTGTGTCAGCAGGTAGAACTAGGCAAGAAGTATTGTGTGACAAGAACTGGTGCTAGGAGTACTGTTGTTCATATTTAACATAAAAGATTTCGAGTCAGAAAAGGGACGGACAATTGTAATATTCACTAATGACATCTACTTGGAGCAATAGTTAGTACAAAGGCAGATTGTGAGAAAAATACTTTACGTTAACGAAATTGTAAGTGAATTTTAATGCAGATAAATGTACACTTACACATTTGGGTAGGAGTACTGAGAAGCCATATTCCTTGGACAATGATAATCTAAATTGCATCGAGGAGCAATGGGATTCAGGGGTACAGACATAAAAATCAATAAAATATCAATACATGTTAACAAAGCTCTAGGAAATACAAAAAAAGATAGAGGTTTGTTCATGAGTGATACGTTGAAAGGGGAGTCACACCCAGCACAAGGAAATATTTGGTGTTGATTGGGAGTAGGTTGATTGGGTGCTAACTGGTCAGTGTTTCCCTGCTTTTCTAGGCAGTGTGTAACTGAGCAACTTTACACCATATCAGTTGAATCCTAGTGCTTTAACTGCTGTAACTGTACTGGATCAGCTTGGCTAGAGTTGTCGCTAGTTTCAGAGCACTGATCTTCAGTACGACAGCTGGAGTATTATCGGGCCCTTAACGTTTGCTTTGTGCTGTGTGCTCAGCCGCTTCTTAATGTTGTGTGCCGTAATCTTCGGAATGGACCAAACAATAGAACGCATTTGCACAGCGCTAACCCATTGACATGAATTATCACATAATACTTCTCACCTTTTGTCAGTCTGAATAACTACCTTTAACCACACTTTGTTGATTGTTTTGTACCCAGTTTTCTACTGTCTGTCATGATCACCCTTCAAAGCCCTTCATATGAAATTAATTATCTTGAAACCACATTCACAGTTTTAAGTTTAAAAACTGGACAGACAGTTTATGACCAACAAGCTGCAGCAGTCAGCATATAATCATAGAATGTTCACAACACAGAAGGAGGCCATTCAGCCCGTTGTGTCCATGCTGGTCCTCTGTAAGAGCACCTCAGCTCGTCCTATGCTTCTGCCCTTTCTCCATAGCCATGCAAAGATTTTCTCTTCAGGTGCTTGTCCAATTCCATATTGAAAGCCACAATTGAATCTGTCTCCAACAGACTCGCAGGCAGCACATTCCAGATCCTAACCACTCGCTGTATAAATAACTTATTCCTCATGTCACGTTTGGTTCTTTTGCCATCCACCTTATAACAGTGTCCTCTGGTTATTGACCTTTCTGCCAAGAGGAACTCTTCTTCTCTATCTACTCTGTCTTGACCCCTCATGATTTTGAACACCGCTATCAAATTTACTCGTAGCGTTCTCTGTTCTAAGGAGAGCAACCACAGCTTCTCCAACCTATCAATGTAACTGAAGTCTTTCATCTCTTGAACCTTCCTTGTAAATCCTTTCTACACCCATTCTAAAGCATTCACATTCTTCTGAAGTGTCGTGCCCAGAATTGTACACAATACGCCAGTTGAGGTGAACCCAGTGTTTCACAAATGTTCATAATAACTTCCTTACTTTTGTACTCGATGCCTCTATTTAAAAAGGCCAACATTCCATTGCCCTATTAACCACTTTCTCAACCTGCCATGCTGCCTTCAACGATTTGATTAGAAATACTCCCAGGTCACTCTTGGCTGCAGTCACTTTATAATTGTACCCTTGAAAAGAGACCGGCAGCTAGCATTAAAAGAAATCCCAAAGTTTTCTCTGGACAGAGAAATAGTAAAAGGGTGGTAAAAGGAGGAGTGGGGCCGATTAGGGATCAGAAAGTGGATTTACATATGGAGGTAGTGGGTATAGTTGAGGTATTAACTGGATTCTTTGCGTCTGTCTTTACCAAGGAAGAAGATGCAACACAGGCAATGGTGAATGAGGAGGTAATTCAGATACTCGAGGGGTTTAAAATTAATAAAGAGGATGTATTAGATATAACCTGTTATAGATGAACTTACACTTTGAACATCCAAATTAGGACCAGGAGTAGGCCACTCAACCCCTCGAGCCTGCTCCACCATTCAATGAGTTCACGTTTGAACTGATGACTCCGCATTTCCACCTGCTCCCGTTAACCTTCTACCCCCTTGGTTATCAAGAATCTACCTACCTCTGCCATAAAAAAAATCAAAGACTCTGCTTCAACTGCTTTTTGAGGATGAGAATTCCAAAGACTCACGACCCTCTGAGAGAAAGAAATTCTCCTCATCTCTGTCTTAAATGAGCGACCCCTTATTTTTAAACAGTGACCCCAAGTTCGAAATTCTCACACAAGGGAAAACATCTTTTCCACAACAACCCTGTCAAGTCCCCTCAGGATTTTATGTTTCAATCATGTCGCCTCTTACTCTTCTAAATTCCAGAGGATGCAAGCCCAGCCTGTCAAATCCTTCCTCGTATAACAGGTCACCCATTCCAGATATTAGACCAGTAAACCTTCTCTGTACTGCCTCCAACGCATTTACATCATTCCTTAAATAAGGAGACTAGTACTGGACACAATATTCCAGATGTGGTCTCACCAATGCCCTGTGTCGCTGAAGCATAGCCTCCCTACATTTGTATTCAATTCCACTCACGATAAATTATAACATTCTCCTTGCTTTCTTAATTCCGTGCTGTACCTGCATACCAGCGTTTTGCGTTTCATGCTCTGGGACACCCATATCCCTCTGTATCTCAGAGCTCTGCAATCTCTCAGCATTTAGATAATATGCTTCCCTTCTATTCTTGCTGCCAAAGTGGGCAATTTCACACTTCCACACATTATACTCCATTTGCCAGGTCTTTGCCCACTCAATTAACCTAATTATATCTGTTTGCAGACTCCTTATGTCCTCTTCACAAGTTACATTCTTACCTAACATTGTGTCATTAGCAAATTTAGCAAGCATACTGTCGGTCCCTGCATCTAAGTCATTTCGATGAATTGTGAAACGTTGGGGCCCCAGCACAGATCCCTATGGCACACCACTCGTTACATCTTGTCAACCAACAAAATGACCCATTTATGCCTACTCTCTGTTTCCTGTGAGCTAACCCATCTTCCATCCATGTTAATATGTTACCCCCTCCACCATGAGCTTTTATTTTCTGCAATAGCCTTTGATGTGGCAACTTATCAAATGCCTTCTGGAAATCTAAGTACAATACATCTCCCAGTTGCCCTTCATCCACAGTACATGTAATTCCCTCAAAGAACTCCAATCAATTGGTGAAACATGATTTCCCTTTCACAAAGCCATGTTGACTATACCTGATTACCTTGAATGTTTCTAACTGCCCTGCTATAACATCTTTAATAAAAGCTTGTAACATTTTCCCTAAGGCAGGTGTTAAACTAATTGACCTGTAGTTTCCTGCTTGCTGTTTCCCTCCTTTTCTGACTAAAGGAGTTGCATTCGCTATTTTCCAATCCAAATGAACCTTCCCCGAATCTGGAGAATGTTGGTAAATTAAAATTAACGCATCAACTACCTCACTTGCCACTTCTTTTAACACCCGAGGATGAAGTCCATCAGGTCCCGGGGACTTGTCAGCCTGCAGCTGCAACAATTTGCTCAGTACCTTTTCCCTGGTGTTTGCAATTTTCTTGAGTTCCTCCGTCCCTTCCATTTCCCGACTTACAGCTAAAACTGGGATGTTACTTTGAAACTCAATAGTGAAGACTGATGCCAAATATCTGTTCAATTCATCTGTCATCTCCTTATTTTCCATTATTAACTCTCCAGACTCATATTTTATAAGTTCAACGCTCACTTTATTACCTCTTTTCTTTATTTTTAAAAATATATGTATATATGTAAACTCTTACTATCTGTCCTTATATATCTATCTAGCCGTATCTCGTCCTCTAATGTTACTTGCCTTATCAATCTTTTCGTCATCCTTTGTTTTTAAAAAAATATTCTGTCCAATCTTTTGACCTGCCTCCCATCTTTGCGCAATTACAGGCTTTTTCTTTAAGTTTGATCCGACCTTTGGCTGTCTTCCTTAACCACGGATGGTGGGACCCACTCTTGGAATGTTTCTTTCTCGTTCAAATGTGAGAAATTGTGTATTCTGAAATATTCCCTGAAATGTCTGCCACTGAAACTCTATTGACCTATCCCTTCACCTGATTTGCCAATTTACTTTAGCTAGCTCTGCATTCATGTGCTCATAATTGCCCTTATTTAAGTTTAAAATATGAGTCTTGGACCCACTCTGCTCTCCCTCAAACTGAATGTAAAATTCAATCATATCATGATCGCTGCTACCTAGGGGCGCCTTCACTGTGAGGTCATTAATTATTCCTACCTCTTTGCACAATACCAGGTCTAGTATATCCTACTTTCTGGTTGGCTCCACAAGGTATTGTTCCAAGAAATTATCCCGAGAATATTCTATGCAGTCCTCATCTAGGCTATCTCTGCCCATCTGACTTTTCCAGTCTAAATGTAGGCGAAAATCCGCCCCTAATTATCACTGTACCTTTCTGACAGGCTGCCATTTTTTATTCATTTATAACCCGCCCCACAGTGTGGTTAATGTCAGGTGGTCTGTACACCACTTCTGACAAGCAAATTCTTGCCTTAATGATTTTTCATCTCGACCCGAACAGCTTCTACATCCTGGTCTCCTGAACTTAGGTCATCCCTCACCATTGCGCTAATACCATCATTAATTAACAGAGCTACCCCTCCACCTATTCCTAGCTTCTTGCCCTTCCTAAATTCCATGTATCCTTCAATCTTCAGGTCCCTGTCTATATATATAAATGAACTAAACTTTGGTGTACAGGGCACAATTTCAAAGTTTACAGATGATACAAAACTTGGAAGTATTGTGAACTGTGAGGAGGATAGTGCAGATCTTCAAACGGACATTGGCAAGTTGGTGGACTGGGCAGGCAGTTGGCAGATGAAGTTCAATGCAGGGAAATGTGAAGTGATTCATTTTGGTCGGACTGACATGAAGATAAAATATAAAATGAACAGTTCAGTTCTAAAGGGGATACAGGAGCAGAGGGACCTTGGTTTAATAGTGCATAATTCATTGACGGTGGCAGGCTAGGTTGAGAGAGCGTTAAATACAGCATACACGGCCCTGGGCTTTATTAATAGGTGCATAGAGTGCAAGAGCAAGGAAGTTATGTTGAACTTGTATGAGACACTAGTTTGTCCTCAGCTGGAGCATTGCATCCAGTTCTGGGCGCCGCACGTGAGGAAAGATGTGAGGGCATTGGTGAGAATACAGAGACGTTTCATGAGAATGGTTCCAGGGATGAGGAATTTCAGTTATGAAGATAAATTGGAGAAGTTTGGATTGTTTTCCTTGGAGAAGAGAAGGCTGAGAGGTGAATAGACAGCGATATTCAAAATAATGAGGATTCTGCACAGAGTAGGGAGAGAGAAATTGTTTCCACTGGTGAAAGGATCGAGAAGGAAATGGCACCGATTTAATGCATTTGGTAAAATAAGCTAAAGTGACATGCGGAAAAAGTTTTTCATGCAGCGAGTGTTAAAGATCTGGAATGTTTGTCTGAGAACGTGGTGCAAGCTGGTTCCATTGCAGCATTAAAAATGGAACTAGACAGTTATATGAAAAGGAAGAATGTGCAGAGTTATGGAGTGAAGGCAGGGAAATGGAACTGAGTGAATTTCTCTTTCAGAGAGCCCATGCAGTCATGATGGGCCGAATAGTCTCCTTCTGCACTTTAACAGTTCAGTGCTTCTGTGATATTGCCTCTCCTCCGTGTTCCAACCAAAATGCATCAGTTCACACTTCTCTGCAAGAAATTACATCTGCAACCTGTCCGCTCATTTCACCAGCCTCGCTTTATCCTCTTGAAGACTATTGCTATCCTCCTTACTGGCCATGTTTTCAGGCAAACGCGCCTCTTTTCTTCCAATAGTTCAACTGTGTTGAGTTGAATCGTTGCAGCTACTTCCTGAACTATCTTAGCTCCTTTGTTTAATATTCTGTGCATTTTACTTTCTCAATATTTCCTAAAATTTAAAAGACAATGCGCAGGCAGCGGTGGGATCTTAACGCGCAGTTTCCTCTTGTGATACCCACAATAACTGCGGACCCATTACTTCAGCTCCCCGAGGCTGAGAAACCTGCCTCCCTCCCTCCCCTGCTCCCCAGTCTCAGCTTCACAATCTGTGTAATACATCAGATCTGAGGCCAAGCGATGATTGCAGGCGGACAGCCGGTCTGACAGTGCATGCCAGGTAGCGGCTGCTGGGTTGATGAATGGAGAGTTGGATTGAGGTTGTGACATTTCCAGCCGTTCAGATAATTCACTGCGGATCAAGGGAAAATCTCAATGGAAACTGCACTGTCTGTATTGTAAATGTGCTGAGTATCAGGTATTTGCTGCTGCCGGTGGAGAATCTTTATTAAATATGGTGCTAATGATATAATTTTAAACAGTGATCCGAACATTAACATTAATTCTAACCGGAGATTACTGGAATTATTAACATCTGACTTTCCAGGTACCGACCATCCCGGATTGTTTTACTTTTGCTTCTTCCCAGATTCTATCAGCCGCGGTGGGAGACGGGAGACTGAGAAAGATTTTTACCTGAGCAGATGGCACCGGCATCATAGGAGTGTGAGTAGGAATAGTGATCCCATTGAGCTGACTCACAGTCCCGCAGAGCGGCCTCGGTCCCGCTGCACTTTACACTCAACGTCACAATGGGTCCGGACCCTTCCCCAAAGTGAGCCCAGCGTGGTGCAGAGACCGCAGTTCCGCAGCCCAGCTCCCGACACACAACAGCGGCGTCCTGCAGGTCCCAGTACGAGCCATACACAGTCCCCCACTGTCCCCTGTAGTGTATCTCCACTCTCCCAGCGCACCGACTGCCCCCATTCGCCAGTCTCAGCTTCACCATCTCTGTAAAATATCAGAAATATCATCAAGCGGTTATAGTGTGTTAAACCCACAGGTTCCCAGCGCACCGACTGCCCCCATTCACCAGTATCAGCTTCACCATCTCTGTAAAACATCAGAAATATCATCAAGCGCTTATAGTGTGTTAAACCCACAAGTTCCCAGCGCACCGACTGCCCCCATTCACCAGTCTCAGCTTCACCATCTCTGTAAAATATCAAAAATATCAGCAGGCGGTTAGAGTGTGTTAAACCCACAGGTTCCCAGCGTACAAACCCTCCCCATTCACCAGGCATGAATTGATAGGAACATCAGTCTGCACTCAGAACCCTAATAAAACCCGAAGTAAATATTACACATAAAAGAAAAAGGAAACTGAAATACTAATAAACGGTGCAAACGAGCAGGGAACCAGGAGACAGCCGGATATTCCCACCAACACAACTGCTCCAATGGGAACGAGGTGGCGACAGGCTCAGAGTCGATTGAACCGGCAGAAGTGGGGAGATGGGCGTGGCTATAATGATCTCATATTTAAGTGCTCAGTACTGATTGGGCGAACACAGTGAGATCCCAGCACCACGAAAGAGCAGGGGAAATTGCCCCCTCACCCAACACAGCCAATAAAGATAGGGCTGGATGATGATGTGATCAGGATGTCAGCACAGATTGGTGAGGTGGACCTTTGGACCGGCAACAATGTCAGTGGAGGTGATTCTTCACACTCTGCTCTTCAGAGACCCTTAATTATTGTCCCACCACATGAAGACAGCAGTCATCTCTTAGCTAGGTAACAGTGTGAGTGGAGCTGATTATTCTCACTCTGCTCTGCAGAGACCCTCAGTTACTGTCTCTCCACATGAAGGCAGCAGCCATCTGTCAGCTGGAATTAAAGATCTTTACTATCACAATGAGCGACACACTCCCTTTCTGACTAGCAACAGGGCAACGTGATCAAAAAGGTGCTGAGACTGTCGCCCAACTTAATATTTAATGGGATGGGTTGGAGCAGAGAGATAGCAGATAGTGTGAAAAAAAAGGCGATTACCTGACTGGTCAGCCTTACTGTTCCCAGGTCTGCCTGAAATGAGAAGTTAACAATTAGAGTTCACTGGGAAAAGAAATGAATGAAACTGTCAGAAAGAAAAGACACAAATGCAACTAACTGCAGGGTCATTATTCCCAACACTTTGCGGAAGAAATTATAAGGGATATGTGATTTCATTCCTTAAAACAGAAAATACAGTTTCTGCATCAAATTAATATTGGTAATGGGCCTAAATGTATCCAGAATTGTTTTCACATATACACACACTGACACCCGGATACACTCTTCCCTTGTGGCGGTGGGTGGGCCTTATGTATTACCAGTGTGAAGGTGCCTGAGAAGGTGGTGGTGATGATCCTCTCCCTTATAGAATTTTACAATGAAACAGCACAGAGGGATGCCATTCGGCCCTTGGTGCCTATGCTGTCTCTTTGTCAGTGCAGTCTAATTAGTCCCACTCCCTTTCCCCATCGCCCTGTAAATGTGTGCTGATGGTGCTCTGACCATTGATGACCTGTGTAGGTGCCCTGAGAAGAGAGTGGTGATGGATCTGCTTTTCAACTCACTGGTGATGGCAAGCTCAGTGAATTCAGTATTCTGATCTAAAGTTCGAGAAGGAATGGGAACATTTAAATTCTATTAAAGATTTTCCGATCCTGTGGTAGATTCCGATGCCTTTTAATTTACTGCAAAGTCTTCCACCTGTAACTTTCAAAGTTTCTATAAAGGTTTAATTGGGCCTTTCTGCTGTTCAATAAAATATATAGCTTCCTCAAACAAAACAAAACAAGATGAAGGATCTGTCAGTCTCCTAACTCCCTGCTGACTGTGTCTTACTAAGTTGCTGCTGTTCCGATTCTCTTGTCACCTGCCTCGCCGACGTGCCCTATTCTTTTACCCGTTAATGATGTTCGATCAATGGTCCTCCCGTTTACTGGTTAAGTGTTTATGCTTTTTAAAAATGCAGTCTGTCGGTTGACTCTCCCAATCCCCCTGATGACAATTTGTCTCACAGATCTCCAGGTGTTTTTCTATTAACACATTATATACGATGGAGGGTGTATTGAGCTGCTCCCCATCTCGCTGATCGCAATGTGTCTCACAGATCTCTAGGTGTTTTTTTAATTCTCAACATTACATACTATAGAGGGTGTGTTGACCTGCTCCCAATCCCCCTGATCACAATGTGTCTCACAGATCTCCAGGTGTTTTTACGATTCTCAACATTATCTACTATAGACGGTGTGTTCATCTGTACCAATCCCCCTGATCACAATTTGTCTCACAGCTCTCCGGGTGTTTTTCTATTCACAACGTTATATACTGCAGACAGTGTGTTGACCTGCTCCCCAACTCCCTGGTGAAAATATATCTCCCATGTATTGTTGTCTCTTTGTATACTCTGGTGATATATTATTGCCAACGGGACACCAATTCCTGTCCGCAGCTGTGCCTTCTGAGTAATCTTGAATGTGTTACATTTTCCCAACTATTATCTCATTGGTCTCTTTATGCTCCTAATTCGATAATGTAAATAGTGTGTGACTTCCTCCCAGTAGGAACCTTAGTATTCCTACCAACTTTTCGTGATAATAGTCAGTTCCCATACATCCCCTTTTCCAGTGACCCAATGACAGACGAGGGGGAATAATCTTTCATTATTTACTGATAAACGGTTCCAATCTCAGTGTTTCTGTAGAGTCCGTGAATCTTCTTCAATCCATTCAGTCATTTCACCTACTCTTCATGCATTTATCATTTCAGCCTGTAACCACCCATGACACACTGGACTTTTTTTTCCAGATAATCCAGTGGTTCAAGGAGAAAACCCACGAGCACCTTCTTAGGGAAACTAGGGATAGACAACACATAGGTGCAGAACAATATCGCCAACATGACGATAGTGCTTCAAGAAAACACCCCGCCATCCCATCTGGCTAAGTAGGGTTGTTCTGTAAATTCTGGCTAGCCAGCGAGCTCATATCCCGAAAATGAATCTAAACAATCTATAACCGAGATTCCCATATTTGTCTATTCGACCAGTTTATTTCTTACCATCTCAGATAAATGTTCAGTCGTTCCCCTTTCTCAATCATGACTATATTTCCATTTATCTGCACTACTCATATCTGCTGACTCCTCCATTTGGCTCTCTTATCCTTCCTCACAATTTGTAACCGCTCTCATTATTTTTCTTGAAAATGTTTGAATGCATTTCTTTGTGTACCGTTTTCCAAATCACCTCCACATACAGGGAATATACCCATTATTCCCAAACTCTTCTGGTCGGCCTCCATCCCGAGGTAAACTTCAACTGATCTAAAACTCTGCTGCTGTTATCCTGGCTCGGACAGTCCCGCTCACCCGTTTCCCCAGCTCTCACCGACAAGTGGTAACTCCCGCTTCCCACACCTCAGATTTCGGCGGTCGCACCATTACCTTCCTGATGTTTAGACTAATGGGTTTGGTGTAAAACTGTTAAGTTATTTTAACATTTTATACTTATGTCAACTTGCTATTGTACCGTATTACTACAAACAGTAACATGGAAATATTAATTATAAATAACAATCAACTCAAAGGAGGTGAACTGAAACGGGATAAACGTGGGATATACAAAGACCAGAATTTAAACTCTTGAATGTGTCACAAAACCAGGGATGGAGTGGTTTAGGGATTACAAAATACAGTCAGTACAAAGAGTTTATAAGTACATGCTTGTCACGGCAGATTATTAGGTGGGTCAAGAATCAAAATAATTATATTATATCAAACTATTTTAGTTCCAATTTGAACTACTTCCACAATTAGGTGAGCTCTTGTAGATTTCAGAAGCAAATTAATTGATAGAATTACAGTTATTGTAGCTTGCACTCACAAGCAAAGCACTGGACAGAAGAAACTCATATCAAACAATCCGGATTCTGTGCGTCAATAGCATTATCTGTACGTTTTAGCAATCACTATCCATAACACATCAGCTAGTGTCTGAAGAAACGTTGCCACGGTTAGAAATAACCAAACACGCATCAAAAATTTACAGTACCGAGACAATTTGTTCTGGGCCCTGTCTATTGAATTGAAATATGCAAACGAATTCAGGGTTTCTTCCACAGGTGATCAGAGTATGGGACATGTGGAAGGACATTAAAGAATTTAATAGGAGTAGGATTAGGCCAGACTGCCTATGCAGCCTACTCCGGCATTCAGTAAAATCATGGCTGATCTCCTGCCCCAGATCTACTTTCCCACCTTTACCCAGAGACTGGGAAACAACTCCAGATCTTTCATTAAACACTGCATCGCACCATATAAAAAGTATGGGGCATGTGGAAAGAGATTCAGAAACGCGTCTGGATATTAAATATTACATCAAATGTATGAATCATATAGAAAGAGACTGAGAAACACTAATTATTACACAACACCGTGCACCTAAACGTATGAAATAGAAAGCATGATTTAATGTGAAAAGGCTTTGTTTTGAAGATTGTCGGTGACTAAATAAAACTGTTCATACGTCAAATCCCCTAAAAACAGTAGCATCATTTCTGGAGGGTGTAATTGATAACTCTAATAATAATCAGTACAAATGTAGCAATATTGATTGCACCTCCTGTTAATATATTATACAATATTTATTGTCCTTTCTGAACGTTCCAAATTCTGTAAGAACTATTTAATCTAATTCTCTGTATCACACGGCACTTCACTGAGAAATTCTGGGGACAGATATCTCAATGTGGGATGAGTCGGCTAGATGCAGATTGCAGTATACTGCAGTTCTCACTCACATACACTCGATTGTAACACTGAGCAATTTCTACTTCCAGGAGTCTCCGTTTTAAACGCCTCATTAGAATTTTAACTCCAGTCTTCAGCGTCTGTACGACAGCCATAGGAAACAATATAAAACCAACTCTTGGGGCATTTATGTTCAGTTTTGGTACTAAAACTGAATTTAACTCAATTCTCCTCTGGAAATACAATTAAATGTTAATCAGATGACAAATATTAGATCCGCTTTTGCTGTCAGCGACAAAAGTGGATAACAGTTGCCTATTTGAATTTGATGAACTTAAAGTCAAACAGGACAAAATGTATTTAATGACAAATTTATAAATTAAGGAAACTGTTTCAATATTCACTTTATACGATCTCAATAAATGACAAATTAAAATAAATATGCACATTTCGTATAAATTGATTTTGATCTGGGGCCAATTGCTAAAAAAAAAAGATTCAGGGAGTCAGATAGATTTCATACTTTCTCTTTGTTCTTTGGCTTGCAGAAAATACTCTTAAATGACCTTCAAATTCAGGATTTTAGAATACAATCCATTTTACAAAAACAAAAGACAATTCATCATGGAGGTATGCAATAACATTTCGGGAGAGTTTTCCTGTCGTGAACCAGCATTTGTTGTCGATAGACATTGACAAATGTAACCAAACCCGCACTGGAAACAATGAGAAACTGAATCGAATCATCCACTGAAAAACTCTGCAAAAATATCGAGCAGGTGGAAGGAGATTATTCAAGATATCTCATTAAACAATTCGCGGTGTTTTACATAAAAGGAGCATGTGGAAGGATACTTTGCCACAATTATTATTACTTGACACTGTACATATGAATATGTGAAATAAGTTGAGAATTTACAATGCAAAGTTCTACAGTTGCAAGGTCATCATTAAGAAAACAATAACAAATGGAAAATCCTCCGGAGATTTTGGAATGTTCAGTAACATTATCTTTTGGAGAGGCACGTCACAATTACAGTAATAACTAATGCTAATTGAAACAATATTGGTTCTGCCTCCAGTTAATATTATGCAATATGATAAGATCATGTACAACACTCTAACGTGGAACAAACTATTTAAATTATTTCAGTTCCATTCAGTATGTCGCACAGGGTCAGACAACACTTCTACTGTGAAATACCTGGGACAGAAATGCCCATGTGGGTTCATTCGGCAGTAGATTTAGCTTTGACTGCTGTTCTATAATCCCTGCATTACCATCGACCCCACACCCCAAACCGCGAGACCTTCTACTCTCTCAGTGATCACGTTCTACTGCTAGATTGCTGTGTTTAAATCATCTGCTGAGAATTTCAACACCAGTCAGTTGTGTCGGTACAAGAGCATCAGAGGACCAAATAAAACAAATTGCCACGGTATTTGTTTTCAATTTTGGATTTAAATCAAAGTTTTACACATGTCCCTCCTGGGGATTTAGACGACGTGTTAATCAGATGCAAGCTATTATAAAAACAATGTTTTCTGATAGCAAAAGAATGAATAATTGTTCCCTATTTAAGACTGACGGAATGTAAAATCAAACCATCAGCTCAAGCTCCGTATTCAATGTGAATTCTACAAATGTGATAAACTATTTCAATATTCTCTTCATATGATAGCAAAGAATAACATTTTTTTTGTCATAAAGCATGCCTGCTTTTAAAAATGATTCTGAGCAACTAACGATTGGGGAAAAGGCTACAGGGATTCATACTTGCTTAAATGTTTATAGTTTCTGTGGTTTGAATAAAGTTTTCTTTAAATAATCCACAAAACAGGATTTTACTCTCCAATTATTGCATATTCATGGAAATATAATTCGTTAAATACAGAAAGTATCTGATAACACTGGGACTACGTTGTCCTGTCAGTAAACCAATAAAGTATTTTTATAGACAGAGATTAATAAATGGAACCAAACACACACGGGAAATAGTGAGAAACAGAATGGAATCATCAATGGAATAACACAACAAACATCGAGCCGTTGGAACAATAATAAAGAACAATATCGCTAACTCATTACACACTACATGGCACTGTGTTAAAATATGTGATTGGGAAAATTGAACTATCTTTAGGCACTGTACAAAAATGAGGAAATAGTAGAATTAATTTAATATAAAAGAAATTGATCTTGAAGATCATCACTAACTGGTCAATAATACAGAGCAAATTCCCCAACGATTTAGGAACTTTCAGTAACATCATTTTTTGCAGAGTGCTCGTGAAAATTATACTAACAATAAAAACGAATTGAAAAATATTGGTTCCATCTCCAGTTGAGTGGTTATTATAGAATGAATATAACACTTCAACACTGAACAAATTACTTTAAAACATTTAGTTTCATGAACTGTATCACAAGGAGAGCAGACAACACTTGTATCGAGAAATATCTGTGACAGGAATGTGTGTGGCAGTTCATGTGGGCAGTTGATGTAGTTTTGACTGATTTTCAACACTCAGTGAAATAACTTACACACAGACCTCGAAACACTCTATTCAAAGAAAGATGGCACTCTACTTCTATCAGACGCGCTTTAAATAATCAGATTAGAATTTCAATTCCAGCTGGCTGTGTCAGTATAAGAAACACAGGGGGAAATATAAAACAAACTCCCGCAGTCTTTGTGTTCGATACAAATTCAACTGGGAATTCAAAATACCCGTTAATTCGATGTAAAATATTCCAAACTCGTTTCATGTAACCAAAACAATATTACTGTCAGCAGTAGCTCAATTGCCAGCACTCTGGCCTCTGAGAAAGGAGATGGTGGGTTCAAGTCTAATTCCAGAGACTTGAGCACAAAATCTGGGCTGCCACTCCAATGCAATACTGAGGGTGTGCTGCACTGCCAAAGTGCTTTCCATCGGAGGAGAAGTTAAACCGAGGCTCCGTCAGCCCTTTCAGGTACACTATTTGGAGGAAGGGCAGGGGAATTATCCCTTGTGCTCTGGCGAATGTTGATCCCTCAATCAACATCACACACACAAAAAAAGTATTCTGGTCATTATCACATTGCTGTTTGTCGGCGCTTGCTGTGTGTAAATTAGCAGCCACGTTTCCTATATTACAGTATGGACAACACGACAAAACAATATCGAATTGACAGCAAAGCACTTTGGGACGTCCTGTCGTCGTAAAATGTGCTATATAAGCGCAAGGCATTTTTATATAAATGGAGGTTTATTCCTATTTGTAGTTGAAAGAACTTAAAATTGAAACATTCAATCCAAAATTTGTAGTAAATGAAACTACTACAAATTATATTACACAGTATCCATTTCATACCATCCCAATGAATGACAAATGTAAATAAAATAGATCCGTTTTCCGTAAATTGATCTCAGACACTGACATATTCTATTCTAACAGCGAAGTGTCTCTTATTCTAACAAACCCTGCTTAAATCGACCCATGAGATTTTCAACGCCTGTCTGCTCTGTGCGAGCGGCTGGTGGAAGGCAATAAACAAGTGCCGATATTTCATTAAACTCTGCACAAGAAAATTAAAATGTATAAAGCATTATTTACTTTCCACATCTCCTGAATTTGTTCTGTATTAAAGATGATAATTAGATTAATAATATATATCTTGTAATAATAATCAGTGTATCAGTAAATAACATAATGCATTCAATAATCTGTAACTTACAGTTCAAAAGCTGCAGAAGAGACAGGGTCAGGAAGGTTCGCATCATCGTTCCAGCGCTGGGTACAGCGATGAGAACAGAACATTACCCGAACGCTGTTCTCAGACACTAAGAGCTCCTTACAGCAGCTTCTGAAACTTTGGCTGTTGTGGAAATTAATTCTTTGAGAGAAGTTTCTGCAGAAACCAATGTTTCCTTCCAAATAACCAATAGATTTTGACTTGTGTGAACCGTGAATTACAAGCTGGTCAAATCAACCAATGAGACGAAATGTGACCATTAATGGATAAAATGAACCCAGGTTCCAACTACCAGCCTATCCTGTGAGGATAATGACGTGTGACAGTGTGAAAAGTAAATGAATCACTGATCTGGCGTCCAGATCCTAGATTCATAGATGCACAGGAAAGGCCATTTGGCTACTTTAGTCAGAGTCGTCCCTTTGAAAGAGCTGTCTAATTTATTGTCACATATGTAGCTTTTTCTCGTAACCCTGCAAATTATTCCATTGCAAGCACTTGTTTAATTGTCTTTATAAATTCCTCTGGAATCTGATTTCATCACTCTTTCGGGTCGTGCTTTCCAGATCTAAACAAGCCTCAGAGTGAAGAAATGTCTCTTCACTACCTTTCTAGTTATTCTGCCGGTTCTGCAGAAGGTCTCGGACCCAGGCCCATCTCTGGAACTGCAGAGAAGAGGGAGGTGAGGCAGGGTCACCAGAGCAAGTACGCAAGGCCCCAGTGAGAGGGCCTGGGCGGTTTTCATGTGGTGCAGGTGGAGGGAGGTCCCGGGGAATGAACTGGTTCCTGGTGGGGGTGCTCTGTGCGTCACAAATTGGCCATGAAGGAGGCAACGCCCCACCCCACCCACAAGGCCACAGGGAGAATGCTTCGTTTTTCAAGGTGTCCTCTCCATGTGGTGGAGGACATCGCTGCTGGTAAGATCCCAGCGGCGGTGGAATGATCCCATAATTGTCTCTTAATCGGCCACTTAAGATCCTCAATCTGCCATTGGACGAGAAGGCTGTTGTTGGCCTATCCTGCTTCCGGGATCACTGGACGATGGGGAAGCACTGGGATCCCCATCATGCCAAATCCCTAGCCACACACCGCTTTTCCCTATGCCCCCTCCCCACCCCTCCTGGCTTCCAATCACGCCTCTGGGGGCCAGTAAAATCCTGACCATGATCTCTGATGACAAACGTAGTCATGAGGGGAAATAATTTCCGCATTCTTACTCTACCATAACCCCTCATTATTTTGAACTCTGTTAGATCTGGGACGGCGGGACTGACGTACGAGGAGAGATTGAGTCGGTTAGGATTATATTCGCTGGAGTTCAGAAGAGTGAGGGGGGATCTCATGGAAGCCTACAAAATTCTAACAGGACTTGACAGGGTAGATGCAGGAAGGATGTTCCCGATGTTGGGGGACTCCAGAACCAGGGGTCGCAGTCTAAGGATGCAGGTAAGCCTTTCAAGACAGAGTTAAGGAGAAATTTCTTCACCCAGAGAGTGGTGAGCCTGTGGAATTTGCTCGCAGAGAAAGCAGTTGAGGCCAAAACATTGTATGTTTTCAAGAAGGGGTGAGATGCAGCTCTTGGGTCTAAAGGGTTCAAAGGGCATGGGATGAAAGCGGGAACAGGTTACTGAGTTGGATGATCAGCCATGATCATAATGAATGGCGGAGCAAGTTCGAAGGGCCGATTGACCTACTCCTGCTCCTATTTTCTATGTTTCTATCCCACTGAACTTTCCATGCTCCAATAAGAAAAATCCAAGCTCCTGAATTCTCTCCATGTAAATGAATTCCCTCACCCGTGGTGCCTTCTTGATAATCCTCACTTGTACGTTTTGCTGGGCCTTGAAATTCTTCCAAGGTATTCATGCCCGGAATTGCACACAGGAGGACAACTGAGTCATAACAATTGATCTATAAAGTCGTAGCTTGATGCCCGTTATGTTTGAATTCAATAACCCCATTTTCAAAGCAAATATCTCGTACAATTTCTCAATTAGCTTCTCTACTTGCCCTGCAATCCTTAAAGATTTATGAACATGCATTCCCCTGTCCCTCTGTTCTTGCACCTCCTGAAAATGGTACTATTTATGTTATATTGACATGATGTTTTCACAATGAACATCACTTCTGACTTGACCACAATAAGTTGCATCTACCGTTGATTTGTCCATTTCAGCAGACTGTCTACCCTGAAGTCTGCTATAATAATATTCACGATTTAATGCAGAGCCATGTTTTTCACCATCCACAAATGTAAAAATTATACATTCTAATCCCAAGTCTATGTAATTTGCATGTAGAAAGAAAAAACAGTAGTCTTAAGACCAACACCCGGCAACAGCCACTCTCGCCTGTCAGAAGAGCATCCATTCACCATTGTTCCCTCCCTCCTGTCTCTTACCCTAGCGACTTCTCGAGCTGACATCGTCCCTTTAATAATATGCATTCCCATTTTCTGAATAAGTCTGTTATGAGGTACTTCGACTTTTTTGGATGCCCACATACACAAAGCCTGCTTCAGCCTCTTACTTGATTGAAGAACTCAATCAGCTAAGTTACACGCAATTGGCCTTTCATAAATCCGAGATGGTTTTCTCATCTTACCCCATGCTTCTGCAAGTGAGAATTAATTTTGTCGTTGATCAAGGCCTCTAGCAGATCTCTCAACCTTCACTGTGGTTAGACAGATTAGCGTGCAGTCACAAGATTTACCCTCTCCTCTCGTTTTGAAAACATTTGCCAAATTCCAGTCCTTTGGCCCCAGTGCGATATGCAAGGAGGATTGAAACATTGTGGTCAGGGCTGATCTTATCTCTACCCAGCTTCCTTTATCTCCCAGAATGCTTCCCATCTGGACCAGGGGTGTTGTCGACATTTACTGACAAACTGTTTAGCAACGCGTTCCCATCTATTTTATCCTATGCAGGATCTCTACTTCCCTCTCCTCGATTGCGACATTAATTTCAGCCTCTTCTTTTTTGAAGCTAGTTGCAAATTACTCATTCTGTACCTCAGTCACGCCCTCTGCCTCGACAGGAATATTTATTTGCTTCTCCATAATCGGCTGCACCATTCCTTTATTTTTACTTGTATATGTTTTACAATATTTCTGATCCCCTTTACTGTTAGCTGTTAATCTTTTCTATGTTTTGCCTTTGTCCTTCTTGTATTCTTTTCCAATTCTCCCTGTACACTCTGCTTTCTATTTGGTTTGAGATTATATTCTTGAATTGGAATTTGTAATGAATCCCTCCTTTCTCTTTTCCTTTCACTGACAATTCATTTTTCATCCAGAGAGTTCAGCATTTAATTCCCCATCTTCACCTCTAGACTTGAGTATTCCAATGCATTCCTGGCCAACCTCCCTGTTTGCATCCTCAGTCATCCTGAGGACATCCAAACCTCTGCAGCCTATATACAACTCTCGCCAGGAGACGTTCATCCATCACCTCTGCAATCGCATTAGCTTCTGGTCATGCACCTTAACAATATTGAAATTCCCACGTTTATTTTATAATCTCCCCATGAGCTCTTCTCTCGCTATCTCTGTAATCTCTTTCAGTCCTATCAGATATTTGTCCTCCTTCAATTCCGGATACCTGAGCATTCCCAAATTTAATCGCTCCACCGCTGGTGGTCTTATTTGCATCTGCCTAGATATCAAATTCTGGAATTCTCTCCATAAACCTCTGCCTCTCTACATCTTTTTCCTCCTTTAAGATGCTGCTTAAAACTTACCACCTTGACGAAGCATTTGGTCATCTGCCATAATATCTGTTAACGCTGCTCGCTATCAAATTGTGTTTGATAATATGACTTGGAAATTTTAACTATGTAAGGACACCTCATCAATAAGAAGTTGTTGATCTTGTTTTCCACCTTCTCCTTTACTCTTCTCCAGTTAAAAGTGTGCTTTAGAATGAAGTGTATTTCGCTCTCGGTGGCTGAAAGGGCCTTTGAACCTTTCCATTCCAGTTCCACTATTATTCCTTCCATCCTTCCTTAACTGTGATGAAGTTGCCCTCACCCTCAACTTTCACTCCACCAGACTCTACATTCAATGAAATATCCTCCATCACTTCTGCCAACTTCACCACAATGCTCCCACCAGACATCCTCTACTCCATTTTCAGCATTCTGAAGGTACAGCTTGACCCACTGTTCCTTCACTCAAAACACCCACTACTCTTCCAATGTCACCTTCCCATGCAAGTGTTGGTGATGCATGACCTGCCCTTTTACCTTCTCTCCTTCAACTGTCAGGACCACAAACAGTGATTTATTTGCATTTTTGTCTTTGTTTAATCAATGTATTAATTCTTAACAATTGTCCTCCACACCATGGAGATGAAGCATACCTTCTGCAATTACTTTGCTGAGTACTTCCTTTAAGTCCCTTAGCTTCCATTCACATGCCATTATAATTCGCTGTCCCACTCACAGCTGACCTCTCTGTACTCAGCCTCCTACATTGTTCCAATTTTTCTGACTCAGCATCAACTTCAAAAATAAACACGTGGGAACTACTGCCACCATTTGTTTTTGACAGCAGGTTCTGGTAATGATTCTGTTCTTCATTTAATCACTACTGCCTTCCACCCCATCACAGTTTCTCTCTTTATCTCCTTCCTCTGTTCCCATTTTCCCTGCCTCTGTCCTTACTGAAACACTGTTACAGCACAAACTTTTCCTGTTCTGAAGAAAATTCTCTTTCTCAAAATGCTGCCTCGCCTACTAAGTAGTTCCAACATTTTCAGTTCATGATTTAGATTTCCAGCATCTGCAGTATTTTGACTTATTAAAGAAGTTGATGTCATAGAGAAATGTGGTGAGGTTGCAATTGAATGTAAATACATACACACAATAGATAAATAACTTCGGAGAGAGTGGCAAATGGGAATATGATGGGATCAGGAAAGTAATCTTCTTCGGCACACACTTGGTCAAATGTTGACTTGTTGCCCAGGGCAGCCACCTCGATTACCATTACCACCATTACTAGCAATACAGCAATCACTGTTTTTCTGCTCAGTTTTGCTGTATTTGCCCACTGTAGAACAGCAGAGTGTATCTGAGACATTCCTCTCAAAACTGCTGCACTCCATATAAGGACTGTGCAGCTTTATTGGGAAAACTGCCAAATATTTGAGGAAATGTGATCTCTAATTGAGACTGTCGAGAGACGCAGAACACACTGAGACACTGAGTGGTCATCATAAGTTGTGAATGTTCACCATCGTTGAACTATACAGGGAGGGATGTGATGTGTTTCCTCTAAAACAAAGGAATCTGTTTTCTGGAAGTTGATCACTTGGAGTCAAGAACGGCTTTCCATTGCCGAAATATGTGAAAAGCAGCTCACAGTCTGCAGAGCCTCAGAACAGCCACTGCGTGTTTTTCTGTTCTGTTGAACTGAGAGGAAGCACCTGGCGTTGTGGTGATTTCTCTGCTTCCGTTTTTCTTGCCTGCTGCTCTGTAATGTCAAGATACTGCAGCAGCATATTAAAACTCGGAATCTGAAATTACGTTGTTTAAAATCCAGAAGGCCAAAGTATCGGGGGAAGAATTTCTGGGCAATATCATTAATTCATTGGAAATATTTGACAGCTTAGTGTCTGCAAATAAACGTACCTCTTATCACAAAAACTGAATCACAGCACAGAATATCTGTAATCTGTGTACAATTTCCAAATGTATAACACACAATATCAACAGGCCATGATAAATCACTCTGAGTCCAATTCAATCAGCAAAGTCAGATACACCAAAGCATCAATTCTCGCTGAGGTTTTAATTTAAAATAGAAGAACCCATGAGATGTTGCCTGTCCAGGTTCATGAAGCAGGAATACTGTTAAGAATCAAATACAATCAGGAGGATTGAGCCTGTGTTAATGTAAAGTGTTAACTCGCTGCGATCCGATCACTGGAAATGCAGCCTGTGTCAATGTCAGTAGTTAACTTGCTGTGATTCAATTCAAAGAGGGGATCTGAAGGTAGACAGTTGCTTCAATAAATTGTCCACTGTACCTCAATAAATAACATTTAATGTCAGCCTGATTTCTCTGGGAATGAAAGTAAATCTGGGTAATGAAAAGAGTCTGAAGAACTAAAACAGATCAATAAATGAACACAGCTGAGCAGCCACTGTAAAGTTATCACAGGTAGAAAATGTTCAAATGATTAATTCCTCCGGATCTCACATAGAATGAAACAAAAACTCCCCAGAAATTGACATTTAATAAAATAATTCCACAAACTGCATTGTCAATCTGGACAAAAATGATTTGAAACGAGGTAAATCCCCCATAACATTGCCACACACTCTTTGGTTTCTGAGGATATGTCCGGTCCTTTCCCAATCTGATAGACTTGTCCCCCTGAGGTGTGTTTTGCAGATATCACAGACTGACAATTTCAGTATGAGCCATGGGTGTTGACAGCAACTGGTTGTCAGAGAAACTTGAAACACATGCACAGAATGGTGGGGATTGAAGATATTTGGGTCAATATCTTGTATCTGTGAGGAGCTGATCGATCCTGTAAACAGTGGCACTTACACATGAACATACTGAGAAATGGTAGCGCTAACCAAGGAACTTGCAGTAAGCACTGATACTCAGCAAAGAACCTATATAAATTATGTTATACATGCAAGATCTCCTCAGACTTTCTCAAATACTTAAGAGAACGCAGTATGAAAGTAAAGATCTGAGGATCTCTCTGCCAACACTGTCATTTTCTGGGGTCCCTGTTAATAATGTGACACGCAGGCAACCTAATAAACACTGACCTTAAATCAGAAAGTGCTGGAAATACACAGCAGATCTGATAGCATCTGTGGAGACAGAGTTAGCATTTCAGGTCTGAGACCTTTCATCAGAACTGGAAAAGGTTAGAAATGAAATAGTTTTTATTAGAAACTGAAAAGAAGGTGGCAAGAAGAAATAAAATTAAGATGTGTGATAGGACGGAGGGCAGGAGAGATTTTTGTTGTTTTTATTATTATTCATTCATGGGGAGTGAGCGTCCCTGTCTAGACCAGCATTTATTGACCATCCATAATTGCTGCACTCCTTGGGGTGTAGGTACACCTACAGTGCTATAGGAAGGGAGTGCTAGAATTTTAATCCAGCGACAGTGAAGGAACGACTGTCTTGTTATTTTTCTGGATGGTGAGTGGCTTGGAGGGGAATATTAAGGTGGTGGTGTTCATATCCATCTGCTGCCCTTGTTCTTCTAGGTAGTTGGGGTAGCGGCTTTGGTATGTGCTTGGTGTGTTGCCACAGTGTACCTTGTTCTTGATACACATTGCTTCCACTGTGTGTCGGTGGTGGAGGGAGTGAATGCTGGAGGTTGTGAATAGGGTGCCAATCAAACGAGTTGCTTTCCTGGATGGTGTCGAGCTTCTTGTGTGTTGTTGGAACAGCACCCATCCAGGCAAGTCTAGAGTATTCCATCATACTCCTGACATGTGCCTTGTAGATGGTGGACAGGCAATGGGGAGACAGGGTATGAGTTACTCGAGGCAGAATTCCTAACATCTGACCTGCGCCTGTAGCCACAGTGTTTACCTGGCTGGTCCAGTTCAGTTTCTGGTCAACGGTCACCCACTGGATATTGATAGTGGGGGATTCAACAATTCTAATACCAGTGAACATCAAGGGGAGATGCTTAGATTACCTCTTGTTTGAGATGGTCACTGACTATCACTTGTCTGGTGTGAATGTTACTTGCAACTTATTAGCACAAGGCTTGATGTTCTCCATGTCTTTCTGCATATGAACACAGGCTACTTTAGTATATTCTGATTCACAAATGATGTTGAACATTGTGCAATCAGCAGCGAACATCCCCACTTCTGACCATATAATGGAGGGAAGGTTATTGATGAAGCAGCTGAATATGGCTGTGCCGAGCACACTGCCTTGATGTTCTATGGCTGAGATAATTGACCTCCAACAACAACAACCAACTTCCTTTGTGCGAGGTACTACTCCAACAAGTGGAGAGCTTTCCCTCTGATGTCCTTTGATTCCAGTTTTTCTCGGGCCTCTTAATGCCATGCTCAGTCAAATGTTGCCATGATGTCAAGAGCAGTCACGCTCCCCTCACCTCTAGCGTTGTGCTCTTTTGCCCATGTTTGGACCAAGGCTGTAATGAGGTCAAGAGCTGAGTGCCAGTGAGCAGGTTATTGCTGAACAAGAGCTGCTTGAAAGCATGGTTGATCACCCCTCCCATTACGTTGCTGATGATCGACAGTAGATTGATAAGGCGGTAATTGGCCAGGTTAGATTTGTCCTGTTTTTTGTGGACAGGCCATACCTGTGCAATTTCCCACATTTCCAGGTAGATGTCAGTGTTGTCGCCTTACTGGAGCAGCCTGGCTCAGCGTATGGTTAGCTCTGGAACACAAGTTATCAGTACTATTGCCGGAATACTGTCAGGGCACAGAGCATTTGTAGTGTCCGGTGCCTTCACTATTTCTTAATATTTCGTGGAATGAATAAGATTGGCTGAAGACTGACATCTGTGATGCTGGGGACCTCAGCAGGAAGTCGAGATGGATCATCCACTCTGCACTTCTGGCTGAAGATGAATGTAAATATTGCAGCCTTGTCTTTTGCACTGATGTGCTGGGCTCCACTATTAGTCAGGATGTGGATATTTGTGGAACTTCTTCCTCCTGTTGGTTGATCATTTGTCCACCACCATTCGTGACTGGATGCGGCAGGACTGCAGATCTGTTTCAGTGTTATTAGACCTGCACTCATCCAGGAAAGTGAGTGGGGACAGTATGAAGAAAGATTTTTCAACTGTGAGCTTCTGGGTTTAAGAGAGCACACAAAGCTTGTGGGATGGGAGAGGAGGAGTTTTATATGAATTGTGGGAAAATTGAGTTCATCGACCAAAAGACTTGTTTTTTCTACAAGTTATTTTATCTGGTGTGTCATGTGGCTGGAAGCCTTGCCTGATTCAACAGGCTGAATTTTTCAAGCATTTTGGAGATGGTCTGGGAGTCAGGACGGCTGGCAATACTGGTGGGGAAGACATCGAGTTGGGAGCTGATCTGTGTGTTGTGGAATTGTTTAACTCTGTCT
Organism: Heterodontus francisci; assembly: GCF_036365525.1. NCBI lineage: Eukaryota > Metazoa > Chordata > Chondrichthyes > Heterodontiformes > Heterodontidae > Heterodontus > Heterodontus francisci. The sequence continues at coordinate 1,804,095 of NW_027140566.1, forward strand.
ATCACATGTTGCTTCCACTGTTGGGTATGCAAGTAGTCCTGTGTTGTAACTTCACCAGGCTGACACCTCATTTTTAGGTATGCTTGTTGCTGCTCCTGGGAAGCCTTCCAACACTCTTATTGTACCAGGGTTGATCCCACGGCTTGATGTTAATGGTCGAGTGGGGATATGCCGTGCCATGAAGTTAAACATTATGGCTGAATATAATTCTGCTGTTGCTTCTGTTGCCTATGGAACAAAGCGTCTCGTGGTTACCCAGTTTAGAGTTGCTAGATCTGTTTGCAATCTATGCCATTTAGCGTCGTGGCAGTGCCACACACTACAATGGTGAGTATACCTCAATATAAAGACAGGACCTTGGCTCCAGAGGGACTGTGCGGTGGTCAATCAGAGAGCCATAGAGTAATACAGCACAGAAACAGGCCCTTTGGCCCAACGAGTCTGTGCTGGCCATCAAGCACCTAACTATTCGAATTCCATTTTCCAGTACTTGGCCCGGACCATTGTATGCTCTGGCGTTTCAAATACTCATCTACATAATTCCTAAATGTCGTGAGGGTTCCTGCCTCTACCACATCTTCAGGCAGTTCGTTCCAGACACCAACGACCCTCTGGGTTCAAATTCTTTTCCTCAAATCCCCTCTAAACTCCCTGCCCCTTACTTTAAATCTATGCCCCCTGGTTATTGATCCCTCAGCTGAAGGAATACGTTTCTTCCTATCTGACCTATAAATGCCCTCAGAATATTGTTTCCCTCAATCACGTCCCCCCTCAGCCTTCTCTGCTCGATGGAAAACAACCCGAGCCTTTTCAGTCTCTCTTCAAATCTGAAATGCTCCAGCACAGGCAACATCCTGGTGAATCCCCTCTGCAATCGCTCCAGTACTATTACATCCTTCATATAAGGTGAAGGCTAGAACTGTACACAGCACCCTAACTGTGGCCTAACTTATATTTTATACAGCTCCATCATAACCTCCCTGCTCTTATATTATATGCTTCGGCTAAAAAAGGCAAGTATCCCATGCGCCTTCCTAACCACCTTATCTAACTTTGCTGCTGCCTTCAATGATCTATGGACAAGTACACCAAGGTCCCTCTGACCCTTTATTTCCTAGGGTCCTACCATCCATTTTATAATTACTTGCCTTGTTATCCCTCCTATGCATCACCTTTGCAGGGTTAAACTCCATTTGCCACTGCTCCGCCCATCTCACCAGCACATCTATATCGTCCTGTAATCAAAGGCTTTCCTCCTTCACTATTTACAATATCATCAATTTTAATGCCATCTGCAAGCTTACTAATCATACTTCCTATATTCACGTCTGAATCATTAATGGACACTACAAACAGCAAGGGTCCCAGCACCGATCCCTGTGGTACAACACTGGTCACACGTCTGCTCTCCCAAAAACAACCCTCGGCCATCAGCCTCTACCTCCTGCCACTAAGCCAAATTTGGATCCAATTTGCCAAATTACCCTGGATCCCATGGGCTCTTACCTTCTTAACCAATCTCCCATGCGGGGCCTCAGCAAAAGCCTTACTGAAGTTCATGTAGACTACAGAATCCACTTTACCCTCATCTACACATCTAGTCACCTCCTCGAAAAATTGCAATCAAGTTTGTTAGACAGGATCTTCCCCTGACAAAGCAATGCCGAATATCGCTGATTAATCACTGCCTCTCCAAGTGAAGATTAATCCTGACCCTCAGAATGTTTTTCCCAATAGTTTCCATACCACTGATGTAATTATCTGTTAGATCCCTGCTCCCCTTCTTGAATAATGGTACCACATTCAGTGGCCTCCAGTCCTCTGGTAACTCTCCTGATTCCAGAGAGGATTTTAAAATTTGAGTCAGGGCCCCTGCTATCTCCTCTCTTGCCTCATATAACAGCCTGGGATGCATCTCGTCTGGGCCTGGGGATTTATCCACGTTAAATCCCACTAAAACAGCTAATACTTCCTCCGTTTCAATGCTAATTTGTACAAGTGTATCACAATCCCCCTGCCTGATATCTATGCCTACATGCTCCTTCTCCATCGTCAAAGCAGATGAAAACTAATCACTTAAAACCGTACCTATATCCTCCGGCTCTACACACAGATTGACACTTTGGTCCCTAATGGGCCCGACTCTTTCCCTAGTTATCCTCTCGCCCTTAATATACTTATAAAACGCCTTGGGCCTTTCCTTTCCCTACACATTCTACAGGCTTGAGGGGCAGAATAGCCTACTCCTGCTCCTATTTTCTATGTTTCTATTCTCCTCCATGGCCGCCACTGTTTTCAGCGCTCGAAATATGCCACAAGCCCCCTTCTTTCCTGATCCAATCCTCGAGATCCTTTGACGTGCAGAGTTCTCTGGGTTTGTTAGACCTCCCTTTCATCTTTACGGGTACGTGCTGGCTCTGAACTCTCACTATTTCCTCCTTGAATGACTCCCAATGGCCTGATGTAGACATTCCTTCTATTAGGTGCTCCCAGTCCACTTTAGCCAGATCCTGTTTTTCATATTGATATTGGCCTTCCCCCAATTCAGTACTTTTATTTCCGGTCCCTCCTGGTCCTTTTCCATAGCTGCCTTGAATCTTACAGATTTATGACCACTAAGCCCGAAATGCTCCCCCACTGATACTTCTATTACTTGTCCAGCTTCATTCCCTCGGATTATATCCAGTACTGCCCTTTGTCTTGTCGGACGTTCTACGTACTGGCTCAAAAAACTCTCCTATATGCATTTTAAGAACTCCGCCCCCATTCAGCCATTTCCACAAAGAATATCCCAGTTAATATTGCTGGAACATGAACTCCCCTACTATAGCCCTATCAGTGTTACACCTGCCTGAGATTTGCCTACGTATCTGTTCCTCTATCTCTCCCTGACTGTTTGGAGGCCTGTAGTACACTCCCAGCCAAGTGTTTGCCAGTTTTTTTGTTTTGAAGTTCTACCCATATACCCTCATTTGAGGATCCCTCTAAGATATCATCCCTCCTTACTGCAGTAATTGACTCCTTGATCAACAGTGCAATGCCACCTCCTCTTTTACCCCCTCGTCTGTCTCACCTGAAGATTCTATACCCTTGAATACTGAGCTGCCAGTCCTGCCATTCCCAAAAATATGTTTCTGTGATAACATTAATATCAAAATCCCATGTAATAATTAATGCCATCAAATCATTTGCCTTGCTAGTAAGACTCCTCGCATTAAAAAAATAGATGCAATCCATCCTTGCATTATTCGCTCGTGCCTTAACAGGTCTGTATTTGCTCTGCCTTCCAAACTGATTTAGATTTTCTTCTTCATTTGACTGTGCATCATCCCGACTGTGCCTCCAGTCTTATATCATTGCGCTGCCAAATTATTTCACCCCCAACAGCAACTCCACCCCCCAACCCCAACAGCACTAGCAAATCTACCAGCAAAGAGGTTGATAAAACACACACACAGGCACACACACACCGATCAGACCCCAGGCGCTGAGCGAGACAGATATATAACCACATACACAGACTGACAAAGAGAATCACACACACACACACACACACACCGACCAGACCCCAGGTTCTGAGCGCCAGACAGATATACAAACACGCATACACAAACAGAGATACACACAAACACACAAACACACGGAAGGATGGGAACCTTTGCAAAGAGTCAGAGGAGGGACGATCAAAGACAAGGACAAAAGACAGTAAGAGGAATAGGAAAAGTGAAAGCCAGAGAAATCAAGGGCCAGAATCAAACATGGCCACAGTGAAAAATAGTGGGAAGGGGCCAACTAATGTTTTAAAAACAAGCCATAATGCTGTGTGCCTTAACACGTGGAGCATTCACAATAAAGTGGATGAATTAATCGCGCAAATAGATATAAACGAGTATGATGCAGACGGGATTATGGAGACATGGCTGCAAGGTGATCAGGGATGGGAAATGAACATCCAGGGCTATTCAGTATTTTGGAAGGACAGACAAAAGGCAAAAGGCGTTGGAGTTGCATTGCTGGTTAAAGAGCTTTTTAATGCAATAATCAGGAAGGATATTAGCTCTGACGATGTGGAATATGTATGGGTAGCGCTGAGAAACTCTAATGGGCAGAAATGGTTAGTGGGGGTTCGATATAGATCCCCAAACTGTAGTAGTGATGTTCGGAATGGCATAAAACAGGAAATTGGAGACGCATGTATTACGGGAACATTTGTATTTTCGGGTATCTTTAATCAAACTATAGAGTGGGCAAATCAACTTAGTCACAATACCATAGAGGAGGAATTTTGGAGTATAAACGGGATGTTTTTCTGGACCAATACGTTGAGGAACCAACTAGGCAAGAGGCCTTCCTAGACTGGGTATTGTGTAATGACAGAGGAATAATTGACACTCTGGTTGTGCGAGACCCCATGGGGAAGAACGCCCATAATATGATAGAATTCTTCATCAAGATGGGGAGTGACATAGTTGATTCTGAGACGAGGGCCCTGAATCTTAGTAAAGGAAACTATGAAGGTATAAGGCGCGAATTGTCTATGATAGACTGGGAAACGTTACTTAAAGGGACGACGGTGGAAAAGCAATGTCAAACATTCAAAGTTTGCATGGACGGACTGAAACAATTGTTTATTTCTGTCTGGCGCAAAAGTAAAGCAGGAAAGGTAGCCAATTCATGACTTACAAGGGAAATTAGAGAAAGCATTAGATCCAAGGGAGATACATATAAATTCGCTAGGAAAAAAGCAACAAACCTTAGGATTGGGAGCAGTTTCGAATTCAGCAATAGAGAACCAAGGGATTGATTAAGAAGGGGAACATGGAGAATGAGAGCAAGCTTGTGGGGAACATAAAAACTGACTGTAAAGGTTTATATAGATATGTGAAGATAAAAAGTTTAGTGAAGACAAATGTAAGTCCCTTACAGTCAGAAACGGGGAATTTATTATGGGGAACAAAGAGATGGCTGACCAACTAATTGTATACTTTGGTTCTGTCTTCACAAAGGAGGACACAAATATCATACCAGAAATGTTGGGGAACACAGGGCTCAGAGAGAGATGGGAAATGAAGGAAATCAGTATTAGCAGAGAAATGGTGTTGGGAAATTCGTGGGATTGAAGGCTGATAAATTCCCAGGGCCTGATGGTCTGAATCCCAGAGTACTTAAGGAAGTGCCCTAGAAATGGTGGATGCATTGGTGGTCATCTTCCAAGATTATATCGACTCTGGAACAGTTCCTACAGATTGGAGGGTATCTAATGGAGCCCCACTATTTAAAAAGGGAGGTAGAGAGAAAGCAGGGTATTATAGACCAGTCAGCCTGACGTCGGTAGTGGGGAAAATTCGAGAATCCATTATCAAAGATTTTATAGCAGAGCACTTGGAGAACAGTGGGAGAATCGGCCAGAGTCAACATGGATTTAAGAAAGGGAAATCATGCTTGGAAAATCAACTGGAATCCTTCGAGGATGTAATTAGGAGAGATGATGAGGGGGAGCCAGTGGATGTGGTTTATTTGGACATTCAGAAGGCATTTGAAAAAGTCCCACATAAGAGATTAGCATGTAAAATTAAAAGGCATGGGACTGGGAGTACTGTACTGCGATGGATAGAACATTGGTTGGCAGACAGGAAAAAAGGAGTAGGGATAAATGGGTCTTATTCTGAATGGCAGGCAGTGACTAGTCGGGTACCACAGGGATCGGTGCTTGGGCCCCAGCTATTCACAATATATATTTATGATTTAGTTGAGGGAACTAAATGTAATATCTCCAAATTTGCAGATGACACAAAACTGGGTGAGAGGATGAGTTGTGAGGAGGATGCAGAGAGGCTTCAGGGTGATTTGGACAAGTTGACTGAGTGGGCAAATGCTTGGCGGATGCAGTATAATGTGGATAAATGTGAGGTTATCCAATTTGTCAGCAAACGCAGGAAGGCAGATTATTATCTGAATGGCTACGAACTGAGAGAGGGGAATATGAAATGAGTCCTGTGTGTTCTCATACATCAGTCGCTGAAGGTAAGCATGCAGGTCCAACAGGTGGTAAAAACTGCAAAGGGTATGTTGGCCTTCATAGTGAGAGGATTCGAGTACAGGAACAGGGATGTCTTGCTGCAATTATACAGGGCCTTGGTGAGGCCACACCTGGAATATTGTGTGCAGTTTTGGTCTCTGAGGAAGAATGTTCTTGCTATCGAGGGAGTGCAGCGGAGGTTTACCAGATTGATTTCTGGGATGGCGGGACTGACGTATGAGGAGATATTGAGTGGGTTCAGATTATATTCGCTGGAGTTCAGTAGAGTGAGGGGGGATCTCATAGAAACCTATAAAATTCGAACAGGGCATCACAGGGTAGAGGTAGGAATGATGTTAACGATGGTGGGGGAGCCCAGAACCAGGGGTCATAGTCTAAGGATACGGGGTTAACCTTTCAGTACTGAGATGAGGAGAAATTACTTCACCCAGAGAGTGGTGATCTTGTGGAATTCTCGCCCACAGAAAGCAGTTGTGGCCAAAACATTGTATGTTTTCAAGAAGGAGTTCGATATAGCTCTTGGGTTTCAGGGGACCAAAGGATATGGGGCGAAAACGGGAACAGGTTACAGAGTTAGGTGATCAGCCATGATCATAATGAATGACGGAACAGGGCCGAATGGCCGAAGGGCCTACTCCTGCTCCTACAGACATACACACACTGATCACACCACAAGTACTGAGTCAGACAAATTAGACGAACACACACATGCACTGATCAGACTCCAGGCACTGAGCTGGAGCCATATGCAAACACACACTCACAAAGAGACAGACAGACACAAATACACAGCACACACACATACATTAACACACACACACACGCACAGGCACACACCGATCAGACCACAGGCACTGAGCCAGACAGGTTTGCATATAAACACACACGCACACAAACACAGATTAGAGGACAAGCACTGAGCCAGACAGATATACATATACACACAAACACATACACACAAACACTGATCAGACCCCAGGCACTGAGCCAGACCGATATACAAGCACATAAAGTCAAACACAGACACACGCCACACACCCAGAAATGCACACCGATCAGATCTCAGGCACTGAACCAGACAGATATGCAAACACACAGACACAGGCACACGCACACACACACAGATCAGATACCGGGCACTGAGCCAGTCCAATATACAAACACACATACACACACCCACACACCCACACACCCACACACAAACAGTGTGCGGCACAGTGGCGCAGTGGTTAGCACCGCAGCCTCACAGCTCCAGTGACCTGGGTTCAATTCTGGGTACTGCCTGTGTGGAGCTTGCAAGTTCTCCCTGTGTCTGCGTGGGTTTCCTCCGGGTGCTCCTGTTTCCTCCCACAGCCAAAGACTTGCAGGTTGATAGGTAAATTGGCCATTATAAATTGCCCCTAGTATAGGTAGGTGGTAGGGGAATATAGGGACATGTGAGGATGTGGTAGGAATATGGGATTAGTGTAGGATTAGTGTAAATGGGTGGTTAATGGTCGGCACAGAATCGGTGGGCCGAAGGGCCTGTATCAGTGCTGTATCTCTAATTCATAATTCTAATTCACACCGATCAGACCTCAGGTACTGAGCCAGACCGATATTCAGACACACAGACGCAGGCACAAACATAGACAGACAGACAAATATTCACCAAAGATACACCAATCAGACCACAGGCTCTGAGCCAGACAGATATGGAAACACATACACATAAACACAGACACACATATACACAATCGCGCACACACACTTATCAGAGCCCAGGCACTAATCCAGACAGATAATCAACCACATACGCACAGACAGACAGAGAGAGAGAGACACACACACACACAATCACACAAATCAGAATCCAGCTGTGAGCCAGCCAGAGATACAAAGACGCACACACACATTCACACACACGCACACACAAACACAAACACACACAGACACTCACCGATCAGACCCCAGGCACTGAATCAGACAGATATACAAACACATAGACACAAACAGAGCGAGACAGGCTCACACACAAACACACACACACACACACACACACCGATCTGAACCCAGGCAGCAAGCCAGACAGATCTACAAAGACAAACACACACACGTGCACACAGACACAAACACAAACTCACACACACACCGATCAGACCCGAGGCACTGAGCCAGACAGAGATACAAACACAGACACACGCCACACACAAACATGCACCAACTCACACAGGTCAGCTTTGATTAACGCCCAACCTGCTGCTGTTGGGGCATTGGTTTCCACAATCCCTTCCAGCCTCGAAAAGTATAGAGGCAGCATTGACAGATTTAGTGATTCGAATGGAGAGGAGATTTGGTCGGATCACTGATGTCCTTGAGTTTTCTCTCATGCAGATCACTGAGAGATAATGTACAGCCCCATGGGAGCAGACTGGCGCAATGGGAGCTGCAGGCGGTGTCCTCTTTCAAGAAGGAAGTGCATCTGCGCCCTTGACAGGCCCTCGTTCGATGCCCATCAAGTTAGTCGAGATGCATCAACCAGAAGTCATTCACTACTCTCGGTCGCACTGCCGAAAATTCCGGTTGTAAATATCTGCAGTGCCATTTTTACTACTGCAGTCAGCGTCCACCACGCTGAGGTCAAAGGGGCAGCTCTAGAATTAGAAAACACGCAGCCTTCAGGAAAACACAATTAGGTGGCCCATGAATGAATATTAATTTGAGTGCAATTTGTGAACGTAATATTAGTCAAACGTTTATTCGTGTCAATTTGTGCAGATTGTTTTGTTAATAACTTTAGTTCCTTCACAGTGTGTGGGCATGTGAATGCCTCATGCAGGGATGTTCTCTGTCCAGGTGCAGTGGAGATCTGAGCTAAATGGAAGAGAAGAATGATGTTCGTGGATCACGGGGTGCAGGGGTGGGAGGAAGGGGGATGGGTAGCATTTCAATACAATCAATGTTTAATAACTTGTTCTCAGACTTCTCATGTTACTCGCTGCTTCACCATGCAATGCCAGGCAACGCATGGTCAGCTCTCGGTGTGGTCTCCAATTCTGCCTGCACGATGACAGTGCAGTGACTGGCACGACAGAGCCATCTCTCATTGTGGGCTCCAGGTCTGGCTGCTGAGACAGGGCAGTGGGAGGGAAATATAAAATATCTGTCAAAGAGGAGAAATGCTTTTGTCATCCCCCAATGTGATGTCCCTGTCTCACTGCAGTTACTGTCCCCCTCTCACCATCTCCATCTGCTGGTGGCCCTGTCTCACTGCAGTCACTGTCTCCCCGCTCACTATCTCCATCTGCTGATGTCCCTATCTCACTGCAGTTACTTTCCGCTCCCACCATCCCCATCTGCTGGTGTCCCTGTCTCCCTGCAGTTACTGGCCCCTCTCACAATTTCCATTTCTGGTGTCCCCGTCTCACTGCAGTTACTGTCCCCTCTCACCATCTCCATCTGCTGGTGTCCCTGTCTCACTGCAGTTGCTGTATCCTCTCACCATCTCCATCTGCTGGTGTCCCTGTCTCACTGCAGTTACTGTCTCCCCACTCACTATCGCCATCTGCTGGTGTCCCTATCTCACTGCCGTTACTTTCCGCTCCCACCTACTCCATCTGCTGGTGTCCCTGTCTCCCTGCAGTTACTGGCCCCTCTCACCATTTCCATTTCTGGTGTCCCTGTCTCACTGCAGTTACTGTCCCCTCTTACCATTTCCAACTGCTGGTGGTCCTGTATCACTGAAGTTACTGTCCCCCTCTCTCTATCTCAACCTGCTGGTGTCCCTGTCTCACTGCACAGTGACATAAAACCACACCGTATCTATCTATCCATCCATCCATCTATCCAACTATCTATCCCTGGGTATTGTCTGTACCAGTACATCTGAGGGATACTGGTCCCATCCACGGTGCATTTCAGCTTCACCTGCTCTCCAGGAAATTTGGAGACAGCGGTGGGAGTCTGGTGGATAGTCTATGAGTTCACATCTGGGAAAGAGACAGTGAGAGGAGGAGATCAGTAAACAGGGACAATCAGTCCAGTGGAGAGAGTTAGTGAAAGAATGAGAGAAAGTGGGAATAAGTGAAGAATTAAGTAGAGCTATTGTTGAAACAAACCCCTTATGATGAAACTGGGTGATCAGAGCCAGTAACAAATATATCTTTTATTTTAAGCTGCCCTCTGAATCAGCAAAGGGGAGAGAGCAGGAACGATGAGTGTAGTCAATAACCAACCCACTCGTACAAGTAATTGGGAGGAACAGGAAGAGCATTAGGAAGTGAGGCAGAGATGGTGACGTTCATTTTCCACGTCAACAAATCAGAATGCAGAAGATTGTCAATGCCTCTCTTTGTCTCCTTCTTTCTCGTTGTTTCTGATAGCGAACTTGTGGGAGTGAAAGGAAGACTGGGAGAGGAAAGGAAAGTTATTAACAATATTATTGTACTTCACACTCACTTACAATGAAACAGGATGATCAGACCCAGTGACAGATACATCGTTCACTTCAACTTGTTCTCTTAATCGACACAGGAGTGAGAGCAGGAGCTTAGAGTCTTGTGAGGGTCCAAATTCACTCTTTACAAATCATTGGAAGGAACATGAAGATTATTAGGAAGTGATATAATGTTGGAGACTCCCATTCCTCGAGGTCAACAAACCAGAATTGAATTGGTTGCCAATCTCCTTCTCTCTCTCTCAGCTTACCTTCCGCTCTCTTGCTCTCTTGCACTCTCTCTGTCACTTTAGCTCTCCTCATGTATCTGGAGTTATGTCGCCCACTCTCGCCCTCTCTCTGACTCTCTTTCTCTCTCTCTATCCCAGTCCATGTTCCCTCTCTTTCTCTCTCTGACTCTCCCTCTCTCGTGTATTTAGGGTTATATCTCCCACTCTTTCCTTCTCTCTGACTCTCCCTCTCTCTTACTCTTGTTAACTCTTCAGTTCTTTCTCTGTCCCTGCCTCTCTCTAGCTCTGTCTCCCTATCTGTCTCAGGCTCTTTATCTCAGTCTCTCTTTCTCTCCTTCTCTCTCTCAGCGTCCTACTCTCTCTCTCTCTCATTGTGTGTCTCTTGCTGTCTCACTTTCGTTGCCTGTATCTCTGTCTCCCTCTCTGTCTCAGTCTCTTTAACTCTGTCTGTCATTTTTCCTTTTACTGTCCTCTCCCTCTCTAGATCTCTCTCTCTCTCACACACACTCTCTTTCTGTCTCTGACAAAGTGGGTGTCCTTGTCCTGTTGATGTGTATCAAGCTGGATCTGCATGAACTCCTGCTCTTTCAGTTTTCTCACTAAATCCTTCTCGAAGCCATTGTTCGTTCCAAGGTCCTGAAGCCCCACTCTGCTGTCCGTGTGGGGAAGGAAAACACAGGGTCAGTGCACAAAAACCCATCTTATTGTCATTGATTCATGATAGTTACTATCTCAGTTCTGGTGGCATCCTGATGAATCGGTCTTTGCCCCTTTCTCCACTGCCTGCATCTCTAATCTCTCACTGCCACTCTAACCTGTCTTTTTTTTAAGGCATGACGTCCTGTAGTTACCTCCTACATCCGTTCCCCCTCACAAAATGTGAAAACCAGACCTCCCCCGCAGCCCCCCCCCCTCCCCCCCCCCCCCCCCCCGCCCCACATTAGAAAACGGATAGCTCGTTTCAGCTTTACCTCGATGGGAGGATGCAGGGAACATTTGTATGGAGGATAGGAGAAATGTGTGGGTGTGCTGGATCCAGAGGGGCTGAATGGCCTCCTCCTGTTTACTGTGTTCCTGATAATCACTTTCCTCATCCCAGGGAAAGAAGAAACTGTGCCAATGGATAGCATCCAAATCTTTTTACTGATATCCTCCCCTGATAGTTAAAACCTCTCAGTTCTAGCATCATCCTTGTTAATCATTAATAGAAAGATAGAAAACTTACAATACAGAAGGAGGGCATTCCTTGCATCTTCGCCAGTGTATCTGCATTTAGTTTCTGAGTTTTATCCTAACCGTCTTGTATTGTCACAAAAACGGTCGCCCTGCAGCTCCCAGTCCACTGATGGCCCGCGTATATATTTCTCATCCTCAGACTCAAATGCCTCATTGGCTTCGGCATTCACTAGCTCTGAACCACCTCCAACCAAACACCCCTCCGAGATCGTGTCTGCATGTTTGTTGGTGTGTCTATGTGTGCATATGTGCATGTTTGTGTGTTTTTGTGTGTCTGTACTGAGGGAGCGCTGCACTTTAATATGTTGGCACTTTTCCAACGATTTTCCAAAGTTTATTTGCCCACTTGTAAACGCCTCTCATTGAACCAATCAGTCACCAGATCAATAAAACCTCAGTGATATCAGCAAAACACAATTGGCCCTTTTACCCCTTCTTGTTTTCTGTCACCAATTAACTCAGGCCTTGTTAACTGTTCAGGGGCCATACTTAGAGAGCACAACACTCTCGGAGGGATAAGACTGAATGAGTTATGTTGTGAGGGGCGCTGTATGGGGGCCTGGGGAATTAAGGTCCCCTCGACAAATAATATATAAAAGTGGCCTGGGGTATGAAGGCTTCCTTTAAAAACAAACGGGGTTAGATACAGAATAAAGCTCACTCTACGCTGTGCCGATAAAAAAGAAAGAGAAAGCGGGGTTGGCTGTTGCTTGATTGAATGTGCTGACTGCTGGTTGCTGCAACGAACCTCAGCGAAAGAAGAAAGAAGGGGCGCTATACTCAAGTGGATCTGGGCCCTACTGGGAGATTACAGCACCATCGGAGGTGCAGTAAGGAGACGGTGATGTACACTCGGGAAGCAGTTCTGAGGGAGAGCGTTACTATCGGAGCATCACTCTTCCCACACAGCAGTTGTACGGCGTCCTGGAGTACTGTGTATAGTATTGGTCTCCTTATTTAGGAATGCTATGCAAGCATTTGAGTGAAGGTTCACAAGGGTGATTCCTGGGAATTCGGGATTATTTTATGAGCTGAGGTTGAGAGGTCTAGGTTTATGTTCCCCATAGTTTAAAAAAAATGAGAGGATTTCTCATTGAAACAAAGACAATTGTTAGGGTATGGTGGATGCGAAGAGTACCTTTCCCCTGGGGATAGAGACTCCAGATCCAGGGAGTCACAATTTCAGGATAAGGCGTCGGCCATTTGGGAATGAGATGAGAAGAAAACAATTCCTCACTCAGAAGGTTGTCAATCTTTGGAATTCTCTACCCCTGAGAACTGTGGATGTTCAGTCGTTGAGTACAGTTAAGAGCTAGATTGATAGATTTTTAGATTCGTAGAGAATCCAGGGATATGGGGATTGGGTGAGAAGGTGAAGTCGAGGTTGAGGATTAGCTGTGATCCTATTGAATGGTGAAGCAGGCTCGAGGGGCTGAATGGCCTGCTCCTGCAGCTCTTTAATGAGTTATATGCTCCCCTGCCCATCATGCTCTCCATTTCTCTACTGCCCTCCACTTTTCTATTCCCCCTCCTTCTCTCACTCCTCCCTCTGCTCTGTGTGTGGACAGTGAGCGGGTTCAGTGACAGAACCACTCCTGAGCTCAAATGTTGAGCTTAATCACGTTTGGTCTGGAAACCATGAGAGCAAAGAGTTTCTCCATATCTGCTCAAATAAATCCACCACTCATCCAAAACACCTCAATTAGATGACACTTTATTGTTTTATATTGAAGGGAATGCCAGTCTACTTTCACCAAAATGTCCTGATCATTGAATTCCTTCTGCTCAGGTATCATTGTAGTGAACCTGGTCTGCACCCCCTCCAAGGACGATGCTTTCTGAGCTCTGGTGTACAGAACTGAATGTAGTTACTCCACATGGGGTTCAGTCAGAGTTTCCCAGAATTGTATTGTATCCTTGACCCCTTTACATCACAGCCCACTTGTGATTTAGAGAGTGGGGGGGGGGGGGAGTGGATCTGCACAGGTTTATTGTGGCAGCGGTTAAGTCAACAGGAGTTGAACTGAAATCGTTGTGTGTTTGTCACCCTGTCAGATGGACAGTGAGAACATTGGACTGCCAACTGTTGGTGGTTTAAGCAGAAGAGACTGATCGGAGGTAAAGTATAAATTATAATCACAGTGCGAATCGGTGAAATATTTCATGTTGCCAGCTGATCGTAGATGACGTTGTTTAAAGACATGTAGAGAATTGTAAAAATGTATTCTTGGGATGTGGGCATCGTTGGCATGGGGGCATCACTCGCTCAGTACTAACCCTCCGACTGTGCGGCACTCCCTCAGTACTAACCCTCCAACAGTGCAGCGCTCCCTCAGTACTGACACTCCAACAGTGCAGCACTCCCGCAGTACTGACCCTCCGACAGTGCAGCACTCCCTCAATACTAAACTTCCGACAGTGCGGTGGTCTCTCATTACTGCCACCGCAATAGAGCGGCCCTCCCTCAATACTAACCCTCTGACACTGCGGTGCTCCCTCAGTATTGCCCCTCCGATAGTGTGGCGTTCCCTCAGTTCTGACGCTCCGACAGCACAGTGTTCCCTCAGTACTGACCCTCCGATAGTGTGGAACTCCCCCAGTACTGACCCTCTGATGGTACAGCACTCCTTCAGTACTGACCCTCTGACAATGCAGCACTCCCTCAGTACTGACCCTCCGACAGTGCAGCACTCCCCCAGTACTGACCTTCTGACAGTGTAGCACTCCCTCAGTACAGACGCTTTGACAGAGAATCACTGCCTCTGAACCAACTGTGTAGCAAACTCCTCCTGCCCCTTCTATCCTCCCGTTCTCTGTAACTTCCTATAGCCCTTGCAACTCTTCCTGCCTCTGTAATCCCCTCCAGCCCCTACAACCCTTCCTGTCTCTGTAACCTCCTCCAGCCCCTACAACCATTTCTATCTCTGTAACCTCTTCCAGTCCCTACAACCCTCACTTTCTCTGTAACCTCCTACAGCCCTTATGACATTCCCTCTGTCTGTAAACTCCTCCAGCATTGACAGCACTCCCTACCTTGGTGACCTCTTCCAGGCCCTACAATGCTCCCTATCTCTGTAACCTGCTCCAACGCCTACAATCCTCCCTATCTCTGTTGCTGTTCCCCTTCCTGTCGCTGTAACCTCCTCCAGCCCAATACAACCCTCCTTATCGCTGTCACACTTACAAGAATTGCACTGATTAAACATTACGGGCTAAAACTGAGGAGTTATAAAAACCGGACGTTGCTATTGTTTAAAAAAATGGACAGTGTGCAAAACATCGCTGCTTGTGTATTCAAACATGGCCACACTGTCTGTTTAGAATGAGGAATCCCTTCAAACCGAGCCATGTCAATTACACCCATCCGACACACTCCTAAAACATTCCAGAATAGAATGGGTTCTTCAGAAATAAAGAAGTGGTGAAGTAGTCATTGCCGGTCACTACAGGGTAGGAAATCCCTCTTTCCCAGCAGTGGTGAGAGGTAACAAACATTTACCTTAAAAAGGCAGCTCTAGAAAGAGTCTATCTCTGTCTCCCCATCTGTCACTTTTGTCTGTCTCTCTCTCACTCTACCTCTCACTTTCTCTATCTCCCTCTCACTCTCCCTCTCTCTCTCCCTCTCTCTCTCTATCGCCCTCTCTCTCTGTCGCTCTCTCGCTCTCTCTCCATCTCTCTCTGTCTCTCTCTCAGTTTCCATCATGTGCCTTCATATGCAAATTTGGCGGTTTTAGTTTAATAAACAAAAGTCATCACGTGAAACTCTCCGCCGAACAACCGCGGTGGAGGGGTGCCACCACCACCCGGTAAACAGGACCTGGAACAAGCAGAGATCAGCAGCCGCCAGCCTTCTATCTTTCTCTCTGTATTTTTGTCACCCTCTCTCTTTCTCTGTCTCACTCTCACACTGACTGGGTTTTCAATTGGACACCCTGCCCCTTTGCTGACGTCATCCTTTTGCTCACTCTTTCAGGATTTGGAGTGTGCTGGCGGATCACACAATGCAGACTCTCTGCCTGTTCATGTTGATGCTGTTCTGGATCCCCGAGTCAAATGCTGCTGCACTAAATGAAAATGTCTTGGCTGCAATTGTCTCACAGTAAGTGTATTTAATGTCAGACTTGTTCAGGCAGCTGGGAGAGCTTGTGACTGCTCCCAGGCACAGGGATCAGCCTCACCCGCCTTGCCTCGGGTAGGCTGCAACTGAAGTGGAAATGACAGCTGGTACACGGGATGGTCTGGAGCTGCGACAACGGCCACGGTCTATTATCCTCTGATGATATGTGATGAGGGGAGCAGGGCCGGGTCCAGTTAAATTGAAAGACGATTGAGCAACAGAGAGGGGAAGGTGAGAGAGAAAGGACTCAAAGTCGTAATCAATAATCTTACTCACTGACCCCACTCACTGACCCCACTCAGTGACTCTGCACACCGATTCCGCTCACCGTCCAAGCTCACCGACTCCACTCACAGACGTTCACTCACCGACCCCGCACGCCGACACCACTCACTGACCCCCACTCACCGAGCCCACTCACTGACCCCACTCATTGACCCCACGCACTGACCCCACTCACTGACTAAACTCACTGACCCCTCTCAACGTCACCACTCACTGACGCCCACTCACTGACCCCAAACAATGACTAAACTAGGGCGGCACAGTGGCGCAGTGGCTAGCACCGCAGCCTCACAGCTCCAGGGCCCTGGGTTCGAATCCAGGTACTGCCTGTGTGGAGTTTGCAAGTTCTCCCTGTGTCTGCGTGCGTTTTCTCCGGGTGCTCCGGTTTTCTCCCACAAGCCAAAAGACTTGCATTTTGATAGGTAAATTGGCCATTATAAATTGTCACTAGTGTAGGTTGGTGGTAGGGAAATATAGGGACAGGTGGGGATGTTTGGTAGGAATATGGGATTTGTGTCGGATTAGTATAAATGGGTGGTTGATGTTCGGCACAGACTCGGTGGGCCGAAGGGCCTGTTTCAGTGCTGTATAGAACATAGAACATAGAACATACAGCACAGAACAGGCCCTTCGGCCCTCAATGTTGTGCCGATCCTTTGTCCTCTGTCAAGGACAATTTAATCTATACCCCATCATTCTCCTTTATCCATATACCTATCCAAAAGCCTTTTGAAAGTCCCTAAAGTTTCTGACTCAACAACTTCCCCGGGCAAGGCATTCCATGCCTCGACCACTCTCTGGGTAAAGAACCTTCCCCTGACATCCCCCTTATATCTCCCACCCTTCACCTTAAATTTATGACCCCTTGTAACGCTTTGCTCCACCCGGGGAAAAAGTTTCTGACTGTCTACCCTATCTATTCCCCTGATCATCTTATAAACCTCTATCATGTCACCCCTCATCCTTCTCCTTTCTAATGAGAAGAGGCCTAGAATGTTCAGCCTTTCCTCGTAAGACTTATTCTCCATTCCAGGCAACATCCTGGTAAATCTCCTCTGCACCCTCTCCAAGGCTTCCACATCCTTCCTAAAATGAGGCGACCAGAACTGCACACAGTACTCCAAATGAGGCCTTACCAAGGTCCTGTACAGCTGCATCATCACCTCACGGCTCTTAAATTCAATCCCTCTGCTAATGAACGCTAACACCCCATATGCCTTCTTCACAGCCCTATCCACTTGAGTTGCAACTTTCAATGATCTATGCACATAGACCCCAAGGTCTCTCTGCTCCTCCACATGCCCAAGAACCCTACCGTTAACCCAGTATTTTGCATTCATGTTTGTCCTTCCAAAATGGACGACCTCACACTTTTCAGGGTTAAACTCCATCTGCCACTTTTCAGCCCAACACTGCAACCTATCCAAGTCCCTTTGCAGACGACAATAGCCCTCCTCGGTATCCACAACTCCACCAACCTTTGTATCATCTGCAAATTTACTGACCCACCCTTCGACTTCCTCATCCAAGTCGTTAATAAAAATCACAAACAGGAGAGGACCCAGAACTGATCCCTGCGGCACGCCACTGGTAACTGGGCTCCAGGCTGAGTATTTACCATCTAAGACCACTCTCTGCCTTCTATCAGTTAGCCAATTCTTAATCCAACTGGCCACATTCCCCACTATCCCATGCCTCCTGACTTTCTCCATAAGTCTACCATGGGGGACCTTATCAAATGCCTTACTAAAATCCATGTACACCACATCCACTGGTTTACCCTCATCCACTTGCTTGGTCACCTGCTCAAAGAATTCAATCAGGCTTGTGAGGCAAGACCTACCCCTCACAAAACCGTGCTGACTGTCCCGAATCAAGCAGTGTCTTTCCAGATGCTCAGAAATCCTATCCCTCAGCACCTTTTCCATCAACTTGCCTACCACCGAAGTAAGACTAACTGGCCTGTAATTCCCAGGGTTGTTCCTATTCCCTTTCTTGAACAGGGGCACAACATTTGCCACCCTCCAATCACCTGGTACCACCCCCGTCAGCAGAGAAGATGAAAAGATCATTGCCAGCGGCTCTGCAATTTCATCCCTTGCTTCCCATAACATCCTTGGATATACCCCGTCAGGCCCGGGAGACTTGTCTATCTTCAAGTTATTCAAAAACCCCAACACATCTTCCCTCCTAACGAGCACTTCCTCGAGCTTACCAGTCTGCTTCCCACCGTCCTCTTCAGTAATACACCCCTTCTCATTCGTAAATACCGAAGAGAAGTACTCATTCAAAACCTCACTTATCTCTTCCGGCTCAACACACAGTCTCCCGCTATTGTCCTTGACCGGACCTTTGGTCCCCCTAGTCATCCTCATATTTCTGACATACGCGTAAAAGGCCTTGGGGTTTTCTTTTATCCTACCCGCCAAGCATTTTTCATGCCCTCTCTTAGCTCTCCTAATCCCTTTCTTCAGATCCTTCCTGGCCATCTTGTATCCCTCCAGAGCTATGCCTGTGCCCTTTTTCCTCAACTTTATATACGCATCCTTCTTCTTCCTAACAAGACTCTCAACCTCTCTTGTCAACCACGGTTCCCTCACATGACCATCCCTTCCCTGTCTGACAGGGACATGCTTATCAATGGCCCCTACTATCTGCTCCTTGAAAAAGTTCCACATTTCGACCGTGCCCTTCCCTGCCAGCATATGCTCCCAACTTATGCTCCTCAGTTCCTGCCTGACAGCATCATATCTACCCTTCCCCCAATTGTAAACCTTGCCCTGTTGCACATACCTATCCCTCTCCATTACCACAGTGAATGCTACAGAATTGTGATCACTATCTCCAAAGTGCTCGCCCACCAACAGCTCTATCACTTGCCCTGGTTCATTACCTAGTACCAAATCCAATATTGCCTCCCCTCTGGCTCTGTATCTCTAATCTAATCTAAACTCACTGGCCCCACTGACTGACACCACTCACTGACCACACTCACTGACTAAACACACTGACCTCACACGCACTGACAAAACTCACTGACCCCACTCATTGACTCCACTCACTGACCCCACTCACGGACTCCACTCATGACTAAACTCACTGACCCCACTTACTGACCAGACTCACTGACTCGACTCACTGACACCACTCACTGACGAAACTCACTGACCACATTCACTGACCACGTCAATGACTCCACTTACTGATCCCACTCACAGCCTAAACTCACTGGCCCCACCCACTGACGCCACTCACAGACCCCACTCATTGACGAACATCACTGGACCAACTCACTGACCCCACTCACTGACACCAATTAAATACCCCACTCACTGACCCCACTCACAGACTACACTGACCGACGCCCACCCACTGATCTCACTCACTGGATAAACTCACTGGCCCCACTCACAGACCCCACTCACTGACTCCACTCACGGATGCCCACTCACTGATTCCACTCATTGACCGGGGGCTGCCCGGTATGAGGTGCGATGACCTCTCGCACCTACAAAGGCAACCCGTGACGCCCAATCTCTATGCCAGCTGAGCTGGACTTACAACCCGTAACTGTTGCCTTCTGTGTTGTTTCGGTCGCTGTGAGGCGACTATGGAATGACCTCTCCATAGCGCATGCCTGGGCGAATGTATGGACGTTGTGAGTTGCCCAAGCGTGAAAACCCCCTCTCAGCCTTTCTGGTGGGGAACAAAGGAGTGCAGGCCACGACGTTTGGCACCAGTATGGCTGCAGGGACTGCCAGAAACATGCCAAAGGTGACACATGACCGCCTGCGGGGTTCCGCTCAGGATCTTCTGTTAGGGTTTACTCCTTTAGCCTTGGACTCTCCCGAGACGCCCACAAGTCAGTGGGGCTATGAGGGCCCCTGCTCAGGGATAGGTGGATGCCGGTAGGAGGAGGGGATGAGAGGGGGAGGTGTGATGTGAATGGTGTGTGAGGCGGAGCTGGACAGGGGGCTGTAGAGGGCTGGGGTGGGTACAGCCGATCGGGGTGCAGTGGGAAGATGTTGCGAGAGAGGAGCTGGGAAGGGGTTGCGAAGGGGGATGGGGTGGGAAAGAGGGTGCGTGTGGTGTGAGCTGGGAGGGGGGATCTGGGAAGGGGAAGAGGGTGGAAGGGGAACCGGGAGGGTCAGGGGAAATATAAAGAGATTTTCGAGATTACAAATGATTCTGCAAATTTCTGACTGCCACTTCCCTGTCACCACGAGAACAGGCCTGGCCCCCACACACTCATCACCAAGGGAACAGGCTCAGCCCCGAGTCTCCCGTCGCCATGGGTAACGAGCTCCGCCTCCATTCTCCCGCCACAATGGGAAACAGGTATCGCTCCCACCCCCACCCCCCCCGGTCACCATGGGGCAGACAATCCTCCCCCACTCTTCCGTCACCTTTGCTTCAGGCCCGCCTACTCGGCTGTCTCCATAGCGACAGACCCTGCTCCGGTCAGTCAACATAGCGATAGGCTCAGCTCCCCGCTCTGTCACCATAGCGAGACCCACGCCCTCCACTTCGTCACCATCGCAAAGTGCCCCACCACACTGCCCTGCCAGCACAGCGACAAGCCCCACCCCCGCTTTGTCACCATATCGACAAGCACAACCCCCGCACTGACACCGCTCTGTCACCATAGCGACAGGTCCCACCCCCGTTATGTCACCATCGCGACAGTCTCGGCACCCGCTCTGTCTGCACAGACAGTCCCTGCCCCCCGCTCGGTCTGCATGGCGTCAGGCCCCGCCCCCCCGATCTGGATCCATAGTGACAGGCCCCGTCCCCCAGCTGCTGGAAATAGTCAGTGATTCAGTGCCTGTCATCATTGAATGAGTTTAACAATTGCAGGAAAGGGATATTTCAGCACATTCTTCAACTGATCTCTGAATTTAGCCTGGGTCACGGCGTAAATCGCAGCCTTTGTGCAGCAACTGAGGAGCTGCAGCATGAAGCCCGATTCCTGCAGAAACACAGCTAGATAAGCAGACACAGACCCCAAGTACCCCATCCTGTTCCATATAGAGTACAGCATTAACAGTGTCCATAACAGAATGAAATTCGCCGAAATAACTAACAGTAAAATGATGGATTTCCTTCGGCTCTCCATCTCTGAGTCTCTGCGACTCTCTCCACTGCTGTTAGCCCGGAGTCTTCTGCGTCCTCTGCTGCTCACTAAAATGTGCCTGACGGTGAGAGCGTTGAGCAGCAGAATCACCACAAATGGGAGTCCCGGGGTTAGAATATAATGGACCAATTCGATTGTTCCCCAGACACGAGCTTCCGCAACATTCTCTGTAACATCACAAAACCAGGGCAGGTTCCCCAGCCGATACTGACTTGTTAACATAAAATACCAGAAGATGTTCTTTAAACAGCTCAGCACTGTCACTGTTCCCAAAACCACAGCAGCCGTTTTCTCTCTGCAATATTTACTTTTCAGCTTCTGGGAACAAATGGACACAAATCGATCAAAGGTGAAAGTGACGGTGAACCAGACAGAACAGTCTGTGGCTGCATAAAGCAGGACGGCGTGAATATTACACACGGGGATGAACAACAGGAACTGAAACTGTTCCCAATAAACAATGGGAATGTGTCTCAATATCAGGTCCAGGATAATGACCAGTAGATCCGCCACTGACATGGCCACCAGGTACCGAGTGACACAGTTGGAGAGACCACATTTTCCCTAAGGCAGGATCCCAATCGTCAGCAAGTTGACTGTGAGGAAGGGAAATAAACAGGTCAACAACCTGGGAGAAAAGTGACCAGTTTGATTTCAAACTTATCGAGATTTACAAATGTACTCCTGTATCCAGTGATACATTGAAATATTGGAACTGAAAGAACAAACAGGAAGGTGTGTCTTGCAATGCAAGGCAGGAGAGCTTAACTGACAAAAGGATGATAGTGAAATTGTTCAACTCAGTGTGGATCATAATTCTCCCCCTCCTTCTTTTCCCTGTCTGGATTAAAAACTGTTCCTTCTCCAATCTCTCCCAGTTCTGATGAAGGGTCACCGACCTGAAACAATAACTCAGTTTCTCTCACGACAGATGCTGCCAGACCTGCTGAATATGTCCACCATTTTCTGTTTTTATCTCAGATTTGCAGCATGTGCAGCACTTTGCAGTTGCATAGAAATTTAAAGGCTGGACTGACTGAGAGCTTCTCTCACCTGTGACAGGCAGCACGGAATTCAATTATTTCAAAGCAATAATTGGGAATGGGTCCATTAGAAAAAATCAATGAAACAAATAATCTCAATCGTCACTAAGTTGACAAGGGAAATTATCAGGAAATTATGCATCAGGTTAGGAGAAAAAAACACAGTTTGAAGGATTTCAGGTAACATTGTACATTTTGTTACCACGTTCAGTATGTCTCCAATTAATGCAGTCGTGAAAGTGATTACTGCTTCCAACAGGGAGTTGACTTTAGCGGAGCCAGCAGAGTCTGTAACAGCGGACTGAAAACATGAGGTGAGCCCGACATGGCAATTTGGAGCCCACGTTCGGTGCAGTTCAGTGGTGCTCGGAAAATGAACTGCCTGGTACCGTGGTCTACACCCCTTTTAGGATGGGAATACCACCTGCCAAAGTTACTGAACAATCAGAGGTCCAGCAGCTCAGCAGCATTGGCAACACCGCCGGGAGCAGTGGAAATGTTAGCACTATACTAGGCCTGTGTTCAGGACCGTAGCTGGAGCCCTAGAACCTAGGTAAATACGGCGAGGACACCAGGGACAGTTCAACTGGTCGGGGCCACTGCCAGTAATGTACTAGGCCTAGGACCAGGAGCACGACTGGAGAGCCGGGACCCGAGGTAAGTGTTTTGGATCCTCTGGGTCTGGTCAGGGAGTGGGTGTTACTGCCGGAACTACTCCAGTCCTGAAACCCGGACCATTACTGGAGTCCCATTTCTCAGATAAGCTTCGGAGTTCGTGGGGGCCCGTCAGAGTCGGGGCCCACTGCTGGTACTACAGCAGACCTGGAATTAGGTGCCCTGCTGGAGCCCGACATGAAAGGCAAGTGTTGCGGGGTCTCAGGGCCTATCAATGACTGGGTGCTACTGCCCGTACTGCATAGGTCCTGGGACCAGGAATGTCACTCGAGGTTGGATTTCCGATAAGGCTGATAGGATAGCCAGGATCAGTCAGGGAACGGGCACCACTGCCAGTACTACAGCTGGCCTGGGACAAGGACCGTTCCTGGACGTCCATAGCCAAGGTACATGTGAGTCTGTCGCCTGGGACCTATAAGGAAATGGGGGGAGGGACACTGCCAGTACAAGACCACTGCCTATCCTCGAGACTCCAGAGCCAGGTATGTGTGGTGGGCAATTTGGGGCTAGCTACGGAGGAGGGACAACTGCTGAGAATGCACCAGTCCTGGGAGCAGGCCCACAGCCAGAACCCGGGACCTCAGGGAAGTGATGTGGGATGGCCGTGGCCAGCAAGGGAGCGGGGACCACTGCTGATACTGCACCAGGCCTGGGACCAGAGCAGCCTTGGAGTTCCAGACCCCAGGTAAGTGCGGTAGGGTGTCAACGTCCAGTCTGATTGCTCCTGGAAGGTGGTGATGGGGCTGGCTGAGTGCGGAGCAGTTTAATGCAGAAGAAGTCTTTGCTGTTGAGTGCCGGTCCACGGCCCACATATTACCCTTCGGAGGAGGCCTCCCCCAATCCTGCAGAGGGGATGCCTTGTTTTACTGGGAGGCCTGCACAAGCTGTGGAGCTGCCACCAACCGCTCGTGTAATTCCAGTTAACGGCCTCAATTGACCTCTGGGTAAGAAGGTTGTCTACATCACCGCCGTAGGAGCCCCTCCGCCTTCTATCCTAACTCCTGGGAACCCATTTAATTCCGCCCAGGGTTTAAATTATACAAGCATGATTGGATTGGGAAATAGAATTAAAACAAACGGATTTCAACTGGAATTAGGAGTGGATTAACAAGTTAATAAAATAATAGGATTAAATTAAACATGAGTAATAATGGGTTTATAATACATCAGCCCCCCCAGTAAATATTGACGAGGACAGTAACCATTTGCAGGAGGTCTTTTATCAATATCAGACTGGAGGGAGGTGTACAGGGCTGTTCCCCAGGGTTCAGTACTAGGACCACTGCTGTTTCTGATGTACATTAATGACTTAGACTTCATGGAGAGGTCATGCAGCGTGAAAGGTCAGTGAAGGGCGAGGAAACTAGTAATATAATTCATGAGGGCAGAGACAGATTGGTGAGATGGGCAGAAACAACAACAACTTGTATTTATATAGCGCTGCCTTTAATGCAGTAAAACATTTCAAGATGCTTCACAGGTGCCTTATGTAACAATATAAGACATCAAATCACATAAAGAGAGTGGAGGTAAGATGGCCAAAAGTTGGATCAAAGAGTGTGGGGGATGGGGGGGGGGGGGTTGTGTGGGGGGGGCGGTGGGGTGGCGTTAAGGAGTATCCTAAAGGCAGAAAGTGAGGTGGAGCGGTGTGAAGAGGGTATTACAGAGCTTAGACCCAGGCAACTGAAGGTGCAGCCACCAGTGGTGAATAGATTAAACTCAAAGTCCCCTAATAGATGAACACAGATACCTTATTGTCTGGTGGGGAAGAGGAGATTACAGACATAGTGGACTGGACATGTGTAGGAGGCAGTGCTCGCAGCGCCAAACCAGAAAGGCGGTGGCAATACCAGCTCCACATTTTCGTACCATCCCCATGTCATGGAGTGATCCTGCATGGTTTTTTTCCTGTCTCAGTCTGCCAGCCAGGATCCTAGTACCTTTATATATGAAAATTCCACCTCCATGAGCTGCTGGCCAAAACGAGCTTCGGCAGTTCAGCAGTATAGGCACTGTCAGCGGGAAGATGTCCACTGTCATGAATGGGCAGGAAGCAAAGAGACACAGACCCTAAGAAAATAGACGACAGGTTTAGACAGAGGATCTGGATCGGCGCAGGCTTGGAGGGCCGAAGGGCCTGTTCCTGTGCTGTAATTTTCGTTGTTCTTTGTTCTTTGTGTCAGTACTGCAGAGGTCTTGGAACCAGACCGAGCGCTGGAACTTGGACCCAGGGTGAGTGAGGCGGGGTCGCCAGGTCCAGTCTGGAAGGCCCCAGTGAGGGGGATTAGAGCACTGGTCATAATGTCCAGGGAGAGCGGATGGGAGCTTCATTGTTTCACGGCTGGGACCCCCCGTGGGCCACAGATTGCGCACAAAGAACCCAGCCTCCCACCAAGCCCGCAGAGAGGGTGCTCCATTTTGCAAGTCACGCTCCACAGGTGAGGTCACCCCACCCCTCCCACTGGTTAGGTTCCAGTGGTGGCGGAAAGGGGCCCTCAAATGGCTACTTAAGGGCTACATTTGTCTTTAGGGTGGGAAGGTCATCATCGGACAACCTCCCTCCCCTGGCAGGATCACTTGGCAATGGGGCAATGGCAAACCCTCTGCCCCCACTAACCATCACGTTTGTCTGGGGCCCCACCAACGACCTCAATTTATGGGCACCCATAAAATCCAACACAGGGAGCGGTGAGGTAATGCATACATTTGAAAACAATGATGAGAATTTTGAAATCAAGACGTTTCTTAATCAACAGGCAATGTAGATCAGCGAGCTCAGGAGTGGTCGGTGAACAGGAGTTACTGTGAGTTAACACACCAGCAGCAGAGATTTGGATGACCTGAAGTTTATAGACAGTAGAATGTGGGAGATCAACAGAAGGGTACTGGAATGGTCAAGTCTAGATGTAAGGAAGGCATGAATGAGCGCTTTGAGCAGCGGTGCTGAAACAGGGGCGAAGTCAGGCGATGCTACAGAGGTGGAAATAGGCCATCCTTGTGAAAGGGCATATATGTGGTTGGAAATCATGTTTGACAAATTTGCAACAGATCTTTGAGGATATAGCAATCAGAGTTGATAAAGGGGAACTGGTAGATGTAGAATATTTGGATTGCCAGAAGGATTCGATAAAGTGACACATAAAATACTATTTCACAAGATGGGAGCTCCTGGTATTCAGGGCATTGTATCAGCATGGATTGAGGATTGTTTAACTCACAGAAGGCAGAGAGTCGGGATTAATGGGTCTTTTTCAGGTTGGAAAGACGTATCCAGTGGAGTGCCACAAGGATCAGTCCTTGGGTCTCAACTTTTTACTATCTATATTAATGACTTGGAGGACAAAGGGGACAGCATGTAATGTATGCAAATTTGCTGACGATACAAAAATAAGTGGAAGGGCATATTGTGATGAGGACATAAGGAATCTGTAAGGGGATATAGATAGGTTTAGTGAGTGGGCAAAAATTTGGCAGATGGAGTTTAATGTAGGGAAGTCTGAGATCATGCACTTCAGTAGGAATAATCAAAGCCAGACCATTATGTAAATGGACAGAGACTTCCAGAAAGTGCAGCATATAGGGATCTGTTATTGTGCATGAAACACAAAAAAGATAGCACGCAGATGCAGCAAGTAACTAAGAAGGCAAATGGAATTTCGGCTTTTATTGCTGGGGGGGTTGGAGTACAAAAATAGGGAAGTCTTGTGACAACTGTGCAGGGTGTTGTAAGGCTGCACGTGGAGTATTGTGTACAGTTTTGGTCCCCGTATTTAAGAAAGGATATACTGGCATTGGAGGCAGTTCAAAAGAGAATCACTGGGCTGACTCCTGGGATGAAGGGATTAACTTATCAAGAATGGCTAAAAGGTAGGCCTTTTTTCATTAGCGTTTACAAGAATGAGGGGTAATCTTACTGAAACGTGCAAGATTCAGAGGGGGCTTGAAAGGGTAGATGTTGAGAAAATGTTTCCACTACTGGTGGAATCTTGAACTAGGTGACATAGTTTCAGAATAAGGGGGCACTCATTTAAAACTGAGATGCGAAGGAATTTCTTCCCTCAAAGGCTTATGAATGTCTGCAGTTCTCTACTCCAGAGAGTTGTGGAGGCTAGATCGCTGAAATTATTTAAAGAGGAAGTAGATAGATTTTTGAAACATTGGGAAATTGAGGGCTATGAGGAGTTGGAACGAAAGATGAGTTGAGGTCTGGAGCAGATCAGCCATGATCTTATTGAATGGCGGGGCAGGCTTGAGGGACCGAATGGCCTACTCCTGCTCCTATTTCTTATGTTCTTACGTTCCTATGAAGCTCATCTCGGTATCAAATAAGGCACCAAGTTATGGATAGTCTGGTTGATTCTCGCACAGTTGCCAGGAAGAGGGATGGAGCAGGGAGCGAGGGAATAGAGTTTGGAGTGGGAACTGCAAACAATAGCTTCATTCTTCTCAAATATTAATCAGCACAGCAAATATGTGAGTTAAGAACATAAAATGATGGACATACTCAGCAGTTCTGGCAGCATTTGTGGAGATAGAAACAGAATTCATATTTCAGGTCTGTGAACCTTCATCAATTCTGAGTATTTCCGACACTTTTATGTTTTAGTTCAGATTTCCAGCATCCCCAGTATTTTGTATCTGTTATAGATGTGAAAGGGATTACATTTTGGAAGTATGTTTGCGTGATACAATGCAAGCTACAGAAGGGAGTGCAAGGACAGAGAGACCTGGCGAGTTCGTGTTCAAATCATTGAAGGTCACAGGACAGGTTAACAAAGCTGTTCAGAAAGCATATGGGATCATGGGCTTTATAAATACAGACATAGATAACCATAGAAAGAAAGTTATACTAAACTGATACAAAACAGTACGGCATGCCTCAGTGAATGTTACGTGGAGCAACAGCATTTTAATCATACTGTACCAGCGATCTGGGATTTCAGTTACAAGAAGAGATTGGAAAAGCTTTGATTGTTCTCTTTTGAAAAACGAAGGGTAAGGGTATATTTAATATAGAAATCAGGAAGACTTTTTATAGTGTAATTAAGGAGAAAGTGTTTCCAATGTCAGAAAGTTCAATATTAAGAAAAAACAAAATGATGGTAATTGGCAAAAACCATAGTGGAAATGAGGAGCATTTTCTTACACAGCGAATTGTTGGGAGCTGGAATTCACTGCCTGTAAACATGGTGGAAGCAGATTCAATAATATCCTTCAAAAGGGAATCTAATGAATACTTGAAAGAAAAGAAATGCTGGAGTCTGGGGATAGAGGATGAAAGGGGAACTAATTAGATAGCTCTTTCAAAGAAACAACATTGACACGATGGGCCGAATAGGCTCGTTCTGCGTTGCATCAACCTTTGATTCTATGAGCAAGAGACAGACAATAAAAAATAGAGAGTGAGACACAGGTGAAAGAGAAAAAGGTTAATAGACACAGAGATAAAAATATGTTTCTGCTGCTTTTCAGGACAAGGTATTGTGATTCATGATCTGTCCGTGCCAGATACTGTTGATGCAGGTAACACACAAACTTCATGCTGCCTCCTTATGTCCATGTATTCTACGTGCCGCCCAGGGTGTTCTGGGCTGCTGTCTGGCTGCACGATTATCAGGAACCTAATTTTATCTGAAGCTCGTTCGCAACTTCTGGCATCACCGAGTGATTTCAGTATGATGCCGTGTTCCTGCCTGATGTCCCTTCTTAACTGCCTCCTCCCCTTCTTTCTGCTGTCTGGGATGATGCAGAAGCTGCAGACGGCGGGACCATGAACCTCCTGCTTTCCATAACACCCTCAGTCCCTCACCCCCAACTCTCCCCTTCTGATTTTATAATTTCCAATGCTAACCCAAAACTGCCGCCTTCCCAGTCACAGCAGCTCCAGGAGACAGAGAGAGCAGCGGCACAGCACTGATGGAGAAGCCCCATAACATGGTTTGATATTCACAACCACCAGATTAAATACTTACACTGCCTGAACCTTAGTGGCTGGTATAGAGTCTGAATCTGCATGGGGTGTGTCATTGAGCACAAGTAAGCTGCAGCCAAGCCGAGGTGGGGAGGGGGGAAGAAAGTTCATGTGTCAGCTCACCGGAGGGCGAGTTCATAAACGAGCTATAACACACAATACCTCAGATGTGAAAATTGCTGGAGCAGCACACAGGAGAATGCCGATGGACATGTACACTGAGATACTTTGTCCATTGACAGGTCTGTCAGACAGTTTGTTGTCACTCTCCATGAGCATGGAGGGATCCAGCCCCAACAGGACACAGAACATTGTACAGAGCATGATGCCCATTCTTTCCGCTGTGGACGTGGTCACTAACTCCATGACCGCACTCGTGGTCCCAGCTGTGATGCAGCGTCTGGTGACCATTTCTTCAGCTTCCACTGCAGTACAGACGGCAGACACCTAAAGTCAGACTGAGATCATAAGATCCGTGCTGGCTGCCATGCAGGAACAGACTGCTTCCAACATGGCTGCGGATGTCACTGGGGTTCGCAGACTCTCACAGCTGTCCATCAATCTGTGATACAGTAGATTACTAGTATTTCTGAGTTGTCTCCCCGTGGAAGTGGCAGTGACTCCGTGGTGCATGAACCTGCTGCCCTCTCTCAGGATGACAGTATTTCTTCTTCCTTCGCTGTCACTCAACCAGTGTCCCTGCTCTTACCTATCAGCCAGCCCAGGCTGCTGCTTCTCATTTCGAGGTGGTGCAGTCTGAATCCGAGTCCTCAAGCACAGAGCTATCCGAGTGTGTCCTGCAAGACTATCTGCAATCTCTCCCAGTGAATGTCAGCAGCCTTTCACCAGCCATGCTGCAGCCACTGGGGAACACTGTGCAAGAACACGAGGCAAGTCGAGGACACCAACAAGACAGGCTCCAAGGGTGTACTCAAGTCTGAATAGATCAGTTTTGTTTGTATAATTGGATGTGTTGTTTGATAAAGATGTTAATTAAACGATTGTGTTGGTGGCATTTTTTTACAGAGAGATGAATTAATTATAGAGAAGTTATAATGCGGCATTTAATTATCCAAATATAGACTGATAAAGCAGTAGTATGGATGGCAGACAGGGGGGAAAGTCTCAAGAATGGGTTCAGGAAAATTTCTGAAGCTACATATTTCCAGTCCAACGAGAGAGCGTGTGAAGTGGGGAGGGGGGGCGGCATTGCTGGTCTGAGTGTTTCTTAATAAGGTGGGCCAAGTGGTTAGAATATCAGTTGGAGAACCTTTATGGTGCAATGATCATTGCATCATTAGGATTAGGTTGGTTATGGAAAAGGACAAAGAACAAGCTAAGGTAAAAAAAAAATCTGCAGGAAAGCCAAATTCAATGGGGTAGGAATGGATCTGGGAAGAATAAATTGGACTCAAAGTTTGGCGGGAAAAACAGCAGCTGAACAGACAAATTAAGTTCAAAAGCAGGGACGTTAGAATGGACCTAAATAGAGCTCTTGTTAGGCAGCAGCAGGAGTATTGCATCCAGTTCTGATAACCACACTTCAGGAAGGATAAGAAGATCCTTGAGACGGTGCAGAGGAGATTTAACAGAATGGTTCCAGGGTTGGAGGATATTAGCTGCAAGGTTAGGTTGGAACATCTGGGGTTGATCTACCTCCAGCAAAGGAGATTAAGGGAGATATAATAGCGGAGTACAAGATTATGACAGATTTAGATCAGTTAGATGAGTAAAAGCCATTTCCATTAACTGATGGAGCAACGCCTATAAACACAATCTGCAGGCTTTATCGTTCATGGGATGTGGGCATCGCTGGCTAGGTCAGCATTTATTACCCATCTCTAATTGCCCTTGAGGAGGTGGTGGTGAGCTGCCTTCTTGAACCGCTGCAGTCCACGCGGGGTAGGTACACCTTCAGTGTGTTAGGAAGGGAGTTCCATGATTTTGACCCAATGACAGTGAAAGAACGGTGATATAGTTCCAAGTCATGGTGGTGTGTGGCTTGGATGGGGAACCTGCAGGTGCTGGTGTTCCTATGTATCTGCTGCCCTTGTCCTTCTAGGTGGCGGAGGACAGGGGTTTGGAAGATGCTCCATAAGGAACCATGGTGAGTTGCTGCAGTGCATCTCGGAGATGGTACACACTACTGCCACTGTGCGTCGACGGTGGAGGGAGTGAATGTTTTTGGATGGTGTGCCAGTCAAGCGGGCTGCTTTGTCCTGGGTGGTGTCGAGCTTCTTGAGTGTTGTTGGATCTTCAGCCATCCAGGCAACTTGAGAGTATTCCATCACACTCATGACTTATACCTTGTAGATGATGGACAGGCTTTGGGGAATCAGGAGGAGACCTGCTCTTGTAGCCACTGCATTTATATAATTACCTTCGTTCAGTTTCTGGTCAATGGTAACTCCTAGGATATTGATGGTGGATGATTCAGCAATCGGAATGATATTGAATGCCAAGGGGAGATGTTCAGATTCTCTCTTGCCAGAGTAAGAGATGCAGGGGACAATGTGGAAGATCTTTTTTTTATGCAGCGAGTGGTAATAACCTTCAACTCACTGCCCACGAGTGTGGTGGAAGTGTAGACTATCAATGTTTTTGAAAGGAAACTGGATGGACACTTGATGGAAATGGACTGGCAGGGCTATGGAGAACGAGCCGGGGAGTAGGACTGAGCGGGCTCTTCACCAGATAACCTGAATGGACACGATGGGAGTAATGACCTCCTTATTTCCTATTTATGACTTTGCCCCTATCACTTTCTGTGACTCTATGTTGGATATAACGACCGCTCATGCCTGGAAGATCCAGATGCATAGAAATTCAATGAAGCTATGACCTTATCGGCCACTGACAGCTCCGTCCTCACACTGATGTGAGGCTCCAGGTCGTGTTGCAGGAGGCGACATAGCTCTGTGACCACCTCCTTATTGAATCCGAGTCACCTCAGACACTGCTCCTGGGTTTGGTGTAGGTATAAAAAATGCTGTTGGAAAACCCCTGGTGAGTAGGGCAGAGACGGCCCCACCCCAATTTGCAAGAACATCCCCTCTCTGCAGCCTCTGCTCCATTTGTTGCTCATGTTACAGACCCAGACACACTGTAAATACAGTCCCTATAGTTTGTCCAGACTTGGGTCACCAACTCCTGTGTCCTCCGTGAATGTCTGTTCCTGTGCTGTAATGTTCTTTGTTCTTTTAGGCGACATGTTTAGATAGAGGATCTGGATCGGCACAGGCCTGGAGGGCCGAAGGGCCTGT
Source organism: Heterodontus francisci (assembly GCF_036365525.1). Lineage (NCBI taxonomy): Eukaryota > Metazoa > Chordata > Chondrichthyes > Heterodontiformes > Heterodontidae > Heterodontus > Heterodontus francisci. The sequence goes on from NW_027140566.1 coordinate 1,836,524, forward strand.
TCCTGTGCTGCAATTCTCTTTGTTCTTTGTTCTCTTTGTCTGCAGCAGCTCACAACACAACCTGCAGAAAAACATCCACAGCACCTCCACAATCTTTACAATAGCAGAAGTAAGTTACAAGCACCTCACCAGAAAGCTGGATGTCTGGTCCTCTTAAATAACACGAGAGGGGTTTCGTCGCGCTGCTTTAATATATGTTCAGCTGCCAGTGACTAACACAGGCGGTCAGTGGACATGCACAGATCAAGTTTCAAAGACGTACATCAAAGCTATCGGAATGGGAGATTGATGTCTCATTCAAACTCCTCCTAACACTAACACCACATGCTCCGTATGTCCAGGCTGGAGCCATGCCCAGCATGGGTACTGTGCAAGCCGAGATTGAATTGTCTGTTTTCGCAGATCCCATTATTTTATGGACCAAGGCTTCCAGAGTGTTGGTGTCAGCAGTGCTGTAGAGCCAAAGATCACAATCGGAGAAGATAGAGAGGGAAGGAAAAATACTTTAAAAACGACTCGTGCACAAGTGGCCGACTGTTTATCGTGCACTGTTTTATTGATCCAGGCTTCCATAGTGTCATCTCCAGTGGTGACATTGAGCCGAAAATCTTGGCCAGTGTCGGATGCTGAGGGAAATAGTTTCGCCAGGAATATCAACAGCAACAAGTGTAGGAGGTGGCGTAGTCGTATTATCACTGGACTAGTAACCCAGAATCCCAGGGTATTCTTCTGGGGGCATGGGTTCGAATCCCACCACAGCAGAATTAAAACTGGTCTAATGATGGCCATGTAACCATTGCCAATTGTTGGAAAAGCCCATTTGGTTCACTCATGTCCTCGAGGGAAGGAAATCTGCTGTACTTACCTGGTCTGACTGACATGTTACTCCAGATTCACAGCAATGTGGTTAACTGTTACATGCCTTCTGAAATGGCCGATCAAGCCACTCAGTTGTCCCTAACTGCTACAAAGTCTATAAAAAGGAATGAAACCGGACGGACCACCCGGCATCGACCTAGGCACCGGAAACGACAACGGCAAACCCAGCCCTGTCGACCCTGAAAATTCCTCCTTCCTAACATCTGGGGGCTTGTGCCAAAGTTAGGAGAGCTGTCCCACAGACGAGTCAAGCAACAGCCTGACACAGTGATAATCATGGAATCATACCTTGCAGTATATGTCCCAGACACTGCCATCACAATCCCCAGGTACGTCCTGTCCCACCGGCAGGGCAGACCCAGCAGAGATGGTGGCACAGTGGTATACAGCAGGGAAGGAGTTGCCCTGGGAGTCCTCAGCATCGACTCCGGAGCCAATGAAGACTCATGGCATCAGGTCAAACATGGGCAAGGTAACCTACTACTGATTACCACCTACCGCCCTCCCTCAGCTGATGACTCAGTACTCCTCCATGTTGAACACCACTTGGAGAAAGCACTGAGGGTGGCACGGGCACACAATGTACTCGGGGTGGGGGACTTCAATGTCCATCACTAAGAGTGGCTCGGAAGCACCACTACTGACCGAGCTGGCCGAGTCCTAAAGGACAAGGCAGCTGGACTGGGTCTGCGGCAGGTTGTGCAGGAACCAACACGACGGAATAACATACTCGACCTCGTACTCACCAATCTGCCTGCCGCAGAAGCATCTGTCCATGACAATATTGATAGGAGTGACCACCGCACAGTCCTTGAGGAGACGAGGCCCCGCCTTCACATTGAGGATACATTCCATCGCATTGTGTGGCACTATCACCGTGCTGAATGGGATAGATTTAAAACAGATCTAGCAAAGCAAAATTGGGCATCCATGAGGCGCTGTGGGCCATCAGCAGCAGAACAATTGCACTCAACCACAATCTGTTACCTCATGGCCCGGCATATCCCCCACTCTACAATTGCCATCAAGCCAGGAGACCAACTCTGGTTCAATGAAGAGTGCAGGAAGGCATGCCAGGAGCAGCACTAGGCATACCTCAAAATGAGGTGTCTACTTGGTGAAGCTGCAACCCAGGACTACTTGTATGCCAAACTGCGTAGGCAGCATGCAGTAGACAGAGCTCAGCGATCCCATAACCAACAGATCAGATCTAAGCTCTGCAGTCCTGCCACATTCAGCCGAGAATGGTGGTGAACAATTAAATAAATAACTGGAGGAGGTGGCTGCACAAATATCCCCATCCTCAATGATGGGGGAGCCCAGCACATCAGTGCGAAAGATAAGGCTGAAGCATTTGCAACAATCTTCAGCCAGAAGTGCCGAGTTGATGTTCCATCTCGGCCTCCTCCTGAAGTCCCCCAGCATCACAGATGCCAGACTTCAGCCAATTCGATTCACTCCACGTGATATCAAGAAAGGTCTGAAGGCACTGGATACTGCAAAAGCTATGGACCCTGATAATATTCCGGCAATAGTCCTGAAGACCTGTGCTCCAGAACTTGGCGCAACCCGAGCCAAGCTGTTCCAGTACACCTGCAACACTGGCATCTACTCTGCAATGTGGAAAATTGCCCAGGTATGTCCTGTACACAAAAAGCAGGACAAATCCAACGCAACCAACTAGCGCCCCATTAACCTACTCTCAATTATCAGTCAAGTGATGGAAGGTGTCATCAACAGTGCCATCAAGCGGCACTTGCTTAGCAACAACCTGTCAGTGACGCTCAGTTTGGATTCCGCCAGGGCCACTCAGCTCCTGACCTCATTACAGCCTTGGTTCAAACATGGACATAAAAGCTGAACTCAAGAGGCGAGGTGAGCGTGACAGCCCTTGACATCAAGGCAGCATTTGACCCAGTATGGCGTCAAGGAGCCCAAACGAAATTGAAATTAATGGGAATCAGGGGGGAAACCCTCCGCTGGCTGGAGTCATACCTAACACAAAGGAAGATGGTTGTGGTTGTTGGAGGTCAATCATCTGAGCTCCAGGACATCACTGCAGGTGTTCCTCAGTGTAGCGTCCGAGGCAGAACCATCTTCAGCTGCTTCATCAATGAACTTCCTTCAATCATAAGGTCAGAAGTGGGGATGTTCACTGATGATTGCATGATGTTCAGCACCATTCGCGACTCCTCAGATACTGAAGCAGTCCGTGTAGAAATGCAGCAAGAACTGGACAATATCCAGGCTTGGGCTGATAAGTGGTAGGTAACATTCGCGCCACACAAGTGCCAGGCAATGACCATCTGCAACAAGAGAGAATCTAACCATCTCCCTTTGACATTCAACCGCATTACCATCGCTGAATCCCCCACTATCAACATCCTAGGGGCTACCATTGACCAGAAGCTGAACTGGAGTAGCCATATAAAAACGGTGGCTACAAGAGCAGGTCAGAGGCTTGGAATCCTGTGGCTGGTAACTCTCCTCAAATCCTGTCCACCATCTACAAGGCACAAGTCAGGAGAGTGATGGAATACTCTTCACTTGCCTGGATGGGTGCAGCTCCAACAACACTCAAGAATGTCGACACCATCCAGGACAAAGCAGCCCGCTTGATTGGCACCACGTCGACAAACATTAACTCCCTCCATCACCCACGCACAGTGGCAGCAGTGTGTACCATCTACAAGATGCACTGCAACAATGCACCAAGGCTCCTTAGACAGCACCTTCAAAACACGCGACCTCTACCAACTAGAAGGACAAGGGCAGCACATACATGGGAACACCACCACCTGCAAGTTCCCCTTCAAGTCACACACCATCCTAACTTGGAACTATATCGCCGTTCCTTCACTGTCGCTGGGTCAAAATCCTAGAACTCCCTTCCTAACAGCACTGTGGGTGTACCTACCCCACATGGAAAGCAGAGGTTTAAGAAGGTAGCTCACCAACACCTTCTCAAGGGCAATTAGAGATGGGCAATAAATGCCGACCTGGCCAGCGACGCCCACATCCCATGAATGAATAATAAAAAAAGCAAGGCATAGTAAATGATAAGGACAGTAATGCTGTTAAACGTGGTTTATAAAATTAATAGCTATATAGAGAGACTTACCAGTGACACCAATCATAGCCAGCATAGGATAGTAAATGAATTGAATCAACCGAAGTGTGAGATTGATCCGGGTGTCTAATGATAGCACATCATAAAATGTAGAAAGAATGTACTGATTCCAGGAGAAACTCCTGCCCATTGTTGCAACATTCCAATCTATTGTTCTCAGATTCTGATCCAATGCTGTAACATTCCAATCTATTGTTCCCAGATTTCGACCCATTGTTGTAACGTTACAATCTATGGTTCTCAGATTCTGACCCATTGCTGTAACAGTACAACTAATGTTTTCAGATTCTGATCTATCCTTTCCCTCTCTCTGGAACTGCAAATCCCTGTTAGTGCTGGGGTGATATTCTTGCGGACACTATGGGACAGCACACTGAACGGAGGTCCTTATTAACAGAAGAGGGAAATCCTCCAGTGATCCAATTAGGGTCCATGGAGACTGGCATTAATTACAGTCACTGAACAAACAAGTTGAATTCACCTTCTTCTTTCCATAATAAAGTCGAATATTTTGTGCCATAATCCAAGTCCGGATGCGATGTAGGAGAGAAAAATATGGTGGAAATAGTTGAGGCACTGGCCAGAATCTTTCAATCCTTCTGGAATATGAGATGGTACCAGAGGACTGGAGGGTTACACATGTTATAAACTGTTTAAAAAAACAGAAATGCGGTAAACCCTGTAACTCCTCACCAATCAGTCCAACGTCACTACAGGACAAATTTCCAGAGGTCACAACCCAGGAGAAAATAATTCGTTGTTTGGATAAAAATGGGATAATTACTGGCAAGCAGAAAAGATATGTTAATATCATATCATGTCTGCAAACTTTAACAAGCACAACTGATATGTATGCAGTGCCTTTAACATAATAAAACATCACAAGGGTTTTTCACAGGAGCATTTTAAAACAGAATATGACACTGAGACACAACAGGAGATATTAGGTTAGATGACAAAAAGCTTGTACAAAGAGGTAGGGTTTAAGGAGTGTCAGAAAGGAGGAAAGCGAGGTGGAGAGGCGGAGAAGTGTAGAGAGGATATTACAGAGCTTGGGGCCGAGGCAGCTGAAGACAAAGCTGCCAATGATGCAGCATTAAAATCACGGATGCACAAGAGGTCAGAATTAGAGGAGCGCAGGTATTTCGGGGGGTTGTTGGGCTGGAGGAGATTACAGAGATAGGGAGGGGCGAAATCATGGATCGGAGTTGCAAACAAGGATGGAAATTTTCAAAATCAAGACATTGCTTGGCTGGGAGCCAATCTAGGTCAATGATCGTGTAAAGAGATTTGGTGTGAGTTAATACAAGAGCAACACAGATTGTATGACCTCAAGTATGCAAAGAGCAGCATGTGTGAGACAAGCCAGCAGTGTGTTAAAATCTTGAATTGAAATCTACTCTTAGTAATGATGCCATGAAACTATCATTGATTGTTGTAAAACGCTATCTTGTTCACTACCGTTCTTTAGGGAAGGAAATCCTTACCTGGTCTTGCCGACATGTGACTCCAGACCCACAGCAATGTGATTCACTCTTAACTGCCCTCTGAAATGGCCTAACAAGTCATTCAGTTCTCAGTGGCTAGTAGGGATGGGCAACAAATGCTGGCTTTCCCAGCGGCGCCCATATCCCATTAGAGAATAAAAATGAAGGAAATGAGTCAAGTCTAAAGGAAAGAAAAGCATAAATGAGCGTTTCAGTAGCAGATTATCTGAAACATGCGCGAGGTCGAGCGCTATTACTCTGGAACTGTCGGTTTTTCTCTTCATTCCACAATCAATGTTCACCTTTTACTTTCATAATTCCATTTCATTGTTACTTGCCTGCAACATTGCCTTATATAATATTCATTTGCAATACATACTCCATTAAATTTACTCTGCTTGCCCGCTGTTCCTGGGGGTGAGGGAGCACACCTCCCATTTACACCAATACACATTTTTGCTGTCAGTTCAGTTGAGAAATTTAGATCTGCCAGATGGTTTGCATAAGAACATAAGAAATAGGAGCAGGATTAGGCCATTCAGCACCTCAAGCTTGCCCCGCCATTCAATAAGATTATGGATGGGCTTCACCAGGTCCCAACTCTTCTTTTCGGTCAGCTCCGCATACCCCTCGTCTCCACGAGATTTCAAAAATCTATCTACGTCCTCCTTAAATATATTTAGTGACCTAGCGTCCACAACTCTCTGAGGTACAGAATTCCAGAAAATCACCATCCTCTAAGAGAAGAAATTCCTTTGCATCTCAGTTTTAAATTTGTGCCCCCTTATTCTGTAATTATGACCCCGAGTTCGAGATTCCCCCACAAGTGGAGACATAGTCTTAACATCTATCCTGTAAAGCCCCCTTAAAATCTTATATGTTTCAAAAAGGTCACCTCTTATTCTTCTAATCTCCAATAAATGAAGCCCTAACCTGTTTAGCCGTTCATGATAAGACAACCCCTTCATCCCAGGAATCAGCCTGGTGAACCTTTTCTGAACAGCCTCCAATGTTAATATATCCTTCATTAAATATGGGGACCAAAATAGTACACAGTACTCCAGATGTGGCCACACCAATACCCTGTAACAAGACTTCCCTATTTTAAACTCTAAGCCCCTGGCAATAAAGGGCAACATTCCATTTGCCTTCCTAATTACTTGCTGCACCTGTATGCTAACATTTTGTGTTTAATGTACAAGAGCTCCCAGATCCCTCTGTACTGCAGTATTTCGTAGCCTTCTCCATCTAAATAATAATCTGTCTTTTTATTCTTCCGACCAAAGTGGATGACCTCACACTTTCCCACATTGAACTCCATCTGCCAAGTTTTCTTTTTTATCCCCCCACTCACTTGACCTATCTATATCTCTTTGCAGATACTGTGTCCTCATCGCAACATGTCTTCCCACCTATTTTTGAATCATCAGCAAATTTAGATACACAACACTCTGTCCCTTCCTCCAAGTCATTGATATAGATCGTAAATAGTTGATGTCCTCGGACCGATCCTTGTGGCACCCGATTAGTTACGGCTTTCCAATCTGAAAAAGACCCATTGATCACGATGCACTGCCTTCTGTGCTGTGTGATACACAAGCAAAACTAGGCCGACGTGCGAAATGACAGTGAATGGATTGTTCACGAAATGTTCCTGAGGAACCTTCTGCCACAGGTGATGCTAAGATAAAGAAATGAATTGCTGATAATTGGCACTTCTGTATAATATTTTGATGTGTATGGGTGACGGACGACAGAGTTGCCAATGACGATTGAAATGTGCCGTATTGGCAAGTTGGTTCAGCGCAACAAGATCCAAACTGTTCCTCCTTTATCATAAAAACTCATTTATAACGTGGCCTTGAATCAATTGGAAGGCAAATTAATAGAACCCTGGAGGTGAACAATTATTCTAATTCCAATGAAAAAAGGGCTAATCTGTTTAGCTGTTCTTGATAAAGACAAGGCTTCCTCCCAGGAAACAGCCTAGTAATTATTTTATGAACTGCCTCTAATGCTGGCAGATCATTCCTTAAATATGAGGACCAACGCTGTATACAGTACTCCAGGTGTGGCATTACCAACCTCCTGCACAGTTGTAACAAGACTTCCATGCATTTAAACTCTAACCCCCTAGCAATAAAGGCCAGAATTCCATTTACCTTCCTAATTACTCGCTGATAACCTGCATGATAACTGTTTTGTGTTTAATGTACAAGAACACCCAGAACCCTCTGTACTGCAGTATTTTGTAGTCTTTCTCCATCTAAATAATAATCTGCCTTTTTACTCTTCCTACCAAATTGGATGACCTCACACTTTCCCACAATGAACACCATCTGTCAATGTTTTTGTCCACTCACTGAACATATCTATATCCCTTTGCAGCTTATTTCTGTCTTCATCACAGCATGCCTTCTCACCTAAATTTGCATGGTCAGCAAATTTGGCTACACTACACTCTGTCCGTTCCTCCAAGTTATTAATATAGATAGTAAATAGTTGAGGCCCCAGGACCGATGCTTCTGGCATCCCACTCGTTATGGCTTTCCAACCAGAAGAAGACCCATTAATCCTGACTCTCTGCATTCCATGTGCCAGACAATCCTTGATCTGAGCCAACACATTACCCCCAATACCCTCAGCAATAAACTTTTATGCGGCACCTTATTGAAAGCCTTCTGAAAATCCAAAAACACAACATCTACCAGTTCCCCTTTATCCACACTGCTGGGTATATCCTCAAATAACTTTAACAAATTAGTCGAACATGATTTGCCTTTCATTAAACTATTTTGACCGTGTGTGATTGCATTATGTTTTTCTAAATGACCTGCTATTTATTCCTTAATAATGGACTCGAGCATTTTCCCATGTTAAGCTAACTGGTCTATATATTTGTGCTTTCTGTATCCCTCCTTTATTGAATCGGGGCGTCACATTAGCGGTTTTCCAAACCGCTGGTACCTTACGCAATCCAGTGAGTTTTGGTATGTTATGACCAATGCACTTACTATTTCTGCAGCCACTTCTTTTAAAACCTTTGGATACAGGCCATCAAGTGCTGGCGACGTGTCTGCCTTTATTCCCATAAGTTTGTCAAGAACCTTTTCCACTCGTCATAGAGATTGTTACAAGTTCCTCCCTCCCATTTACATCTATTATTGTTGGGATGTTTATAGTGTCCTCCACCGTAAAGGCCAATACAAAATATTGATTTAAATTAGCAGCCATTTCCCTGTTCCCTGTTATTAATTCCCCAGTCTCATCCACTAAGGGTCCCACACTTACTTTAGCTACTCTCTTTCTTTTCATATAACCGTAGAAGCTCTTTGTGCTTGTTTTTATATTTCTTGCCAATTTACTCTTAATCAATTTTCTCCCTCTTCATTAGTCTTTAAGTCAGACGCTGATTTATAAAAAAAAATCCCAATCCTCTGCCCTGCCACTAACTTTCGCCACTTTGTACGCCTTCGTTTTTGAATTGATACTCTCCTTAACGTCCTTTTTGTTATCCACGGGTGGTCCATCGTTTTCATTGGGTCCTTCCTTCTGACCAGAATAAATGTTTGCTGAGTGTTATGAAATATCTGCTTAAAAGTCTGCCACTGTTCATCTGCTGTCTTTCCTTTTATTCTATGTTACCAGTCCGCATTAGACAACTCTTTCTTCATACCTCTGTAAATGTCCTTGTTTAAGTTGAAGACACTGGTTTGAGACCCGAGTTGCTCACCCTCCAACTGCATTTGAAATTGTACCATGTTATGAACACATCCCCCGAGACGATTTTTAGCTACGAGATATCTTCTTAATCCTACCTCATTGCACATTACTAAATCTAAAATAGTCTGTTCCCGGGTAGATTCTGCAATGCATAGTTCTAAGAAACAATCCCTGATGCATTCTACAAATTCGTCTTCCTTGCCAATTTGATTTGTCCAGTCGAAATGCAGATTAAAATCACCCATGATAATTGGAGTGCTTTTCTCACACGCCTCCATCATTTCCTGATTAATACTTTGTCCTACAGAGAGGCAACTCCTTGGAGACCTATAGACAACTGCCACCCGTGATTTCTTTCGCTTGCTATTCCTTATTTCAGCCCAAACTGTTTCTACATCAGGATCCACTGCACCTATTTCCTTACTCAAAACTGCACTGATCACTTCCTTCAATAGCAAAGCTACCCCACCTACTTTTACTTTCTTCGTATTCTTCCAGAACGCCGAATATCCTTCAACATTGAGGTTCCGGTCTTGGTTATCCTACGACCACATCTCTATGATAGCTATCAAATCATATTCATTTATTTCTATTTGTGCCATCAGCTCATCGATCTTGTGACAAGTGTTACGCGCATTCAGATAAAGAGCCTTAAGCTTTGACTTTTTTTTATAAACCATTTTTACGTACTCTGGTTCTAATTTCTGCTGCACTCTTATGCTTGTATTCTGTGTCCCTTCCTGTCACATTCCGATTAATGTATGCCCTTTCACTACCATGCACCTCTGCTGTCTCGTTACGTTTCGACTTTTTAAACTGCCCTTCTATTGGACCCTCCCCCCACTATTTACTTTAAAGTCTTTTCTGGAAACCTACTTATACGATTCTCCAGGATACTGGTCCCAGCATGGTTCAAATGAAGCCCATCCCAATGGAACAGCTCTCTCTTTCCACAGTAATGTTGCCAGTGTCCCATAATCGGGGCCCATTTCTCCCACACCAATCTTTGAGCCATGCATCTACCTCTCTAATCTTATTTCCCCAATGCCAACTTGCACATGGCTCAAGTAGTAATCTGGAACCTTTGTGGTTCTGCTTTCTAATCTAGCCCTGAGCTGCTCATAGTCCCTCAGGAGAACCTCCTTCCTATGCTGTTGATAGCTATGTGGACCATGACACCTGGATCCTTCACTTGCACTCCAAGATCTTCTCTAGCCCAGAAGAGATGTCCTTAACCTTGGCACCAGGCAGGTAACACAGCCTTTGGAATTTAATATTTTGCTGCAGAGAATTGCATCTATTCCCCTAACTATGCTATCCCCTATTACAACTACATTTCTCTGTTCTCCTCCCACTTGAATGGCGCACTGAACCAGAGGTGGCGGGACAGTGGTATACAGCAGGGAGGGAGATTCCCTGGGAGTCCTCAACATCAACTGCGGACCCCATGAAGTCTCATGGCATCAGATCAAACATGGGCAAGGTAACCTCCTACTGATTACCACCTACCGCCCTCCCTCAGCTGATGGCTCAGCACTCCACCATGTTGGACACCAATTGGAGGAAGCACTGAAGGTGGCAAGGGCAGACAATTTACTCTGGGTGGGGGATTTCAATGTACATCACCAAGCGTGGCTCGGCAGCACCACTACTGACAGATCTGGACGAGTTGGAAAGGACATAACTGCGAGACTGGATCTGCGGCAGGTGGTGGGGGAACCAACACGAGGGAAACACATGCTTGACCTTGTCCTCAGCAATCTGCCTGCCGCAGATGCTTCTGTCCATGTTTGTATTGGTCGGAGTGACCACAGCACAGCCCTTATGGAGACGAAGTCACGCCTTCACATTGAGGAGACCGTCCATCGTGTTGTGTGGCACTATCACCGTGCTAAATGGGATTGATTTCCAACAGATCTAACAATGCAAAACTGGGCATCAATGAGGCGCTGTGGGCCATCAGCAGCAGCACAATCTGGAACCTCATGGCCCGGCATAGCCCCCACTCTACCATTACCATCAAGCCAGGAGACCAACCCTGGATCAATGAAGAGTGCAGGAGGGCATGGCAGGAGCAGCACCAGGCATACTTCAAAATGAGGTGTCAACCTGGTGAAGTTACAACACAGGACTATCTGCATGTCAAACTGCGTATGCAGCATGTGATAGACAGAGCTAAGCGATCCCGTAACCAACGGACTAGATCTAAGCTCTGCAGTCCTGTCACATCCAGCCGTAAATGGAGTTGGACAATTAAACAACTAACTTGAGGAGGTGGTTCCACAAATATCCCCATGCTCAGTGATGGATGAGCCCAGTACATCAGTGCGAAAGATAAGGCTGAAGCATTTGAAACATTCTTCAGCCAGAAGTGTGGAGCTGATGATCGATCTCGGCCTCCTCCTGAAGTCCCCAACATCACAGATGCCATACTTCAGCCTATTCGATTCACTCCGAGTGATATCAAGAAATGTCTGAAGGCACTGGATATTGCAAAAGCGATGGGCCCTGACAATATTCCGGCAACAGGACTGAAAACCTGTGCTTCAGAACTTGCTGCGCCCAAGGCCAGGCTGTTCCAGTACAGCTACAACACAGACATCTACCCTGCAATGTGGAAAATTGCCCAGGTCTGCCCTGTACACAAACAGCATGACAAGTCCAACCCGGCCAATTACCGCCCCATCAGCCTACTCTCAATTATCAGTAAAGTGATGGAAGGTGTCATCACCAGCACGTGCTTAGCAATAACCTGCTCAGTGACGCTCAGTTTTGGTTCCGCCAAGGCCACTCAGCTCCTTTCTTCATTACAGCCTTTGTTCAAACATAGACAAAAGAGCTGAACTCAAGAGGTGAGGTGGGAGTGACTGCCCTTGACATCAAGACAGCATTTGAGCGATTATGGCATCAAGGATTCCTAGCAAATCTGCGGTCAATTGGGAATAAGGGGGAAATCACTCCGGTGGCTGGCGTCATACCTAGTGCAAAGGAAGAGGGTTGTGGTTGTTGGAGGTCAATCATCTCAGCTCCAGGAGATCACTGCAGAGTTCCTCAGGGTAGTGGCTTCAGCACAGCCATCTTCAGCTGCTTCATCAATGACCTTCCTTCAATCATAAGGTCAGAAGTGGGGATGTTCGCTGATGATTGCACAATGTTCAGCACCATTCGTGACTCCTCAGATACTGAAGCAGTCCGTGCAGAAATGCAGCAAGACCTGGACAATATCCAGTCTTGGGCTGATAAGTAGCAAGTAACATTCGCGCCACACAAGTGCCAGGCAAGGACCATCTCCAACAAGAGAGAATCTAACCATCTCCCCTTGACATTCAATGGCATTTCCATCACTGAATCCCCCACTATCAACATCCAAGGGGCTATCATTGACCAGAAACTGAACTGGAGTAGCCATATAAATACCGTGGCTACAAGAGCAGGTCAGAGGCTTGGAATCATCATGCGAGTAACTCACCTCCTGACTCCCCAAAGCCATTCCACCATCTACAATGCACAAGTCAGGAGTGTGATGGAATACTGTCCACTTGCCTGGATGGGTGCAGCTCCAACAACACTCAAGAAGCTCAACACCATCCAGGACAAAGCAGCCTGCTTGATTGGCACACCATCGACAAATATTCACTCCCTCCACCACCGACGCACATTGGCAGCAGTGCGTACCATCTTCAAAATGCACTGCAGCAATGCACCAAGGCTCCTGAGACAGCACCTTCCAAGCACACGACCTCTACCAACTAGAAGGACAAGGGCAGCAAATACATGGGAACACTACCACAAGCAAGTCCCCCTCCAAGTCACACAGCATCCTGATTGGAACTATATCGCCGTTCCTTCATTCTCGCAGTCAAAATCCTGGAACTCCCTTCCTAACAGCACTGTGGGAAACCTAAACCAAATGGACTGCAGCGGTTCAAGAAGGCAGCTCACCACCACCTTCTCAAGGGAAATTGGGGATGGGCAATAAATGCTGGTCTGGCCAGCGTCGCCCACATCCCATGAATGAATTAAATAAAACTGGCTGAGGCTCCTCCAAAGCTAAATTGTGGATCTCCATACCTGCGTCACGCGCAGTCACACACTCCTGTCCCTGCCGACGGTCCAATTTTGATGTAATTAATCTAATTGGTGTGACTGTCTCCTGAAAACAGTGTCCAGATAACTCCCCCCATTTCTGATGTGTCGCAGTGTCCGCAGCTGGGACTCCAGCTCATCAACTCTGAGCTGAATGCCAACACTTGCTGCAGATGTGATCACCGTGGATCGCACCGGCGTCCACCAGATCCCACATACTGCAGCTGCAACACATCATCTGCCCAGCCATCTCTATTCTATTTAATCAGTTAATTTGGATCTCAGTATTTAAAAAAATAATTATTTAAGTGAACACTCAACGTGTAATGATTCAAAACAAAAATAGAGACACGGAGGAAATACCCACCTGTCAATTACCAGCTCTCCTGTGGCGTCACACTTCGATTCTTTTGGTCAAGCAGGTCCACAGTACAGAGCCACTGTTTCTTTTTTTTTTATCCACGTCTCCTCGCCCCTGTTGCCGCTCTCGCTCACGCCGCTCTGGTCTTGCTTATCGGGTCTCTGAATTTAAACATTAGCCTGTAATCATTGGAAAAGAAAAACTTCCTTCTCATTTACCACTTTAATGTTAGAAGGGTTTATCAAGCTGGAAAATGGACATTTAACACAAATTTTATTAACAATCGTCCACTTTTCTCCTCACTTTTTAAGTTCAGTGATAACGACCTCCACATTCTGACAAAGAGTTTTTGCTGCTGCAATAAAGTGTCACTTGTTTCCATTTGCTCCCTGACTGTTTCTTTCCTCAGCTCTCCTGGGGGTTCAGAGGGGTTTTTGTTCATCGCTTGTCCAAATTCAGGAGTTTCCAGCTCCTCTGCATCTGCTGTCCTGGAGAAATCAACTGTATTTAAAATGTTTCCCTCTGTTTGGAGAGATGATGAAAAACTGTTTACATAACAGAGGGGAGAAACTAATAGGCAGGGAGTTGTTATGTTCTGGAATTCACTATCTGATGGGTTTCTCAAAGCAGATTCAATATTAACTTTCAAAAGCCAACAGGATCAAAACTTCAATTACTCTTACATATAGTGGAAAAGATACCAGCATGGAAAGATAGGTGAGAGAGACCGATGGCATAACATTAACGATGAAGAACTCAACACAACCCATTTAGAGAGCGTTTATGTGTGAATGATTGCATGAGTTTTATTTAATGATGTTGCTTTATTTATACATTACCTTTAATCAATCAAAATAATTTTACAAACATCAGCCAGTTTAATGTTACAACTGTTTACATAGTGGGAAAATAGCCATTTAACGCAAATTGTATTGCAATTCTTTTATTCAGCATCTCAGGTTTAAATAAAGTAAATACCTCAAACGAGTGGAAACTTCCAAACTCATGAACACAGAATTTCCCATCAGCAATTGCTCAGCATCTCCATCCGCTGGTGGCCATGCCTCAGTGCACTTACTGTCTTTCTCACCATCCACGTCTGCTGGAGTACCTGCCTCACTGCAGTTTCTGCCCCACTCTCACCATCTCCATCTACTGGTGTCCCTGTCTCACTGCAACTTCTGTTCCTTTCATCATCTCACAATCACTGTGATTTGTCGCTTTGTCCATTTTGCTCTGCGTCCAGGCTGGGTTTGGTTGAATCCAGCTGAGATTTTCAGTGATGCCTTTGTGTGAAGTCCCACCTCAATAGGTCAGTTTATTAATAAAATATAATCTCAGAATCATATTTAAATCATTTCAGGGCTCATTGCTGTGAATATAAAATATGCTTTTGGTCATGTGTGGAGGGTAGGGAATGGAATATGAATGGGATTTAGTTCCAATCTTCGAAACCTTCAGCTCTTTCTATGATTTCACTAATTTAACAATGAGATTGAGAAAGTAATTCACTGCGTTCTTCAGCCCCTGTCTGAATTTAATCTGGGTCGCTGCGTAAATACATGTGTTGGTTCAGGAACTGAGAACCTGCAGCATCATTGATGTTTTATTTGTGATAAAGTGAGGGTCAATGTTGGAGGAAAAGTACTGAATATTTGCAATTCGGCTGTAAATGATAAACACAACCAGTGTGATTCAAAGCATTATAAAACTGCCAGGTCTACTGAAGAGTAAAATAATTGTTTTTCTGCGATTCTCCATCTCTGGGCCCTTGTGATTCTTTCTTCCCATTAGCTCCTAGCTTATCCGATATCTGTGGGATTCTTATATTGTCCTCCAACGTGAAGACCGATGCAAAATATTGGTTTAAATTATCTGCCATTTCCCTGTTCTCTGTTATCAACTCTCCAGTCGCATCCTCCAAGGGTCCCACACACACTTTAGCTACTCTCTTTCTTTTTATATAACCGTGGAAGCTCTTGCTGTTTGTTTTTATATTTCCTGCCAATTTGTTTTCATAATGGATTTTCTGCTTCTTTATCAGCTTCTTCGTCATCCACTGCTTGTTGCTAAAATATTCCAAATCCTCCGGCCAATCATTAGTTTTTGCTGCTTTGTATGCCTTCGTTTTTGATTGGCTGCTCTCCTTGACCACCTTTGTTGACCACCGGCCGTTCATCCTTCTCATCAAGTCCTTCTTTTTGACCTGGATATTTTTTTTATGCTGAGCATTATGAAATATCTGTTTAAATGTCTGCCACTGCACATCCACTGACCTTCCCCTTAGTCTTTTTTTTTCCAGCCCTCTTTCGACAACTCTTTCTTCATACCTCCATAATTGTCTTTGTTTAAGTTGAGGTCACTAGTTTGAAACCCGAGTTGCTCTCTCTCAAACTGATTTTGAGATTCTTCCATGTTGTGCTCATTCCCCCCGGATGATCCTTAACTATGATATCTCTTATTAATGCTACCTCATTACACATTATTAGATTTAAATAGCCGATTCCCAGGTAAGTTCTGCAACGTATTGCTCTCAGTAGCAATCCCTGATGCACTCTATAAATTCGTCCTCCATCTTACCTCTGCCAATCTGATTTGTCCAGTCAGTCTGCAGATTAAAATCACCCATGACAATTGTAGCGCCCTTCTTACACGCCTCCATTGTGTCCGATTTAAAATTTGTCCTCCAGTGAGGCATCTCTTCAGGGGCCTACAGACGACCCCCCACGCGTGACGTCTTACCCTTGCTCTTCCTTATTTCCACCCAAAATTGCATCTATATCACTGCTCACCACCGTACTATTAGCTTCTTTTTTTAACAAAGCTACTCCACCTCCTTTTCCATTTTGCCGATTTTTCCAGAACGTCAAATACTCTTGAATATTGAGCTCCAAGTCTTGGTCACCCTACAACCACGTCTCTATAATAGCTATCAAGTAATATTCATTTATTTCTATATGTGCCATAAAATCGTCTATCTTTATATAAATGCTATTTGCATTGAGATAAAAAGCCTTAAGCTTTGACTTTTTACCATTATTATTCATCCTGGTTCTAATTTCCGCTTAACGCTTCAGCTTATATTTTCTGCCCCTTCCTGTCACACTTTGATTACTTATCGCTTCCTCATGACCCTGCAGCTCTGCTCTCTCGCTTCTTCCTTGACTTATTTGAACTTCCCTTCAATTGAACCCGACCACCACCCTCCCCGCCCTCCAACTCATAAATTTAAAGTCCGATCTACAATCCGAGTTATGCAATTCGCCAGGACACTGGTCCCAGCTTGGTTCAAATTAAGCCCATCCTAACGGAACACCTCTCACCTTACCCAGTACTGGTGCCATTGTCACATGAATCAGAACCGATTTCACCCACAGCAATCTTGGAGCCACGTGTTTACCTCTCGAATCTTATTTTCATAATACCAATGTGCATGTGGCTCAGGTAGTAATCCGGGTATTATTACCTTTGTGGTTCTGTTTCTTAATTTAGCCCCGAGATGCACATAGTCCATTAGCAGAACCTCTTTCCTTGGCCTACCTATGTCGTCGGTACCTAACTGGATTACAACAACTGGATCCTTCCCCTCCCATTCCAGTTCCTCTCTAGCCCAGAAGAGATGTCCTTAAAATTGGAACCAGGTAGACAAACGCCGCCTTCAGGACTCATTGCCTTTGCTGCACAGAACCATATCTATTAACCTAACAATGCTATCCCCTATCACGACTTTATTTCTCTTCTCACGCCTCACTTGAATGGCGCTCTGAACAACTGTGATGTGCTCAGTTCATTCATCCTCCCTGCAGTCTGTGCTCTCGTCCACACTGGGAACAAGAAACTCTTACCTATTGACTCAGGGGACTGGCTAAGTCTCCTCCAAAGCTAAACTCGGGATCACCATACCTACCTCAATCGCAGTCACACCCTCATGTCCCTGGCCACGGTCCAAGTTTGATTTAATTAATCTAAGAGTGTGACTGTCTCCTGAAATACTGTGTCCAGGTAACTCTTCCCCTCCCTGATGGGTCGCACTTTCCGCAGCTCGGACTCCAGCTCATCAAATCTGAGTCGGAAGTAGCTCCAGCAGCTAACACTTGCTGCAGATGTGGTCACCGTGGATCGCACCAGCGTCCACCAACTCCCACATACTACAGGTGCAACAGCAACACATTGCCTTCCCAGCCATTCCTATTCTATTTAATTAATTAATTTGGATGTTAAATATTATAAAAGTGAATTTCTTACCTGTACTCTTCAGCTGTAATAATTTATTGATTTAAACCACTTGACTAATCAAAAGAGACACTGTCAAGATACCCACCAATCACCTACCTGTTTTCCTGAGATGTCACACCTCGGCTCTGACAGGTGGAGAGAGGGAGAAGGGATTCTCTGCCGCCGCTTTTTATCTCCCACCGCCGCTGCCCTTCTCACACAGGTCCGCTCTCCATGTCGTTCTCCCAACTGAGTAACGATTATGCTCTGCTGATGAATAACTAAAATATTAAGAATTAAAGTGCAAAAACACTTTAATTTCTGATCAGATTCTCCTGCTCTCCCAACATACTCCGGAATCCACAGGGATAGTGTGGCACAGTAAAACAACAATATATTGTATCGAGGAATTGGTGTATATTTAGTACTTGAAATACAATATAGGCATTAATATTGACAAAGGCACAAATTCCAGCTAAAACATTGAATAAATGTGTTATTATTATTTTACGTTATTTCCATTGTACATCAACACATACTTTATAAACTGCAGCGATTTGTCCACATTAACTATATGGCAGTGGCGGAAGCAGTTACAAGAAATGCAGATTAAAGAGACAGATTTGTTATTGGTCACCCGATGTATTCTAAACCTTCTTTAATAGGAGATGAAAATGTGAGGCGGTTACAAAAGGACCTTTGCATAAACTCTTCATTAATAAACAATGGTTTTAATCTCTGTAACAGTGTTGGTAATTGCATGTGGAGTAATATATCTCAGTATTTGTATCGACAGAGAAATGGTCCGAAATCAATTCTGTTTGGAATTTTAATTAAACAGAAAACACACATTGTCAGACAAAATATAGAGAAAAAACAAATCTAATTATTTCTAAACAAAGTAAAATGACGGTTGATTAAAACAAAGTGATGTTTATATAGTAAAGCAAATCACATTCATCATGTTCACACTGTTGGGAAAGTTCATGCCATTCTCTCAGGTTTAACACGGAATATTTTCCACCAGTCTGTGATCCACCGCCTGAAAACATCATATGCAGGATTTGAGACTGAATTTTACCTTAAAAGAAAAAGAAAATTACTTGAAAGTTTTACAGAAATGCTAACCATCAAACAAACACATCAAATGCAGTGTATGATTTCCTCAGAATATCCCTGCTTCAATAAGCCTCCTATTTCCTCTGTCAAGACAGCAAATGTTCTCTCTGATATTTTGGAATCAATGACCGTTGAAAACACCATTAATTATCATACTAATATCGGTAACAGCCGGGACTGCACATTGTCAGCACAAATACATGTAACAAATAATGAAGCATTGGTCTTACCTGGGTGATGGAGATGTAAGATATTGACCGATACAGTCACTGTCCATCGTTGGTGGAATGTCCGCTGTTGTGAACGTGTCACAGTGAACTTCCTCATTGTTTTCAGGAATGGAGGGAACCAGTGTTTACCGGGATCAGTGCTGGTCTGAGAGCTGTATACTGTGGAGAGAAAGATTATGGATTAATGAATGGTCTGAAAGCGGGTTCAGTGTGGTTCTGAGAGCTGTATACTGTGGAGAGAAAGATTATGGATTAATCAATGGACTGAAAGCGGGTTCAGTTCGGGTCTGAGAGCTGTATTCTGTGGTGAGAAAATTTATGGATTAATGATTGGACTGAAAGCGGATTAGTTGCGTGTCTGAGAGCTGTGTACTGTGAAGAGAACAAAATATGGATTAATGATTGGACTGAAAGCGGATTAGTTGCGTGTCTGAGAGCTGTGTACTGTGGAGAGAACAAAATATGGATTAATGATTGGACTGAAAGCGGGTTCAGCGCGGGTCATCGACATCTGTGTCAGTAACATAAAGGGGACTGGAATTTGTTGGCCTTTGAATGTTTTCAAGCTTCATTCACCGTGTTGTTATATTTCCACTGGGTGATAGCAGATTAAGTGGATCTGCTTTGCTTGAATCAGGGTGTTCAATGTGAGCACTTGAAGGATTTGCAGTGGGAGTGTTAATAAGAGAGATATCACACACAGGATCACGCATCAGGATGTCTTTTCTAAATTAAGTCAAGCTTTGTTTATTCTAATTTCCTTTAATCACAACATGAATTTAAATCAAGCAGCGGTCAGTGAGATCGCCGATTGGAATGAAATTCAAAGCAGTGACAGAGAGCTGGTGACTGTAGGAGTTTAACTCACCGAGAGTGGAGAGATCACCGCCGGCACTTGTCAGTGTGAAGAGATCATCAGGACCACTGTCCAGAAACAAGTGACCATCCTGAGTGTCAATGGCTCCAGTCTCAATATCATCATAATCACCCGGAACCAGACCTGAGAGGAAATAATGATTTTCACTGAAATCAAATGGTAATACTGAATATTTCGAATTATGTTATTAAATATCAATCTACCCGGGCCGGCCAGGGTAGATTGCGATCTTCAGCTGTAGTGAGATTAGAGGATGGCGAATGGTCGGACCATGTCATGTGGCGGCAATTGAGTCTTCCTAGGTCAGTGTCATATTTAAAAGAGAGCCAGCAATCGATTGAAAGGCAGGAGCTCTGAAGGAGATTGGGTGGGAGGACTGGCAACTGGTGTATTTGGCAGATGGCAGCGGCCAGAGCAAGGGTGACGCCCAGGTTTTCTCCTGCCAAGCTGAAAGTGCTCATCCCGGCAGCAAGGGCAAGGAGGGAAGCGCGTTTCGCTTGGGACAGGTGGAGGATACCAGCTAGGCAGGCAGGGAGAGCATGGAAGGAGATTGAGGAGGAGGTGAGCAGCCATGAGGTGGTCCCACATAAGAGGCTGCAGTGCAAGAACTGGATCAATGCTATGATGTGCTTAGGCAAGGTGAGCTAAGTGTTGAACATTAGCTGGCAGCCTTAAATGTAAGAAAAAATGAAACTGAAATTGGATAGGGGGTGTCCCCACTGAGTCTGCAACAATGCCCAGGTAGCAACAATGGCTGCCAGAGGTATATTAACCCCTCTGTGCAGGACACTGGTTAGTCACAGCTGATCACTGCACTTGCAGCATTGAATGGCTGCATGCAGCAGGCATCCTTGTGGTGCCATGGTGGTCAGTGAGGCTGCTGCCAACCAAGCTATGATGTCTGTCTATGACGGGTAAATGCCAATGTTAATCTGTGTGCTTGCAGGGGAAGTGAATTCACAATGCGCATGAGAGAAGAAGGACTGGAGGTGGCGTCCGTTTTCTCATAGTCCTGATGCCAATGGAGGAAGAGGCCATGGAGCTCGGAGGCCTGGAGGCAGAGCAGCCTATGGCACAGATGGTGAGATGTGTACAGAGGCACCAGATAGTGTGTGCCCCAATGGATGAGGGAAAATAAACAAATGCTGCTGAGCAATAAGCATAGCGTTGATGTGGTATCTTTGGCCTCCTGCAGCTCCAGAAAATGAATAGTCAAATAATGTATGGAGCACACTCTCACCATTATTCTCTCTCTCTCTCAGATCAAGTAGAAGCAGACGCAGCCGACGACACTGCAGAACAAAAGAACAAAGAACAAAGAAAATTACAGCACAAGAATAGGCCCTTCGGCCCTCCAAGCCTACGCCCATCCAGATCCTCTATCTAAACCTGTCGCCTTTTTTCAAAGGGCCTGTATCTCTTTACTTCCTGCCCATTCATGTATCTGTCTAGATACATCTTAAAAGTACCTATCATGCCTGCGTCTACCACCTCCACTGGCAAAGCATTCCAGGCACCAACCACCCTCTGCTTAAAGAACTTTCCACGCATATCCCCCCTAAACTTTTCCCCTCTCACTTTGAACTCGTGACCCCGAGTTATTGAAACCCCCACTCTGGGAAAGAGCTCCTTGCTATCCACCCTGTCTATACCTCTCATTATTGTGTACACCTCAATCAGGTCCCCCCTCACCCTCCGTCTTTCAAATGAAAATAATCCTAATCTACTCAACCTCTCTTCATAGCTAGCGCCCTCCATGCCAGGCAACATCCTGGTGAACCTCCTCTGCACCCTCTCCAAAGCATCTACATCCTTTTGGTAATGTGGCGACCAGAACTGCATGCAGTGTTCCAAATGTGGCCTTACCAAAGTCTTATACAACTGTAACATGACCTGCCAACTCTTGTACTCAATACACCGTCCGATGAAGGAAAGCATGCCATCTGCCTTCTTGACCACTCTATTGAGCTGCGTTGCCACCTTCAGGGAACAATGGACCTGAACACCCAAATCTCTCTGGACATCAATGTACATCTGTGCGGAGTTTGCAACTTCTCCCTGTGTCTGCGTGGGGTTCCTCCGGGGGCTCCAGTTTCCTCCCACATGCCGAAGACTTGCAGGTTGATATGTTAATCGGCCATTATAAATTGCCCCTGGTGCAGGTAGGTGGCAGGGAAATATATAGGGACAGGTGGGGATGTGATAGGAATATGGGATTGTGTAGGATTAGTATAAATGGGTGGTTGATGGTCGGCACAGACTCGGTGGGCCGAAGGGCCTGTTTCAGTGCTGTATCTCTAAAAAAAAGTCCCCTTCACTATCTGCTACTCCACCAATCTTAGTGTCCTCTGCAAACTTGCTAATCAGACCACCCATACTTTCCTCCAAATCATTTATGTATATCACAAACAACAGTGGTCCCAGCACGGATCCCTGTGGAACACCACTGGTCACAAGTCTCCATTTTGAGAAACTCCCTTCCACTGCTACTCTCTGTCTCCTGTTGCCCAGCCAGTTCTTTATCCATCTAGCTAGTACACCTTGGACCCCATGCGACTTCACCTTTTCCATCAGCCTACCATGGGGAACCTTATCAAACGCCTTAATGAAGTCCATGTATATGACATCTACAGCCCTTCCCTCATCAATCAACTTTGTCACTTCCTCAAAGAATTCTATTAAGTTGGTAAGACATGACCGTCCGTGCACAAAACCATGTTGCCTATTACTGATAAGCCCATTTTCTTCCAAATGGGAATAGATCCTATCCCTCAGTATCTTATCCATCAGCTTCCCTACCACTGACGTCAGGCTCACCGGTCTATAATTACCTGGATTATCCCGGCGACCCTTCTTAAACAAGGGGACAACATTAGCAATTCTCCAGTCCTCCGGGACCTCACCCGTGTTTAAGGATGCTGCAAAGATATCTGTTAAGGCCCCAGCTGTTTCCTCTCTCGCTTCCCTCAGTAACCTGGGATAGATCCCATCCGGACCTGGGGACTTGTCCACCTTAATGCCATTTAGAATACCCAACACTTCCTCCCTCCTTATGCCGACTTGACCTAGAGTAATCAAACATCTGTCCCTAACCTCAACATCCGTCATGTCCCTCTCCTCGGTGTATACCGATGCAAAGTACCCGTTTAGAATCTCACCCATTTTCTCTGACTCCACGCATAACTTTCCTCCTTTGTCCTTGAGTGGGCCAATCCTTTCTCTAGTTACCCTCTTGCTCCTTAAATATGAATAAAAGGCTTTGGGATTTTCCTTGACCCTGTCTGCTAAAGATATTTCATGACCCCTTTTAGCCCTCTTAATTTCTCATTTCAGATTGATCCTACATTCCCGATATTCTTTCAAAGCTTCGTCTTTCTTCAGCCTCCTAGACCTTATGTATGCTTCCTTTTTCCTCTTAGCTAGTTTCACAAATTCACCTGTCATCCATAGTTCCCTAATCATGCCATTTCTATCCCTCATTTTCACAGGAACATGTCTGTCCTGCACGCTAATCAACCTCTCTTTAAAAGCCTCCCACATATCAAATATGGATTTACCTTCAAAGAGGTCCTGCCGAATTTTGGTATAGTTGGCCTTCCCCCAATTTAGCGCTCTTCCTTTGGAACCACTCTCGTCTTTGTCCATGAGTATTCTAAAAGTTACGGGATTGTGATCACTATTCCCAAAGTAGTCCCCTACTGAAACTTCAACCACCTGGCCGGGCTCATTCCCCAACACCAGGTCCAGTATGGCCCCTTCCCGAGTTGGAATATTTACGTACTGCTCTAGAAAAACCTCCTGGATGTTCCTTACAAATTCTGCTCCATCGAGACCTCCAACACTAAGTGAATCCCAGTCAATGTTGGGAAAATTAAAATCTCCTATCACCACCACCCTGTTGCTCCTACATCTTTCCATAATCTGTTTACATATTTGTACCTCCATCTCACGCTCGCTGTTGGGAGGCCTGTAGTACAGCCCCAACATTGTTACCACACGCTTCCTATTTCTGAGTTCTGCCCATTTTGCCTCACTGCTCGAGTTCTCCATAGTGCCCTCCTTCAGCACAGCTGTGATATCCTCTTTGACAAGTAATGCAACTCTTCCAACCCTTTTACCTCCCTCTCTATCCCGCCTGAAGCATCGATATCCTGGGATATTTCGTTGCCAATCATGCCCTTCCCTCAACCAAGTCTCAGTAATAGCAATAACATCATACTCCCAGCTACTAATCGAAGCCCGAAGTTCATCTGCCTTACCACTACACTTCCTGCATTAAAACAAATGCACCTCAGACCACCAGTCCCTTTGCGGTCATCATCTGCTCCCTGCCTACTCTTTCCCTTAGTCACACTGACTTCATTATCTAGTTCCTTACAGGCTTTAGTTACTACCTCCTTACTGTCCACTCACCTCCTCATTTGGTTAACATCCCTCTGCCACATTATTTTAAACCCTCCCCAACAGCGTTAGCAAAAGCACCCCTAAGGACATTGGTTCCAGTCCGGCCCAGGTGCAGACCGTCCAATTTGTAATAGTGCCATCTCCCCCAGAACCGGCCCCAATGTCCCAAAAATCGGACCCCTCCCTCCTGCACCATCTCTCAAGCCACGTATTCATCCTGACTATTCTTTCATTTCTACTCTGACTATCACGTGGCACTGGTAGCAATCCTGAGATTACTACCTCTGAGGTCCTACTTTTTAACTTGGCTCTTAACTCCCTAAATTCTGCTTGTAGGACCTCATCCCGTTTTTTACCTATACCATTGGTGCCTATGTGCACAACGACAACTGGCTGTTCACCCTCCCCTTTCAGAATGTTCTGCAGCCGATCTGAGACATCCCTGACCCGTGCACCTGGGAGGCAACATACCATTCGGGAGTCTCGTTTTCGACCACAGAACAGCCTATCTACTCCCCTTACAATCGAATCCCCTACGACTATAGCCCTTCCACTCTTTTTCCCGCCCTTCCGAACAGCAGAGCCAGCCACCGTGCCATGAACCTGGCTACTGCTGCCTTCTCCTGGTGAGCCATCTCCCTCAACAGTATCCAAAACGGTATACCTGTTTTGGAGGGAGATGACCGCAGGGGACACCTGCGCTGCCTTCCTGCTCTTTCTCTGCCTTTTGGTCACCCATTCCCTTTCTCCCTCAGCAATCCTAATCTGCGGTGTGACCAATTCGCTAAACATGCTATCCACTACCTCCTCAGCATCGCGGATGCTCCAAAGTGAGTCCATCCGCAGCTCCAGAGCCGTCATGCGGTCTAACAAGAGCTGCAGCTGGACACACTTCCAGCACGTGAAGGAGTCAGGGACATCAGCCGTGTCCCTCAGCTCCCACATTGAGCAAGAGGAGCATAACACGGGTCTGAGATATCCTGCCAATTTTAATCTTAAGCTTAACTTAGATAAATGAAAAAGAAATGAAATATTTTTACCAATCACACGAAAAAAAAAATAGAAAAAGCCTTACCTTATCTGCACACCACCGAGTCCTTTTTTTTTGGTTCGAGGAGGACGGCGGGTGGGAGACACTACAGGTGTAGTCACTCGGGTTCAGCCGCTGCCCAAATAGATAGGACTTACTTACCCAGCTGCCACCTCGCTCTTCCTCTCGCCGCTGCAAAAAGAAACTGCCGAAACAAAAAGGTCAGTTTATATAAGTTGTAAACTCACTTACCCAGCTGCCACCTCGCTCTCCCTGTCGCCTCTGCAAAAAGAAACTGCCGAAACAAAAAGGTAAGTTTATAGAAGTTGTAAACTCACTTACACAGCTGCCACCTCGCTCTCCCTGTCGCCTCTGCAAAAAGAAACTGCCAAAACAAAAAGGTAAGTTTATATATGTTTTGTATAAGTTTATATACGTTTTGCAACCTTGTGCCGCAGGAGACCTCTGAGGATGTAGCGTCACGTCATTTATCTCCACGAGCAGACCACAACAGAGCACCACGATATGCAAGAATCATGATGGGGCATATTGAATGGCTCCACCAGATTTGTCAAAGCATCTGAACTGCATTTCCAGAATCTTTATCGCCTACTCAGTGGTCGTTGGAATTGTTGAATGACAACTGTTGCACCTCTCCTTTGCATCTGTGCTGGGTTTTGCACAGGCATATGAGGCATGCCTTCAGTGGTCGCCCTTGACACCTATTATCCATCCTTGAAGTCTCATTGGGTGGGGGGGGGGCTGAAAAACTCGTGCACCTCAGACCGCTGTGGAATGAAGGCATCGTGATAGCCTCCCAGGAACCTTGCACAGATACATAAGAAGAATTTGCAATGTTCCCAAACCATTTGCACAGAGAGTAGACGCAGTTCCTATTTCTGCCTGAACTGTGGAAGTCTTAATGGCCACATGCATGCTGTCGATGACACCCTGCATCTCGCGATTTCACCAAATACTACAACAATCTCAGTCTGGCTATCCAGATTGGTGTGAAAGTGCATGTATTGGCTCGCCTTCTTGAACATGGCATTTACGGCCTTCTTGTTGTGGTGATGTGCCACAGACTGGGATATCCCATAGATGTCTCCAGAGGATCTGTGCAATGATCCTGAGGTGTAATAATTCAGTGCCACTGTGAGTTTCATTGTCGCAGGAAATGGGAGCATACCAATTCCCATTGGGTTCAGATCCTCCTCCTACATAGGACGAAGCTCAGTGGCCGCCTTCCTGGAGAGACAGAACCTTCAGTGACACTGCTGCTCCTACATTTGCAGGAAGCAGAATCTCTAATGGTAAACCCTTTCTGACGGGTAGCATATACATTATTCAAGACATTGGTTGCGTGCTACATGCGCCTTTTTCATACACACTCTCTTCTAGCCTCATGATCATTGTCCCTCTGTGGCTGCTACTGTGCTCCCTGCTCATCCACACTCTCTACCAGCCTCATGATCCTTTTCCGTCTCTGGGTGCTGCAGCCGAATTCCCGGTGACTGCAGCTCTCTCCATCTCTGATCTTTCTCCACAATGGGAGGCCTCAAAACCGGAGTGGATGAGACCTATTGCTTAACTCATTTCTCAAGTCCTTCATTCTTTTTACTCTGTATACATAGGTTGCAAGTCGGAGTGGATGCTCAACCTGAATACTTCCGATGTCCTCGCCAAGATTGGTCAGCCTTCAGATAGTCCATACCGTGATTCAGTATCTCTCACCCTCCCTACACTGCCATGATGCTTCATGTATGCAAAACTGACCTTCCACTGACCTTCCCCCTCCTTGTAGATGACCAGACTCTGAAACTCTGTTGTCCTCGCGCGACTTTTACTAAATTGTGAAAAGCTTGGAAAATCGCTTGCATTTCCTGTTCAATAGGCTCAGTTACTAGCGCGTCGTCTTAAAGTGAGGCCTCGACCCACCAGCTCGGGCGACTCTGGGAATATCACCCAGCAGCAAAAAACGTTGGGAATCCTTCACACCGCTATCCACCAGCATGTTGCCCTCCGTTCTAAAGTCACATGTATCCCTTGAATCACCCATCCAATATGCACACAAATTTCACATTTCACCGCCCAGAAAACAGTGTCAGAAAACATAATATTGAATGTTTCATTCTATTAAAGTACTGGGTGCAATCGGGATGATTTTGTAGGAATCCAAGCTATTTCTCCATTTTCTAAAACTAAAATCACTCAGAAAATCTCCATGTCTTCAGCAGCATCATTTTACAGCGACTAAGTTCTGATATATTTAGTTGCTGATTTTAGATAACATGATGATTTTTTTTAAAAAGTGATGGTCGCGAGTAGAAATGTATCCACCCTGAATACTGGAGGAGTTCCCTTCAGGATTTTCTGATCCAGGATCCGTGTCACCCAAACTGGGACTGGTGTAATATTCAATCTGATTGAGGGACTCAATGGAATCAGCAACTGTTAAACTCAAACATGGATAGTTATTGGAGAGATTGATAGGGACGTTCGAACAAATAACATAATACCTTCATCATAGAAACATAGACACATAGAAAATAGGAGCAGAAGTAGGACATTTGGCCCTGCTCCGCCATTCATTATGATCATGGCTGATCATCCAACTTAGTAGCCTGTTCCCACTTTTGCCCCATATCCTTTGAACCCTTTCGTGAAATCCAACTCCTTCTTGAAACCATACAATGCTTTGGCCTCAACTGCATTCTGTGGTAGCGAATTCTATCGGCTCATCACTCTCAGGGTGAAGAAATTTCTCCTCATCTCAGTCCTGAAAGGTTTACCCCGTATTTTTAGACAAAAGCCTTCTGAAAGTCCAAATAAACCACATCCAGTGGCTCTCCCTCATCAACCCTACTAACTACATCCTCGAAGAATTCTTGGAGATTTGTCAAGCATGATTTCCCTTTCGTAAATCCGTGCTGACTCTGTCCGATTCCACCACTGTTCTCCAAGTGCTCTGCTATAAAATCTTCGATAATAGAGTCTAGAATTTTCCCCATTAACGACCTGAGGCTGATTGGTCGACAATTCCCCCTTTTCTCTCTAACTCTCTTTTAAAATAGTGGGGTTACATTAGCTACACTTTAATCTGTAAGAACTGTTCCAGAGTCTAGATCATAAAACATAGAACATTACAGCGCAGTACAGGCCCTTCGGCCCTCGATGTTGCGCCGACCTGTGAAACCATCTGACCTAAACTATTCCATTTTCATCCATATGTCTATCCAATGACCACTTAAATGCCCTTGAAGTTGGCGAATCTACTACTGTTGCATGATTTTACATCTTGGAAGATGAGCACCAATGCATCCATGATTTCGAGGGCCACTTCCTTAAGTACTCTGTGATGTAGATTATCAGGCCCTGGGGATTTATCGGCCTTCACTCCCGTCAGTTTCCCCAACACCATTTCTCTACTAATACTGATTTAGAACATAGAACATAGAAAAATACAGCACAGAACAGGCCCTTCGGCCCACGATGTTGTGCCGATCCTTTGTCCTCTGTCAAGGACAATTTAATCTATACCCCATCATTCTCCTTTATCCATATACCTATCCAAAAGCCTTTTGAAAGTCCCTAAAGTTTCTGACTCAACAACTTCCCCGGGCAAGGCATTCCATGCCTCGACCACTCTCTGGGTAAAGAACCTTCCCCTGACATCCCCCTTATATCTCCCACCCTTCACCTTAAATTTATGACCCCTTGTAACGCTTTGCTCCACCCGGGGAAAAAGTTTCTGACTGTCTACCCTATCTATTCCCCTGATCATCTTATAAACCTCTATCATGTCACCCCTCATCCTTCTCCTTTCTAATGAGAAGAGGCCTAGAATGTTCAGCCTTTCCTCGTAAGACTTATTCTCCATTCCAGGCAACATCCTGGTAAATCTCCTCTGCACCCTCTCCAAGGCTTCCACATCCTTCCTAAAATGAGGCGACCAGAACTGCACACAGTACTCCAAATGAGGCCTTACCAAGGTCCTGTACAGCTGCATCATCACCTCACGGCTCTTAAATTCAATCCCTCTGCTAATGAACGCTAACACCCCATATGCCTTCTTCACAGCCCTATCCACTTGAGTTGCAACTTTCAATGATCTATGCACATAGACCCCAAGGTCTCTCTGCTCCTCCACATGCCCAAGAACCCTACCGTTAACCCAGTATTTTGCATTCATGTTTGTCCTTCCAAAATGGACGACCTCACACTTTTCAGGGTTAAACTCCATCTGCCACTTTTCAGCCCAGCACTGCAACCTATCCAAGTCCCTTTGCAGACGACAATAGCCCTCCTCGGTATCCACAACTCCACCAACCTTTGTATCATCTGCAAATTTACTGACCCACCCTTCGACTTCCTCATCCAAGTCGTTAATAAAAATCACAAACAGGAGAGGACCCAGAACTGATCCCTGCGGCACGCCACTGGTAACTGGGCTCCAGGCTGAGTATTTACCATCTAAGACCACTCTCTGCCTTCTATCAGTTAGCCAATTCTTAATCCAACTGGCCACATTCCCCACTATCCCATGCCTCCTGACTTTCTCCATAAGTCTACCATGGGGGACCTTATCAAATGCCTTACTAAAATCCATGTACACCACATCCACTGGTTTACCCTCATCCACTTGCTTGGTCACCTGCTCAAAGAATTCAATCAGGCTTGTGAGGCAAGACCTACCCCTCACAAAACCGTGCTGACTGTCCCGAATCAAGCAGTGTCTTTCCAGATGCTCAGAAATCCTATCCCTCAGCACCTTTTCCATCAACTTGCCTACCACTGAAGTAAGACTAACTGGCCTGTAATTCCCAGGGTTGTTCCTATTCCCTTTCTTGAACAGGGGCACAACATTTGCCACCCTCCAATCACCTGGTACCACCCCCGTCAGCAGAGAAGATGAAAAGATCATTGCCAGCGGCTCTGCAATTTCATCCCTTGCTTCCCATAACATCCTTGGATATACCCCGTCAGGCCCGGGAGACTTGTCTATCTTCAAGTTATTCAAAAACCCCAACACATCTTCCCTCCTAACGAGCACTTCCTCGAGCTTACCAGTCTGCTTCCCACCGTCCTCTTCAGTAATACACCCCTTCTCATTCGTAAATACCGAAGAGAAGTACTCATTCAAAACCTCACTTATCTCTTCCGGCTCAACACACAGTCTCCCGCTATTGTCCTTGACCGGACCTACGGTCCCCCTAGTCATCCTCATATTTCTGACATACGCGTAAAAGGCCTTGGGGTTTTCTTTTATCCTACCCGCCAAGCATTTTTCATGCCCTCTCTTAGCTCTCCTAATCCCTTTCTTCAGATCCTTCCTGGCCATCTTGTATCCCTCCAGAGCTATGCCTGTGCCCTTTTTCCTCAACCTTATATACGCATCCTTCTTCTTCCTAACAAGACTCTCAACCTCTCTTGTCAACCACGGTTCCCTCACATGACCATCCCTTCCCTGTCTGACAGGGACATGCTTATCAATGGCCCCTACTATCTGCTCCTTGAAAAAGTTCCACATTTCGACCGTGCCCTTCCCTGCCAGCATATGCTCCCAACTTATGCTCCTCAGTTCCTGCCTGACAGCATCATATCTACCCTTCCCCCAATTGTAAACCTTGCCCTGTTGCACATACCTATCCCTCTCCATTACCACAGTGAATGCTACAGAATTGTGATCACTATCTCCAAAGTGCTCGCCCACCAACAGCTCTATCACTTGCCCTGGTTCATTACCTAGTACCAAATCCAATATTGCCTCCCCTCTGGTCGGGCAGTCTACATACTGAGTCAGAAAAGCTTCCTGGACATACTGCACAAACACTACCCCATCCAAACTATTCGATCTAAAGAGTTGCCAATCAATATTTGGGAAGTTGAAATCCCCCATAATTACTACCCTGTGACTTCTGCTCCTTTCCAAAATCTGTTTCCCAATCTGCTCTTCCACCTCCCTGCTGCTATTGGGGGGCCTATAGAAAACTCCCATCAAGGTGACTGCTCCTTTCCTGTTCCTGTTCATTCAATTCCTCCCTCTCACTAAACCCTGTGTTCCCCAACATTTCCGGTGTGATGTTTGTGTCCTCCTTTGTGAAGACAGAAGTGAAGTATCCATTTAGTTGATCAGCAATTTCTTTATTCCCCATAATAAATTCCCCTGTTTCTGACTGTAAGGGGCCTACATTTGTTTTCACCAATCTTTTTCTCTTCACATATCTATAGAAGCTATTACAGTCAGTTCTTATGATCCTCACAAGCTTACTCTCGTACTGCATTTTCCTCTTCTTAATCAATCCCTTGGTCCTTCTTTATTGAATTCTGAACTGTTCCCAATCCTCAGGTCTGTACTTTTATTTACTGGCAAATTTGTATGCCTCTTCCTTGGATCTAATGTTATCTCCAATTTTCCTTGAAAGCCAAGGTTTGGCTACCTTTCCCGTCTTACTTTTGTCACCAGACAGGAATCAGCAGTTTTTGGTGTTCATCTGGTAACAATGTCCAGGAACTTTTTAAATGACCCGATTGTGGAGCATCAACCATCACAGGGACTGCAGTGGCTCAAGAGAAACTTATCATGGACCCTAAATGTTGGATCATCCAGAGAGCAGTCAAAACAATACTCAGTACAGGTGGTGATTTAGATTTCAGGCATCAGAGCAGAGACCATAGTTTAAAACCTAGTCGGTTAGCACAGCTTCGTAATACTGAATCCGCCCACCCTGTCCCCATCTCCTTTCCTTTCAGAGTCTCAAACGGCCGGCGGTGACTCCAAAATTTTACCCCACCCCGAATAATGGGGCAGAAACGAGTGCAAGGAGGCTAATTTCAGATTGTTTTTCTTCTGGGTGTGTTTTGTTTTAAACTAAGAAATATATCTCAATGGTTAAATTACTGCCCAAATATAGCGCAAGAGACAATGTTATCGATTCGGTAGTGTCGTTGCCCTAGTATCGTGAAGTAGAATTTGTTGGTTAATGTTAAAATTTAGCATACAAAGTGTTAGAATAAGTTTTTTGGTAGAAATCACCGATTTCAGGTAAGCAGGTCCTGATGGAAACATGTTTCTGATCCAGAAATCCAGTCACCTCGAGAAATAAAATGTGAATCATGGTGACTGTCTCCACTGAGAGCAGTGACTGTTTATGATCTAGATTAAAGGGAATAAAATGAAATGGTAGTGACTCAGACTGTAAAGTCAGCAGATATAGAATATGCTAAAAAGGATGTGACGATAAATGAAAAGTTGAAGATACTTTCAGCTGATTTATACATTCAGTTGCTGTTTGAGAGAATATAAAATTAACAAATAACACGAACAGCCGATGTGTTTATTATTCGGGAGTTTAGATATCTGGCAGTCAGTGTGCAGACGGAAGGGAAAATGAAACAATGACTTTGATTACTATTTACAAAAAAACAGAAAGCACGTTCTTTAAGCAGTAGCGGCCGGTGGAAATCTTCCCAAACCCATTGCTCGCCTTCCTATATACACAGATTTAGACATACGCGCACTGTGATTGGACTCCTTCACATGGGGATAGTGAGTGGATTTATGACAGATTTCAGTCAGTAAATAGACCATTAAAATGGGGTAATTAAGTGAAAGTGACATTTGTGCAGCGAAAATTCGGTACGAAATATAAAACACAGACCAGAACGCCAGATATGAGAGGAATCCTTGCCAGGTACAATTATCCAAATATCTGAAGAAACAGCTTGGTATAAACCAGCTGGTGAACCTTTGCCGTGAATGACAGAACCTGTCGGATGGAGGATGGAGAGATTAACGTTTTGTTCCGACCCTCGAGCGTTTAACAGTAAACTATCTGCAAACACATTCAAATCACAATGATGGTGACAGCAAAGAGACAAAGCCAGGTATTGTGAATGCTGAGTAGTTTTGTTGTGTATACTTTTGTAAATGTCTATGTGTCTATTTTTTCTGCATACTGATATGTTCATCTGCAGCAGTCTGGGGGCAAGAAGAAATGAGCGAGTATCGGGAGAAACAAATTCCAACTGATTACTGGATTCTGGGCCCACAAGTGGAATTCAGCTAAAGAGAAGCTGGATGAAGTTGACTGATTCTGTGACAGCATCAGTTGGAAATATGAGCGAGGAGCTTATTGTTCTTTGGTATGTTCCCTCACTGTGAGAAAAGATTCGTGTACATAGTGTAAGATGTAGGTTCAGGAGTCACAGTTTACCCAAAATAGGTGGTCGAGAACTCATAAGTAATTTTAAAATATTAAGCTTATGAGGAATCAACATTTTAGACTCGATGCATAATCTAAATTGACACAGGAAGTATACGACCTATGGCAGATAATTTTACTGTCACTCTTTGAAGCTGGAAGAGCGGGCTTCTTCCTCCCTCTCTCTCTCTCTCTCTCTCTCTGTGTTTTCACCTCTTCCAGTTAGCCGAGATGCCAGGAAGCTCTCGATCTTGCCCGCGATGGGGCATGCTGTCTCTGCTCCTCCGAGCATCCATCGATGTACCTTATTTTGGGGAGCTGGTCGTTCACCTATGTCAATCATTTATTCGAAACCCTGTAATTCAGCACTGAGTTGGATGGGTGAAATTCGAGCGGAAGCTTTATTTTGGAATATAGAAACAGGTTGGACAGCTCGAGAATGAATGGCTATACCTATAATGTGAATGTCTGGAATTATAACCAATGGATGAAGTAAGATAACATTTTAAATGTCGCATTTTACTACTTCCGAAGCACATTGAATAGAGCAAATCAGCAAAAACGATTATGATTTATTTCTAATGAGGCCACTTGGCATTCCTTGGAAAGTTGCAGTTAACTAGAGTCTTGCAACGATATGGCACAATATCAGGGATCTTGTGTTCATTCTGCGGTAAGGTATGAAGCTCACCTCTTCTGATTGACTTTTCCTGTATAACCTCCATCAGTGAGTTCAACTCACAGATTAACAGGACTCCGAAGCAGACCGCAACTCGGATGAAAGTCGTTTTATATCCCAGTTCTTAATGAAAACAGAAAGGTTTATCACAGACACAGTCCGCCTTGCATGATGAAATATTTGCAATAAGTATTTAATAATTATATACACTGCTTCAGAGCAATGAGTCAAGCTGAACATTTCCCAGTATGTGTGTTGTGCATTGCAACAGAGCAACGTGTGACCCAGTCGAAATTACAGAGATTTTGGCCCCATGTTTCTGTTGAGTGCAGGACAGTTCAGGTACAGCCAGAAACTGGGGTTAATGGAACTCCAACCAGACGCTTGGAAATATGCGGTGAGGAAAAAATGTTCCAGTCAGTCAGTGGGAATGTGCTCATATTATCTTCCGAAAATGGCAACGATACTAAATAAACTAATACAAACCTTAACGCTAGCTGGAATACTAATAATGGTAAGTACCTGCAGATGTGGACGGGAAAGCAATTGGAGGCACATCGAACCCTGTGGAATATATTGTACAAAAAATTCAGGAAGATGAAATGTCAGCACTTTACATTAAAATGATAAATATTGTTCTTAACTTCCCGAACGAGTCAATTTAACAAAACAAAGAACCATAACCCACTCTCCAAACCCTGCCACCCTCACCGGAACAAATCACACTGGCATCTTCCTTGTGATCACAGTCGGATTGACCCGACGATGAGGAAGGACAGTCGTCCAGAGAAGATTCACTTCCGGTGCACTTCACCTCATCCAGACAGATAACACCGCCACCCTGGGAAAAAGTAGCTCCTCCTGGGGCGAGTAGAGCGTGGCCACAACCCAGCTCTCTGCAGACAGCATTGGCATCGGCCATATCCCAGGAGTCATCACACACCGTGCCCCCGCTGTTATTGCACAATATCTCCACTCTCCCAGCGCAGTTGTTGTTACCTCCAAACCGGCACAACCATTGTTCTGCATCTGTCAAAGAGAATCAATGATTATTGTTGATGTAGTACAAGACAGGAGTAGATGTCAGATAGTTCCTGACAGCACTGTGGGTGTACCTACCCCATCTGAACTGCAGCCGTTCAGGAAGGCAGCTCACCACCACCTTCGCAAGCGCAATTAGGGATGGGAAATAAATGCTGGCCTCGCCAGCAACGTCCACATGCCATGAATGAATAAAAAAAATTGTTGATACAATAAAGAGGAGGTTTTACCTGGTGAAAGCGCACATTTACAAACATATTCTCGAATGTGGTCCTTTGATCTGTGGGTCTGCTCCATAGTTACTTTTGCT
Source organism: Heterodontus francisci (assembly GCF_036365525.1). Taxonomy (NCBI): domain Eukaryota; kingdom Metazoa; phylum Chordata; class Chondrichthyes; order Heterodontiformes; family Heterodontidae; genus Heterodontus; species Heterodontus francisci. Next base: position 1,872,299 of record NW_027140566.1, read on the forward strand.
TCTGTTGAGAAGAGAAACATGCTGACTGCATCAATTTCTGAAATTACACTCGCACATTGAGAGATCTGTTGTGTTACCTGCACAAACAACACTAGTACCTCCCTGTGTGTACATTTGTTTTTATCCCACGGGTCTGATTGGCACTGCCAAAGGAACGATTCGTGTGAAGTACACTCAATCTTATTGAGCCAAATGGGTCCAGATCCTTCTCCAAATGACTGAGCGTAATAATCGATAGAACTGAGGGGACCGCAGTCTAACTGTTTACAGATCACTTCTGCATCAGGTCCATCAAGTGTATCTGAGCACACTGTTCCCCATGTGCCATTGTCGAACACTTCCCCTCTCCCCTCACAGCGATGCTTCCCATTCACCAGCCGCAGCTCTTTGTGTTCTGTCAATGAAAGAAGAGATTTCCAGATGGTTATATGGATAATTCGTGTGTCCATACTGCACAGATCAACACATGCTGATTCCCGGGAATTATTTAAGAAAGGCAAGAGAAAAAACATCGACAGCCCGTGATGTAATAATGAATAATCACACGGATTTCACAACAGAAGAACATGCAACGTCATTGAATTCTTTGAAGAAGGTACTGAAAAATAACAGGGATAATGCAGTCGATGAAATATGCATGTTTTTTTAACAAAGGCCTCAGACAAGGTACCATATAGGAGAATCCTGACTGAGGTCGCGCATGTGGAGTCAAGGGATCAGTGAAACAATGGTAGCAAACCAGCTACAAAATAGAATGTCAGGGTTAAAGGTGGTTGCCCAGAATGGCGGAAGGTGGAAGTGGTGTTCCACAGGGATTGGTGCTGGGGTCACTGCTGCTCCATATTTACACAAAAGATTTGTACCTAGACGTGGGATACATAATTTCAAAATTTAAGGTGACAGCAATTTGGGGATATAATTAATATCAAGGAAGAGAGCGACAAAATACGTGAAGACATTAATAAATTGACCAAATGGGCATGCAATTGGCAAATTAATTTTAATACAAATAAAGTCTAAGGTGGTGAATTTTGGTAGCAAAAATAAAGAGGCCACGTACTTCGTGGAAAATACGAGTGAGAATGATGTATAGGAGCACATAAATCTAGGGATACGGGTAAACTAATTGCTTATAACGTGTCAGAGACCACAGCTAGAGATCATAACTATGAGAGAGTCATCAAAATACTAAATATGAAATTTTGCAGAATCGTTTTCTGCAGAGGGTGTGAATCGAATGTGGAACTTGGACCGCATGCAATAGTTGAGGCGAACAGCACAGATGTATGTTAAGTGAAGCTCGATAAGGACATGAGGGACAAAGAAATTGGAGGACATGCAGAGAGGGTTGCATGCAGTAATTTGGAGTGATGCACGTGTGCAGCCTAAATACCACATAGACTAGTTGGGCCGAATGGCCCGATTCTGTGCTGTACATTTATTATGGCCACGACCTGAACAACGCACTTCAATTCAATCCCTTCACTCCACAGGTTGCAACATATTATTAAGGTTTCACACCCAATTGGATAACAGCGAAATTAACCATTCTAGAAACCCCCGGAATACAACAGGCCAAACCAGGTATCTTTAGCCAACAACAAATTAACTATTTATGAAGAAATAAATCTTAAGCGCTATGAAGGCAAACCTAGGTCTAAAGACAGTATGACTTCTTATTTCATTCTAACTCCCCCATGTACACACATACATTAAAAAATAACTGTAGTTAATTGGTTGTTGTTAAAAATTAGTTGCTTCTTAAGATTAAATGAAATAAGCAAGTCTTTGTGGATGACCTTCCTGATGGATGAGGTATTCTAATGGGGAATTAGTCAAAGACCGCTGCTAGTCTTCACGAGGGTTTGATGCAGTAGTCTATTCTTAATAGGCACCAACAGTTCCTTCAGCAATACAAATGGTTTATTGGAAAAAAAGGTGGCTTTTCCTCTTTAGGCCCGTAGTTCCCTGTCAAATCTTTGCTGAGAGACAATAAACAGCTAATTTCTCTTCAGTGTGCTTCTCTAGCCAGTCTGGTTTCAAGCCAGATTTGCCAAATTTACACAATTAAATAGAAACATCATAACATGTGACATTTCTCTCCTGCTGTTGCCAAAGTAACAAAAATGCTGTTTCTGGCACTCAATGCCTTTGAAATTCCAAAACTTTCTATCCCTATTTCTATCCCTACAGCATTATTTTTAACAGAATCATGAAGGCACACACTGTTCTTAATCTAAGGTGAAAACAACACCCTCGCATATGGCAAAATGAATCGCCATTCCTACAATGCCTTTCATTACGTTGCAAAAGCTAAAAAATATTAGGAACTGGGATAAATATAACATTTTCTTCCATATTCAAACGCAATTAATTCTACTGATAGTTTGCAGCATTATCTTTATGCCATCGCAATCCATATAATTCAATAAGGTCTAATTCGGGACAAAGTGTCAACAATAGCATTATTTTTCCCCGATATATGTAAAATGTTTGGATGATTAGGCTGTCATAACAGACTCCATCTAAATATTCTAACTGTTCGGTTTTATTTTTTTACACGAACGTTAATGTGTTATGGTCAGTGTATATTAGTATTTATTTATCGTCTTAGCAGAACTATATTTCAAAATGTTTGAGAGCCATCAAAAGTCCTAATATTTCTTCTTCCACAGTGGAATACATTCTTTGATGACAACTTCGTTTTCTTGAAAAGTACCCTTCTGGCTTCTCTATGCCTGATTCGTCATCCTGAAATAGTACTGCAGCAGCCCCCAGGTCGCTAGCATCAATTGCTATTTTATTTGGTTTAGCAGAATTTGGAGCAGTCCACACTGGCTCATTAGTTAAGATTGCTTTCATCTTTTAAAAAGCTGTCTGGCAATCATCTGAGCATACTACATTGTTGTTCTTTTTTGCTGTAAATTGGTTAATGGAGCAGCCACAGTACAAAATGTCCGTACATATTTCCTGTAAAAACCGCACATCCCTAAAAACCTCATTATTTCCCGCTTAGGTTCAGGGATAGGGAAGTCTACTAAGACTTGTACCTTTGCCGTTTTTGGCAGTAACTGTCCTTGCTCCGCTATGTGTCCGAGCTATGTTACTCTTGCTTTTCCCTATTCGCTTTTTGCCAGATGTATCACTAAGTCCATGGCTTGTAACTTTTTAAACATATTTTCTGGTTGGTTTAAGTGTTCTTGCGAAGCGTTACTGTATATTAGTACATCATTGAGATACACTACACAGTCGGGAAAAACTGAATCATTCATCAATGATAAGTGGCTTGGCACTTTTCATTTAAGCCTGAATGGCATCAAGTGGCCTGATGAAGACTGTCAGATGTTCGACAAGCTGATATATCTGCCTCGACAAGACTAAGGAACTTGCTAGTATCCCTTTAACATGTCGATCTTGGGAGTAAATCCAGTACTGCCCACTCTGTCAATACAGTCTTCTAAACGCGGAATTGGGTAGGAGCCAGCCTTTATTACCTCATTGACTTTTCTGTAGTCCATACAAAATTTGGGTTCACCCTTTCAGGTATAGATACCAGCCCATTATAAACGCAAAGTGCTGGAAATCTGAAATAAAAACAAGAAGTACTGGAAATACTCACCAGGTCTGGCAGCTTCTGTAGAGAGAGAAACAGAGTAAACGTTTCAGGTCAGTGACCCTTCATCAGAACTGATACTAGCAGTATTGGTGAATTCCAGCTCACTTGACGACGCTCGATCAAATTGTTTTCCAGCATATACTGGATCTTAGCTTTTCTTTTTGCCTGTTTGACCAGAGATAAGCGGTAAGCATGTTGTTTTGAAGGAACGATTCCCCCTTTATCTCGATCATGTGTGACTAAGGTTGTACATCCCAGTGTATCCCTACAAACTCCATTAACTGCTGTTGAAAGCCTGGTTAGCTCTTTACGTTGTTTTGCCTCCAAGTGCAAAAGCATGTTATCCAATTTTCCTAGCCGTTCTGCACTCCCTAATCTGAGTGTTGGATGTTCAATCTGAGAATTTTCCATGCATCCTTCTGCCTCATCCTCACTTTCCTTTCCCTTCTCAAGAGTGCCGATTACCTGACATATCTGTACTGGCTTATCCTCCTCACTGAGATAATATTGCTTGAACATATTAATGTGACACAACCTTCGACGATGAGGGGTAGCACTCAAGTAATCTACCTTACCAACTCTATATGGGCAACTGAACCGTGTTTATAATGGTTGTCCCTGTAACTGTAAAAACACTAATATTTCATTCCCTGGTTAAAAATCGCGTGGTTTTGCATTCTTGTCTGCCCATTTATTCATGTTGGCTTGGGATGATTTAATGTGATCCCGAGCACACCACGAGTTCTCCTGACCCTTTCCCAGAACACAGATATATAGTCTAACTTCGAAGATTCCGCGTTTTGTTCGAATAATCTGTCTTTTATGAGTTGTACAAGACTTCTTACCTCGTAGCTGTTAACCAATTTGAAATGAATGAAGCCTAATTCACTCATTCATGACTCATTCAGTAAAGTCTCTGGGGGCAAATTAAAGAAAGTTTTGCTCTTTATCCCAGTCATGTGGATATTTTTGACAGTCTGTTCGAATAATTGTTTTGAGTGTTTGGTGGCATCTCTCTAAAGCACCCCGTGACTGTTGGTTTGATGCTGAAGATTCTAACTGCCTAATACCCTAATTGATCATACTTCTTGAAATACCTTAGGCTTGACATTCGAACCTTGACCCGATTGAACATAAAGTGATAAGCCATATCTCGAAAAGAATTGTGCTAACTTTGCTATTATTATTCTAGCATTAATTGTCCTCACAGGAATGGCCTCTGGAAATTGAGTAGCCATATCCATGATGGTAAATATGTATTGAGGTCCAGATTTTGATTTTGGCCAGGATCCTACAGAATCTACCATTACCCTGGTTCCTCAATCACTGGTATGGGAACTATTGGTGCCGGTGTTGTGGTAGGTTGTGGTTTTCCTACCATTTGACAGGTATGGCATGTCCTACACAATTGTCTCACATCTTTTGGAAGAACTGGCCAGTAATAAGGTTCATTTATACGTGATTTGGTTTTCTGAACTCGTCTAAGCTGTGCAAAAGGAATGTCATGTGCTAACCTTAATAATCTCGAGTAATATTTAGGTGGTACCACTATCTGTTCAACAACTGTCTAGTCTTCATCCGCAGGTCTATGAGACAGTCTCTATTCCCTCCTCACAATAATATAATAGCCTTCTGGAACGCCTTTTGCCTCAGCTTCTGTCAGAGCCTTTGTGATATTTGGTATATCTCTGGATCAGCTTGCTGTAATGTAATGATAAATCCCCTAATAAGGTTTCAGATACTTGGATATCTGTTTGTGCTGCCACGTATACCTCAGGCAATGGATCCTGTTTAGCTTTTGCTCGGGTGACTACACCCGCAGGAAGTATTCCTGGAAGTTGTTCATGTAATTGCTCTGTTTCCATAATTCACTTGGTTCCTCTGTAATTGTAGGCAAAACTGATTCTTTTGATCTCGCCAAATCATTTCCTAGGAGTCGATCAATTCCCTTGATTGTCTTACTGTGGACACAGATTTAAGGTGTTTGGTAGAAGGATTAGAGGGGGCAGGAGGAAAATCTTTTTTCACCCAGAGGGTGGTGGGTGTCTAGAATTCACTGCCAGGATCAGTGGTGGAGGCAGAGATCCTCAATTGTTTTAAAACGCACCTGGACATGCACCCAAAGTGCTGTAACCTGCGGGAATGTGGGCGAGGTACTAGAAGGTGGGATTAGTTTGGGTGGATGGCTTATTCGCCCAGCGCAGACATGATGAACTGAATGGCCTCCTTCAGTTCTGCATTTTTTCTATGTTCTATGTTCTAACTTGTACAGTTACCATACCAGATATTAAGTCACTCTCCAGGCATACTTTATATAAAGATGCGGGTATATACTCCCTGCCAACTCCATTAAGTAAAACTTTAGCATTCCAGGCGCTCTCTGGTAGAAACGTTATACCTTTCCCCAGTAAGTTTGGGTTGCTCCTGTATCCCTGAGTGAAATGACATGTCTTCCTACCTCACCTAAAGGATGCGCGGTTCCTTTTTCCTTTGAAAAAGAAAATCATAACGTTCGGGCATCGTTTTCTTAACGTTTATCCTCACTTTCATTTATGTATCTTGTTTTAAAGCTGCTGTTTAAAGCTCTAGCCTGGTATGCTATCCTCTTAGGCAGAGTCTTTTCCTCTGCGCAAACTTTGTGTACCCTGAGCCCTATGGGTTTACCTTGCGATTTCCAGCATTCTGAACGAAGATGTCCCGTTTTGTGTCAATGATAACACGTTGGCTTGCGAACCTCACTTCTATCCTCAGCACCTTCCTTTCTGACTTCAGGAGGTGCTACTTGGGCATTTCCAACTGTTCATTCTTGTCTCCGGACACTTACCTTCCTGTCACTATCCCACTTTCTATCATTCTTGGGTTTACGGGGGTGATGGACAAAAGGTTTTGCTTATTCACAAGGTCAAAATCATCCACAACTTCCGCTGCCTGCCTAGATTTCAAAATTTTCAGGTTATCTACATAGGTTCACAACACTGAAGGAATGCAATTTTTAAATTCCTCTAAGCGACTTAATTCTCGAAGGTTCTCATATGTGGTGTGTGTCTTTACTGCCCGTATCTACCGGTCAAAATTAAACTGTTTCACCCCCTCAAATTCTACATTTGTCTGCCCAGCCAATCTCTGTCAGTCCTGAAACTTCTGTCCATAAGCTTCAGGGCCTAACTAATACGCGAGGAGAATAGGATTTTTGCCTTCTCACACTCTGCAGAAGCCTCTTTAGGAAGCATCACATAAACTTCATGAGCTCTGCCAACCAACCGGCTTTGCAAAATCAGTGTCCAGCTTTCCTTCGGCCACTTCATATGTTCGACTATTTTTTTCAAAAGATAGGAAAAAAGTGCCTCGACGTCCCTTTCCCCCTATGTAGGAACTGCTTTTATAAATTAAACAGCTTTTTGCTGGGTCCTGGACTGAATTCAGATTCCTCATGACCCGACATTTCCCTGGATTCAAGACTATCCCTTTGTCTTAGTTCCATCATTGTTAGGCTAAATTCCTTCTCCTTCTCCCTTTCCTCTTTTTCAAGTGCAAGTTTTCTTAATTCGTTTCCAGCCTCAAGTTTTCTTATTGTTATTTATTTTTCTGTTTCCTGTTGAAGCTCCAGTTGACTTAACTGCAACTGAATTTTTGCTAATTCTGCTGCATCAATCTCTGACTTAGTACGTTCTTGTTCCTCGTATTTTCCTTCGAATTATTAGAATTATTGACTATTCGGTCAATTATCGCTGCATTGATGACTTTCAATTCCTGAAAAAGGAATTTCAATTCCTACCACAATTTTGCCACCAATTCTTTTCATTTATTCTGAGTTAAAGGTGTCAAGCCACTGAGAGAAACATTTTCGTTTCCCTAGAACTCTGCTGCAACTGCTGAGCCATTCCGATGTTATAGACTCTACCTTATTATTCAAGAAAAATCGTTCCCTTTTTTCATAATTGGTGTTAGATTTGGATCCTGACAACCACGTTTCCAATTAATATGATGCCAAAGCCGACAGCAATTAATATGCTGCCAGACACAAGATCCAAAATTTTATGCTGCCCAAGAGACAAGTAATTAATATGATTCCAAACATGAGACCCTCAATTCATCTGATTCTGATCTCAGACGAGCCACCTAATTAATATATTACAACCGTGGTATGAGCAATACACTGTCAATTCAGTCCCGTCACTCCACAGGTCGCAGCATATTCTTAAGCTTTCACACCCAATTGGAAAACTGCCAAAATAAAGACTCTGGTAACCCCAGAATAAAAGAGACCAAACCAAGTATCTTTAGACACCAACAAATTCACTATTTATTGAAACAAAAATCTTAAACACTATTAAGATAAATCTATGACTAAAGACCTGATGATTTTAAACTAACTCCCTGCATTCGCACACATGCATTCAAAAGCAACAGTAGTTAACTAGTTTTAAAATTAGTGTTTTCGAAATTTAGCTGCTTCTCAAGAACGAATAAAATAAGTAAGCCTGTGGATTAACTTCCTGGTGGATGAGGCATTCTAATGTGGAAGTAGTCAAAGGCCCATCGAAGTCTTCATGAGGATGGATGCACTGGTTTGTTCTTCACATGCGTTTAACTGTTGGGCTGCAGGAGGCAACAGCAGTTCCTTCAGCAATACAAACGGTTTCTTGAAAAAAAGGAATTTCTTCTTTAGGCAATTAATTCGGCCCGCAGCTCTCTATAGAATTTTTGCTGAGAGAGAATAAATAGCTCCTTTCTCTTCAGTTCGTTTCGCTGGTGAATCTGTGTTCAGCCACTTTTTTTTCAGTTTTACACACAGTTAAGTAGTAACATTACACCATGTGACCTCTCTCTCCCGCTGCCGCCGAGGTAAAAAAAATGCAGCATCTGGCACACTGTGCCTTAGAAATTCCAGAACGTTCTCTCCTTTAAAGGTGCTCTATTTTTAACAGAGTCTTAAAGTTGCACATTGCTTTTAATCGTAGGCGAAAAAACGAGACATGTGCATGACGCATTCCATACAATTCTAGATCATAACTTCTGTGTGAATCCTCACTTACACCACTACATAAAATGAGTACATTCATCTCAGCCTTACCTGAACACATGATCCGCACATCTTCTTTATGAGAACAGTCATGGTTACCCCACGATGTTGAGGGACATTCCCGGAGAACTGATTCGTTACCAAAACAGTTCAGTTCATTCAACCAAACTGGCCTTGAGCCTGGTTCACAAGAAGCAGGAAGCACCATGTCTAATGCTTTTCCACAACCCAGCTGTTTGCAAACCAAGTTAACTTCCACCAGATCCCAGGAGTCATCACAAACTGAGCCCCATGTTTCATTGTAATAAATCTCCACTCGGCCAGCACATGGGTTCCCACCATCGCACAACCTTAACTGCAAATGGTCTGTTGGACAACAATATCAGAGGATGAGACTTACATTTGGCATTCGCCTCATGACTCAATCCAACTCATTGTACCATCACCAGCTAGAAATAAACATTATAAATGCACACGTGACAGGTAAATGAAACTATACAATATTTACAGCAGGCAATAAGTCTGCATTTACCTATTACATATAATGTAAAGCGCAGAAATGTTTCAGATATCCTACAGCATCTGGCGCTGACAAGTTTTGGCCTCCAGTCCCCATTTATGTTTCAAACGCTATATACATTGTTAAGGCAATCAGTCACGTGATTAAATATCAATTTATACTCATGTTATATAACTGTAACTGTTGCTTGTCAATGTATGTTACCCTTAACTATTATCTTGGTCCGACATTTACTGCCATCTCCTATTTCCTTTATCTTGAATAGCAAGTGACTTGCATTTATCTAGCGCCATTAGCGAAATAAACCATCACAAGGTGCTAGACAGGAGTCATATCAAAGAAAGTTAGACACGGAGCACCTAAGGATATATTAGGTCAGATGACCAGAAGCTAAGTCAAATATTTAGGTCTTATGGAGTGTCGTAAAGCAGGAAAGAGATTGAGATTAGAGAGATTTAAGGAAGTAACTCTAGCGCGTGTGTCCTTCGCAGCGAAAGGCACGGCTGCCAATGGTGTGCAATTAAAATCAGGAATGCTCAAGAAGCCAGAAGTGGGAGCTGTCAGCCTGGAGCCGATTGCAAAGACAAGAGCTGCGAGGCCAGGAAGGGATTTGAAAACAAGGATGAGAATTTTAAAATCATGCATTGCTGGGCAATGTAGGTCAGTGAGCACAGTGCAGATGGCTGAGTGGCACTTGGTCGAGACAGCAGAGTTTACAGAGGTTGTAACCAGGGAAGACAGCCAGGAATGCATTAGAATCATCGGGTTTAGAGGGAACAAAGCAATGGGTAAGACTAGATTCGGGCAAAGTCATTTGACATTATGAAGGTAGGAAATAGACAGTGGTCGTGATGGTATGGATGTGTGTGAGGAGTTAAATATAATACCAAGGTTACAAGCAGTCCAGCTCAGTCACCGACAGTTGGCATGGGGAGAAATAGAATTGGTGGCAAGGGAGCAGATGCGATGGAGACTGAAGACAATGACTTCTATCTTTTCAATACTGAAATGTAGGAATTTTCTGCAAACGCAGTATTGAATGTCAGACTGGAATTCTGGCAGTTCCCAAACAGTGGTGGGATCAAGAGTGTTGGATTTGAGGTATAGTTGGGTACCGTGAGATACCAGTGAAAACTAACGCTGCCTTTGTGGATATCACTGAAAGGCAGCATGTAAATGAAAAGTCGAAGGACTTTAGTCTTCAGTCTTTGGTGACTTTACAGGAGCGGGAAGAGAAGCCATTGCAGATAACTTTCTGACTATGACTGAATTGATAAGAATGGACCAGCTACATGCAGTCCCACCCAACCGGGTGTTAATGGAGAGCAGTTGGAGCAGAATTCCATGATCAGTCATATCAAAAGCTGCAGACAAGTCAAGAATGAGGAATCGTTTATATTTGTCACAATTACTTAGGATGCCCTTTTTGACTTTGATAAGACTTGTTCTTTTTTATACATACATATTTTATTTTATATTTAGCGATACAGCACTGAAACAGGCCCTTCGGCCCACCGAATCTGCATCAATCCCATATCCCCTACCTACAGCAGGAACAATTTTCAACAGCCAATTTATCTATCAACCTGCACGTCTTTGGCTGTGGAGGAAAACCCACGCAGTCACAGGGAAAACTTGCAGACTCCACACAGGCAGCATCCAGAATCGAACTCGGGCCCTTGAAGCTATGTGGTTGCGGTGCTAACCACTGCGCCACTATGCCACCCTTCAAACTTGTTTTGGTACTGTGGTTTTATTAGAAACGTGATTTGAGGAATTGAAACGTGCAGCTCCATAAAAGATGAGCATGGATTTGAGAAGTGGCAACACATTCAAGGACTTTCGTGAGGTAATAAAAGTTGGAGCTGCAGCAGTAATTTGCAAGGACAATGGTTTCTTTAAGGGGAGGTGCGATTCCCACCGATTTTAAGGAGAGGAGTCAGAACATGAAGCGAGGGAGAGCATCGTTCATATTGTCAGCTAACATGGGGACCAGGAAGGGAACGTGTGTGTTCAGTAGTTTGGTATAAATAGGGTGCAGACAGCAAGATGCGGATTTCATCGACAGCCTAAGTTCAGAGAGAGCGTGAAGGACTCCAGGAGTGACTCAAGCAATGCGAATTCTGGATGATGGGATGCGGGCTCACTTATAGGAAGTTAGGCCTGGTGGGTTGATGAAGAAAGGGAAGCAGTTTAGGCGACTGAATGGATGTTTTTGAACTTTGTAACTAAAAGTTCACGAGCTCCTCTCCGTTATTTCTGGAGTTGAGGGTGGATGAGGCAGGGGAGTGCTTTGGGAGGAAGATTTGTGATGGAGATGATATGCTGTGCGTGTTCCTTCTCTTCGTGGATGATCGTTGACTAATGAGCATTTTTTTTTCAAAGTAGAGTAGGAACCGATGATGCTTTCTGTGATTCATCCATTCAGGTTTATATTACCAGATAGTTCACCAGATGTCACTTTGCCTCTTTGGTTTAAAGTTTCAACCACCCTATTCATCACTTCCGCTTCACACCGGTGAATGTAACGTCAACCCTTGAATATCAGCAGTCCAATATGCTGCATCTTTGTATTGAACTATGTTCTAGGGTTGTGGTGATTATAACATTATCATAAATCAATTTAATGTTAATTACATAACAGAATCGCTTACTTTTGTAAGGATGGGACTCTGTCTTTGACAATGAAGATATTCGAGTAATTTTCGAAACGAAAACAGCATGTCTGAACAGACAATGTGCAGACCTCTCTTTCCAGACAGGCCAATGCCATTAGGGAAGAGCTTATGTTAAATTAGTAAACGAAACGTGTGAGGCACATTAGCAATTGCGATTGTCTGTAAAAGATCAATGAACTAAACTGCTAATTATATCAATATTTGACTGTTGGACAGGACCAAAGAGGGCAGAAAACAAGATCTCTCTGCGAAATTTTGGTCGGGATCAGGATGTGTCTATGGCAATTGAACTCAAAATATGCAGAGCTCTTGGTTCAGTGGAAAATCAATATTTAAACTGGTTTGGATAAAGGTGATTGGATTTGTTGCATCAGGCACTTTGGAGAATAAAGAATTGGTGTTGTGAGAGGAAACAAAGAGTAGTGGTTATGGATATTTTTCAGGCTGCATGAAGGTTTGTAGTCGAGTTCCACAGGGGTCAGTCTTGGGACACTTGCTTTCCCTGATATCTATTAATGACCTAGGCCTTGTTGTACAGGACATAATTTCAAAGTTTGCAGATGATATAAAACTTGGAAGCATTGTGAACGGTGAGGGTTACAGTGCAGAACTTCAAAAGGACATAGACAATTTGGTACAATAGGCAAACAGGTGACAGATGAAGTTCAATGCAGAGAAATGTGAAGTGATTCATTTTGGTCGGTAGAACATTGAGACAAAATATAAAATAAAGGGCTCAATTCTAAAGGGGGCGCATGAGAAGAGGTGCCTGGGTATATATGTGCATCAGTCATTGAAGATGGCATTACAGGTTGAGAGAGCTGTGTCCTGGGCTTTATTAATAGGGAAAAAGAGCAAGGAAGTTATGTTGAATTTGTATGAGACACGAGTTCGGACTCAGCTGGAGTATTGCGTCCAATTCTGTGTGCCGCACTTGAGGAAAGATGTCAGGGCATTTGAAAGCGTACAGAAGAGATTCAGGAGAATGGTTCCAGGGATGAGGAATTTCAGCTATGAAGATAGATTGCAGAAGTTAGGACTGTTTTCCCTGGAGAAGAGAAGGCTGAAGGTGATTTGATGGAGGTATTCGAAAGCATGAGGTGTCTGGACAGGGTAGATAGAGAGAAATTGTCCCCACTTGTCAAAGGATCGGGAAGGAGAGGGTACAGATTTAAAGTAACGGGTAAAGGAAACAAACATTACTTGACGAGAAACGTTTTCATGCAGTGAGTGGTTAAGTTCCCGAATGCGTAGCCTGAGAATTTGGTGGAGGCAGGTTCAATTGAAGCATTCAAAAGGGAATTGGGCAATTAATTGAAAAGGAAGAATGTGCAGGGCTTTGGAGAGAAGGCACTGGAATTGAATTGAGTGAATTGATCTCTCAGAGAGCCAGTGAGACACGATGGGCTGAATAGCCACTTGTGCACTGTAACAGTTCTGTGATATTTCCTCTCCTCCTTATTCCAACCAGAATGCATTAGTTGCTACTTCTCTGCATTAAATTTCATCTACCACGTGTCCACCCATTTCACCAGCCTCTCTTTATCCTCTTGAGGTCTATCACTATCTTTCTTAAAGTAACTGGCCAGGATTTCAGGAAAACTCGGCGCTTTTCTTCCAATAGTTCAGCGGTGTTGAGTTTAATCGTTGCAATTGCTTTCTGCACTATGGTAGTTTTTTGTTTAATGTTCTGTGCATTTCACTTTTATAATATTTCCAAAAATTTTAATGGGAATGCACAGGCAGCGATGGGATCTTAAAGCGCATTTTCCTCTTGTGATACCCACATTAATCCATTTCTCCGGATCCCCGAGGCTGAGCAACCTCCCTCCGCTGCTCCCCAGTTTCAGCTTCACAACATGTACAAGAGACCAGATCTGAGGCCAGCGATCAGAGCAGGTGCACAACCGGGCTGACAGAACATCCCTGGTAGCGGCTTCTGGGTTGATCAATCGAGAGTTGGATTGAGATGAGATTGTGCCATTTGCAGCAGCTCAGATCAATCACTGTGGGGTCAGGTAAAATCTCAATGGAAACTGCTCTGTCTGTATTGTAAATGTACTCCGTATCAGGTATGTATTGCTCCCGGTGGAGAATGTTTATTAAACATAATACGAGTGTTATAATTTTAACAAACAGTGATACTAATAGTTATATAACATTATTGCTAACCAGAGAATACTATAATTATTATCTCACGGTCCAGGTTTGGATCATCCCGGATCATTTAACTTCCACTTTTCTTTCCGGGTTCTATCTGCCACAGCGGGAGATGAGAGCCTGAGAAAGATTTTTACCAGAGCGAATGACGCCGGCATCACTGGAGTGTGGCCAGGAATAGTGATCCCATTCATGTGACTTACACTCCCTCAAAGCGGCCTCGGTCCCGCCGCACTTTACGGCTTCCATCACAATGGGTCCGGAGCCTTCCCCAAAGTGAGCCTGGCAGAGTCGGCGGTCCCGCAGCCCAGCTCCGGACACACAACAGTGGCGTCCTGCAGGTCCCAGTAAGAGTCGTCCACAGTCCCCCACTGTCCCTGTAGTGAATCTCCACACTCCCACTGCACCGACCGCCCCCATTCACCAGTCTCAGCTTCACCGTCTCTGTAAAATATTTGAAATATCATCTGGCAATTACAGTCGAATAAACCCACAGGCTTCCAGCGCATGGTCCGTCACCATTCACCAGGCAAGAGGGGAATTAGTGTCAGACTATGTCCAGAACCCGAATAAAACCTAGAGTAAATAACAAACATGGCAAAAAGCAGAGGGAAATGCTAATAAACGGTGCAATCCAGCAAGTAACCAATGGACAGCCAGAAATTCCCACCATCAAAGGAATGGAATCCGTATGGCGATGTCGGCTCAGAACAGACTTCACCCACCATAGCCAATAAAGTCAGGGCTGGGTGGTCACGTGATCTCGATCTCAGCGCTGATTGGTGAGGTGTAAAATGTGATCACCTTTGGGAGCAGTGTTATTGGAGCTGATGCTTCACACTCTGCTTTCAGAGACCCTCAGTTAATGTCCCTCCACATAAAGACAACAGTCATCTCTTAGACAGAATTAAAGATCTTTAGTAACACTGTGAGGGACACATTCCCTTTCTGACTAGCAACATGGCAGTAGGTTAATCCGTGATCAAAAAGGTACTGAGATTGTCGCCCAAGCTTAATACTTAATGGGATGGATTAGAGCAGAGAGATAGCAGATAGTGTGAAAATAAAGGGCGATTACCTGACAGGTCAGATTGACTGTTCCCAGGCCTGCCTGAAATGAGAAGTTGACAATTGCAGTTCACTGGAGCAAGAAATGAATGAAACTGTCAGAAAGAAAAGACACAAATACAACTAACTTCAGGGTCATTATTCCCGTCACGTTGCAGAATAAATTATATTGGGATCTGTGATCTCATCTGAGCTTCATTCCTTAAATTGAAAATACAATTTCTGTAACAAATTAATTTTGGTAAAGGGCCAAAATGTATCCAGAATTGTTTTCACATATACACACACTGAGACCCGGATACACTCTCTCCTTGTGGTGACGGTGGGTGGGCTCCACGTATTACCAATATGACGGTGCTCCGAGAAGGCGGTGGTGATGGTTGTCTCCCTCAAATAATCTTACAATGAAACAGCACAGAGGGACGCCATTCAGCCCATGGTGCCTATGCTACTTCTTTGTAAGATGTGTCTCATTATTCCCACTCCCTTTCCCCATTCGCCCTGTAAATTTGTGTTGATGGTGCTCTCACCTTTGATGACCGTGTTGAGGTGCCCTGAGAAGAGGGTGCTGATCGACCAGCTTGTAAACCCGCTGGTGATGGTACTCTCATTGAATTCAGCATTCCGATCTCAAGTTTTTGAAGGGATGGTAACAGAAAGTAAATATTTTCCGATCCTGAGGTAAATTTCAATGCCTTTTAATTTACTGCAAATCAGTAATACAGAAACATTAATTACAAATAAAAATAAATTCAAAGGAGGTCAAGTGAAACGGGACAAACGTGGGATATTCAAAGCTCAGAATTTAAACTCTTGAATGAGTTACAAAACCAGCTACAGAGGTGGTTAAGGGATTACAAAATACAGTCAATACAGAGAGTTTATAAGTACATGTTTCTCATGGCAGATCATTAGGTGGGTTAAGAATCTAAATAATTAAATTATATCAAATTATTTTAGGTACAATTTGAACAACTTTCGCAATTAAGTGAGCTCTTGCACATGGCAGAAATAAATTAATTGATCAAATTACAGTTATTTTAGCTTAAAACATAAGCAAAGCACTGGGCAAAAGGAACTCACATCAAAAAAAATCTGGATTCTGTGCGTCAACAGCATTATCAGTAACTTTTAACAATCTATCCCTACAACACATGGGCCAGTGCCTGAAGAAACGTTACCATGGTTATAAATAACCAAACACGCATCGAACATTTACAGTACCGAGACAAATTGTTCTTGGCACTGTCTGTTGAATTTAAATATGCAAACAAATTCAGGATTTGTTTCGCAAGGTGACCAGAGTATGGAACATGTGGAAGGACATTAAATAATTTAATAGGAGTAGGATTAGTCCATACTGCCTAAGCATATGTCACTGTTCAATAAAATCATGGCAGACCTACTGCCCCCAAACCACTTTCCCGGCCTTTCCCCAGGGATTGGGAAAGAACTCCGCATCTGTCAATAAACACTGCATCACACGATATAAAAAGTATGGGACATTTGGAAAGAGATTCAGAAACACGTCTGGATATTAAATGCTCCACGTAATGTATGAATCATGCAGAAAGAGACTGAGAAACACTAATCATTACACAACACCGTGCATATAAATGTATGAATTAGAAAGCATGATATACTGTAAAAATGGTTAGTTTTGAAGATTGTCACTGACTAAATGAAACAGCTCATATAGCGAATCCCCCTGAGATCTGTCGCAGAATTTTTGGAGAGTGTAATTGATAACTCTATTAATAATTAGTGCAAGTGAATCAATATTGGTTCCACCTCCAGGTAATATATTACACAATATTTATAGTCATTTCCGAACTTTCCAAATGCTGTACAAACTATTTCATTTAATTCTCTGAATGACTGGGCACTTCACTGAGAAATTCCGAGGGAAGAAATCTCAATGTGGATGAGTTAGATGGATGCAGATCCCGGTATTCTGCAGTTCTGACTCCCATACACTCGATTGTAACACAGAGCACTTTCTACTTCCAGGAGTCTCCATTTTAAATGCCTGATTAGAATTTGAACTCCACTCTGCTGCGTCTGTCCGAGAGCCACTGGAAACAACATAAAACCAACTCTTGCGGTATTTATGTTCAATTTTTATAACAAAACTAAATTTAACTCAAATCTTTCTGGAAATGCAATTAAATGTTAATCAGATGACAAATATTCGATCCTTTGTTGATGTCAGCGACAATAATTGGTTACAGTTTCCTATTTGATTTTGATGAACTTAAAATCAAACAGGACAAAATGTAAAAATGTATTAAGTGATAAATTTACAAATTAAGGAAGCTGTTTCACTATTCAATTCATACCAACTCAATAAATGACAAATTTAAATAAATATGCACATTTCCTGTAAATTGATTTTGATCTGGGGCCGATTGCTAAGAAAAAAGATTCAGGGAGTCAGCTACATTCAATACTTTCTCCAAAGAAGGGTCACTGACCCGAAACGTTGACTATGCTTCTCTTTTCACAGATGCTGCCAGACTTGCTGAGTGGTTCCAGCATTTCTTGTTTTTATTTCAGATTTCCAGCATCCGCAGTATTTTGCATTTGTATTTATTCCATACTTTCTCTCCGTTCTGTGGCTTGCAGAAAATATTCTGAAAGTACCTTCAAAATGAGGATTTTAGAATACACTCCCTTTGACAAAAACAAAAGAAGATTTATCATGGAAGTCTACAATAACATTGAGGGAACATTTCCCGGTCGAGAACCAGCATTTGTTGTCGATAGACATGAACAAATGTCACCAAACCCGCACTAGAAACAGTGAGAAACTGCATCGAATCATCCACCGAAAAACTCCGCAAAAATATGGAGCAGGTGGAAGGAGACTATTCATGATATCTCATTAAACACTTCACGATGTTTTACAGAAAAGCAGCATGTGGAAGTAGACTTTGTCACATTAATTATTACTTGACATTGTACATATGAATATGTGAAATGAGTTGAGAATTTACAATTAACAAGTTTGCAGACGACACTAAGATTGGTGGAGTCGCAGATAGTGAAGGGGACTGTCAGAGAAAACAGCAGAATATAGATAGATTGGAGAGTTGGGCAGAGAAATGGCAGATGGAGTTCAATTCAGGCAAATGCGAGGTGATGCATTTTGGAAGATCCAATTCAAGAGTGAACTATACAGTAAATGGAAAAGTCCTGGGGAAAATTGATGTCCAGAGAGATTTGGTTGTTCAGGTCCATTGTTCCCTGAAGGTGGCAACGCAGGTCAATAGAGTGGTCAAGAAGGCATACGGCATGCTTTCCTTCATCGGACGGGGTATTGAGTACAAGGAGTTGGCAGGACATGTTACAGTTGTATAAGACTTTGGTTCGGCCACATTTGGAATACCGCATGCAGTTCTGGTCGCCACATTACCAAAAGGATGTAGATGCTTTGGAGAGGGTGCAGAGGAGGTTCACCAGGATGTTGCCTGGTATGGAGGGCGCTAGCTATGAAGAGAGGTTGAGTAGATTAGGATTCTTTTCATTAGAAAGACGCAGGTTGAGGGGGGACCTGATTGAGGTATACAAAATCATGAGAGGTATAGACAGGGTGGATAGCAAGAAGCTTTTTCCCAGAGTGGGGGATTCAATTACTAGGGGTCACGAGTTCAAAGTGCGAGGGGAAAGGTTTAGGGGGGATATGCGTGGATAGTTCTCTATGCAGAGGGTGGTTGGTGCCTGGGACGCGTCGCCAGCAGAGGTGGTAGATGCGGGCACGATAGCGTCTTTTGAGATGTATCTAGACAGATACATGAATGGGCAGGAAGCAAAGAGATACAGACCCTTAGAAAATAGGCAACAGGTTTTGATAGAGGATCTGGATCGGCGCAGGCTTGGAGGGCAGAAGGGCCTGCTCCTGTGCTGTGATTTTCTTTGTTCTTTGTACTTTAATACAAATTTCTAAATTTGCAAGGTCATCATTAAGTAAGCACTAATAAATGGAAAATCCTCCACAGATTTAGGAATAATCAATAACATAATCTTTTGGAGAGGCACTTCACAATTACTGTAATAATTAATGCTAATTGAAATACGATTGGTTCTGACTCTAGTTAATATATTCTACAATGTTTATAGACCATGTGCAACACTCGAACGTGGCACAAGCTATTTAAATTATTTCAGTTCCATTCAGCATAACACAGAGGTTCAGACAGCACTTCTACTGTGAAATACCTGGAACTGAAATGCTCGTGTGGGTTCAGTCGGCCAAAGGCTTAGCTTTGACTGCTGTTCTAAAATCCTTGTGTTACAATAAACCCCAAACCCCGAGACCTTCTTTTCTTCCTGTGATCACGCTCTAATTCTAGATTTTGTGTTTGAATAATCTGCTTAGAATTTCAACTCCAGTCAGTTGCGTCGGGAGAAGAGCCGCAGAGGACCAAAAAAATCAAATTGCCACGATATTTATTTTCAATTTTGGATTTAAATCAAAGTTTCGCACATGTCCCACCTGGGAATTGCGAAGATGTGTTAATGAGATGCAATATAATATAAAAACAATATTTTCTGATGGCGAAAGAATTGATAATGGTTCCCTATTTAATATTGATATAATGTAAAATTCAACCAACAGCCCAAGCTCCGTATTCAATGTGAATTCTACAAATGAGATGAACTATTTCAATATTCGCTTCATACAAAAGCAATGAAAAAAATTTGTTTTCATTAAGCATGCCTGCTTTTTAAAAATAGTTCTGAATAACTAGCGATTGGAGAAAAGGATGCAGGGAGTCATCTGCAATTATTTTTTACCCTGTCTGTGCCTTGAATCAAATGTTCTTTAAATGATCCACAAAATATGACTTTTGTCTCCAATTAGGCAATATTCACGTTAATATAATTAGTTAAATATATAAAGTATCTGATAACACTGGGACTAAGTTTCCCTGTTAGCAAACCAATAACGTTTTCTTTATAGACAGAGATTAATAAATGTAACCAATCACACACGGGAAGTAGTGAGAAACAGAATGGAATCATCGATGCAATAAAACAGCAAACATCGAGCTGTTGCAAATGTACTAAAGAACAATATCGCTAACTCATTACACACTACATGACACTATGTAAACATATATGATTGGGAAAACTTAAATATATTTAGACACTGCACATATAAATGGAGGAAATAGAATAATGAATTAATATAAAAGATACTAATTTTGAAGATCGCCACTAACTGATCAATAATACAGAGCAAGTTCCCCAACGATTTAGGTACTTTCAGTAACATAATTTTTGCAGAGTGCATTTGATAATTGTACTACTAATTAAACGATTTGAGAAAATTTTGGTTCCAGCTCCAGCTGAGAGGTTATTATAGATTTAACATAACACTGTAATACAGAAGAAACTATTTTAAAATATTTAGTTTCGTGAACTGTACCACTAGGCGAGCAGACAACACTTGTGTTGAGAAATATCTGTGACAGAAATGCATGTGGCGGTTCAGTCGACAGTAGATGTAGTTTTGACTGGTGTTCTACACTCAGTGAGATAATTTACACCCAGACTCTGATACACTCAATTCAAACAAAGACCGCACTCTACTTCTATCAGACTCGTTTTAAATAATCAGATTAGAATTTCAATTCCAGCTGGCTGTATCAGCATAAGAAACTCAGGGCGAAAAATAAAGCAAACTATCATGGTCTTTGTGTTCGACACAAATCTCAACTGGGAATTTAAAAGACCCGTTAATTAGATGTAAAACAGTCCATCTCCTTTAACGTCACTGAAACAGTATTGCTGTCAGCAGCAGCTCAGTTGGCAGCACTCTCACCTCTCAGTCAGGAGACGGTGGGTTCAAGTCTAATCCCAGAGACTTGAGCACAAAATCTGGGCAGCCACTCGGAAGAAAAATTAATCCGAGGCTCCCTCTGCCCTCTCAGGTGCACTACTTGAAAGAAAGATGGAAGACTTATCCCTAGTATTCTGGCCGATGTTGATCCCTCAACCAACATCACACGCACAAATACATGTTCTTCTGGTAATTATCACAGTGCTGCTTGTATTACATAACTTTGTAGAAGCAGAAAAACAGTACACAGCTTGTAGCTAATCTAACCACAACCAACGGTCATAAATTGTAGACAGAGCAGCTAACCACAATCAGACATTACGGCCAGAAATGGTGTCTGGAGTGGGCATTGAATTAAGGAAGTAGCTTGTTATTGTTGAAACTGATGTTTCGCTGACCTCGGACCTTGCATTGTGCACCGTTACGGTGGCAGTCTTGTGGGTGCTTATCTAATTGTGAAACTGTTAGCTCTGCCTTTTTTATACTATATAGGTCCACGGCGATCTGTAGCTCTTTGGGTGTAGCACTGAACCGCATTTAGGTAAGGTGTGCTGCCCCATGATATCATGCAATAAAGGGTTTGATTCTCAACGTCTGAGTCCGGAGAATTTGTTCAACAATTGGGCACAATCTGGATTTTCTCCAACAGTTTGGCGTAGTCGGCAGGATCCCTGAGTTCACGGGATCCAAAAGAACCTAGTGAAAAAAACTAATCGACAGGATCAGGTGTAAGTCAGCTTTTCTGCGACCCTAGTGTCTCAATCACCCAGCCTGAGCCTGAATTAAGAGGGCTACGGGGCCCCATGTGAAGGCCAGATAACTGGGAGAGGGGGACTAAAGGGGTCAAGGAAGAATTGGCAGAAACCTGATCAGAAAAGATCTAAAATTCCGCGAAGGGAAGTTGAAAAGGAGATGAGTAGAAAATCCAGTAAAATGTGGCGAATTCGGTGTAGTAGTAGTTCCAAATTCCGGGAATTTGGTGATCCTAATTTGAGTTTGCACGAGCTGTTCCTCCACCGGGTGGAGTAAAGAGGCTGTGGGACAAAGGCGTTAGGACAACCGTCTGGGACGGTGAACGACTGGGGCTGTAACTAAACTACCAAATTGACCCGACAGGCACGTGATCGTTGCTCCTGAAGACACGAGCCGGAATCTGGCCCCAGAGAGAGAGGCTGTGGGACGGAGGGAGAACAAAGAGCGTTGGCTTGAGAGACAGGGGTGTGCCGGTTAGCTGACCTTGAGAATTTAACATTAACTGCGCCTGTTCATATCCTTGGGTCTATTTGTTTGTTGTGTCTTGTTTGTTTTCCTTTGTTTTAATGCTACTTGATTCATAGAAAAGAACTCGTAAATTTAGAAGGTTTTGAGAAAGTAGAAGTAAAAGTGGACTCAACGGCTTCCAAGAAGGAAGGGTTGCCCCCGGGGACAAGTAAACCATGTCCTCTGGAGAAAGGCGACCCGCGGCCGTTTGCCCCCTCGAAGGAGACGCAGAAGTGTCACGGTAAATATGTGTTTTAAAGATAGGTATGTTTTAAAGTAAAACCAAGTTATGGTGTCTTTGATTCAACTTTGAGAATGTCGGAAGCTTCCGCGAATGAATTGAATATCTGGGAAGAATAGCTTGTATTCTGTCGAACTGACTGTCGTTAACTCTTTGTTGGCTGGCTTTAATGTTAAAAACATGAGTCTATTAAGTTGTTTGGAATTGAATGAGTGTGAAAAGTGATTGTTCAGTGTGTTCATTTCGATTTAAGATTGTGCACCCAGGAATGGGATATAAAATTGAATTATATTTTAAGTTAAAGTTTTATTTTTAGTTGGTTTTGCAACTGTGAAATGGCAATGAACAATTTTCTGAGGGATAAGCTTCAGCCTTGAAGGTCTGAAGATGTCTGGCAGAAATTTAATTTGGGGTTTGGAACATTGTTTTAATTGGAAACTCTGCTATTGTATTATTTTACAGTCTAAATTTGAAGACATGTTTTACTGACTGTTATCTTGTTTTAAGGGAAAGAAAGGATAGAAAAGGAGGTATAGGAAAGATTCTGTCTGTCTAAAAAGATGAAAGTTTGTGTCAGGACCTTGTGTTAAGTCTTTTCTTGTAAGAATGTTAAATAACTTTTTCTTTAGTTTTTGATTTTATTACAGTCATTTGAAAAGGCGCCTGTAGAAAGAGCAAGAAAATGATGTAATTTACCTATCTTTTAAAATAAGCAGGTGCTATTCTGTTCTGTGTGTAGTTAATAAGTATTATAAGTTAATAAGTCTGAATTGAATTAATACTGTTAAGGTTAATTGACCTGTTTAAGTTGAAGAACTGGAAATGTCATTTGCAACCACAATGAACTTTCAAGTTTCGCATGTTGAGTTTTGGAGGAGTCTTAAGTTCCGAACAGGGGACTCACTCATATAACATCGGCAGTTTTGATTTTTAAATATTATTGCAATGAATTGGAATTGGAATCATCTTTGTCGTAAAATTCCTTGGATTAGGAACCTCTTACAAGAGATACAAAAAGTTTGGAAACAATTGGAGTTTAATCTAAAATGCTGTCTTTCCTGAGGGAGATGATTTCCTTTGAACTTGAAAAATGTTACACATTATTTTGTTGTTTTTAAACCCTAAGGATACCAAAAGGATTGAAAAGGTTCAAAATAGGTAGTTATTTTCGATCAGAAAAGAAAGGTTTCGTAAAGTGACGTAGCTGAGAATGTTTTGCTCCGCCCCCTTGGAGACAAACAATGAACTTAACCCGCTGCAGCTTTTTGCATAGCTGAGAGTCAAATTTATACATAATGGACATTGCCAAATTTTACATTTCTAAGTTGACAGATAGAATTGGACAAATTAAACCATTGGGCTCAGGGGCAGAGCCACAATGGATTCTTTTTAAGCAGGTGACGGTAGGTTCCAAGGCCACATGAGAACTGATGCCACAACAAGAGATCCAGCAGCTTAGAGAATATAAAACTGAATTGCAGACATCAAATATCATAGCATCTTTATCAAGGAGACAAAATGCTTGAGAAGGAAAGATAGTTGCAAACACTTCTGTCCTTAACGTACAAAAAGTACAACCAAGTCTGGACATAAGAAATTGGAATCAATAAACAAAATTTAACTGATATGACTGGTGATTTAAAGCACTAAAAGGGAATTTTATCTGATATTTAAGAGGACAATCAAAGTTTTAGAAAATAACAAATCAGTGGTTTACTGTGTTGGACTTTAGCGATGGGTTCCGGTCCATACAGTTGGCACAAGAGTGTCAAAATAAATTTGCATTTACGTTCAAGGGACAACAGTACTTCTGGACGTGTCTCTCCCAGGGATTTTATAATAATCCATCGATATTCCACCTTCCTTCAAGAAAGTTAGAGTGAAAGTTAGGCTGAAAATGGCACCGATAATGAAGGAAAGGTTTTCTTATTTGGGAATAATAATAACACAGGGAAAGCATGAGACAGAGCAAAATTGAGTGGAGACAATCCTCAAACTCCCCTAGCGCAAGATATTAAAGCTCTAAATAAAAAGGACTGTTCCTATTTCTGGTTATGAGATTAAACAGACAAGAAGCAACAACCCCCACTGTTAACCCCACATCCGAATTACCGACGAGTAAGGTTACGACCCAACAGCCAAAAGTGACTGGTCTCCCTTGCCCGGTCTTGACTACAGGACTAGAAAATAGACTTGTGAGAATAGAACCAAATAAAATTGTATATGATAATGTAAAGCTTGAGTTGGTACCGGTAATATTGATTTTCTCAGATATCCAGCTACCTGACTGGTGCCCTGATAAGACCCGAGAGTTGTACAAGGTATTACTGTAACAATTGTTGAGACAGGAATTTGGTAATGAGAAAATAATAAAGGGAAAGAGCCATAAACGCAGTTTGGTGAATGACGCAGCCACAGTCCTTAATACAGGAACTTCAATTGTCAATACTATAGATTTGGAAAATGTGGACCAGAAGGTTAGAACTCTCAGTCAGCTCGTAAAGGATATTAAAAAAAAGGAACAAAAGGCACAGAAGTGGTGTAGCTAAAGTCGGACAGGATCTGTCAAAAACGGTGACAGGACTGGTGAGAGTACGGGAAGGTCATGCTCATACTATTAATGATATCATAGAAAAGGTAAAGGAGGTCCACGACATTTCAAATAATGAAAGTGTTTGTAGTACATACGGTCCTTGGATGTTAGAGCAAACGAAGGAAAATTGGAGGCAAATTGATGCAGGACAGGTACCAGTTTGGATCAATTACACCCAGTTGGAGGACTTAGCTATTGACACAAATGATAAAATTATCAGGTGCCAACTCAGAAAACTTAAGGTATGGAAAGGTCAGGAATGTGTAAATGCAGGATCTATGAGTATTGGAGTAGTGTTGGGAATACCTGTAATTCTGAGAGATAAGTTAGGGATACAATTACATGAAGTAGAAAATATAGGAGTGATAAGGGGAAAATATTACATAAAATACAATGATATTTTACCATATGTTGTGGAAATTGGAAAAGAGGTAATTGGAACAATATTGTCCATTGTCTGAGTGTAGGCTGGAAAACCAGGTGATCATGTGTCCTCGTCCTATATATAAAACGGCAGAATCAAAATGTGGATTTAATACCACTGTAAATTGCACCATGAAGACTAGGAAAGCATTGTCAGGACTAACCCATGTGGCCTATATGGGAAAGGGGAGATATTGCTTAACCACCACAGCGAAGGAGTACCAGTATGGACATAAACGGACTTGTCCGGTGAACAACAGTATGTTTTGGTTCAACCCACAATTACCAACCCGAGTAGGGAAGATGGAGTTGGTACAGATACATGAGCAAAAGACAGAAACGATAACTGTGACACAATGTATCAAGGAGGAATTGACAAATTAACTCAGAGAATATGAATATACTATTCAGCCATTGCTCACACGCTTGGGTAAAGAGAGACAGCAGCTGGAATCCATTGCAAGCTGGATCAACAGTCGAAGATGCGACAAGATGAGATTGACAAGATAAATGATTCTACCTGGAAGGAGGACTTATGGAACTGGGGGTCAGACGTGCAGATACACCCCTGGTTTAGAATTATCTCCCATGTCCTGATAGCGCTTTTGGGTATCATGGTGTTAGATTTGACGTACTTAATTTGGCAACTTAAGAAATTAATTAGGCAATGCAAGAGGATGTATGAATACAGGTTGGACAGCTACCCGAAAAGCAATTAGTGTTCGAACTTGCTCTGTAAAAGGAGGGACAATTAGTTATGCCATAAAAAGGGTAATTGTATAACCTTTTCATATATACTTAAAGTGAGCAAATAAATGATCAATGTACTTTATGAAATTGTATTATGTTTATACAATCGATTATGTAACAGTGATGTTTAAATGAATTTTTAATTGTACAAGTGTACCACCTTCTATGTTGTAAGCAAGTATTTGAAGCCCCTGCAAAACATATGCCTTTACAAAATTCCCGCTGCCCCCTTGTGATATAAGCAGGCAACGTATTGAGTGCGACCCCTGCGGGTGTTGAAGGCTGTTTCGAGACAAATAGAGACCATTAAAGGCACCGAGGTGGGATCAAGGGAAGGATTCTTAAAAGGGTTGTTGAAGAGTCAAGAGGGGACTGTGAGAACGGAATTTTAGAATTTTAAGAACAGAATTTTATGGGGACATTTAAGATGAGATTAATCAATCATGTATTGCTCGCTTGGCCTTGCGGCTGGTACAGCGCAATGGCAGGAAATAAACTATGCTTCAATGACTACTTTAAATACCTCTCCCCTCCACATACGATGAAATTGTGTTATCATGGTATGATAAAAGGAGGGATTGTTGGAGAATTTTCTGAGCTTTGCTAATTAATTCTTAACTTTGTAAAAATAGAGAAACAGGACGCAGCTTGTAGCTAACCTAACCAATGATCAGGAAATGTAGACAGAGCAACTGACCACAATCATCTGGTTTAGGAAGGAACAGAGCTCATGATGGATTTTGGGGAAGTTAAAGCAGAGTGTTCGTTACTGACTCTTCCGCTTTTATCATGTTTGTCCAACCTAGCCAGAAGTAACGGCCAAATATAGTACCTGGAGTGTACGTTAAATAGGGAACAATAGCTTGTTATGCTCGAACTAACGCTCTACTGACCTCGGACATTGCAAAGGGCACAGAGCTGCAGGTGGTCTTGTGGTTGTCCTGTGTTTGATGCTTAAATGTGAAACTGCTAGCTCTGCTTCTTTTATACTATATAAATCCACGGCGATTTGTAGCTGGCGGGAGCAGCACTGGACTGCATTTAGGTAAGGTGTGCTCCCCCATGATATCATGTAATAAAAAGTTTGTTCTCAACGTCTGAGTCCGGAGAATTTGTTCAACAATTGGGCACAATCTGGATTTTCTTCAACAGTCACATGGAAGGACAAGGGCAGCAGATGCATGTGAACATTACAACTTGCAAGCTTCCCTTCAAGTCACACAACATCCTGGCTTGGAATTTTATCGCCGTTCCTTCACTGTCGCTGGGTCAAAATCCAGGAACTACTTTCCTAACAGCACTGAGGGTGCACCTACACCACATGGACTGCAGCAGTTCAAGAATGCGGCTCACCATCACCTTCTCGAAGGCAATTAGGGATGGGCAACAAAAGCTGTCAAACCAGCGATGCCCACATCCCATGAACTAATAAAATAAAACTGTATTTAAAAAGATCAGTGGTCCTAATACAGAAGCCTGTGGAAGACAACTTCATACTTTCAATCTGAAGAACAATTGCCCCCCACATCTCTTTGCACTCTCTTCCTCAGCAAACATCATATCCAAACTGTCATTGGCCCTTTACTCCACCGGTTTCAGTTTACCAGACACGTTTCGTAAATGTTAGTTGATCAAACACCTTTATAAAGTCCATCTACATGACATCAACTGTACGTCCTTCCTCAACCCTACCTGTTACTTCATCAAAGAACTCGATGAATCTGTTTATCATAGAATCATAGAACAGGTCCAGCAGAGGGGCAGGTATTTACACCATCTTTTCCGTGCCAGCTCTTTGCAAGTACCACTCACCTAGTCCCACTCCTCTGGCTTTTCTCTGTAGCCATGTTTATTTTTCTGCATAATTGCCCTATTCTTTTTTGAAAGCCAAGATTGAATCAGCCTGCACCAACATCTCAGACAGTTTATTACAGAACCTAATGACTCGCTATGTAAAGGTTTGCCCTCATGTTGCTGTCATTTCTTTTGTCAATCGCCTCAAAACGGTGCCCTCTCGTTCTCCATCCTTCCAAGAATAAGTACAGTCTCTCCATATCTGCTATACTCAGACAACTCTTAATTTTGAACACCGCTATAAAATCATCTCTCAAATTTCACTTATCTAAGGAGAGCAGAACCAACTTTTCCAAACAATTCACATAACGGCATTCCCTCCTTCCTGGAACTATTTTATTGAATCTTCTCTGCACCCGCTCTAATGCCTTCAAATGCTTCCTAAAGTGCGTTGCCCAGAACTGGGCACAATACTTCAATTGAGGGGAACCAGTTTCTCATGCAGGTTTATCATAACTTCCTTGCTTTTCTACTTTATGCCCCAACTTATAAAGCTCGGGAGACCGTTGGCTTCATTAAACATTTTCTCAAGCTGCCCTTTGAACGTCACTGACTTGTGCACATATAACCCCAGGTCCCTCTGCTCCTGCAGCCCCTTTAGAATTGCACCTTTCATTTTATATTACATGTTCTTGTTCTTCCTACCAAAATAAACCACTTCACATTTCTCTGCATTAAGTCCATCTATTTTATATATATACATATATGTATATATAAAAGAAGGGCTGCTACCACTAACTCCTGAAGATCTCCACTGTATACTTTACGACAGTCAGCACTGCTTTACGTTTCCTGTCACTCATCCAATTTCATATCCATTCCGCTACTGCAATTTTTACAAATGTGTTCTAACCCCACCAAAAAGACTGCTCTATAGCTCATTATCATATGTTGTTTGGAAATCCATGTTTCCACATAACCCTCATCAAACCTTGCTGTTACCCCATCAAAAAACGCAAGCATTTATTATTCCATGATTTCCCAACCAGCCAATATTTCTTCCTGGAATATGGTCTCTGAAATTTCCCCCATCATTGACATTCTGCAGGCTGGACCGTATTTACAGGGTTTATCCCCCTCCTTTTTATTCTACAGTTTTACATTTACAACCCTCCAGTCCACTGGCACAACTCCCATATTCAAAGAGGATCGAAGGATTCTGGCCAATGCTTTTGCTTTTTCCACATTTCCTTCCCTCAGCAACGCTCAAACATCTCCTCAAGACTGGGTAAATGGTCTACTTTATAGTTGTACAAAAAGTGTTGAAATGAAAGGAATTAACTGAACCTGTTTTTTCAGTCTATAATTAACATCAGTCTCCATGGACCCTAATTTTGCCACTGGAGGGTTTCCCTTTTCTATTAATAAGGTACTCTTTACAGTGTGCTATCCCATAGAGTCAGCGGAGGCATCACACCTGGCAGTAACAGGGATCAGCGGCCCTGGAGACAGGGAGAGGATAGATCAGGATATGAGAATAATAGATTGGAGTGTTAGAAAAATGGGTGAGAATCTGAGAACAAGAGATTGGAATGTTACAACAATGGTCAGGAGTTTCTCCCCTGCCTTTGACTTTCTTTCTGCATTTTATGATTGGCTAACATTGGATCGCCGAATCTATTTCGCCCTTTTAACGATGCAAACGATGTATTATCCCATCCTTGCTATTGTTGGTGTCGCTGGTAAGTGCCTCTCACAAGTTATTGATTCTATAAATTAAGCTTAACTTCAGTACTGTTATTGTCATTTACTCTGTCTTGCTTGTTGATATAATTGTTCCTGGTAACTCTCTGTGTCCAGCTATTAGATCGTGATATTTGATTTAACTGTATTATTTTCTTGGCACTTGCATTTTGGGAAGACTAAATCTATTGTCATTGATTTCCATCAGAAATTCTGTTCCCGATCCACCCACTCCATCTCGCGCCCTGGCCAATGTCTGAGAATGAACACGACTGCTCACAACCTCGGTGACCCTTTGATCCTAAGCGAAGTTCGAATCTCTTAGCCTCTGTATCAGCAAAATTGCCGACTGTCACCTTCATAATATTGCACGTCTCCACCTCTCCGTCAGCTCATCTGCTGCATAAACCCTCATACTTGCCTTTGTCGAATCCAGTCGAATATTCCACAGTTTTTCTGGCCACCATCACAATTAAAAGCCTCCTTAAATTTCAGGTCATCCAGGACAATGCTGCCTAATTCACACCAAGTACAGTTCATCCATAACCCCTATGCTCACTCACCTATCCTCGCTCCAGGTCCGGCAATGTTACAATCTTAATATACTCATTCTTGGGTTAAAATCTCTCAATGGCCTCCACCCTCCGATTAGGCCCATTCCCCTGCACATTTACCATATTCCAGGCACTTCTTGTAGAGAACATAGAACATAGAAAAATACAGCACAGAACAGGCCCTTCGGCCCACGATGTTGTGCCGATCCTTTGTCCTCTGTCAAGGACAATTTAATCTATACCCCATCATTCTCCTTTATCCATATACCTATCTAAAAGCCGTTTGAAAGTCCCTAAAGTTTCTGACTCAACAACTTCCCCAGGCAAGGCATTCCATGCCCCGACCACTCTCTGGGTAAAGAACCTTCCCCTGACATCCCCCTTATATCTCCCACCCTTCACCTTAAATTTATGACCCCTTGTAACGCTTTGCTCCACCCGGGGAAAAGGTTTCTGACTGTCTACCCTATCTATTCCCCTGATCATCTTATAAACCTCTATCATGTCACCCCTCATCCTTCTCCGTTCTAATGAGAAGAGGCCTAGAATGTTCAGCCTTTCCTTGTAAGACTTATTCTCCATTCCAGGCAACATCCTGGTAAATCTCCTCTGCACCCTCTCCAAGGCTTCCACATCCTTCCTAAAATGAGGCGACCAGAACTGCACACAGTACTCCAAATGAGGCCTTACCAAGGTCCTGTACAGCTGCATCATCACCTCACGGCTCTTAAATTCAATCCCTCTGCTAATGAACGCTAACACCCCATGTGCCTTCTTCACAGCCCTATCCACTTGAGTTGCAACTTTCAACGATCTATGCACATAGACCCCAAGGTCTCTCTGCTCCTCCACATGCCCAAGAACCCTACCGTTAACCCAGTATTTTGCATTCGTGTTTGTCCTTCCAAAATGGACGACCTCACACTTTTCAGGGTTAAACTCCATCTGCCACTTTTCAGCCCAGCACTGCAACCTATCCAAGTCCCTTTGCAGACGACAATAGCCCTCCTCGGTATCCACAACTCCACCAACCTTTGTATCATCTGCAAATTTACTGACCCACCCTTCGACTTCCTCATCCAAGTCGTTAATAAAAATCACAAACAGGAGAGGACCCAGAACTGATCCCTGTGGCACGCCACTGGTAACTGGGCTCCAGGCTGAGTATTTACCATCTAAGACCACTCTCTGCCTTCTATCAGTTAGCCAATTCTTAATCCAACTGGCCACATTCCCCACTATCCCATGCCTCCTGACTTTCTCCATAAGTCTACCATGGGGGACCTTATCAAATGCCTTACTAAAATCCATGTACACCACATCCACTGGTTTACCCTCATCCACTTGCTTGGTCACCTGCTCAAAGAATTCAATCAGGCTTGTGAGGCAAGACCTACCCCTCACAAAACCGTGCTGACTGTCCCGAATCAAGCAGTGTCTTTCCAGATGCTCAGAAATCCTATCCCTCAGCACCTTTTCCATCAACTTGCCTACCACCGAAGTAAGACTAACTGGCCTGTAATTCCCAGGGTTGTTCCTATTCCCTTTCTTGAACAGGGGCACAACATTTGCCACCCTCCAATCACCTGGTACCACCCCCGTCAACAGAGAAGATGAAAAGATCATTGCCAGCGGCTCTGCAATTTCATCCCTTGCTTCCCATAACATCCTTGGATATACCCCGTCAGGCCCGGGAGACTTGTCTATCTTCAAGTTATTCAAAAACCCCAACACATCTTCCCTCCTAACGAGCACTTCCTCGAGCTTACCAGTCTGTTTCACACCGTCCTCTTCAGTAATACACCCCTTCTCATTCCTAAATACCGAAGAGAAGTACTCATTCAAAACCTCACTTATCTCTTCCGGCTCAACACACAGTCTCCCGCTATTGTCCTTGACCGGACCTACGGTCCCCCTAGTCATCCTCATATTTCTGACATACGTGTAAAAGGCCTTGGGGTTTTCTTTTATCCTACCCGCCAAGCATTTTTCATGCCCTCTCTTAGCTCTCCTAATCCCTTTCTTCAGATCCTTCCTGGCCATCTTGTATCCCTCCAGAGCTATGCCTGTGCCCTTTTTCCTCAACCTTATATACGCATCCTTCTTCTTCCTAACAAGACTCTCAACCTCTCTTGTCAACCACGGTTCCCTCACATGACCATCCCTTCCCTGTCTGACAGGGACATGCTTATCAATGGCCCCTACTATCTGCTCCTTGAAAAAGTTCCACATTTCGACCGTGCCCTTCCCTGCCAGCATATGCTCCCAACTTATGCTCCTCAGTTCCTGCCTGACAGCATCATATCTACCCTTCCCCCAATTGTAAACCTTGCCCTGTTGCACATACCTATCCCTCTCCATTACCACAGTGAATGCTACAGAATTGTGATCACTATCTCCAAAGTGCTCGCCCACCAACAGCTCTATCACTTACCCTGGTTCATTACCTAGTACCAAATCCAATATTGCCTCCCCTCTGGTCGGGCAGTCTACATACTGAGTCAGAAAAGCTTCCTGGACATACTGCACAAACACTACCCCATCCAAACTATTCGATCTAAAGAGTTGCCAATCAATATTTGGGAAGTTGAAATCCCGCATAATTACTACCCTGTGACTTCTGCTCCTTTCCAAAATCTGTTTCCCAATCTGCTCTTCCACCTCCCTGCTGCTATTGGGGGGCCGATAGAAAACTCCCATCAAGGTGACTGCTCCTTTCCTGTTCCTGACCTCAACCCACAGTGCCTCAGTCGGCAGATCCTCCTCGAAAATTCTTTCAGCAGTTGTTACACTATTTCTAACTAACAATGCCACCCCCCCCACCTCTTTTACCACCATTCCTAATCTTATGAAAACATCTATAACCAGGTACCTCCAAGAACCATTCCTCCCCCTCACCTATCCACGTTTCAGTGATGGCCACAACATCGTAGTCCCAAGTGCCCATCCACGCCTTCAATTCACTCACCTTATTCCTGATGCTTCTTGCGTTGAAGTATACGCACTTTAACCCTTCTCCGTGCCCATCTGTCCTCTGCGACAGTGCTACCTTCCCCAATACCTCACTACACTCTTTGTCTTTCTGAGTGGACCCACTGGTCCCTGGACTACAAGTCCGGTTCCCATCCCCCTCCCAAACTAGTTTAAACCCTCCCGAACAGTACTAGCAAACCTCCCTCCCAGGATATTGGTGCCCCTCTGGTTCAGATGCAGCCCGTCCTGTTTGAACAGGTCCCATCTTCCCCAGAATGCAGTCCAATTATCCAAGAACTGGAAGCCCTCTCTCCTACACCATTCCTGCAGCCACGTGTTCAGCTGTGCTCTCTCCCTATTCCTAGCCTCACTATCACGTGGCGCCGGCAACAAACCAGAGATAACAACTCTGTCCGTCCGAGCTTTCAGCTTCCAGCCTAACTCCCTAAACTCACTTCTAACATCTGTGCCACCCTTCCTTCCTACGTCGTTGGTGCCAATGTGCACCACGACCTCTGGCTGCTCCCCCTCCCCTTTAAGGATCCTGAAGACGCGATCACAAACATCACGGACCCTGGCACCAGGTAGGCAACAAACCATCCGTGCGTCTCGCTTGCGCCCACAGAACCGCCTGTCAGTACTCCTCACCATCGAGTCCCCGATGACTAGTGCTCTCCCATTCTCCCTCCTTCCCTTCTGAGCCACAGTGCAGGACCCCGTGCCAGAGGCCCGTTCACTGCAGCCTGCCCCCGATAGGCCGTCCCCCCCAACAGTATCTAAAACTGTATACTTGTTGCTGAGGGGAACGACCACAGGAGATCCCTGCACTGACCTCTTCCCACCTCTAACTGTTACCCAGCTGCATTTGTTTTGTGGAGTAACGACATCCCTGTAGCTTCTATCTATCACCCCCTCAGCTTCCCGAATGATCCTCAGTTCATCCAGCTCCAGCTCCAGTTCCCTAACACGGTCTGATAGGAGCTGGAGACGGATGCACTTCCAGCAGGTGAAGTCGGCAGGGTCACCGGAGGTTCCCCTCACCTCGAACATACTGCAGGAGGAGCACTGCACTCCCCTGGCTGCCATTTC
This sequence comes from Heterodontus francisci, assembly GCF_036365525.1. Lineage (NCBI taxonomy): Eukaryota > Metazoa > Chordata > Chondrichthyes > Heterodontiformes > Heterodontidae > Heterodontus > Heterodontus francisci. The sequence goes on from NW_027140566.1 coordinate 1,906,629, forward strand.
TTTTACTCAATTACCCCTTAATTAAGTACAAATATAGATATTAACAAAAACAGTGAAATAGCTTACCTGTTCAGTCCTTTTTGGCTAGAGGAGGAGGGTAAAAAGGGTCTTATTATTAGGTTAGAGGAGGAGGATGGGTGTGAGACACTACATGTGTAGTGTCTCGGGTTAACTCTGCTCCACACCTTTAAAGAAAATACCTACCCAGGAGTCCTTGCTGCCGTCCAGCTTCCGGTTCCTCCCGCGCCAAAAGTAACTTGAACACAAGGAAAACAGTAAGTACAACTTTTAAAACAACTTTTAAAACACAGCTCCTGTTGCCTTCACTTACCCACCGAAGAGTCGCTACCTTCTCCTGCTTCTCCGCCGGGAAATGAGGGATTGTAGTTTGATTATTTATCATTCCCTTTTTATGGTGAATTTCTTTCTCTGTGGATCTCTCTCTGGCCATGATTTTGGCCTCAGTAGAGTCACTGGGATCGGTGCTGTGGAATCCACGCTGGTGATCATTTCTGTTGTGGCCTGCACGCTACCCATGATGGAGAGGGTGCTAATCCCTGAGTAACCTACATGGACTGGCAGCGGGAACATGGTCTGAATTTGGCATCAATCAGGCGTTCTGGCAGCTTTCTAACTTGGTCTGCACTGTCCATCTGTGTTAGTCACTCTCAGCTCAACAGGCTATAGTTACAGTGTATCTCTGTCTGCAACATGACAAACAAATGGAGCACAGGCTGCAGTGAGGGGCTGCGCAAAGTATGCGGAGGGTGGGGGGGGGGCGGTGCTCTGCCCTACCCAGCCGGGTTTCCCGAGAGTACTTTTCCTACATACACATAACCCAGGAGCAGTGTGTGAGGTGACTCTGATTCAATAAGGAGGTGGTTACAGAGCTGTGCCACCTGCTACATTACGACCTGAAGCCTCACACCAGGGTGAGGACAGAACTGCCAGTGACCATTACGTTCACATTTTCATTGAACTTCTGTGAATCTGGATCTTTCCAGGGAGGAGCAGGCGACATATTCAACATCTCCTAATATGTCATCACTCGATGTACCCGGAAGGTGATGGAGGCATCCCATATGGTTTTTCTCCTCAGTTGGGAGAAGCAGGATGAGAAGACCTGTAGTTTTAACAGGATGGCCGGATTTCCGCTGGGGTATGTGGCTCTGTGGGGCCACCAAGTCAACGGGGAGAGGTACAGAAACTGATATACTCAGTGCATGAATGTGCAGTTGGTGTGTGAACATGCCCAGTACATCATGTTTGTAAATATCCACTAGCCTGGAAGAAGCCACAATACCTTCATTATGAAGTAGTCAGCCCTTCCCCGTGTCTTCAGCTCTCCATGTAAAAAGAGAAATTGTCTCCTCGGAGACATATCCCTCCATACGCGGTTCATTTTCCACCCACCCACCATTGCCCCCACACCATCACTCAAAATGCAAGGACATCAAGTATATAACGAGAGCAATGCAGTCACTAAGAACATCATGCAGAAGACCATCGGCTTCCAATGACTGAACCGTTCAGGTGGAGCCCTCCAGTAGACATTGAAGCAGGTGCCCAAGTTCATGGTGTTCTGCTGCACCATTCATATTGTTGCCATCATGAGAATACAAGTATTGCATCCAGGAATTCAGAGGACACCTCAGGAAGAGGAGGCAGAGAGGATATTTTCTGGAGACCTTCCACCCGAAATGTCCGTCATAGAATTCCTGATAAGATTCTGGTTCCAATAGGATCATGTAACCATATAACCATACAAATTAGGAGCAGAAGTCGGCTATTCAGCCCATATAGCTTGCTCCGCAATTTAATGCTATCATCGCTGATCTGTTTTCTGTCTGAAATTCCACATTCCCATTTATCCCCGATAATCTTTCGTTGCCTTTCCAAACAAGGATCTATCTTACTCAGCCTTAAACGTATTCAATTACCCCACCCCCACCACCTTCTGAGGCAGAACATTCCAAAGTCACATGACCCTCTGAGAGAAAAACATTCTCCTCGTCTCTGTCCTAAATGGGCGACACTTAATTTTCATCAGTGCACGCTAGTTCTGGACTCACCCGCAAGAGGAAACATCCCCTCCACATTCACCCTGTCAAGACCGTTCAGGATCTTATATACTTCAGTCAAGTCTCCCCTCACTCTTCTAAGTTCCAATGAAAACATGCCCGACTTGTCCAACATTTCCACATAATACAACCCACTCATTCCAGGTATCAATCTAGTAAATATCCTTTGAACAGCCTCCAATGCATTTTTTTTTAGAATTAGAACATTCCAAAGCAGTACAGGCCCTTCGGCCCTCGATGTTGCGCCGACCTGTGAAACCATCTGACCTACACTATTCCATTTTCATCCATATGTCTATCCAATGACCACTTAAATGCCCTTAAAGTTGGCGAGTCTACTACTGTTGCAGGCAGGGCCTTCCACGCCCCTACTACTCTCTGAGTAAAGACACTACCTCTGACATCTGTCCTATATCTATCACCCCTCAACTTAAAGCTATGTCCCCTCGTGTTTGCTATCACCATCCGAGGAAAAAGACTCTCACTATCCACCCTATCTAACCCTCTGATTATCTTATATGTCTCTATTAAGTCACCTCTCCTCCTCCTTCTCTCCAACGAAAACAACTTCAAGTCCCTCAGCCTTTCCTCATAAGACCTTCCCTCCATACCAGGCAACCGTCTAGTAAATCTCCTCTGCACCCTTTACAAAGCTTCCACATCCTCCCTATAATGCAGTGACCAGAACTGCACGCAATACTCCAGGTGCGGTCTCACCAGAGTTTTGTACAGCTGCAGCATGACCTCGTGGCTCCGAAACTCGATCCCCCTACTAATAAAAGCTAACACACCATATGCCTTCTTAACAGCTCTATTAACCTGGGTAGCAACTTTCAGGGATTTATGCACCTGGACACCAAGATCTCTCTGTTCATCTACACTACCAAGAATCTTCCCATTGGCCCAGTACTCTGCATTCCTGTTTCTCCTTCAAAAGTGAATCACCTCACACTTTTCCGCATTGAACTCCATTTGCCATCTCTCAGCCCAGCTCTGCAGCCTATTTCTGTCCCTCGGTAACCTACAACATCCTTCGGCACTATCCACAACACCACAGACCTTCGTGTCATCCGCAAATTCAATAACCCACCCTTCTACACCCTCTTCCAGGTCATTTATAAAAATGACAAACAGCAGTGGCCCCAAAACAGATCCTTGCGGTACACCACTAGTAACTGAACTCCAGGATGAACATTTGCCATCAACCACCACCCTCTGTCTTCTTTCAGCGAGCCAATTTCTGATCCAAAGCTCTAAATCACCTTCAACCCCATACTTTCGTATTTTCTGCAATAGCCTACCGTGGGGAACCTTCTCAAACGCCTTACTGAAATTAACATCCTTCCTTAAACAAGGAGACAAAAACTGTACGCAGTATTCTACCTGTGGTCTCACCAATGCCCTGCATAACGGAAGCATAACATTTCTACTTTTATTTCCTCTTGTAATAAAGCGTCTCATTCTATTTGCCTTCTTATTAACTGCTAAAACTGCATACCAACCTTTTGTGACTCGTGCAGTAGAACACCTAGATCCCTCTACACCTCGGAATTCTCCAACACTCCCCCTTTGAGAAATACTCTGTTTTTTTATTCTTCCTGCCAAAGTGAACAACTTCGCATTTTCCCACATTATAATCCATCTTCCAGATTGCTGCCCACTCACTCAACCTATCTCTATCAGTCTGCAACCTCCTTATGTCCTTTCTCACCATGGCTCCCCCATTCACCACCATTACACCCATCTGAGATGCACCATCACAGCGTCGCCTTGGTCATAATAGTGCAATAATAAACCACCAGCAAAACCCTTTACATTTACATAGTTATCAAACAACATTTTCAATTATACAAACAAAACTGATCTATTGACTCTTGTGTATTCGCTTGGTGCCTATTTTGCGGGTTCCCGCGACTTGCCTAGTGCTGATACACAGTGCTTCCCCAGTGGCTGCAGCATGGCTGGTGGAAGACTGACGACTTTCACTGGGGTAGACTGCAGATGGACTTGCAGGACGCTCTCGAGCAGCTGTGGGCCTTGAGGGCTCGAATTCAGACTGCAACACCTCGGCATGTGAAGCAGAAGCCTGGGCTGGCTGATGGGAAGCAGCAAGGACAATGATGGAGTTGCGGTGAAGGGAGAACAAATACTGACATCCTCAGAGAGGACAGCAGGTTTAAGCTCCACGAAGCCACTGCCAGTAACATGGGGCAACACATCAGCAATCCTAGTAATCTACTGGATAACAGATTGCTCGACTGCTGTGAGAGCCTGCAAAAACCTTTGAGCACTGAGATCCACAGCCATGATGGCAGCAGTCTGATCCTGCATGGCAGCAAGCATGGTTCTCATGACCTCAGTCTGAGCTTCCACTGCAGCACTGAAACGTTGGGTGTCTGCCGCCTGTGCTGCAGTGGAAACTGAGACAATGGTTACCAGACGCTGTATCATGGCTGGGTTCGAGTTAGTGACCAATTCCACAGCAGAAAGAATAGACTTCATGAGCCATATCCTCTGCGACATTGGAATTGGAATCCTCCATATTCCTTGATGGTGACAACAGACAGCCTGACAGGCCTGTCAATGGATATTGTCTCATCACTCTCTGGGCTGGATTGTTTGGGCCCCGTTGAGTTGAGGTCGGAGGCGGTCGACTAGAGAATCGCGATGGGTGGTAGGGGCAGAGAACCTGTCGTCACCCCATCGCCAGGTGATCTTGCCGGGGAGAGGGATAGGCTGACGGTGACTTTCCCACCCAAAGGCCAATTGCGGGCCTTCCGTGGTCACCTAAGGGGCAATTCCTGCTACCTCTGGGACCTCACGAGCCATGTGGGGGGGGGGGTGGAGGGGTGTTTGTGCGTACCTCTGTGAAGTGGGGAGTGCACCTTGCAAAACGCGGGACCCTTCCTACTGGCTTGGTGGAATCTCCCTCCTCTATGGGTAATCTATGGACCACAGAAGAACATCCCAGGACACCCCTACCCCTGGGCTTTATGGCCACCCCTTCAATCCCCCACACCAGAGACTTCCAGACTGGCCACGGTGAACCCACCTCACTCACCTTGGGTCCACGTTCCAGCACTGAACTTGTGTCCAAGACCTCTGCAGTACTGAAAGTGACCACCTCTCCTGGTGCTTGTGCCGATACTGCTGAGCTGCCAGTTCTCTGAATGGCCAGCAGCTGTTGGAGGTAGGATCCTCATTTTTAAAGGGACTTGGATCCTAGCATAAGACATTTAGACAAAAAACAACGCAGGGTCGCTTTGGGGCGAGGTGGGGGTGGGTGGCACGAAGAGGTCGAGGTGTTGTTAACCCCGCCTTTCTGGCCCGGCGCTAGGAGCCACGCCTGCTACACATATCCAGCCCCATATCGCTGTGATCGCCTCCTGTCCCACCACACACTAACATATCTATGTTCATCTTATATTGGCCTCTTGTGCATTCCTGATTTTAATATCGTCACCATTGGTGGTAGCACCTTCAGTTGTATGGACCCTAAGCTCCAGAATGCCATCTCCGCGCCTCCCCTGCTCACTTTATGTCTTTAAAACACTCCTTGATGCATATTTCTTTGATCCAGCTTTTTGTCATCTTACCTACAATCTCCTTATGGAGCTTGGTATCTTATTTTGTTACATAATGCGCCTATGAAACATCTTGGGACATTTTACAACATTAAAGGTGCTATAGAAATACAAGTTGTGGTTATTGTTGCTGTCCAGTCCATCACCCTGTCTATGCACTCATGAATTCTATTACTATCTTGCTCGCTCATCACTATACTTCCACGCTTCATGACTTCTGCAAATTGTGACATTGTGAACTGTAGCCTCCCCTTTCGGTAACCTGTGGCCCATGGATGGACCCTTGGCAGCAAAGGTGATTCTCACTGAAATACCCCCGCACTAAGCGAGCACCATCACCCACTTTCCAGGGGTTACCATACTGGCACTGGCAATCCCAGCCAACTCACCTGGGGTCTGGGACTCCAAGGCTGCTAATATCCCAGGTGTGGTATAGTACCAACAGTAGTCCCTGCTACCTGACTATCCCCTGCTGCAACACTTGATTTACTTCTGGTCTGGGACTCTAACAATGGACCTGGTCCCAGACCCGTTGTAGTACCGGAACTGGCACCGATCAGCTGACTGTGCGTGGTGTCATCGCCAGACTTACCTATTGGTCTGGGGCACTATGGGTCTAGGATGTAATACTGGCAGTTCCACTGCTCTCAGTGGCGTTGCCGATACTAGTGAGCAGCTGGCCATGATTGTTCAGCAGCTTTGGCAGATGGGATTCCCATCCTTTAAGGGATGTGGACCACGGCACCAGGCAGTTAATTGCTGAAGAGCCACACGGTGTGTAGGCTCTGAATTTCTATGACAGGCCCGCCGTCAGGAACCCCACTGGCTCCACTAAATTCAGCTCCCTGTCTCCAGCAGAAATTCCTGTCACTGGGAAAATAATTCGATGCATACTGAATGCAACAACAAATGTGCAATTGTCATCCTAAACTCCTTGAAACTGCTGTTTTCACTCCCAACCTGGAGTAAAATATCCTGATAATTTCCCTTGTTTACTTTTATCTTAGTGACGATTGAGATTATTTGTTTCATTGCTTTTTCAGTGGACTCATTCCCAATTATTCCTTTGAAATAATTGAATTCCGTGCTGCCTATCACAGGTGGGGGAATCTCTCAGTCAGTCCAACATTTAATTTCCTGCTCAAGAGCGACGTGCAGCAGACGTTGTAAATCTGAAATAAAAAACAGAAAATGCTGGAAACATTCATCAGGTCTGGCAGCACCTGTGGAGAGAGAAGCAGACTTAATGTTTCAGGTCAATGACCCGTCATCAGAACTGGGAGAGTTTAGCAATGGATCAGATTTTAAACCAGACAAGGAAAGGAGGGAGGGGGATGATTATGATTAACATTGATTTTAACATGTCAGTATCATCCTCTTTTCATTTAATCTCTCCAGCCTTCTATTACAACACTTCCCTTGATCTTTCAGCTTCCATCATTTCAGTACATCACTGGATACAGGAACATATTTGTAAATCTCAATAAGTCCTCAATCAAACTGGCAACTATGCTCCTAGACTGATGTATAATTTCTCTATTTATTCCCCTTCCTCACAGTTAACTTGCTGACGATTGGGATCTTATCTCGGGGAAAATGCGGGCTCTCCAAATGTGTCACTCGCTACCTGGTAGCCATGGCAGTGGCGGATCTCCTGGTCATTATCCTGGACCTGATATTGAGACACATTCCCATTCTTTATCCGGAACAGTTTCATTTCCTGTTGTCCATCCCCGTGTGTAATGTCCACGCTATCCTGCTTTACACAGCCACAGACTGTTCTGTCTGGTTCACCGTCACTTTCACCTTTGATCGATTTGTGGCCATTTGTTGCCAGAAGCTGAAAAGTAAATATTGCAGTGAGAAAACGGCGGCTGTGGTTCTGGGAACAGTGATTGTGCTGAGCTGTTTAAAGAACATCTTCTGGTATTTTATGTTCACAGGTCGGTATTTGCTGTGGAACATCCCATGGTTTTGTGATGCAGCAGAGGATGCTCGAAATTCTCCTGTCTGGGGAGCAATCGAGTTCCTCCATTACATTCTAACACCGTTTGTCCCATTTATGGTGATTGTACTGCTCAATGCTCTCACCGTCAGACACATTTTAGTGAGCAGCAGATGTCGCAGGAGACTCCGGGATCATAGCAGTGGGGACAGATGCAAAGACCCGGAGATGGATAGCCGAAGAAAATCCATCATTTTGCTGTTAATTATCTCGGCAAATTTCATTCTGTTATGGGCAGTGTTAATGGTGTTTTCGATATGGAGCCGGATGTGGTATTTGGGCTATCACTCTGTATTTCTACCCGAGTTTCTGCGGGAATTGGGTTTTATGCTACAGCTGCTGAGCTGCTGCACAAACACTGCAATTTATGCCGTGACCCAGACTCAGTTCAGAGTGCAGTTGAAGAATGTGCTGAAATATCCCTTTACTCCAATTTTTAAATTCATTCAATGTTGAGATGTGTGCGTGAGATAGAGACAGACCCGTTGTCGGTGCGAGAGAGAAATGCAGGGTGTGTGTGAGAGAGAATCAAGCAGGGAGTGGGTGAGAGAGAGACAGACAAGGAGCGTGTGCGAAAGAGACAGACAGAGAGTTTGGGAGAGAGATCGTTCGGGAATGTGTGTGAGAGAGACAGACAGAGATGGAGTGTGAGGGAGAAAGACAAGGTGTGTATGTCAGAGAGATAGACAGGGAGTGTAGGAGAGTGAGACAGTCAGGGAGTGCGTGAGAAATAAAGAGACAGGAAGTGAGTTTGAAGGAGAAAGACAGGGTGTGTGTGTGAGAGAGAGGGAGACAGACAGGGAGTAGTGTGAGAGAGACAGACAGGGAGACTAGGTGAGGGAGACAGACAGAGAGCATGTCTGTGTGTGAGAGAGAGAGAAAGGCAGGGAGTGTGTCTGAGAGACAGAGACAGACAGGGAATGTGTGAGAGAGACAGGTAAGAAGTGTGTGAGAGAGGAAAACAAGCAGGGAGTGCGTGAGAGATTTATAGTGAGAGTGTGGGAGAGACAGAGAGGGACTGTGCGTATGAGAGTGAGGTACAGTGTGTGTGAGAGAGACTGACAGGTTTTGTGTGTGAGAGAGAGACTGTGAGGCAGGATGTGTGAGAAAGACAGACAGAGAGTGTGTGTGAGAGACAGACAGGGTGTGTGTGTGGCAGATGCAGACAGGCAGTAATTGAAAGAGAGGCAGACATGCATTGTATGTGAGAGAGACAGAGGGGGCGTGTGTGTGTGATAGAGGCAGTCAGGCCGTGCGTGAGAGACAGACAGTGCGTGTGAGAGATGTAGGCAAGGAATATGTGTGACTGAGGCTGAAAGGGTGAGTGAGAGAGAGAGACAGACACGCTGTGTGTTTGAGAAAACAGCCAGGTCATGTTCATGAGCGAGACAGGCATGGAGTGTGGGACATGCAGGGATTGCCTGTGAGACCGAAAGGGAGGAAGTCTGCATAAGTAAGGCAGACAAGGAGTGTATTTGAGATGCAGACAGGAAGGGTGCATGAGAGACAGTCAGCGATTTAGTATGAGAGATACGGACACGCAGTTTGTGAGCTGGAGAGAGCGACAGGTGTGTGTGTGTGTGTGTGTGTGTGTGTGTGTGTGTGTGTGTGTGTGTGTGTGTGTGTGTGTGTGTGTGTGTGTGTGTGTGTGTGTGTGTGTGTGTGTGTGTGTGTGTGAGTGTGTGTGTGTGTGTGTGTGTGTGTGTGTGTGTCAGGCAAGGCATGAGAGACAGAGAAAGAGAGAGAAAACAGGGACAAGGCTAGAGAGTGAGACAGACAGGGACTGAGGTCGTTGGGGACATGGAGTGAGATAGTGACTGGGAATGGGAGACAGAGACAGGGTTTTTGAATGAGAGACAGGGAGAGAGGGAGTGTAGAGAAATGTAGGTAAACAGGGAGTTAGAGGTGGTGGAATATGAGAGAGAGTGAGACAGAGAGAGAGTGAATGACAAAAAGAGTGACAGGAGTGAGGGAACGAGACAGAGCGGGACCAGGCGTGAGAAGGGGAGACATGGAGTAGAGAGATTGAGTGTGAGAGACAGGCAAGGAGTGATAGAGAAAGAGATGGGATTGCGGGACTGAGAAAGGGAGTGGCAGAAAGTGAGAGACAGACATGAAGTGTGAGAGATAAAGGGAAACGGAGTGCTGGCACAGTGCTGCAGTGGTTAGCACTGCAGCCTCATAGCTCCATGAACCCGCGTTCGATTCTCGGTACTCTCTGTTCGCAAGTTCTGCCTGTGACCCCGTGGGCTTTCGCCAGGTGCTCCGGTTTCCTCCCACAGCGAAGGACTTGCAGGTTGATTTAAAAATTGGCCAACTTAAATTGCTCCTCGTGTCGGTAGGAAATGTGAGATTACTGCAGGGTCAGTATAAATGGGTGGTTGCTGGTCTGCACAGCTCAGTGCACCAAAGGGCCTGTCTCAGTGCTGCATCTCGAAACAAATAAAAATGAGAGGCAGAGGGAAAGAAACAGCAACAGAGTGAGAGCGGAGTAGGATACTGAGAGATAGGGACAGACAGATCGTGACAGGGATTGGGAGAGACAAACAGACAGATTGTGTGTGGATCGGTCAGACAGACAGAGTGCAAGAGAGAATTACAGGGAGGTGGAGATGAAGAGTGATTCTCAGCCCTTTCGGGCCACTGTCTGCCTCAGCAGCGTCCACTTCTCAAAGTGGGGCTGTGGAGGCACCAGAGCTGCTTGCCTTCTGACCTAAGAGCAGCGGGAACATGCTCTGTGCCCTTTATTGGACAGCGAGCTCAGAGCAGAAATTTAGGAAGCTATGTACCGGGCATGTTGTTCCATCAATCTCATTGCTGGGAAGAGCAGGCTCAGGTCCTTCTATGTGGTCCTGACATCAGGTTTCTGAAACCGCAAGAAAATCCGGTGCAGACATGGAGAAAGGGAACGACAGATGGAACATACTGGGTTTAATATTTAGTATGAGCTGTCTGTGGAATTGACCGGTGTCACTGGTTAATTCCCCAGTCTCTGTGAGTGGAATCAGATATTTGAAAATTGCAGTAATATTCCCGACAAGGACTTGGAGTTAAAGATATCAAATCAATAAAACAAATCTCCTGGTCATAATAATAAAAGCAAAATACTGCGGATGCTGGAAATCTGAAATAACAGCAAGAAATGCTGGAAATACTCTGCCGGTCTGGCAGCATCTGTGGAGAAATAAGCAGAGTTAACGTTTCAGGTCAGTGACCCTTCTTCAGAACGAGCAAATGTTAGAAATGTAAATGGTCATAAGCAAGTAAAGCGGGGGTGGGGCAAGAGATAACAAAGGGGAAGGTGTAAATAGGACAAGGTCACAGAAAAGCTGACCAGAAGGTCGTTGAGCAAAGGCAAACAATATGTTAATGTTGTGTTGAAAGATAACGCACGAGTACTGATCGGGTGTTGACAGACTGAAGATTAAACAACCGCAAGTACAAACATGAAAAAAACAGTGGGGAAGCAAACTGAACAAACGAGGATGAAATAAAATAAACACGAAAAAATATTTAAATAAGGAAAAAGAAAAAGTAACTGAAAATAAAAGTAAAATGGAGCCCATCATCTTCTGAAATTATTGAACTCAATGTTAAGACGGGCAGGCTGCAATGTGCCTAATCGGTAAATGAGGTGCTGTTCCTCGAGCTTGCGTTGATGTTCACTGGAACACGACAGCAGTCCCAGGACAGAGATATGAGCATGACAGCATGGGGGAGTGTTGAAATGGCAAGCAACAAGTAGCTCAGGGTCCAGCTTGCAGACTGAGCGAAGGTGTTCCGCAAAGCGGTCACCCAGTTTGCGTTTTTTTTCATTCATTCATGGGATATGGGCGTCACTGGTTATGCCAGCATTTATTGCCCAACCCTAACTGCCCTTGAGAAGGTGGTGGTGAGCTGCCTTCTTGAACCGCTGCAGTCCATTTGGCGTAGGAGCACCCATCGTGCTGTTACGAAGGGAGTTCCTGGATTTTGACCCAGCGACATTGAAGGAACAGCGACATAGTTCCAAGTCAGGATGGTGTGTCATTTGGAGGGGAACTTACAGGTCGTGGTGTTCCCATGTATTTGCTGCCCTTGTCCTTCGAGTTGGTAGAGGTCGCGGGTTTGGAAGATGCTGTACAGGTCTTGCTGCATTTCTACACAGACTGCTTCAGTATCTGCAGAGTCACGAATGGTGCTGATCATTGTGCAATCATCAGCGAACATCCCCACTTCTGACCTTATGATTGAAGGTAGGTCATTGATGATGCAGCTGAAGATGGTTGGGTCTAGGACACTACCCTGAGGAACACCGGCAGTGATGTTCTGGAGCTCAGATGATTGACCTCACACAACCACAACCATCTTCCGTTGTGCTCGGTATGACTCCAGCCCGCGGAGGGTTATCCCCCTGATTCCCATTGACCTCAGTTTTGCTGGGGCTCCTTGATGCCATAGTCGGTCAAATGCTGCCTTGATGTCAAGGGCAGTCGCTATCACCTCACCTCTTGAGTTCAGCTCTTTTGTCCATGTTTGAATCAAGGCTGTAATGAGGTCAGGAGCTGAGTGGCCCTGGCGAAACCCAAACTGAGCATCACTAAGCAGGTTATTGATAAGCAAGTGCCGCTAAATGGCACTGTTGATGACTCCTTCCATCATTTTACTGATGATTGAGAGTCGGCTCATGGGGCGGTAATTGGCCGGGTTGGACATTTCCTGCTTTTTTTGTGTAGACGGCATAACTGGGCAATATTCCACATTTCAGGGTAGATGCTGGTGTTGCAGCTGTACTGGAGCAGCTTGTCTAGTGGCGCGGCAAGTCCTGGAGTACAGGTCTTCGGTACTATTGCCGGAATATTGTCAGGGCCCATAGCTTTTGCAGTATCCAGTGCCTGCAGTCATTTCTTGATATCACGCGGAGTGAATCGAATTGGCTGCAGACTGGCATCTGTGATGCTGGGGACTTCAGGAGGAGGCCGAGATGGATCATCAACTCGGCACGTCTGGCTGAAGATTTTTGCAAATGCTCCAGCCTTATCTTAATGCTTCAGCTATTGGTGAACCCAATGTCGAGGACACCACATTGTGAGCTGCGAATCCCATCTACTAAATTGAAAGAAGTACAAGTAATTCGCTGCTTCACCTGAAAGTGGGTTTTGGGGCGAGGGATAGTGAGGAGAGAAGAGGTAAATCGGCAGGTATTACACCTGCTGCGATTGCAGGGGAATGTGCCATGGGAAGGGGACGAGGTGGTGGGGGTAATGGAGGAGTGGACCAGGGTGTCACGGAGGGAACGATCCCTTCGCGATGCTGACAGGGGAAGGGACGCTGTAGGTGGCGGAAATGACGGAGGATGATCCTTTGGATATGGAGGCTGATGGGGTGGAAAATGAGGACAAGGGGAACCATGTCGCGGTTTTTATTTATTTACCTTTTATTTAGAGGTACAGTACTGAAACAGGCCCTTCAGCCCACCGAGTCTGTGCCGACCAACAACCACCCGTTTATACTAACCCGACAATAATCTCATATTCCCTATCACCTACCGAAACTCGGGGAAATTTACAATGGGCAATTTACCTATCACCAGCAAGTCTTTTGGATGTGTTAGGAAACCAGAGCACCCGGCGAAAACCCACGCAGACATAGGGAGAACTTGCAAACTCCTCACAGACAGTACCCAGAATCGAACCCGGGTCCCTGGAGCTGTGAGGCTGCCGTGCTAACAACAGAGCCACTGTGGTTTTGGCAAGGAGGGGAAGGAGAGATGGTAGAGGTGCGGGAAATGGGCCGGACACGGTTGAGGGCCCTGTCAACCACAGTGGAGGTGGGGGCGATCCTCAGTTGAGGAAAAAGGAAGACATATCAGAAGCGCTGTCATGGAGGGTAGCATCATCAGAGAAGATGCGTGGGAGATGGAAAAACTAGGAGAATGGAATGGAGTCCTTACAGGAGGCAGGGTGTGAAGAAGTATAGTCGAGGTAGCTGTGGGAGTCAGTGGGCTTATAATGGATATTAGGGAACAACCTATCCGCAGAGATGGAGATAGAGAAGTCTAGAAGAGGAAGGGAAGTGTCGGACATGGATCATGTGAAAGTGATAGAAGGTTGGAAATTATAGACAAAGTTGATCAAGTTTTCCAGTTCGGGCAGGAGCAGGAAACTGCTCCGATCCAGTCATCAATGTCCCGGAAAAAAGATTTGGGGGAGGGGGACTGAGGAGGACTGGAACAAGGAACGTTCGACATATCCCACAAAAAGACAGGCATAACTAGGACCCATGTGGATACCCAGAGCGACAGCTTTTATTTGAAGGAAGTGCGTGGAGTTGAAGGAGAAGTTGTTCAATGTGAGAACAAGTTCAGCCAGGTGGAGGAGGGTGGTGGTGTATAGGGACTGATTGGGCATCTGTTCACGGAAGAAGCGGAGAGCCCACAAGTCGTCCTGATGGGGGATGGAGATGTTGGGAGATTGGACGTCCATAATGAAGAGGGGGCGGTTAGGGCCAGGAAATTGAAAATTGTCAAATGAAGTAGGGCGCCAGAAGAGTCAAGGTGGGAAGCGACTGGACCAGAGGAGAAAAGATAAAGTCAACATTGGAAGAAATATGTTCAGTGGGGCAGGAACAGGCTGATACAGTGGGTCTGCCGGGACAGTCCAGTTTGTGGATTTTGGGAAGGAGAAGGTGTAACCAGTCAAACAATTTCTATCCTGTGTCAGTGGACAGGACGCAAAGGGAACAGATTGAGAGACATCGTAACATGTTACACTCAGTGGGTGGACACAAACTGCTGACCTGGTGTTTTTCTAGGTGGGAAGGGAGCCAGTCCCAATCCCAAATCCTCTCCCCTCCCTCTCTGCCAGGGAATGGACATGTATCTCAGTCTGGTGTGTGTGGGTTGTGTGCTCTCAGTATCCCTCTGTCTCAATCTTGATCACTTTCAATCCTCTGTTTTCTAAGCGGCTTTTGTTTGTAATGGAATAAGAATATTGATGTAACTGAGACAAGAAGCTTTGGAATCTTTCTGTCCCTCTTATTATGCATCTCGTGTTTTGATTTATCCAATTTTCGTTTTCCCTCGCCTCCTGGGAACATTTGCTCTTGCTTCGAAAAATGTCATGACAAAATGGAAAGAGAGAGAGAGAGTTTTGGAATGAGGAATTTTGTTGGACAGTATCTTCCTCTTCCCTGTACAGAGGTCTTTACCCTGCAGCAGCATCGTATTGGTCTCTATGCGTTTGTGTCTCTCTTTACTACACTGAGAGTGAATTTCCTCTCAGGAGCTGAGCTTTGATGCCTCAGTTAAATGTGTTCCTATTGGATTTCGGCGCTTGAGTTTTGAAACTGGTTTAACCCTTTGGTTGATTTCGACCTGGCCTTTCAATGTGACACAAACAGGTTAATTCACGACGCAGAATAGGGAGTGTCCACCCCTACAGAGAAAAGATTGAAGCCATCAAGTAGACCCTATGCGAAGATTTCTTATCAGTCCAGAATAACGCTTCTGTTTCCGCTCAGTGGAATTTAGTCAATGGTTAGGTGATATGCACGACAGCCATTTTAAAATAAGAGCAAATCATAGTGGTCATTTGAAGTGTTACCTTTCTGTGGCAGTGATTTTAACTGACATGCAGTGCGGCTATTTCAAGTGATATGCAGTAACCAGTTAAGTGTTATGCACTGTGGCCATTTTAAGTAGCAGGCAGTGTGGCATTCTTAATATGAATGTGTAAAAACATTTTATGTGACATGCAGTGCCACCATTTTAAGTGATATGGCAGATCAGAGGCTAGGAATTCTGCGGTGACTAACGCAATCCATTCTCCCCAATGTCTGTCCGCTATCTGCAAGGCAGAAGTCAGAAGTGTGATGGAATTCTCCCCACTTGCCTGGATGGGTGCAGCTCCAACAACACTGAACAAGATCGACACCATCTAGGACAAAGCAGCCCACTTGATTGTCACCCCATACACAAAAATTCACTCCCTTCACCACCGACGCACAGTGGCAACAAAGCATACCATCTACAAGAAGCACTGCAACCAAGGCTCCTTAGACAGCACCTTCCAAACGGCGAACTCTGCCACCGAGTAGAACAAGGGCAACAGATGCATGGGAGCTGTGTCAACATCCTGGAACTCCCTTCCTAACAACACTCTGGGTGTACCTGCATCCCACACGGACCGCAGCAGTTCAAAGTGGCAGCTCACCGCCACCTTTTCAAGGGCAAATAGGGATGGGCAATAAATGTTGGTCCATCGAGCGATGACCACATCCCAAGAATAAATAAAAAGAAGACAATTTCAGTGACACACATTGCGGTCATTTTAACTGACATTTGTTATTGCCATTTTAAATGATGTGCACTGTGGCATATTTAAGTGATGTGCATCCGACCATTTTAAGTGACATGCACTGTGGCCGTATTAAGTGATATGTAATGCGACCATTTAAAGTGATAAATAGTGCAACCATTTAAGTGAGGTGCAGTGTGGCCATTTTAAAGGATATTCAGTGCAACAGTTTTCACTGATATGCAGCGCGATCATTGTATGCCATTTACAATGCGACCACTTTAAATGATCTGCATTTTGACTATTGCAGGTGATATGTGGTGCAAACATTTTAAGTGATATTTGTTGTAACCATTTTAAATGATGTGCACTGTGGCGCTTTTAAGTGGTATGCATGCAGCCATTCAAGTGAGATACAGTGCGGCAATTTGAAATGACTTCCCCTGCAGCCATCTTAAATGATATGAATTGCGACCATTTTAGGTGACATGCTGTGCAGCAATTTTAAGTGACATGCACTGCAGCCATTTTAAGTGAAATGTAGTGCGACCATTTGAAGTGATATGCACTGCGGCCGTTTCAAAGGATATGCACCGCGATAATTTTAAGTGACATGCCATGTGGCCATTTCAATAGATATGCAGTGCAACCATTTTAAGCGAGCTGCAGAGTGAACATTTTAAATGGCATGTACTGCCGCCATTTTGCGTGATATGCACTACCGCCATTTTGAGTGATATGCACTGCGACCATTAATGTGGCATGCAGTGTGACTATTTTAACTGGCGTGCATTGCAGCCATTTTAAGTGACAGGCATTGTGGCCATTTTAAGTGGAATGCAGTGAGACTATTTGAAGTGATATGCCCGCTGGCTCTTTTAAATGACATGCACGGGAGCCATTTTAAGTGACATGCTCTGCCAGCATTTGCAATGCCATGCGCTTCCGCCATTTTAAATGATTTGCACTATGGCCATTTTAAGTGATATGCTCTGTGGCTATTTCATTGTCATACACTGCGACCATTAGAAAACGAGAGCATTCCACGGCGATCATTTTCAGGGTTTTCTGTCCACGGCAGTGAATAAATGAGATGTAGCTGGTTGTAAATTAGTATAATGGTTCATACAGGGTAACAAACGGTTAGCAAGGGTTATAAAGGATTATAAGCAGTTACAAACGATTATACACGGTAATATACAACCGTAAACGATTATAAAGTGCTATAAGTAATTAAAAAGGATTATGAACGGTTAAAAAGCTTATTGAAGATTCTACAAGTTACAAGGGATTATATAGTGCTACAAAGGATTAAACTAAGTTACAAATCGTCATAGCGTATTATAAAGGGTTTAAACGGGTGTAACGGTTTAGAATGATTATAAAGGGTTCTGAGTAATATAAAGAGATTTTCAAGATTACAAATGATGATGCAAAATTCTGACTGTCGTTTCCCTGTCACCATGAGAACAGACCCGGCCCCCATACACTCTTCACCAAGGGAACAGGCTCCACCCCCATTCTCCCGTCGCAATGGGTAACGAGCTCCGCCTTCATTTCCCCGCCACCATGGGAGACAGGTATCGCTCCCACTCCCCCGTCATCATTTGGCAGAGAACCTGCCCCCACTCTTCCGTCACCTTGGCTTCAGGCCCCAGCCGTCGGCTGTCACCATAGCGACAGACCCTGCCCCCGTTCAGTGAACACAGCGACAGGCTGAGCCACACCCCCTCCATCCCCGCTCTTTCACGGTAC
Source organism: Heterodontus francisci (assembly GCF_036365525.1). Taxonomy (NCBI): domain Eukaryota; kingdom Metazoa; phylum Chordata; class Chondrichthyes; order Heterodontiformes; family Heterodontidae; genus Heterodontus; species Heterodontus francisci. The sequence continues at coordinate 1,924,330 of NW_027140566.1, forward strand.
CGAGATCCGTGCCCTCCACTTTGCCACCATCACATAAGGCACCGCCACCCTGCCCTGTCACCATAGCGACAAGCCCCACCCCCGCTTTGTCACCATAGCTTCAGCTCCCTCCCCCGCTCAGTCAGCATAGTGACAGGCCCCACCCCGCTCTGTCTCCATATCGGCAGAACCGTCCCCGCTATGTCACCACAGCGACAGTTCCGACATCCGCTCTGTCTCGACAGACAATCCCGTCCCCCGCTCAGTCAGCATAGTGTCAGGCCCCGCCCCTGATCTGTATCCATAGTGATAGGCCCCGCCCCCCAGCTGCTGGAAATAGTGATTCAGTGCTTCTCATCTTTGAATGAGTTTACCAATTGCAGTAAGGGAATATTTCAGCATATTCTTCAACTGCTCTCTGAACTGAGTCTGGGTCACGGCGCAAATCGCAGTGTTTGTGCAGCAACTCAGGAGCTGCAACATGAAGCCCGATTCCTGCAGAAACACAGCTAGATTAGCAGACACAGACCCCAAATGCTCCATCCGGTTCCATATCGAGTTCACCATTAACAGGGTCCATATCAGAATGATTCCCCGAGATAACTAACAGTAAAATTATGGATTTCCTTCGACTCTCCATCTCTGGGTCTCTGCGACTCTCCCCACTGCTGTGAGCCCGGAATCTTCTGCGTCCTCTGCGGTTCACTAACATTTGCCTGACTGTGAGAGCGTTGAGCAGCAGATTCACCACAAATGGGAGCCCCGGGGTTAGAAAGTAATGGAGGAACTCGATTGTTCCCCAGACACGAGATTCCGCAACATCCTCAGTTACATTACAAACCCAGGGGAGGTTCCCCAGCCGATACTGACTTGTTAATATAAAATACCAGCAGATGTTATTTAAACAACTTATCACAGTCACTGTTCCCAGCACCACAGCAGCCGTTTTCTCGCTGCAATATTTACTTTTCAAATTCTGGCAATGAATGGCCACAAATCGATCAAAGGTGAAAGTGACGGTGCACCAAACAGAACAGTCTGTGGCTGCATTAAGCAGGATGGTGTGGATATTACACACGGGAATGAACAACAGGAACTGAAACAGTTCCCAAAGAAGAATGGGAATGTGTCTCAATATCAGGTGGAGGATAATGACCAGTAGATCCGCCACTGACATGGCCACCAGGTAGCGTGTGACACATTTGGTGAGGCCAGGCTGTTTAAAAACCGTTCCTTCGCTCATCTCTCCTAGTTCTGATGAAGGGTCACTGACCTGAAACATTAACTCTGTTTCTCTCTCCACAGATGCTGCCAGACCTGCTGAATATTTCCAGAATTTTCTGATGTTATTTCAGATTTCCAGCATCTGCAGCACTTTGCTCTTGTATGGAAAGTTAAATGTTGGACTGATTGAGAGATTCCCTCACCGGTGACAGGCAGTACGGAATTCAAATATTTAAAAGCAATAATTGGGAATGAGTCCACTGAAAAATCAATTAAACAAATTATCTCAATCGTCACTAGGTTAACTGTAAACAAGGGAAATTATCAGGAAATTATGCATCAGTTAGGAGTAAAAAAACACAGCTTGAAGGATTTCAGGTGAGTTTTGTACATTTGTTACCACGTTCTGTATGTCTATAAGTATTGCACCAGTGACAGGATTTCTGCTCGAAACAGAGAGTTAAGATTGGCGGAGCCAGCAGAGTTTGTAACAGCGGACTGAAAATAAGAGGTGAGCCCGACTTGGCAATTTGGAGCTCACACAGTGCAATTCAGTGGCGCCCAGGAAGTTAACTGCCTGGTGCCCTTGTCCGCATCACTTTTAGGATGGGGATCCCACCTGCCAAAGTTACTGAACAATCAGAGGGCCAGCGGCTCAGTGGTATTGGCAACACCACCAGGAGCAGTGGAACTGCTAGCACTATACAAGGCCAGTGTTCACGACCATCACTGGGGACCTAGACCCCAGGCAAATGTGGCGAGGACCCCAGGGCCAGTCAGATAGTCGGGGCCACTGCCAGTAATATACCAGGCAGAGGACTAGGAGCATGTCTGGAGAGCCTGGACCCCATATAAGTGTTTATGGTCCTCTGGGTCTGGTCAGGGAGTGGGTGTCACTGCCAGAACTACTCCAATCCTGAAACCCGGAATATTACTGGAGTCCCAAATCCCAGATAGGTTCAGGGGTTTCGTGGGGACCCGTCAGAGTCTGGGGCCCAATATCGGTACTACGCCAGACCTGGAACTAGATGGCATGCTGGACCCCGACACTAAAGGTAAGTGTTGCGGGGTTTCAGGGCCCGTCAATGACCGGGTGCCACAGACAGTACTACACAGGTCCAGGGACAAGGAATGTCACTCGAGGTTGGACTTCCGATAAGGCTGATAAGATAGCCAGGATCAGTCAGGGAACGCGGTGACTGCCAGTACTACAGCTGGCCTGGGACCAGGACCATTCTTGGACATCCATAGCCAAGGTATATGTGAGACTGTCGCCTCGGAACTATAAGGAAATAGAGGGAGGGAGGGCCACTGCTCAGTACAAGACCAATGCCTATCCTGGAGACACCAGAGCCAAGTCTGTGTGGTGGGGATGTTGGGGCTAGCTACGGAGGAGGGACAACTGCTGACAGTGCACCAGCCCTGGGAGCAGCACCAAAGCCAGAACCAGGGACCTCAGATAAATTATGTGGGATGGCTGCGGCCAGCCAGGGAGCATGGGCCACTGCTGATACTGCACCAGGCGTAGGATCAGAGCAGCCTTGGAGTCCCATTCCCCAGTTAAGTGCGGTGGGGAATCAGGGTCCAGTCTGATAGCTCCTGGAAGGTGGTGAGGGGGCTGGCTGATTGCGGAGGGGTTTAATGCAGAAGAAGTCTTTGCTGTTGGGTGCCGGTCCATGGGCCACGTATTACCCTTCGGAGGAGGCCTCCCCCAATTCTGCAGAGGGGCTGTCTTGTTTTGCTGGGCGTCCTGCACAAGTTGCGGGGCTCCCATCAACCGATCGTGTAGTTCCACTTAGAGACCTCAGGTGACCTCTGGGTAGGAATGTTGTCTACATCACCACTGTCTGGGCCCCTCCGCCTTCTATCCTGGCTCCTGAAAAGCCATTTAATTCCAGGGTTTAAATTATACAATCATGATTGGATTGGGAAATAGAATTTTTTAACCAACGGATTTCAACTGGAATCAGGAGTGGATCAAGAAGTTATTAAAATAAGAGGATTAAATCAAACATGAGTACTAGCAGGTTTATAATAAAGCAGACCCCAGTAAATATTGACGAGGTGAGTAACAGATTACAGGAGGTCTTTTATCAACATTGTGGTGAATGAATGTTTTTCAGACTGGAGGGAGGTATACAGTGCAGTACTCAAGGGTTCCACTAGTACCACTGCTGCTTCTGACAGACAATAATGCCTCAGACTTCCGGCTTCAGGTCACGGTGTTGACATTTGCCGAAGTCATGAACCGTTGAAGAGCAGTGAAGGGTGAGGAAGATATTAATAGAGTTCAAGAGGGCATAGACAGGGTGGTGGAATGGGCAGTTGTTTTTGTTGTTTCTGCCCATTCCACCACCCTGTCTATGCCCTCTTGAATAAGTCACATAACGAGAGTGAAGGTATGATGGCAAAAAGCTGGATCAGAAAAGGAGGTTTTAAGGGGTGTCTTAAAGGCAGAACGTGAGGTGGAGAAGTGTGGAGAGAGTATTTCAGAGTTTAGGGCCCAGGCAACTGAAGGTACAACCACCAATGATGAAAAGAATAAAATCAGAGTCCACTAATAGACGAACACAGACCTGGTGTTGGGGAATAAGCCCGGCCATGTGGTTGAAGATTCAGTAGGGGACTACTTTGGGAATAGTGATCACAATTCCGTAAGTTTTAAAATACTCATGGACAAAGACGAGAGTGGTCCGAAAGGAACAGTGCTAAATTGGGGGAAGGCCAACTATTCCAAAATTCGGCAGGAGCTGGGGAATGTAAATTGGGAGCAGCTGTTTGAAGGTAAATCCACATGTGATATGTGGGAGGCTTTTAAAGAGAGGTTGATCAGCGTGCAGGAGAGACATGTTCCTGTGAAAATGAGGGATAGAAATGGCAAGATTAGGGAACAATGGATGACAGGTGAAATTGTGAGACCAGCTAAGAGGAAAAAGGAAGCTTACAGAAGGTCTAGGTGGCTGAAGAAAGACGAAGCTTTGAAAGAATATCGGGAATGTAGGACCAATCTGAAACGAGGAATTAAGAGGGCTAAAAGGGGTCATGAAATATCTTTAGCAAACAGGGTGAAGGAACATCCCAAAGCCTTTTATTCATATAGAAGGAGCAAGAGGGTAACTAGAGAAAGGATTGGCCCACTCAAGGACAAAGGAGGAAAGTTATGCGTGGAGTCAGAGATAATGGGTGAGATTCTAAACGAGTACTTTGCATGGGTATTCACCGAGGTGAGGGACATGAAGGATGTTGAGGTTAGGAACAGATGTTTGATTACTCTAGGTCAAGTCGGCATAAGGATGGAGGAAGTGTTGGGTATTCTAAAAGGCATTAAGGTGGACAAGTCCCCAGGTCCAGATGGGATCTAGCCCAGGTTACTGTGGGAAGCGAGAGAGGAAATAGCTGGGGCTTTAACAGATATCTTTGCAGCATCCTTAAACACGGGTGAGGTCCTGGAGGACTGGAGAATTACTAATGTTGTCCCCTTGTTTAAGAAGGATAGCAGGGATAATCCAGGTAATTATAGACCGGTGAGCCTGACGTCAGTGGTAGGGAAGCAGCTGGAGAAGTTACTGAGGGATAGGATCTATTCCCATTTGGAAGAAAATGGACTTATCAGTGATAGGCAACATGGTTGTGTGCAGGGAAGGTCATGTCTTACCAACTTAATAGAATTCTTCGAGGAAGTGACAAAGTTGATTGATGAGGGAAGGGCTGTCGATGTCATATACATGGTCTTCAGTAAGGCGTTTGATAAGGTTCCCCATGGTAGGCTGATGGAGAAAGTGAAGGCGCATGTGGTCCAAGGTGTACTAGCTAGATGGATAAAGAACTGGCTGGGCAACAGGAGACAGAGAGTAGCAGTGGAAGGGAGTTTCTCAAAATGGAGACGTGTGACCAGTGGTGTTCCACAGGGATCCGTGCTTTCCTTCATCGGACGGGGTATTGAGTACAAGAGTTGGCAGGTCATGTTACAGTTGTATAGGACTTTGGTTCGGCCACATTTGGAATACTGCGTGATGTTCTGGTCGCCACATTACCAAAAGGATGTGGATGCTTTGGAGAGGGTGCAGAGGAGGTTCACCAGGATGGTGTGGAGGGCGCTAGCTGTGAAGAGAGGTTGAGTAGATTAGGATTATTTTCATTAGAAAGACGGAGGTTGAGGGGGGACCTGATTGAGGTGTGCAAAATCATGAGAGGTATCGATAGGGTGGATAGCAAGAAGCTTTTTCCCAGAGTGGGGGATTCAATTACCCGGGGTCACGAATTCAAAGTGAGAGGGGAAAAGTTTAGGGGGGATATGCGTGGAAAGTTCTTTACGCAGAGCGTGGTGGGTGCCTGGAACACGTTGCCAGTGGAGGTAGTAGACGCGGGAATGATAGCGTCTTTTAAGATGTATCTAGACATATACATGAATGGGCAGGAAGTGAAGAGATACAGCCCCTCAGAAAATAGGCGTCATGTTTAGATAGAGGATCTGGTTCGGCGCAGGCTTGGAGGGCCGAAGGGCGTGAAGGTGCTGTAATTTTCGTTCTTCATTGTTCTTTATAACGTGCTGGGGCCGGATAAGATGCATCCATGCATACTGAGGGAAGTGAGAGTGGAATATGCTGAGGCACTGGCCATAATTTTCCAGTCTTTGTTAGATTCTGGAGTGGTGCCAGCAGACTGGAGAATTCCAAACGTTACCCCCTTGTTCAAAAAAGGGTGTAACGATAAACCTGGAAACTGCAGGCCAGTCAGTTAAACTTCGGTGGTGGGGGAAATTCTAGACAGAATGATGTGGGCCAAAATGAATAGTTACAGGATCAAATGCCGATTAATTAAGTAAAGCCAGCACAGATTTCATGAAGGAAAATCATGATTGCTGGAGTTTTTAAAGAGGTAACAAAGAGGCTTGTTGAGGGCAATGCTGTTGATGTGGTATACAAGGACCTTCAAAAGGTGTTTGATACAGTGCCATACAACAGACAAGTGAGTAAATTTATAGCTCCTGGACTAAAAGGGATAGCAGCAATACGGATACGAAATTGTCTGCATAACAGAAAACGGAGAGTGTTGGTTCATGGATGTTTTTCGAGTTGGACGAATGCTTATAGTGGAGTGCCCCAGGTACTCTTGCTTTTCCCAATATATATTTATGATCTAAACCTTGTTGTACAGGGCACAATTCCAAAATTTCCAGATTATTCGAAACTTGAAAGTACTGTGAATTGTAATTGATAGAACTTCAAAAGGACATGGACAGATTAATGGAATGGGTGGACACGTGGCAGATGAAGATCAGTGCAGAAAAATGAAAAGTGATCCATTTAGGAAGGAAGAACAGGGAGAGACAATATAAAGTCTAGGGAACAGTTCTAAGGGGGTGCAGGAGCAGAAGGAGCTGGGTGTATATGTATATATTTCATTGAAGGTTGCAGGACAGGTTGAGGGAGTGGTGAATGAAGCATACAGTATCCTGGACTTTATTAATAGAGGCATCGAGTACAAGAGCAGGGAAGTTATGTAAGACACTAGTCCTTCCTCAGATGGAGTGTTGTGTCCAGTTCTGGGCGTCACACTTTAGGAATGATGTGAGGGCATTGGAGAGAGTGCAGAAAAGGTTCACGAGTATGGTTCCAGGGATCAGGAATTTTGTTATAAAGATGGATTGGAGAAGTAAGAAATGTTTTCCTTGGAGAATGGAAGGCTGAGAGGTGATTTGATAAAGGTGCTCCAAATCATGAAGACAGCGGACAGAGTAGATAAAGATAACTGATTCCACTTGTGACAGGGTCCAAAACGAGAGCAGAAAAGTTTAAAGTGATTGGCAAACGAAGCAAAGGCAACATGAGGGAAAACTTTTTCACACAGCGAGTGGTTGGGATCTGGAATGCACTGCCTGAGAGTGTGACGGAGGCAGATTTAATCGAGGCGTTCAAAAGGAAATTAGACAGTTGTCTGAAACAGAAGAATGTGCAGTGTTACAGGGAGACGATGGGAGAATGAAATTAGGTGAACTGCTCATTTGGAAAATTGGTGTGGCCAGGATGGGCAGAATAGCCTCCTTCTGTGTTTTCATCATTCTGTGATTCTGTGATTCATTTATTGCAGGATTGAGGACAAGGGGACACGGTGATGGGGCGTCTCAGGTGGACGTAACGGTGGGAAATAGGGCTCCATGATGGTAAATGGAAGTTGCCTTTTTGGAACCCTAGTCTTAGCAGACACTGTCCTGTCCTGGCTGAAGGCATCCAGGAAATATCTTCCATTCATCCTCTTCCTCCCCATCATCCTCCTCCTGGTACTCATGAGGTGGCCTCCAGATTCCTGTTGGCAATGCCTGTGTCCCCATGATGGTGATGATCGGAAGGATGCAGAAGAACATCATGAATCGGACACCTACTCCAGTGTGTACTGGAATAATCCCCCCGAGCGGTTCAGACATCGGAAGCATTGCTTCATCACACCGATGGTCTGCTCCACGATGTTCCTGGTGGTTTCGTTGCTTACGTTATTCACGGATTATTTGATGACGTTAGTGGGTGGCAGTGGTGGGGATTGGTTGTTTCTGGGGTGTAGAATCATGAGCCCAGTATGAAGGGGAAATCATCTGCTTCTGAGGCGCCATATTCCGGTTCTGCATGAAGGCCCAGAAATGTTGGGACCGGCTGACTGCTTCAGACTGAAGGTATCGTGGCTGCTGCCAGGGGAGTGGACATTCACCAACATTATATACTGGGCATGCTCACACACCAACTGTATATTAATGAAGTCAGGGTTTCTTTTCAGTTCCTGCACCGCTCCCGTTGATATGGGGGCTCGGCAGAGCCAAGTACACCATCAGGAATCCCGCTGTCCTAATATAGCCACGGGACCTCTCATCCTGATCCTCCCTTCTGAGTGAGAAAATAATGATGTAGACAGCCACCCCCACTTCACAGGTGCATCGATGGATAACACACAGTCCTAGCAACGGCAGGTTAGTTATTCTAGCACTGGGGATGAAATGCATCACCTGGAACAGAACATGGATAGGCCAGCATTGTGGGCAGAGAGGTATCAAATGGAATTTAATACTGGCAAGTGCGAAGTGATTCATTTTAGCCGAAGGAATCTGGAGAGGCAATATATAATTAATGGCACCGTTCAAAAGAGTGTGTAGGAACAGACGGACCCGGGGTGCATGTGCAACGATCTTTGTAAGAAGCAGGACATGTTGAGAAAGTGGTGAGTAAAGCATATGGGATCTTGGAATTCATAAACAGACACATTGAGTACAAAAGCAGGGACGTTATAATGGACCTATGTCGAGCTCTGCTTAGACTGCAGCCGGTGTATTGCATCCAGTTCTGGTAACCACACTTTAGGAAGGAAGTAAATATCCTTGAGACGGTGCAGAGGAGATTTAACAGAATGGTTGCAGGGATGGAGGACATTAGCTACAAGGTTAGGTTGGAACATCTGGGGTTGAACTCCCTCCAGCAAAGGAGATTAATGGGAGATATAGTAGCGGAGTACAAGATTATGACAGATTTAGATCAGTTAGATAAGTAAAAACCGTTTCCATTAAATGATGGAGCAACGACTAGAGACACAATCTGCAGGTTGCATCGTTCATGGGATGGGGGCGTCGCTGGACAGGCCAGCATTTATTACCCATCCCTAATTGCACTTGAGGAGGTGGTGGTGAGCTGCCTTCTTGAACCGCTGCAGTCCATGTGGGGTAGGTACACCATCAGTGTGTTAGGAAAGGAGTTCCAGGATTTTGACCCAGTGACAGTAAAGGAACGGCGATATAGTTCCAAGTCATGATGGTTTGTGGCTTGGAGGGGAACCTGCAGGTGGTTTTGTTCCCATGTATCTGCTGCCCTTGTCCTTCTAAGTGACGGAGGTCAGGGGTTTGGAAGGTGCTCTGTAAGGAGCCTTGGTGAGTTGCTGCAGTGCATCTCAGAGATGGTACACACTGCTGCCGCTGTGCGTCGGTGGTGGAGAGAGTGAATGTTTGTGGATGGTGTGTCAGGCAAGCGGGCTGCTTTATCCTGGATGGTGTCGAGCTTCTTGAGTGTTTTTGGAAATGCAGCCATCCAGGCAACTTGAGAGTATTCCATCACACTCCGGACTTGTGTCTTCAAGATGGTGGACAGGCTTTGGGGAATCAGGAGGTGAGTTAATCACCGCAGGAATCCGAGCCTCTGACCTGCTCTTGTAGAGACTGTATTTATATAATTACCTCCGTTCAGTTTCTGGTCAATGGTAACTCCTAGGATATTGATGGTGGATGATTCAGCGATCGTAATGCTATTGAATGCCAAGGGGAGATGTTCAGATTATCTCTTGCCTGAGTAAGAGATGCAGGGGAATATGTGGAAGATCTTTTTTTATGCAGTTTGTAGTAATAACCTTCAACTCACTGCCCACGAGTGTGGTGGAAGTGTAGACAATCAATGATTTTGAAAGGAAACTCGATGGGCACTTGATGGAAATGGACTGGCAGGGCTATGGAGATCGGGCGGGGGAGTGAGACTGAACGGGCTATTCGCCAGATAACCTGCATGCACTCGCTGGGAGTAATGGCCTCCTTGTGTCCAATTTAGGACTATTCCCCTACCACTCTCTGTGACTCTATGTTGGATATAACGACCGCTAGAAGATTCGGATGCATAGAAATTCAATGAAACTGTGACCTAAACGGCCACTGACAGCTCCGTCCTCACACTGATGTGAGGCTCCAGGTCGTGTTACAGAAGGTGACATAGCTCTGTGACAACCTCCTTATTGAATTGGAGTCACCTCAGACAATCCTCCTGGGTTCGGTGTAGGTAGGAAAAGTGCTATTGGAAAACCCCTGGTGAGTAGGGCAGAGAGCACCCCTCCCCCTTTGCAACAACATCCCATCTCTGCAGCCTCTGCTCCATTTGTTGCTCATGTTACAGACCCAGACACACTGCAACTATAGTCCCTATAGCTCGTCCAGAGTTGGCTCACCAACTCCTGTGTCCTTCCTGAATGTCTGCAGTAGTTCACAACACAACCTACAGAAAAATATCCACAGCACCTCCACTAACTTTACAATTGCAGAAGTAAGTCAAAATCCCTCACCTGTAAGTTCGATGTCTGGTCCTTTTAAATCAAACTAGAGGGGGTCCCTTGCGCTGCTTGCTTCATGTATGTTCAGCTGAGAGTAACAAACACAGGCGGTCAGTGGACATGCACAGACCAAGTTTCAAAGAAGTACATCAAAGCTGTCGGAATGGTAGATTGATGTCTCATTCAAACTCCTCCTAACACTGACACCACATGCTCGGTATGTCCAGGCTGGAGCCATTCCCAGCATGGTGACTGCGCAGGCCGAGATCGAATTGTCTTTTTTCGCAGATTCCATTATTTTATGGACAAAGGCTTCCATAGTTTTGGTGCCAACGGTGCTATGGAGCCAAAATCACAATAGGGGAAGATAGAGAGGGGGAAAAACACTTTAAGAACGGCCAGGGCAGAATGGCCCGACTGCTCATCTTGCACTGTTTTATTGATCCAGGCTTCCACAGTGTCAGCAGCAGTGATGCTATTGAACCGAAATTCAGGGCCAGTGTTGGATACAGACGGAAAGAGATTCGCCAGGCATAACAAAAGCAACAAGCAAGGCATATAAGGACAGTAATGCAGTTAAACATGGTTCAAGCAGGGACACCAATCATAGCCAGCATAGGATAGTAAATGAATTGAATCAACAGAAGTGTGAGCTTGATCCGAGTGTCTAGTGATAGCAGATCATAAAATGTAGAAAGAATGTAAAGATTCCAGGAGAAACTCCTGCCCATCGTTGTAACATTCCAGTCTATTGTTCTCAAATGTTGATACATTGTCATAACATTACAACCTATTGTTCTCAGATTTCGACCCAGAGTTGTAAAATTACAACCTATTGCTCTCAGATTCTGATCTTTACTATCCCTCCCTCTGGAGCTGTTGATCCCTGTTAGTGCAGGGGTGATATTCTTGCTGACATTATGGGACAACACACTGAACGTATGTCCTTATTAATAGAAGAAGGACATCCTCCAGTGATACAATTAGGGTCCATGGAGACTGACATTAATTGCAGTCACTGAACAAACAAGTTCAGTTGACCCTTTTCCATCCAAAATAACATAGAATATTTTGTACCATAATTATGTAGAACACTTACCCAGTCCGGATGGAATGTATGAGAGAATTCATAGTGGAAATAGTGGAGGCACTGGCCAGAATCTTTCAATCCTCCTGGAATATGTGATGGGATTGGAGGACTGGAGGGTTACAAATGTTTTTTTAAAAAGAGAGATGTGGTAAACCCTGGAACTTCTAACCAATCAGTCCAACGTCACTGCTGGGTAAATTTCCGGAGGTCACAACCCAGGAGAAAATAATTCATTGTTTGGATAAACATGGGATAATTACTGCAAAGCAGCAAAGATATGTTAATGTCATAACATGTCTGCAAACTTTAACAAGCACCACTTATACGTATGTAGTGCATTTAAAATAACAAAACATCGCAAGGCATTTTTCACAGGAGCATTATAAAACAAAGTATAACACAGAGACACAACAGGAGATTGGGCAGCACAGTGGCGCAGTGGTTAGCACCGCAGCCTCATAGCTCCAGCGACCCGAGTTCAATTCTGGGTACTGCCTGTGTGGAGTTTGCAAGTTCTCCCTGTGTCTGCGTGGGTTACCCCCGGGTGCTCCGGTTTCCTCCCACATGCCAAAGACCAGCAGGTTGATAGGTAAATTGGCCATTATAAATTGCCCCTAGTATAGGTCGGTGGTAGGGAAGTATAGGGACAGGTGGGGATGTGGTAGGAATATGGAATTAGTGTAGGATTAGTATAAATGGGTGGTTGATGGTCGGCACAGACTCGGTGGGCCGAAGGGCCTGTTTCAGTGCTGTATCTCTAAACTAAAAGGAGATATTAGGTTAGATGACAAGAAGCTTGGTCAAAGAGGGAGGGTTTAAGGAGTGCCTGAAAGGAGGACAGCGAGGCAGAGAGGAGCAGAGAGGATATTATTGAACTTGGGGCCGAGGCAGCTGAATGCAAAGCTGCCAATGATGCAGCATTTCGGATGCACAAGACGCCAGAATTGAAGGAGCACAGGTATTTCGGGGGTTTGTCGGGCTGGAGGAGAGATCGGGAGGTGCGAAATCATGGAGGGAGTTGTAAACAAGGATGATAATTTTCAAATCAAGACATTGCTTGCCTGGGAGCCAATGTAGGTCAATGATCGGGAAAAGAGATTTGGTCTGAGTTAAGACAAGATCAGCACAGTTTGGATGGCCTCAAGTTTACAAAGAGTCGCATGTGTGAGAAGAGCCAGGAGTGTGTTAAATTCTTGAATGGAAAGCTACTCTTAGTAATGGTGCCATGAAACCTTCATTGATTGTTGTAAAACACTATCTTGTTCACTAATGTCCTTTAGGAAGGAAATCTGCTGGTCTTGCCTCCCTGTGACTCCAGACCCACTGCAATGTGAATCACTCTTAACTGCCCTTTGAAATGACCTAACACTTCATTCAGTTCTCAAGGAATATTAGGAATGGGCAACAAATGCTGGCCTTCCCAGCGACGCCCATATCCCATTAGAGAATAAAAATGAAAGAAAATTGTCAAGTCTAAAGGAAAGAAAAGCATGAATGAGGGTTTCAGTAGCAGATGAGCTGAAACAGGCGCGAGATCGGGCGCTATTACAGAGGTGAAAATGGGCAGTTGTAGTGATGGCACGAAGATGTCTTTGGAAGCTCATTCCCTCGTCAGATATGACACTGAAGTTGCAAACAGACTAGCTTATTGTCAGACTATTACAAGGGAGAGGGATGGAATCGGGAACAAGGGAATGGAGTTTTGAGTGGGAAGTGAAAATAATAGCTACAGTATTCCCAATATTTAATTTGAGGAAATTTCTGCTCCCCAGCACTGGATGTCGGATAAGCAGTCTAATAGAAACATAGACCTATAGAAAATAGGAGCGGGGATAGGCCATTCGGCCCTTCGAGCCTGCTCCGCCATTCATCATAATCATGGCTGATCATCCAACTCAGTCACCTGTTCCCACTTTCGCCCCTTTACCCTTTGATCTCTTTGGAACCAAGAGCTATATCGAACTCCTTCTTGAAAACACACAATGTTTTGGCCTCAACTGTTTTCTGTGGTCGCGAATTCCACAGGCTCACCACTCTCTGGGTGAAGAAATTTCTCCTCATATCAGTCCTGAATGGTTTCCCCCGTATCCTTAGACTATGACCCCTGGTTCTGGACTCCCCCACAATCGGGAACATCCTTCCTGCATCTACCCTGTCAAGTCCTGTTATAATTTTATAAGATCCCCCCTCATTCTTCTGAACTCCAGGGAAAATAATCCTAACTGACACAATCTCTCCTCATACGACTGTCCCGCCATCCAGTCTCGTAAACCTTCGCTGCACTCCCTCTACAGTAAGAACATCCTTTTTCAGATAAAGAGACCAAAATTGCACACAATATTCCAGGTGTAGCCTCTCCAAGGCCCTATATAATAATGATAATTTAACGACAGTGGAGGAGGTTCTGAGTTAAACTTGATGGATTTCTTTGATAAAACAATGGAGAGCGTTGATGAGGGTGGTGTGATTGAAGTTATATACATATGGACATTCAAAAGGCGTTTGATCAAGTGACATTCAATAGACAGGTTAGGAAAACTGAACCCCATGTATTAAAGTGGCCAATCCCGCCATTGCACACCAAGCAGCATCTATATAGACACACTTCTGAAGAATTGTATCTCTTTAAATTAGATCACCTCCAATCCTTCAACATTCTAGGGAATGCTGTAAGAAATGGTCGTTGTAATAGTGTTATAGAATTCCAAAACAAACGGCAGAAAAGTGGTAGTTTTACAACAATGGACTCTCTCTCACTCTGAATATTTCTTCAGCAGCCCGTGTGAGCTAACACAAACACCGAACAGCAGAGTCAGGCAGATTACATTTTTCTGAAGTGTTTTTCATTATTCAGCGACATAACGCTGGACATAGGTCTTTGTGTGGGCTTTCCTGGGCTTGTCATTTCCACATATCTAAACAACTGTTAGTTATCAGTTGTAATATTTTACCTTTGACTTGTTATTCTATGTTTCAAAAGTGAGAGTTATGAGAAATAAGGAGACAACACTCAAAGCTTTAATTAACCACTTGACAGGGCAGGAATACTACTCGTTAACAATACAAAACACCCAGTGCATCAATCTTCAGCCAGAAGTTCCGAGATGATGATCCATCTCAGCGTCCTCCTGAACTCGCTAGCATCAAAGATGCCAGTCTTCACCAATTCGAGTCACTCCGTGTTATATCAAGAATCAACTGAAGGCACTGGATATTGCAAAGGTTATCAGGTCCTGACAACATTCCAGCAATAGTTTTCAGTTTAGTTTAGTTTACTTTACTTTACTTTAGGGATACAGCACTGAAACAGGCCCTTCGGCCCACCGAGTCTGAGCCGACCATTAACCACCCATTTATACTAATCCTACACTAATCCCATATTCCTACCACATCCCCACCTGTACCTATATTTCCCTACCACCTACCTATACTAGGGGCAATTCATAATGGCCAATTTACCTACCAACCTGCAAGTCTTTTGGCTTGTGGGAGGAAACCGGAGTACCCGGAGACAACCCATGCAGACACAGGGAGAACTTGCAAACTCCACACAGACAGTGCCCAGAATTGATGCCGGGCCACTGGAGCTGTGAGGCTGCGGTGCTAACCACTGAAGTACTGAAGACCTGTGCTCCAGGATATGCTGCGCCCCTAGCCAAGATGTTCCTGTCCAGCTACAACACTGGCATCTCCCGGCATTGTGGAAAATTGTCCAGGTATATCCTGAACACAAAAAGCAAGACAAGTCCAACCCGGCCAATACCGCCCCATCAGCCTACTCTCAATCATCAGTAAAGCGATGGAAGGTGTCATTGACAGTGCTGTCAAGCGGCGCTTGCTCAGCAATAACCTGCTCAGTGACGCTCAGTTTGGGTTCCGCCAGTGCCACTCAGCTCCTGACCTCATTACAGCCTTGGTTCAAACATGGACAAAAGAGCTGAAAACAAGATGTGAGGTGTGAGTGACTGCCGTTGACATCAAGGCAGCATTTGAACGAGTATGGCATCAAAGAACCCTAGCAAAACTGGAGTCAATAGGAATCGTGGTGGGGTGGGGGGGCGGCGGCGGGGGGAAGCTCTCCGCTGGTTGGAGTCATATCTAGCATGAAGGAAGATGGTTTTAGTGGTTGGGGGTCAATCATCTCATCTCCAGGACATCACTGCAGGTGTTCCTCGGGGTTGTGCCCCAGGCCCAACGATCTTCAGCTGCTTCATCAATGACATTCCTTCAGTCATAAGGTCAGAAGTGGGGATGTTCGCTGATGATTGCACAATGTTCAGCACCATTCACGATTCTTCATATACTGAAGCAGTCCATGTAGAAATGCAGCAAGACCTGGACAATATCCAGGCTTGGGCTGATAAGTGGCAAGTAAAATTATCACCACACAAGTGCCAGGCAAGGACCATCTGCAACAACAGAGAATCTAAACTTCTCCCCTTGACATTCAATGGCATTACCATTGCTGAATTCCGACAGTATCAACTTTCTGGGGGTTACCATTGAACAGAAACTGAACTGGAGTAAACATATAAATACCTTGGTGACAAGTGCAAGTCAAAGGCTAGGAATCCTGTGACGAGTAGCTCACCTCCTGACTCCCCAAAGCCTGTCCACCTTCTACGAGGCACAAGTCAGGCGTGTGAGGGAATACTGTCACCTTGCCTGGACGGGTGCAGCTCCAACAACACTCAAGAAGCTCGGCACCATCCAGGACAATGCAGCCCGCTTGACTGGCACCCCATCGACAAACATTCACTCCCTCCACCACCGACGCACCGTGGCAGCAGTGTGTACCATCTACAAGATGCACTGCAGCAACATGCCAAGGCTACTCAGACAGCACCTTCCAAACCTGCGATATCTGCCAGCGAGACGGACAAGCGCAGCAGATCCATGGGAGTACTACCACTTGCAAATTCCCCTCCAAGCCACACACTATCCTCACTTGGAGCTATATTTTCCTTTAGAAACTCCCTTCCAGCCATCACTGTGCGTGTACCTACCTCACATGGATTGCAGTGGTTCAAGAAGGCAGCTCACTACAATCCTCTCAATGGCAATTAGGGATGGGCATAAATGCAGGCCTGGACAGTAACGCGCACAACACAGGTAACAAAAAAAGCAATACACCTGTTAGCAATACTACCATTATTCACAAATACATTGCAAGGAGTCATATCTACATGATCACACAGTGAGAAGTCCCCTCCCTGCGGATCATTATCTTCAGTTACTGACCAGGTTACCCGATTAAGCACAGAATCACTATTTTGAGAACGTTCTTTCCAAGGTGGGCTGGATGCTTCATTGACAAGATCACACTGTCACATCAAAATTCACCGAAAGCTGCAATTCTTCAATGAATAGTCTAATTCTTTCTGCTAACTATGATATGAGAGACTGAAATGAGAACAGGAAGTGTCAGAAACACTCAGCAGGTCTGGAAGCATCGTGAAGAGTGAAGCAGTGTGATTGTTTCAGGTCTGTGACGTTTCATCAAATAAGTTCTGCTCCGCCTCCTCCATCCATGGACGGCTTGATTACTGGAAAGTGCCTGGGTTTCTGGTAACCTGGGCCTCAGCTGCAGGCCAGCCTAAGAACAAGACTGACATTGATGGGAACGGTCAACAACCATCCACAGTCACTGACGGTGAGGGAGATAACAACATCACAACCACACAGAGGTCCCTCACCCCCGTCGTTGAGGCCAGGACTCTAAAGCAGGAACTGGGAAAGGTGGATACGAACAGAATCTCCCTCGATCTCACACCAAAGTGGAACTTTTTAAAGTCACTTATTCTGAATTAGAAGGCAACGACGTTAAACAGGTTCTCCTGGTCGTGTGTTCAATGGAGTTAAAGAAAAAAAGACGGATCAGATTGCTCTTGTGGAGAGCACGATAGACGATGTGGAGACTGACCTGTGGACAACACTGGGGACAGGGAACATTGGCGTCCATAAGGTCCTGGCCAATGCCAAGCAGGGCCAAACCGAGAGTCTGAGTGTCTTCACAGATAGGCTCCGTGACATCGTGAGGCACAACAGAGAGGATGGGGCTAAAGCATTTTAAATCCCAAGGTTTAAAATCCGTCTTTCTGATCGGCTTCCAACCATTAGTCCACTTAGCCTTGAATTTACATTAACTAAGTTCACATCCATTCCTGAACGGCTTGAGAGCAGACTCGTGTCAATATTCCCCAAGTGCCATCAACGTTAAGGTAACGCTATCGAAGCTATTACCCAATCAGATATCAGGTCTGGAACTCCAATGCCAAAAGAGTGCCCCAATCCCCCGTTTTACTTATTCTTACATGGGGCATTGTGCGGTTTTACTTATTACCACCTGTGACTGCTACAATAGAAGCATTGGTAAGGCTGACAGTAGCAGTGATTCAAGCGATCCTCCAGGCTGAGCCTCTGTCTCTGTGACTTCTGCAATAAGGACATTGTTGAGGCTGACAGGAACATTAGTTCCCTCTATCCTCTGAGACAGACGACTTCACACCCTGTTGTGCAGCAGCTACAGAGGATGGAGGCAGCAATAGAGGCCGTGCAGATCAGTAATGGAGCTCGAATGCTTGTTGCAATGCATCCGACCAGTCAAACAGATCAAGATCCACACTGAGTCTACCAGAGCTCCCAGGGACAGCTGGTCTCTCCACTGCAATGCGATGGCATTGGGTGACCGGTACTCCACACTGCTGATACTGGAGGCCATCAACAATGCATGTTAGTCGAGTCTGGCTCCTCCAGCATCACCAATCCTGCTCCACACTTGGACCTAATGGATAGTGCACGCTAATTTCTATCAGGCTTTGCTAATTCGACCTATCCAACTGTACAAAGATCCTTTCCCCTCCAGTGAAACGTAAATTACATTCAAATAAAAACCTTGGCTCCATTTCAATGCAACATGCATAGTGGACAGGGACTAATGGGCAGTAATGTGCTCAAAGGTTATCATCAGTAATTGATTATCCCTATATTTGTATATTCTAAAACCTTAAAACGTACCCCTCCTCTGCTGTCCAGTGCACTCTCAATATTCATGATTAAAATATCAGAGCAATGTGAACCTGACACCTCTGATGACCCTGTGGTAAAGGCGATTATCGAGTCGGCGCTGAGTTTATTCACAACCCAGAAAGATGACTGTGGAAACATAAGGAGAACCGAATGAATTAACAGACAATTGCATGATCCATGAAGCAGTATTCTTACCGAGCTGAGATGATATCATATATTCAAGACAACATCAGGTCACTGTTATACCAGGGTGCATTTCACAAAGACACATTCACGACTAACTGCCCGATTTGGCTGGTTAGAAAACCAGATGGAAGTTGGTGACTGACGATTGACTGCCACAAACTCAACTCAGTCACCCCTGTGTGAATCCGTTTCTCGAAGAGACACCCATCCTACTCTCCCTAATTCCCAGTATCAGGGCTGTCTTCTCCACCCTGAATATCTCCAATGGTTATTGGAGTATCCCAGGAAAACTAGCGAAACAATTTACATTCACATTGACTTCTGAGGACCAGAGAGACCCCTGGGCATGTCTGTCACAAGGGGTTCCATAATATCCACACTATTTTCAACAGATGTATGACCGGGGCCCTTAAGAGCTTTTCACAGCCTTCCTGCTTGCTGCAATGTGTTGATGATCGCGTCCTCATCACCACAGACAGTGTCCATACATTTAACCTTTTTACAGGAACTGCTGTAGTTACTTTGGTGGCTGGAATAAAAGACCAGCCCACGTAAGGCCCAGATGGTGCAAGATCGTGGCACCTTTCCAGGTGTCCGGATTGGGTCATACAGCATCAGCCCAGAGGAATATCAGGTCGAGACCGTCCAGCATCTGCCCCTGTACACCTCAAAATCTGCCCTGTGTCCTATCCTCAGGCAGTGGGATATCAGCGAAACTCCAGCCAGTATCTATCTCTTTCCACC
Organism: Heterodontus francisci; assembly: GCF_036365525.1. NCBI lineage: Eukaryota > Metazoa > Chordata > Chondrichthyes > Heterodontiformes > Heterodontidae > Heterodontus > Heterodontus francisci. The sequence continues at coordinate 1,943,648 of NW_027140566.1, forward strand.
TGAAAGACTGCCCTGTATCCTATCCTCAAGGTGGTGGGGTATGAGTAGACCCTCATCCTTCGATTTGCAGAGAATGTGGCTCCTCGATATGATCCACTTAATTGTGGCAATGACCAGGTTCAATCCGGTTGCACCGGAGAGAGCAGGGAAGCAGTAACACGATTGATAGCAGAGAACATAAAGAAAAATCACATAATTGCACAAAGGTGGCAGGTCATAAGATTGGATAGAATATGAGAAAACAACAAAGAATGACTTTAAAATGGATAAGGTGGGAAAGTTAGATTAGGAGAGAAAGCTCGTGCGAAATATAAAGATAGGTAGTAAGTATTTCTGTAGATATGTAAAAATAAGTTAACAAAGTGTGCGTCGGTCCTACAGGAACTGAGACTATGGAATTAATAATTGATAATAAAAAGATGACAAATTAAATGAACATATATTTTGCATCGGTCTATAGAGGACACAAGTAACATCCCAGTATTAGCTGCACGTCAGGAAATACAAGGGAGAGTAACTTAAGATAATCACAATCACCAGGGAAGTGGTACTGAACAAATTGTCGGAGCTGTGGGCTGACAAGTTCCGGTTCCTGATGTACTTTACCCTAGGGTCTTAAGAGAAGTTGCTAGTGAGATAGTTGATGTGTTGGTTTTAATTTTCCAAAATTCCTTAGATTCTGTGGAGTATCCATGAGATTGGAAAATAGCCAGTGTACCTCCTTTATTCAAATAGGGAGGGAGACAAAAAGCAGGAAACTACAGGAAAGTTAGTTTAATAGCTACCTGAGGGAAAATGTTAGAAGCTATTGTTAAAGACGTTAAAGTAGAGTGTATAGTAAAATTTAAGGTGATTAGGCATAGTAAACAGGCTTATGAAAGGGAAATCATGTTTAACCAATTTATTGGAGTTCTTTGAGGGAGTTGCATGTGCTGTGGATAAAGGGGAACGGGTGGCTGTATTGTCCTCAGATTTTCTGAAGGCATTTGATAAGGTGCCACATTAAATGTTACCAAAAAAACATAAAAGCTCATGGTGTAGGGGGTAATATATTGGCAAAGGTAGAAGATTATCTAGCTAACAGGAAACAGAGAGTAGGCATAAATGCATCAATTTCTGGTTGGCAAGATATAATGAGTGGTGTGCCACAGGGATCTGTGCGGGGACCGTAATGTTTTAAAATGTATATAAATGATTTGCATGAAGGGACCGAAGGTATGGTTGCTAAATTTGCTGATGACACAAAGATAGGTTGTACAAGAAGTTCTGAAGAGGGCTTAAAGAGGCGACAAGGGGAAATAGATAGGTTCAGTAAGTGGGAAAACTTCTGGCAAATGGAGAATAATGTGGGAAAATGTGAAATTGTCCATTTTGGCAGGAGGAATAAATAGTGAGAGATGGCAGAGTTCTGAGATGCAGATGGATTTGAGTGTCCTGCTGCATGAATGGCAAAAATGTGTGTATGTAGTTACAGCAAGTAATTAACAAAGCAAGTATAATATTACTGTTTACTGCGAGGGGAATTGAATACAAAATTAAAGATGTCATGCCCAGTTATACAGGGCATTGGTGAGAGCACATCTGGAGTACTGGGTAAAGTATTGGTTTCCTTATTTATGCAAGGATGTATAAGCGTTGGAAGCAGTTCAGAGAAGTTTTACCAGAATAATGGCTGGAATTGGCGGGTTGTCTTATGAGGAAAGATTAGACAGGCTCGGCTTGTATCAGCTGGAGTTTTGAAGAGTAAGAGGCGACTTGATTGAAACTTGTCAGATTCTGAGGGATCTTAGCAGGGTGGTTGTGGGAAGGATATTTCCCCTTGTGGGAGGATCCAGAACTAGGGGTCACTGTTTGAAAATATGGGGTCGCCCATTTTAGACAGAGATGATGAGAATTTATTTTCTCTCAGAGGTCCGTGAAACGTTGGAACTCTCTTCCTCAAAAGGTTGTGGAAGCAGAGTATTTAAATATTTTAAGGCAGAGGGCGATATATTCTTGATAAGGAAGGGTGTGAAAGGCTATTTGCGGTAGGCAGGATTGTGGAGTTGAGGTTACAATGAGATCAGCCATGATATTATTGAATGATGGAGCAGACTCGAGGCATCAAATGGCCTACACCTGATCCTAATTCACATGTTTTATGTATGTTGCTGCAATGCTGAACTGCCTCTACATTCGGCTGACCTAGATATCTATCATCACCATCAACCTCTCCTCGTGTAGGTACAAAACAGAACACCCTCTATATTACCCTGGCAGTGAAACCACACTTTCGGCCAAGTGTCAGCATCGAGCACTCCCTAGCACGGCACAATACACTGCTCCCTCTACAATACCCTGAAAATGAACCCCAAGTATATTCCCAGTGTCAGCATTGAACACTGCCCGTGTCAGAACAATGCAGAGCTCCCTCTACATTTCCCTGACAGTGAAACGCCACTATATACCTAGTGTCAGCAATGAACACTCCAGTGAATGTTGATAGGGAATGTGAGCACCGTGAGAATGCTGAAAGGGAATGTGAGCGCCGTGTGAATGCTGACAGGGAATGTGAGCACCGTGTGAATACCGACTGGGAATGTGAGCACCGTGTGAATGCTGACAGGGAATGTGAGCACCGTGTGAATTCTGACAGGGAATGTGAGCACCGTGTGAATGCTGACAGGGAATGTGAGCACCGTGTGAATGCTGACAGGGAATGTGAGAACCGTGTGAATTCTGACAGGGAATGTGAGCACCGTGTGAATGCTGACAGGGAATGTGAGCCACGTGTGAATGCTGACAGGGAATGCGTGCACCGTGTGAATGCTGACAGGGAATGTGAGCACCGTGTGAATACTGACAGGGAATGTGTGCACCGTGTGAAGGCTGACAGGGAATGTGAGCACCGTGTGAATGCTAACAGGGAACGTGAGCACATGTAAATACTGACAGGGAATGTGAGCACCGTGTGAATGCTGCAGGGAATATGGGCACCGTGTGAATGCTGACACGAATATGGGCACCGTGTGAATGCTGACAGGGAATGTGAGCACCGTGTGAATTCTGACAGGGAATGTGAGCACCGTGTGAATTCTGACAGGGAATGTGAGCACCGTGTGAATACTGCAGGGAATGTGAGCACCGTGTGAATTCTGACAGGGAATGTGAGCACCGTGCGAATTCTGACAGGGAATGTGAGCACCGTGTGAATACTGTAGGGAATGTGAGAACCGTGTGAATGCTGACAGGGAATGTGAGCACCGTGTGAATACTGACAGGGAATGTGAGCACCGTGTGAATGCTGACAGGGAATATGAGCACCGTGTGAATACTGACAGGGAAAGTGAGCACCGTGTGAATACTGACAGGGAATGTGAGCACCGTGTCAATACTGACAGGGAATATGAGCACCATGTGAATGCTGACAGGGAATGTGAGCACCGTGTGAATACTGACAGGGAATGTGAGCACTGTGTGAATGCTGACAGGGAATGTGAGCACCGTGTGAATACTGACAGGGAATGTGAGCACCGTGTGAATGCTGACAGGGAATGTGAGCACTGTGTGATTGCTGCAGGGAATATGAGCACCGTGTGAATACTGACAGGGAATGTGAGCACCGTGTGAATGCTGACAGGGAATGTGAGCACCGTGTGAATACTGACAGGGAATATGAGCACCGTGTGAATGCTGACAGGGAATGTGAGCACCGTGTGAATAATGACAGAGAATGTGAGCACCTTGTGAATGCTGACAGGGAATGTGAGCGCCGTGTGAATACTGACAGGGAATATGAGCACCGTGTGAATACTGACAGGGAATATGAGCACCGTGTGAATACTGACAGGGAATATGAGCACCGTGTGAATACTGACAGGGAATATGAGCACCGTGTGAATACTGACAGGGAATGTGAGCACCGTGTGAATACTGACAGGGAATATGAGCACCGTGTGAATACTGACAGGGAATGTGAGCACCGTGTGAATACTGACAGGGAACGTGAGCATCGTGTGAATGCTGACAGGAATATGGGCACCGTGTGAATGCTGACAGGGAATGTGAGCACCGTGTGAATGCTGCACGGAATGTGAGCACCTTGTGAATGCTGACAGGGAATGTGAGCGCCGTGTGAATGCTGACAGGGAATGTGAGCACCGTGTGAATACTGACAGGGAATGTGAGCACCGTGTGAATGCTGCACGGAATGTGAGCACCTTGTGAATGCTGACAGGGAATGTGAGCACCTTGTGAATGCTGACAGGGAATGTGAGCGCCGTGTGAATACTGACAGGAAATTGATTAACGTGTGAATGCTGACAGGGAATGCGAGCACCGTGTGAATGCTGAAAGGGAATTTGAGCACCGTGTGAATGCTGACAGGGAATGTGAGCATCGTGTGAATGCTGACAGGGAATGTGAGCATCGTGTAAATGCTGACAGGGAATGTAAGCACCGTGTGAATACTGACAGGGAATATGAGCACCGTGTGAATGCTGACAGGAATATGGGCACCGGGTGAATGCTGACAGGGAATGTGAGCACCGTGTGAATGCTGACAGTGAATGTGAGCAGCGTGTGAATACTGACAGGGAATATGAGCACCGTGTGAATGCTGACAGGGAATGTGAGCACCGTGTGAATGCTGACAGGGAATGCGTGCACCGTGTGAATGCTGACAGGGAATGTGAGCACCGTGTGAATGCTGACAGTGAATGTGAGCACCGTGTGAATGCTGACAGGGAATGTGAGCACCGTGTGAATGCTGACAGGGAATGTGAGCACCGTGTGAATGCTGACAGGGAATGCGTGCACCGTGTGAATGCTGACAGGGAATGTGAGCACCGTGTGAATACTGACAGGGAATGTGTGCACCGTGTGAAGGCTGACAGGGAATGTGAGCACCGTGTAAATACTAACAGGGAATGTGAGGACATGTAAATACTGACAGGGAATGTGAGCACCGTGTGAATGCTGCAGGGAATATGGGCACCGTGTGAATGCTGACACGAATATGGGCACCGTGTGAATGCTGACAGGGAAGGTGAGCACCGTGTGAATGCTGCAGGGATTATGGGCACCGTGTGAATGCTGACAGGAATATGGGCACCGTGTGAATTCTGACAGGGCATGTGAGCACCGTGTGAATTCTGACAGGGAATGTGAGCACCGTGTGAATTCTGACAGGGAATGTGAGCACCGTGTGAATACTGCAGGGAATGTGAGCACCGTGTGAATTCTGACAGGGAATGTGAGCACCGTGTGAATTCTGACAGGGAATGTGAGCACCGTTTGAATTCTGACAGGGAATGTGAGCACCGTGTGAATACTGCAGGGAATGTGAGCACCGTGTGAATGCTGACAGGGAATGTGAGCACCGTGTGAATGCTGACAGGGAATGTGAGCACCGTGTGAATACTGCAGGGAATGTGAGCACCGTGTGAATACTGACAGGGAATGTGAGCACCGTGTAAATACTGACAGGGAATGTGAGCACCGTGTGAATGCTGACAGGGAATGTGAGCACCGTGTGAATGCTGACAGGGAATGTGAGCACCGTGTGAATGCTGCAGGGAATGTGAGCACCGTGTGAATGCTGACTGGAATAGGGGCACCGTGTGAATTCTGACAGGGAATATGGGCGCCGTGTGAATGCTGCAGGGAACATGGGCACCGTGTGAATGCTGACAGGACTATGGGCACCGTGTGAATGCTGACAGAGAGCGTCATGTGAATGCTGAGAGTAAATGCTGCTTCTCAAAGCTCTCCCATTGAGTGGCGGGAGAGATAAAAATGCAGCTATATGTGTCACAGGGTTAGAACCTATGAATTTGTGTCTCAAACAATACCCAGTTAAAGGAAGAACCATCACCTTGTGTCACAGCGAGAGTGCAAGGGTAGCTGGGTAATAATCACATGACGTGTACCTCCGTGGCGCGCTTTCAAACCAGTAGCCTTCCGACACAGGAGCTCAATTAAATAGTGAAGGCGGAGCGGCCACCCCCGATGATGTGAAGGCCGGCCGCCAAATCCCCGTCAACGGCATCCAGCGCCATCACACAGGCCCTGGCACCATTTTTAATGAGCTTCAATCTTTGTGCCGGAATGGAATATATTGGTATGGTTCTGAATGAATACTTTGTGTCTGTCTTTAAAAAAGAGGTGGGGGGTGGGGGGGTCGGGGGGAGGCGGGTGATGCAGATCCTCTAGTTAAGGAGAAAGACTGTAAATTATTGGAGGTGATGAACATAGGGAGAGAGGAAATGTTAATGGGATTAGCATCCTTGAAGGTTGATAAATCCCCAGGGTCAGATGAAATGCCACCGAGGCTGTTAAAAGAAGCAAGGGAGGAAATATCAGGGAGACTGACTATCCTGTCCTCACTGGATACAGGTATGGTGCTGGAGGATTGGAGAACTGGTAATGTGTACCTCTGTTTAAAAATGGAGTGAACAACAGACCAAATAATTACAGGCCAGTCAGTCTAACCTCAGTAGTGGACAAATTATTGGAATCTATTCTGAGACAGGATAAACTGTCACTGAGAAAGGCTAACCTTAATCAAGGATAGTCAGCATGGCTTTGTTAAGGGTAGATCTTTTTGAGCTACTTGATTGAATTTTTTGAAGAAATTCGAAGGAAGATAAATGAGGGTATTGCAGTTGATATAGTCTACATGTATTTTAGCAATGCTTTTGACAAGGTCCCACATGGCAGACTGGTTAAAAAAGTAAAATTCCATGGGATCCATGGAAATGCAGCAAGGTGGATACAAAATTGACTCAGTGGCAGGAAACAAAGGTTAATTTTTGATGGCTGTTTTAGCTGTTTGCAGTGGCTTTCCATAAGGCTCAGTACTGGGTCACCTGATTTTTGTGGTGTATATTAACGATTTGGAAGTAAATATAGGGGGCATGATCAAGAACTTTGCAGACGGTACAACGATTGGCTGTGTGGTCGATGGCGATGACAATAGCTGTAGGCTGCAGGAAGATATTGGTGGCCTGGTCAGATTGGCAGAAAAGTGTCAAATGGAATTAAACTTGAAGGACTGTGAGGTGTTGCATTTGGGGAGGTCAAACAAGACAAAGGAATACACGATAAATGGGGTAATGCTGAGGGAGTGTACAGGAAGTAAGCAACCTTGTAGTGAATGTCCACATATCCCTGAAGGTAGCAGGACAGGGTGATAATGTGGTTAAGAAGGCATATGGAATCCCTTCCTTCATTAGCCTAGGCATAGAATGCATGAATAGGGAAGTTATGCTAAAACTGTATAACTCATTGGTTAAGCCACAACTTGACTACTGTGTGCAGGTCTGGTCAGCTCATTACAGAAAAAATGTAATTGCACTAGAGCGGGTACAGAGGAGATTTACAAAGATGTTGCCAGGATTGTAAAATGATACTATAGGGAGAGAATGGATCGGCTGCGGTTGTTCCCCTTGGATCAAGACTGAGGGGAGATCTGATTGAAATGTACAAAATTGTGAGGGGCCTGGACAGAGTGGAGGTAAAGGGTCTATTCACCTTAGCAGAGAGTTCAGTGACGAGGGTGCATAGATTTAAAGTGATTGGTAGAACAATTAGAGGGGAGCTGAGGAAAACCCTTTGCACCAAGAGGGTGGTGGGGGTCTGGAACCCACTGCCTGAAAAGATAGTTGAGGCAGAAACCCTCAACACATTCAAAAGGAGTCTGGATAGGCACCGCAAATGCCATAATCTGCAGGGCTATGGACCAAATGCTGGAAGGTGACATTAGAATGTGTGGATCGTTTTTCGGCTGGCACAGACACGATCGGCCAAGTGGCCGCTTTCTGTGCTTTTAACTGTACTAAACTCTGGTGAGACCGCACCTGGAGTATTGCATGCAGTTCTGGTCACCGCATTATAGGAAGGATGTGGAAGCTTTGGAAAGGGTGCAGAGGAGATTTACTAGGATGTTGCCTGGTATGGAGGGAAGGTCTTACGAGGAAAGGCTGAGGGACTTGAGGTTGTTTTCGTTAGGGAGAAGGAGGAGGAGAGGTGACTTAATAGAGACATATAAGATAATCAGAGGGTTAGATAGGGTGGATAGTGAGAGTCTTTTTCCTCGGATGGTGATGGCAAACACGAGGGGACATAGCTTTAAGTTGAGGGGTGATAGATATAGGACAGATGTTAAATGTAGTTTCTTTACTCAGAGGGTAGTAGGGGCGTGGAATGCCCTGCTTGCAACAGTAGTAGACTCGCCAACTTTAAGGGCATTTAAGTGGTCATTGGATAGACATATGGATGAAAATGGAATAATGTAGTTCTGATGGTTTCACAGGTCGGCGCAACATCGAGGGCCGAAGGGCCTGTACTGTGCTGTAATGTTCTTAAAAAAAACCTTCTTTGATTCTAAGCCCTTCAGTTACATTGTAAATTTTAAAGGTTCCGATCTCCAGGAATTGAAAATAAAATTTTATGTCAGTTGTCAATCACTTAACCCACCCTCAATGGGTAAATCATACATTGATTGCCCTCTACCGCCATGTTCACATTTTATTCGTATCACGAACTTTCCCCCCCACCGCCATTTATTCACTTTGACACTCAACATCTTCCCACCGTTCCCATAGCCGATAATAAATGTTTTCCCTTCTCCTCGACCCCTCCGCCTGAAGGTACGTGAAGGCTGAACGGAGGTGGTAAAATTTCCGTGGGACGTCCGCCACCTGCAGGTGAGTTTATTAACATCTCATTGATGGTCATTTGAATATGGAAATGAAGGACCAGCCACCAGGAGGCGGGGGAGGAGGGGGTCGCACCAAGTTCCCCGTCTGCCAGTAATATGTGGCGGGCCCTTCTCGATGCCATAGCTCTAGTTGGCCCTCGCCCCACAACATTTTACCAGCCTCCGCACCTGACCCACAGTGTCCAGGGACCGGTACAAATCAGCCCCAGATTTCAGTTCAGAACATCCTGGGCTGGATTTTGTTCCCAGTCTGACAACGGTTTCCATGGTGGGTGAGGTGGGAGGGCGAGTGGAAGGGTTGAACGGTGAATGAGAGTGGTTTCATCCCCCACGGATCCTGACACTGCGATTGTCAAGACCGATCTTCCAGGTAGTGGAGAAGGTCCATGGCGTCCCCTCTGTGGCTCTGTGATGGGACAGAGTTAGCATGTTTCAATTCTTTTTCTACATTCATTTAAATGGAATTTCCCACGTTCCTACCAGCCGTTTAAATCTTCAGCTCGACGTGTGAAACCCACTTGCCTTCACTTCCCTGGTGCCACTGAGGCGAGTGTTCTCGGTACATGGAGAGGCTGGTCAGTAATGTTCAGTTCTTATTCTTTTCTGTAGTGAACACAGACATTTACAGTGAAGTGAAATCACCAGGGATGAGGGGAGTTTGAATTCTGCAACTGCGTTTTGTCTTTCGGCAAGGTCAGGGGGAAATGATCCAATTTGCATTTGTCTCTTTGCAAGGGGATGGAGAAAGGATCGACTCTGCATTTTTCTGTCAGAAGGGTCAGGGGTAAAGGGGACACTCTGCATTTGTCTATCCAGCAAGGGGACGGGGAAAGGGGACCTCGTGCAATTGTCGATCACCAAAAGGAGGGGAAAACAATCCACTGCAGTTGTCAATGGACAAAGGGGAGAGGGAAAGGATCCAGTCTGCATTTGTCTGTTTGCAAGGGGAGGGGGAAGAATCTACTCTGCATTTGTCTGTCGGAAGGGGGAGAGGGAAAGGATCCACTCTGCATTTAACTATCAGCAAGGGGGGAGAAAGGTTCCACTCCGCATTTAACTATCAGCAAGGGGGGAGAAAGGATCCCCTCTGCATTTGTCTGTAGTCAAGGGGAGGGGGAAAGGATCCACTCTGCATTTGTCAGTCGGGAGGGGGAGGGTGAAAGGATTGCGGTCTGCATTTGACTGTCGGGGGGGGTGGAGGAAGGGATCCACTCTGAATTTATTTGCCGGGAGGGGAAGTGACCCGCTCTGCATTTGACGGTCGGGAGAAAGAGAGGGAAAGGATCCACTCTGCATGTGTCTATCGGCAAGAGGAGGAGGAACGAATCCACTCTGCATTTGTCTGTCGGGAGGGTGAGGGTGAAAGGGATCCACTCTGTAATTGACTGTAAAAGTTTCTATAGGTAAGTGACGAGAAAAAGATTGGTGAAGGCAAATGTAAGTCCCTTACAATCAGAAACAGGGGAATGTATTATGGGGAACAAAGAAATGGCTGACCAGCTAAATGCATACTTTGGTTCAGTCTTCACAAAGGAGGACATAGATATCATACCAGAAATTTTGGGGAACACAGGGTTCAGTGAGCGGGAGGAACGGAAGGAAATAAGTAATAGCAGGGAAATGGTGTTCGGGAAATTGATGGAATTAAATGCCGATAAATTCCCAGGGCCTGCTAAACTACATGCCAGAGTATTTAAGGAAGTGTCCCTCGGAATTGTGGATGCATTGGTGGTCATCCTCGAAGATTCTACAGACTCTGGAATAGTTCCTTCTGATTGGAGGTAGCTAATGTAACTCTACTATTTAAAAAAAGGAAGGTAGAGAGAAAACAGGGAACTATAAACCAGTCAGCCTGACGTTGGTAGTGGGGAAAATTCTACAGTCCTTTATCAAAGATTTGATAGCAGAGCACTTGGAGAACAGTGGTAGAATCGGACATAGTCAACATGGACTTACGAAAGGGAAATCATGCTTGATACATCTACTGGAATTCTTAAAGGATGTAACTGGTAGACTTGATGATGGGGAGACAGTGGATGTGGTTCATTTGGACTTCCAGAAGGCTTTCAACAAAGTCCTACAAAAGAGGTTAGCATGTAACATTAAAGCACATGGGATTGGTAGTAGTGCATTTTAATGCATAGAAAATTGGTTGGCGGACAGCAAACAAAGTATAGGGATAGAAGGGTCTTTTTCCAAATGGCAGGCAGTGACTAGTGGTGTACGGCAGGGATCGGTGCCAGGACCACAGCTATTAACAATATACATTAATGATTTAGATGATGTAACTAAATGTAACATCTCCAAATTTGCAGATGACATAAAACTGGGTGGAATGGTGAGTTGTAAGGAGGATGCAGAAAAGCTTCAGGGTGATGTGAACAAGTTGCATGAGTGGGAAAATGCATGGCAGATGCAGTATAATGTGGATACGTGTGACATTATCCACTTTGGAAGCAAAAAACAGGAAGGCAGATTATTATCTGAATGGCGATAAACTAAGAGAGGGGTATATGCAACGAGGCCGGGGTTTTCTCGTACACAGTTCCGATGAAGGGTCACTGACCCGAAACGTTAACTCTGCTTCTCTTTCCACAGATGCTGCCAGACCTGCTGAGTGGTTCCAGCAATTCTTGTTTTTATTTTCCCGTACACAGTTCGTTGAAGGTAAGCTTGCAGGTGCAACAGGCAGTAAATAAGTCAAATGGTATGTTGGCTTTCATAGCGAGATGGTTCGAGTACAGAAGCAGGGATGCCTTGCTGCAATTATACAGTGCCATGGTGAGGCCACACCTGGAGTATTGTGTGCAGTTTTGCTCTCCTTATATGAGGAAATATGTTCTTGCTATAGAAGGAGTGTAGCAAAGGTTAACCAGTACTGATTCCTGGGATGGCGTGACTGACATATGAGGAGACATTGCGTCAGTTGGGATTATATTTGCTGAAGTTCAGAAGCGTGATTGGAGATCTCATAGAAACCTATAAAATGATAAGATAACTTGACAGGGTAGATGTAGGAAGGATATTCAAGATGGTGAAGCAGTCCAGAAGCAGGGCTCATAGTCTAATGATACGGGGAAAATATTTCAGGACTGAGATGAGGAGAAATTACTTCACCCAGAGAGTGGTGAGCCTGTGGAATTCACTACCACAGAAGGCAGTTGAGGCTAAAACATTGTATATTTTCAAGAAGGAGTTAGATATAGCTCTTAGGGCAAAAGGAATCAAAGGATATGGGGGGGGGGGAAGCGGGGACAGGCTACTGAGTTGCATGATCAGCTATGATCGTAATGAATGGTGGAGCAGTCTCGAAGGGCCAAGTGGCCCACTCCTGCTCCTACTTTCTATATTTCTATTGGGGGGAAGCGGGGAAGTGGAAGGGATCCACTCTGCAATTGTCTGCCGGGAGGAGGTGGGTGAAACGATCCTCTCTGCAGTTGCCTGTCGGCAAGAGGAGAGGGAAGGGATCCACTCTGTATTTGCCCTATCGGCAACGGGAGGGGGAAAGGATCCACTCTGCATTTGCCATTCAGCAAGGAGGCAAAGGATTCACTCTGCATTTGACTATAAGAAAGGTGAGGGGGAAATGATCCACTCTGCATTTGTCTGTCAGCAAGGGGAGGGGAGAGGTGTCCACTCTGCATTTGTCTGTCCGGATTGGGTAGGGGGAAAGGATTAACTCTACATTTGTCGATCAGCAAGGGGAGGAGGAAAGCATCCAACTTGCATTTGTCTGTCGAGAGGGGCAGGGAGAAAGTGTATGCTATGCATTTGTCGGTCGGCAAGGAGAGGGGGAAATGGACCACTTGGAATATGTGTGTCTGGAGTGGGAGGGGAGGGGGGGTTAGGGATCCAACTTGCATTTTCCGTCAGAAAAGGAGGGGAAAGGGATCCACTCTGCATTTTTCTATCATCAATGAGATGGAGAAAGGATCAATCCTGCATTTGTCTGTCCAGAGGGGGCGGGGTAGTGGATCCACTCTGCATGTGTCCGTCGGGAGGTGTAGGGAGAAGGGGTCCACTCTGCATCTGTCAGTCGGAAGTGGGAGGGGGGAAAGGTCGACTTTGTATTTGACTGTCTGGAGAGGAGGGGGAAGGGATCCACTCTTCATTTGTTTGTCAGGGTAAGGAAGGGGCCAGTCCGCATTTGTCTCGAGGGAGGCCGATAGGGGTGGGATCCAATCCACATTTTTCTGTCAGGAAGCAGAAGGAATCCGCTCTGCAAGTGTCTGTCCGGAAGAGGAAGGGGAAGGGATGCACTCTGCATTTGTCTGTCTGGAAGGGGAAGGGATCTACTATGCATCCGTCTGTCGGGAAGGGGAAGGGATCCACTCTGCATGTGTCCGTCGGAGGGGGTAGGGAAGTTATCCACCTTGCATTTGTCTACTGGGAGGGGAGGAATCCACTCTACATTTGTCTCCTGGAGGGGCGAGGGATCCACTCTGCAATTTTCTGTCGGCAAATGGACTGGGAAGGGATACACTATCATTTGTCTTCTGGGAGGGTGAGGGATCCACTCCAAATTTGTTTGTTTGGTGGGGGCCGGGGAAGGGATCCACTCTGCATTTGCCTGTCGGGATGAGGAAGGGGTCACTCTGCATTTGTCTCTCTGTCGGGAAGGGGAGGGTAAATGATTCTGCAGGAGGGTCGACGACTATGTCCACTCCAGGAAGGACTCTGAGCGTCAGGCCGAGATGGTCGTTGGATTTGGGGCCATTGCAGGATGGCCACAGGTGCAGGGTATCATTGCGTGCGATCATGTGGCCATCGAGGCTCCTACAGAATAACTATTGCCCTTCATAAACAGAAAGGGATTTCACTCCATCAACGTCCAACTCACAGGTAGTGCTCCTCAAAGTGGGTGCCCGCTTTCCAGGCAACTACCATGACTCACTAACACAGCGCTAGTCCTCGGTGCCACTGCAGTTCACTCCCCGCTCAAATTCAGGGGTGAAGTCTTGAGGATAAAGGATACGCCTTAATGATCTGGCTTCTGACTGGGGCGAAGAACCCTAGCAACGAAGCTGAAGACCGTTACGTATCCTGCCATGGCTCCACCCGAGCTACCATCAAGCAGGCTACTGGTCTGCTGAAGATGTGCTTCCGCTACCTCGATAGATCAGGTGGAGCCCTATAGTACACAGCAGACAGGGTTTGTCTATCATTGTAGTCTGCTGCATGTTGTACAACATCACAGTTCCGAGGGGAACGGCCATGCAGGATGACCAGGTGCGGAAGTAGGACACATCCTGAGACAATGTAAACACAGAGGGCAACCAAGAACAACCACTCATGGGAGTAGAGAGAGCAGTGATGGAGGGCGGACATGGTGAGCAGTGAAGAAGGGAAACAAGGCAAGGACTGATAACTGAGCACTTCCACAATGGCTGAACTTCAACACATGTTTCTCAGAGCACAAAGCACCATCCGGCATCTCGTCAGAAGTCTTATGTTCCTTTAACGTCCATCTCTCCAGCATGATTGGCAGCAGTTAACGGAGACATTGCCCATGTGACTTCATCATCCGTACAGTGTCACATTGTGATTATTGACATGGCATTGCTAACCTCGGCAGTACTGTCCGGCTTCTAATGTAATGGAAGGACCCATACCCAATCCAAGGTGACATGTCTTATTCAGACAATAAAGGCTGAAGATTGTTGGACAACACATTTAATTAAACACGCGAAATATTCGTATCATCCATGAATACACATGGGCGTCGAGGTGATTTTTTAATATGTTTGTGGGTGTTCCTTCGCGGTTTAACCCCTGTGCTGGCAGCTGGACTGGAGGTAGACTGCTGATCAGGCTGCCCCTTGGCTTGGGATGACATCATTGGTTATCCTTTGGGTCCCTGAGGCCTGGAGGAGCCCGGCTGCCTCAGGGCCTCCTGCACATGTGTAGGGCTGTCCTCATGCATTGCGGCTCCTGGGACCGGTCTCACTGGTGGAGGGGCTGAGTACCCGGTATCCACACTGGATCACCCTGAGGGGAGGCCCCAGATGTGGAGCACAGCCTGTCCTCCTCCCTACCAAGGCTCGGTGGAACCTCCCTGTTCTCCAGTGAAGGATCAGGAGTGCGATCACTTTCCATGTTCCTGGTCTTTCTCTCACCCAGTCACTGATGAATTTCAGTCATGCCCGAGGTGAAGTATTACAGGTGAAAGAGTATTTGAGGAATGTGGCTGTCCATGAGTGTCACCATCCTCTCCATGGAGGAAACCATGTGCTGACATGCCCGGGACATGGAAGCTGTCATGGCCTGGGTGGATTCCCCACCGTCCACTTCGGGCTGCGCATGGCCTCCAGCATCACACCAGATGTTGTCTTACCTCGCCTTGCAGCCCCAGCATTGTCTGTGCGACCGACACAAGGGACTGGTCATCAGTCTGGGGCCCTGCATGGGCATTGGCACCCACAGTCCTCCGACGGTCAGAGGCCTCGGCTGTCTCAGCCTCAGCCAGCTGCTCGGCCATGTGTGCCGTGCTCTCACCAGCTTGTGAACTGTTTCTAATGCCCATTGGATACCCAGCAAGTTGAGATTATCTTGTCTGGAGGTAATAACCATGAAGACGTGAGTCACATATGCAGCCAGTCGTGTGCCATCAACCTTCCCTGACCTCCCTGTATCTGAAATGGCAGTGGGGACCATGCAACATACTGTGTTGGGACAACCAGATCACATTGAAAATGTGGAAATGTTCCACTAACCTCGGTTGAATGATGGAGGTCATTCACCCGCTTACAAAACAGCACCCAATCTTGTCGGGTGACTCCACGGTTTCTCACCTCCTTTGCAATCTCTGGCCAGGATTGCTTGGCCAGGTGGGAGGACCTAATCTTGCCATCACTGGGAAAATGAGCACCCGCCGTTCCTTTGCAGGCTTGAAGAGAATAAGCATCGAGACATCACTGAACCACAGAGCTATTCTTGCACAGAGCGCAACCATCACACAAAATTTGCTCAATGAGGCCAATATGTAAAATGGCCGCTCGCCAGGTAATCGCGTTGGTGTAGTGGTGCTGGTCCCGTGAGGGACGGTCACCATGTTCCATGAAAATCCTGCCCCATGTGTCTGAATCACACCCAGATTCCGGTTACTTTAAACCAGATGTGGATCTTGTCATGAAGACCTCCAGCTGCCAAGAATGAGGCATGTTAATGTTGTCATGTCGACATTAATTTTTAAACAGTTGCTGAAAGTGAGAGATGACTTGTTTAAAGAGATCAGCAGTGGCTGGAAGAAATTTTCATTTGAAGAGACAGTCACCGAGGGAAAGACAATGTGAACTGCTCACTGATTCAATTAACAGAGATTGGTCTGGGAAATGGTGATCCACATGTTGTCAGTGGAAGAGACAGCACTACACCCCCTTCCCCGACCGAGAGCTTTGAAATACACAAACGCCAGAGCCTGTTAAAGCAGTGAGTCACATAACTAAGCTGCTGAACCAGGTTTGGTTTCGAACTGCTCACAGGACATATTGATTCAGAGAGCATATTGCAACTGAACGTGGAAACGAACCTCTTTCCTTGCTGGCTCTCTCTCCCTCTGGCTCACTAATTGGCGGATCGACTGAAGTAAGGTAAAACTCAAGAGAGAAGGGATTCCTGCATCCAAACGAGGTTTACCTCTTGCACTGGGCCCCAAGCAAGACTTACCGGAAACCAAGGACTCTGCATTCAGCTCAGAGGAGCGTAAATAAATCCTTGCTACTGCCTCAAACATTTCCCCTTCATTCTTTCTACTTCTCTCTCTATCTGCGTGTGTGTGTGTTTATCGCTTATGCATGCGAGCATGGTCACGTCGCATATGCGTAGTGGTTAACCGAATTAGAGTTGAAGATTGATAAACTTCTATCTTTCTTGTTTCAATCTAAGAAAATCCGTTTGATTGATTTATTTGCACTCCAATTGGAAAGCAGTGAGCAATAATTCACTGAGGGTGAGTTAAGAACACCAGTGTTTTTTAAAAAATTAAACCCTGTTACGATTAAACCAGGCAACGACTGAGAGGGAACACCTATATTCCTTTCTCACCTGCTTGTAGCAATCTGAATGAATGGAAACTCGTCACAATAAAAACTGTCAACAATCAATGGTTAGCGGATAGATAACATGTAGTGATGTGTCTGATTCCCTTCTTTTTGTTTTTCTGCAAAGTTCAGGAAATAGACGGAGATATGTCAGATTTATAAATAAATCTTCTAAACATGTCTTGACGTCTCCTGCTCACTCATGAAGTGGCAAAAACTCACAGATTTTGAAAGAACCCAGAAATGAAGAACACGGCCAGCAATAACACACAGCTCAAGGGAACGGTGACCTCCTACTTTGTCTCTCTGGTTTACTTGTGTCAAACATCGATCTAATGAACATAAGATCCTGGGTTCATCTCTTAACTAAGCCAGAGCTTGACTTAGGGGAACGGAGTCGTTTGTGAAATGAAGCAGTAAAATAAAACAGGTCAGAATCTGGGCTGAATCTTGTTGTCCTCCCGGTGTCGGGTTCCATTGGATGTGCTGCCCAGAGGATCGGAGTGGCAGTGGCACGCCACACAACCCGTCATCGGGAATACCAGGCCCGGTCTTCCCATGGCCGGGGAGGCTCTGTGGCGGAACTTCTGCTGCTCTGCGACGGGACCGAATTATCGTATGTCAACGTGCTATCTGCTTGCATTACCATGTCTTCAGCCATGATCTAACCAGCACTTATCGATCATCAGGGAGGCGGGCAGCACTCATGTACTTTCAGTTTGGCATCCTAGAAAATCCAATACCACGGAGGCGAAAGTCCTCAGAGCTGGTAATAGTGAGGCAGCACTATGCTGATCTCCGTTTCCATCGTGAAACTCGGATATATGTCTCAAAGGGGTTTCGGAATTCTGCATCCATATTGTTGCTGGTGGGGAGGAGGGGTTTTAGAACTCTGCATTCATGTTATTTGCAGTGGTAGAGTGAGGGTTCAGAACTCTGAATTCAGGTTTTTGTCAGTTTGGAATAGGGGGTTCAGAACTCTGCATCCATGTTGTTGGCAGTGGGGAAGATGGGGTTTCGAACTCTGCATCCATATTGTTGGCGGTGTGGGAGGGGGCTTCAGAACTCTGCATCCATGTTGTTGGCAGTGGGGAAGATGGGGTTTCGAACTCTGCATCCATATTGTTGGCGGTGTGGAAGGGGGCTTCAGAACTCTGCATCCATGTTGTTGGCAGTGGGGAAGATGGGGTTTCGAACTCTGCATCCAAGTTGTTGGTAGTGGGGAAGATGGGGATTCGAACTCCGCATGCATGTTGTTGGCAATGGGGGAGAGGGAGTTCAGAACTCTGCATCCATGTTGTTGGCTGTCTGGGAGAGGGGGTTCGGAATTCTGATTCTATATTGTTGGTGGAGGGGGAGAGTGGGTTCGGAACTCTGCATCCATGTTGTTGGTGGTATGGGAGAGAGGGTTCGGAATTCTGATTCTATATTGTTGGTGGTCTGGAAGAGGGAGTTCAGATTTTTGCATCTATGTTGTTGGTGGAGGGGGAGAGCGGGTTCGGAACTCTGCATCCATGTTGTTGGCGGTATGGGAGAGGGAGTTCAGAACTCTGCATCCATGTTGTTGGCGGTATGGGAGAGGGAGTTCAGAACTCTGCATCCATGTTGTTGGTGGTATGGGAGAGGGAGTTCAGAACTCTGCATCCATATTATTGGCAGTGGGGGAAAGGGGGTTCAGAACTCTGCATCCATATTGCTGGCGCTGGGGGAGAGGGAGTTCGGCTGTATTATTGTGAGCGGCTACATGAGTTGAGGGGCAGAATTAGGTTGAGGGGCTGTATTAGTTTGAGGGGATACTTTTCTTCCAGTGGCTGTATGAGTTTGCAGGGCTGTATCCTTTTGAGGAGCCATTTGCACAATTTCCTTATTTAAAGATTTAACTGGATGGTCACAGTTAAAGTGAGCAGCAACATCCAAGAATGCAGTATAGCAGTCCTGATGGGTCACACTATCATTTGGAATTTCATTACTGAATGGTCACAGCAGAGTGAAATCCCTCACTGAATCAATACGAGAAATACAGATGTGTGTCATGGTGTTTTAAGGAACATAACCATTGTTGAGTTAATACAGCTTCTAATTATCATGAGTTAATTAACATGATCAAATCCGTCCAGTCTTTGGATTGTTAAAATTTATTCTCAGCGTTAACTAAATCCCATCACAACAGGGACTTAGCTCGGCCCTCGTAAATTGCTTGCTTATAATTATGTATATGCAAGTGGAAACCTCAATGCCCCCGTGGACTTCCTGCAAAGTATAAATTAATGGCTCTGGGACTGCATCACTTCAGAATTTAATACAGAGTGATTGCCTGCAGCACGAAGGTGACAAATCAGTTCACAAAGAAAATGCATAAACCAATTAACAGTATCCAGAAAATATTCTTCATCATTCTTGCCGTCATTGGTGTTCCTGGTAAAAGACAATACCCACTGAAGATCTTTAAATCTGTGTGTTAGGTATTCTTTGTTTTTTGTCTGTGACTGATAATGTCACCTGTTGCTCTATTGACACCTGATACAGACACCCGATCAGTGATATCATTTTATCAAGTCAAATCTCTTAAATTATTTCTGCTGTTTATTAAATCTGCTGACTAGAAAATAAACCTCCGTTTGTAACTCATAGTCTTTCTGTATTATTAAGTTAGATATAGCTCTTAGGGCTAAAGGGATGAAGTGATACGGGGAGAAAGCGGGAACATGGTACTGAGTTTGAATGGTCAGTCATGATCTTATTTAATGGTGGTGCAGGCTCGAAGGGCTAAATGGCCTATTACAGCTCCTTTTATATGACGTTACTTGAATATTGTGTACTGTTGAATAAGACCTCAGTATATGTTGCTGTAGAACTGTCTTGATTGTAGGTCACTAATCAGAGTGCTACGCCTGATCCCAGTCACCATGTATTACTGGGAGCACCTGTCACTTGTCAATTGTACTGAGTGTGGGACACTAATTGGAGAGAAACAGTTGATTCCAGGAACCATATGGAAATGGAGTATCTACAATTGTATAATTGTATTGAGTGTGGGCCCCTAACTGGAGTGGAACAAGTCGGTTCGACTTTGAAATCATTCTTTCGGGTGACAGATCACTCCACTGCATGGAGCTGGCTCCACAATAACACAAGAAATAGGAGCAGGAGTAGACCTATATTATATGACACCTCAAACTAATATGGCCCGTCGAACCTACTCCACGATTCAATATGATCATAGGAACAGGGGAAGGCCATTCAGCCCATCGAGCCTGTCCCACCATTAAATATGATCATGGCTGATCACCCACTTCAATGCCTTTTTCCCACACTCTCCTCATATCATTTATGTCATGTGTGTTTAGAAATCTGTCAATCTCTGCTTTAAATATACTCAATAACCGAGCTTCTACAGCCCTCTGGGGTAGAGAATTCCAAAGATTCTCAACCGTCTGAGTAATAAAATTCTGCTCATCTCTATTCTAAGTAGACCCCCTTCCCTTTATTTTGAAATTGTGTCCCCTAGTTCTAAACTCCCCAATCATTGGCAACATCTTACCGACATCAACCCAGTTTATCCCATAAAGTATCTTGTAGGTTTCAATGAGATCACACCTCTCATTCTTCGAAACTCTAGAGAATTCAGACCCAGTTTTCCCAATCTTTCTTCATACGAAAGTCCCGCCATCCTGTGGGCAAGTCTGGTGAACATTCACTGCACACCCTCTATGGCAATAATATCCTTCCTAAAGTAAGGGGACCAAAGCTGCACACAGTACTCCAAGTGCTATCTAACCAAGCTTCTGTACAATTGAAGCAAGACTTCATTTCTCCTGTACTCAAATCCTCTTGCGATAAGGGCGAACATATCAATAGCCTTCCTGATTGCTAAAGCACCTGCATGTTAGCTTTCGGCGACTTATTGACAGGACACCCAGGTCCCTTTGCACGTCTACACTTTCTAATGTTTTACCATTTAGGAAATACTCTGCACATCTATTCCTACTTCCAAAATGTATGGCCTCACATTTTTCCACATTGTATTCCATCTGCCACATTCTTGTCCACTCATTAAGTCTGTCCTAATCCCCTTGAAGTCGCTTTGCATCTTCCTCACATCGCACAACCCAATCATCAGTTCTGATGAAAGGTCATGGACTTGAGATGTTAACTCTGCTTCTCTCTCCACAGATGCTGCCCGATCTGCTGAGTATTTCCATCATTTCTTGTTTCCAGCATCTGCAGTAATTTGCTTTTATTTGCACATTCCAACCCAGTTTTGCATCATCCACAAACTTCTAAATATTACATTTGCTCTCCACATCCAAATCACTGATATATATATTGTGAACAATTGGGGCCCAAGCATTGAACCCTGCGGTAACTGAATAGTCACAGCCTGGGATTGTGAGAATGAGCCATTTATTCCTATTCAATGTTTTCTGCCTGTTATCCAATCCTTAATCCATGCCTGTATATCACCTTCTATCCCATTTGCTTTAATTTTGCTAACCAATCTTCTGTGGGGGACTTTAACAAAAGACTTTTGAAAATCCAAGTGTACCTCATCCACTGACTCCCCTTTATCAATTCTGCTAGTCACATCCTCAAAAAACTCCAACATGTTCATCAAACGTGATTTCCCATTCCATGGTGACTATGCCCAATCAGATCATTATTATCCAAGATTCCATTTGTCACATATTTTGGAATAGATTCTAGCATTTTCCCAACGACAGATGTACGGATAACAGGTATGTAGTCCCCAGTTTTATCTCTCTCTCCCTTCTTAAATAGAAGGGCGACATTTTCTACCTTCCCGTCTGCAGGAACCGCACCAGAATCTACAGATTTTTGGAAGGTGATCACCAATGCATCCACTATCTCCATCGCTACCTCATTCAATGCGCTGGGGGTAGAATATCAGGTTCCATGGACTTATCAACCTGCAGCCCCAATAATTTAAATTCCTCATTCCTCCTAATCCATTGGATCTCTAATTCATGGAGATTTCTTGTAGATTTCTCAGTGAAGACAGATTCAAAGTAATCAATTAGCTGCTCTGCAATTTCTCTATTCCCCTTTATAAATTCTCCTGACTCGGCCTGTAATGGACCCGCGTTTTTCTTTTACAAATGTTTCCTTTTTAAGTACCTGCAGAAGCTTTTACAGTCCAGTTTTATATTTTTTTGCTAGTTTACTTTCATGTTCTATTCTCCCTTCCTTTGTCAGTTTATTTGTCCTCCTTTGCTGTATGCTAAAAATCCTCCCAATCCTCAGGTGTGCCACTATTTCTGGCAACTTTATAGGCCTTTTCTTTTAATGTTCTGAAATCCTTAATTTCATTTTTTATCCACAGTTGACTGCCTTTACTTTTTCGGGGTTTTGTGCCTTCAAGGAATGTATAGTTGCTGTAAAGTAGGTAATATTTCTTTAAAGACTATCCATTGCAGATGTAGTGTCAGACCTTTTACTGTATTTTTCCAACCCACCTCAGCCAATTCGCCCCTCATAGCTTCATAATTTCCTTTGTTCAAATTTAACTCCCTGGCTTCTGATTGAACTGCCTCACTTTCAAACATAACGAAACATTCTAGCATATTATGATCACTCATCCCTAAATACTCCTTTACTGAAAGAATATAAATTAGCCTTTTCTCATTACTTAATACTACATACAAAACTGCCTGTTCTTTAACTGGCTCCTCAATATATTACTCGAGAAACCCACCCCCAACACACTCCAGACACTCGTCCTCCACAGCATACGTGCTTATTAGGTTTACCCAGTCTTTTTGTAGATTGAATTCACCCGTGATTACTGCATTACCATGCCACATGCTTCTGTAATCTCCTGATTAATACCATGCCCCAAACTACCACTACTGTTTGGTGGCCTCTAAACAACTCCTACCATTGTTTGCTGCCCCTTGCCGTTTCTCAGCTCCACCCAAACGGATTCCACATCTTGCTTTTTTCCGATCTGTGATCCTCCCTTACCGGTGTACTGATCCCATCCCTTACTAAAAGTGGAACACCTCCTCATTTTCCTTTTTGCCTGTCTTTCCTAAATGTCGAATATCCTTGAATATTCAGTTCTCAGTCTTGGTCAACCTGTAGCCACGTTGCCGCTATGGTAATTAGATCTTACCCATGTATTTCTAATTGGGCCTTTCAATCAGCATTGTGGATCTTAGGCTTCAACCCCACTTTCCCACCCACTCACTACATCCCTTGATTCACCGACGGTCCAAACATCTGTCTGTCCCAACCTTAAATATATTCAATGATGGGCATCCGCAACCCTCTGATTGGCCATAACTCTTGGAAGTGGGACATCCTCTCTTCGAGGGGAAGAACTCCCCACTGCAGGCAATTACTTGCCTGAGCCACAAATGATAGAGTCATGGCTTCCGGGGCTCAGTGGAGGTTTTCCAGCCGGTGGACGAGGGCACCATGTCCTGGTGAAATTCCGGCCGTTAACTTTGTGTCTCTCACCACAGATGCTGCCTAATCACTGCTTTTTATCAGATTTTAAGCAGGCTTTAGTGTTGCTCAAATACTTAGACCTGGATATGCACAGCGGCAGATATGTTGGCAGGTGGGAGGGAGTGAGGCAAAACTTTCATATGCTATGATGTTTGATTGTGTGTCTTTGGGTTTCCCACTCGGACATAAGCCTGATCGGCAAGCTTGGCTTCCAGTCGCATGACGTGGAAAGTAGAACAGGCCGCAGGACAAAGTATGCCCTAAACATGATCCCGATGGGCAGTTGTTCAATCGGCAGCTGTCCAATCCACAACCCCTGAATTTTCCCCTATCCTGAAGGAGTGCTCCGGGAGCACTGGGAGCGTCCAATCCCAGGAAAGTCCAATCCAGGCCACTGGGGTGCTAAGGTACCCGGACTGGGTGGAGGTTGGTTCAATCCTTGGTGTATCAGATCCATGACCCAATAGTGGAGGTGTCGATTGGGGTTTAAATTAATTCCAGATCATGAAGGGATTCCAATCCCGGGAGTCAGGAGGCGATTGTCAATTCGGGTGTCTGTGTGCAGACTTTAACGTCTGATGGAGAAACCAGCCCCATCAATGGTAAACCTGTAAAGCAGGTGAAATCGAGGCTTGAAACCTCAGTAAAGTATTTAACATGCTGAACGGCCTCCTGGCTGCGGTTGGCGCTCTTCACTTGTCTCTCCTCTGTTAAACCCGGAAGTGGGCAGGTCGGAGGTATTTGAGTTCATGGTTGAGATGTTTAAGATTTAAATGGTGACCTTACTCTAACCCATCCAATCTTGGTTTTGAAATCGAGCTCAGACACGTTGAATGCTTGTTGAGTAATTTCTCTTTTCCCTTCTCTCATGCAGTGAATTTACTGGCGATTTTGATCCTATCACGGGGAAAGTGCGGACTCTCCACGTGCAGCACTCGCTACCTGATGGCCATGGTGACAGCGGATCTGCTGGTCATTATCACTGATGTCATACTGCAGCGGATCAGTTATTATTATTTCCCAGAATCTTTCCTGAACATCACCCCTGTGTGTAGTGTTATCATTGCCCTCCGTTGTGAAGCCAGAGACTGTTCTTTCTGGTTCACCGTCACTTTCACCTTCGATCGATTTGTGGCCATTTGTTGCCAGAAGCTGAAAACCAAATATTGCACCGAGAAAACTTCAGCTGTGGTTCTAGCAACAACCAGCATCCTGCTCTGTTTACAAAATATCCCTTTCTACTTTATATTTGAACCTGTAGAGATAATAGACAATGTACGATGGGGTTGTTATGTGAAATCAAGCTATTATACGGAGCCCAGATGGCTGGGATTTGACTGGTTTGATGTGATTTTAACCCCATTGCTCCCATTCGTTTTAATTCTGTTGCTCAACTCTCTGACAGTCAGACACATTTTAGTGGCCAGTCGAGTTCGTAAAGAACTGAGGGGTCAATGCAAGGGAAAGAATCGCAGTGACCCAGAGACGGAGAGCAGAAGGAAGTCTGTGATTTTACTCTTTACCATATCCGGCAGCTTCATACTTCTGTGGATGATTTATGTTATATATTTCACAACTTGCAACATTACAGGGACATATCTCGAGGATAATACAGATCCCTTCTATATCTTTGGACAATTCGGTTTGATGCTGCAGATTCTAAGTTGCTGCATAAACACATTTATTTATGGAGCGACACAGTCCAAGTTCAGAGAGCAGGTCAAGAACACAGTGAAATATCCGATTACATCAATTATTGCTTAATTAATAAACTAAACAGTTGATAGAAGCCCAGAGGCAGGTCCCAGTACTTCCAGTCGTTGAAATGTACAGGAACCGACAGCCCCAATGCCTCAGCTTGGTGGCTGCTCGGATGGAGGAGGACGACTCCCTCATTGGTCCATACTTCAGCTGATAACAGTTCTCTCTGCTCAGCTTCGGTAAGTCTCTCCCTTAAAATCAGCTGTCATCACACATCCCTTGAATGAAACAAATGTTGATCCCCCTGTCCATGGAATCTCCAATATATTCGTTCCTCTCTAAAGTACTGCAGGTATTGCTAACTTACAGTTCCGTGCCTGTTGATCCCAGATACCCATATTAGAATCCCTCCAATCAAGTTCCGTCCTGCCACAGTTGCAAATCAGCTCTCATTATAGTGACAGGGCATCCACAAGAGAGTCCGGGGTCCCGGGGGCTCTGCAACAGGGTCCGGGCACACGGGGGTTCTGCAATGTGGTCCAGTGTCCTGGGGGCTCTGTAATGAGGTGTGGTGTCACTGCTGCTCTGCAAGGAGTCCTGTGTCCCGGGGGCTCTGCAAGGGGGGCCAGGAACCCGGAGGCATTGCAATGGGCTCCAGGCCAACGGGGGCTCTCTTAGGAGGTCCGGGTTCCGGGCTCCCGGGGCCTCTGCAATGCGGTCTGGGCTCTCGGGGGCTCTGCAAGGTTGTCCTGGGTCCAGGGAGCTCTGCAATGAGATCTGTGCTCTCGTGGGCTCTGCAGCGGGGCCCGGTGTCCCGGGTGCTCTGCAGTGGTGTCCGGTGCCCCGGGGGCTCTGCAGTTGCGTCTGGTGTCCTCGGGCTCTGCAGTGTGGTCCAGTGTCCTGGGGGGTCGGCAGTGGGGTCTGGCGTCACAGCTGCTCTGCAATGTGGACAAGTCTCCCAGTTGCTCTGCAAGGTGGTTTGGTCTCTCGGGAGCTCGGCAATGGGCTCCACGCTCCCGGGGGCTCTCTTAAGGGGATCCGGGGTCCGGGCTCCTGGGGCGGCTGCAATGGGGTCCGTGCTCCTCGGAGCTCTGCAAGGGATTCCGGGCTCCCGGGGGCTCTTCACGAGGGTCCGGACTCCCGGGGGCTCTGCAATTGGATCCAGTGTCCTGGGGTCTCTGCAAAGTGGTCCATGGTCCTTAGGGTTTTGCAGTGGGTTACAGGGTTCGGGGGCTCTGCAAGGGGGCTGACCTCCAGGGCTGTGCTCGTGGTCTAAGTGAGGGTTTGGTGTGATGAGGGCTCAATTTAATATTGGCAACTGCA
Organism: Heterodontus francisci; assembly: GCF_036365525.1. NCBI lineage: Eukaryota > Metazoa > Chordata > Chondrichthyes > Heterodontiformes > Heterodontidae > Heterodontus > Heterodontus francisci. The sequence goes on from NW_027140566.1 coordinate 1,969,883, forward strand.
GTATAATGGGTCTTTTTTATTCATTCGTGGGATGTGGGAATTGATGACCAGGTCAGCATTTACTGCGCATCCCTACTTTCCATTGAGAAGTTGGTGGTGAGCTGCCTTCTTGAACTGCAGCAGTACATGTGGTGTACATACACCCACAGTGCTGTTAGGAAGGGAGTTCCAGGACTTTGATGTATCAACAGTGAAGAACAGCGATATAGTTCCAAGTCAGAATGGTACGTGGCTCGGAGGGGACCTTGCAGGTAGTGATGTTCCCATGCATCTGCTGCCCTTATCCTTTTAGGTGGTGGAGGCCAAGGGTTTGGAAGTGGCTGTCGAAGTAGCCTTGGTGTGTTGCTGCAGAGCTTCTTGTCTATGGGGCTCACTGATTTGCTCACACTGCTTGAACAGAGGGTGGGCCATCATCAAGATTGGGCTTTGAGGACCATCATAAGCTCCCCCCGACTATCTTCGCACATCCTCAGCCGCCAATGCAGGTATCCAGATCGGTTCAGCAATTTACAATGGAGGCAAGGGACAAGGTCATAATGACTCATTTACCGCCATCTTGGTATCCATTCTCAGAGTGAAATAAAAGCCACATTGCGATGCCTTAACTCTGTTATGTCCTTTCCATTTGTGGTCCCTGGCAAGCAGCTGCAATACAACTCGTGACCAGAGTAGATCATATCTTAACGAGGGTTCTCATCACATTGGCATGTTAATGAGGGCTGTAGACATTTTGGTTCAGCGCTGAGTGGGGAGAGGTTGTTAACAGCTCACAATTAAACTTTCATGGCACATAACCTATTGACAAATAAGCCTAATGATTTGAGCTTTTAATCATTTAACGAAAATACATAAGCTTCACCCGTGAGACTGAAAGTGTGGCGATGTGCTCTTCATAATTCATTTACAGGTGCTGCTACACAGTGTGACCTCGCCAGCAGCAGCTGGAATGGAGACATGTTGCTGATCAGGATGACCTTTGGCCTGTGATGACTTTGGGGAGCATCATCTGGCTTCCTGAGACCTGGAAAATTAAAAAAAGCCACACTCTGAAAAACCAGCAAGAAAATCACAAGGAAATCGCAAACAGAAGAAACGTCAGGAAAGTCGGTTTTTTACCAGTTTCCCCTCTCATCTAAAAAAGGTGACTTCAGAAATTAAGCTGCCTTCATTTACATCCGACAGTGCAAGAGAAAATTGCAAGAGAAGAGGTATTTCCAACGCCTGCTCCCGCACTCGGCATTTCCAGTCAGTGATCTCCTGTTTTGGACTTTGTAATAATTAAAAGGACTCTAGTTTTAATTGAAATCAATGTTAGCTTTTATTTCAGCTAAATTTCTATTTAGTAAATGGTCTGCCTTTTTATGCCTTTAACCTTTCCTTGTATGTGTGTGAGTATGTGTTGCGAAGTTAATCCCTCTTCCCGAGATTAAGAATGTGCGTTAATAAACCTTGCTTCTTCGTTTTAAATTCAACAACTGCGTTGTTGTTGAGGTTGTTTACTCATCAGGGTTTAAGGGAGGGAAAACATCAAGCATAGTCTGTTTATGGACAGGTAAAATGCAGAAAAAGGTTTCAAAAAAGAAATCAATTAACTACCTGTCAGTTACACGTTGACGATTGAGATGAGGCAATTCTTATCTCAGAGGCTGTTAACCTTTGGAATTCACTTCCCCACATAGAAGTGAAGGCTGGATCATTGAATATATTCAAAGCTGGGTTGGACAGACATTTAGTCCACATGGGAGTCAAGCGTTATGGGGGCAGGCAGGAAAGTGGTTTTAAACCCACAATCAGATCAGCCATGATCTTATTGAATAGCGTAGCACTCTTGAGGTTCCAAATTGCGGACACCTGCTTCAATTTTTTTTATGATCCTTATGGAATATAAAATAAATATAATTTTGTGTTTTCCTCATGTCTGATATTTTTATGTAGCATTGCCTGCTTTATTGTTCACTTTCCATGCAATGTTAAGCTGTCCATTTAGTATTGGTTTGTAATTGTGTTGAATGAAAGGATTGGATCGGCTCATGGAAATCATTTGAAATCTGTAAATGAATCAGTTTCCACATTACATCATTCTTGTCAGACCGAACGATTTGTGCCATCTGTTATTCCTAATGTTTGATAAAATTATCATTGTTTTGGTTTGTGGAGTTTCAATTTACATCTCTCCCATACCTGGTTGGAAGTAGATTGGTGCATGAAGAGTATTCGAGAGTAAATGGTTAATGCTGCTGCTCAGTGACTGGAATTAATGTTACTCAGCCTGGAACCAAGATATCTCTGCTTCTTATTCATTACAGCAAGTTAAGAAAAACAGAATTACTAAATTCTCTCATTAGCATTTCTTAGATCACAGAACATGTTTTAACAAATCCCCAAACTAAAAGTCAGTTCAATTCAACAATTCAAACCTTATTAATTCAGTCATTATATTCCCTGACTGTAGGAAGGAAGAAATATAACCATGGCTGGGACTGTAACCTGTCTTGTTTAACACTGACATTCAGGCTCACTGTTACGGAATGGGTGGTGGGGGGCATTTCAAAGGGGTCGTGTTGGACAGAGTAAAAAAGAAGTATGAACCAGATTTTCAGAAATGTCGGCAAATCTTTCACAGAAATCTCCCTCCGCCTCCCACCTTAATAACCACCATGATGCATGATTTCTCCATTATTAGGAAAACGGGCAGTTGCACAATGATTCAGTATAGAAAGACGCTTAAAATGTGAATCCATGAAAGGTGCAACTTGCAATGGTGAAAATCTGTTATGCTACTTTGTCAGCACTAGAATTTAACTAGCAACGTTCCACCTCATAGTTTGCATTTCTAATCTAGCTCAGTGTAGCTGATTCCCACATATAACCTTCACTGGATGGCCTTTCCTGCTTCTATTTCTTATGTTCTTATGTGTGAGATGAAAATCTCATAGCTTTGTACAGAGTGTTCGATCATTTAATGATGTGAATTGAATTATTGTCGTGAGCAGATACTTGCAAAATACTTAGAAGATATTCCATGACATTAAATATTGGAACGAATCGTGTGTGCATGGTGTTCTCAGCTGACTGGAACTAAGAACAAGCAGAAACAATTAGTTCTCAGAGAGAATGACATTCGTTGCAGTCATTTAATAACTGGAATTAACTCATTTTACTCTGGCCAGTTTTATATAAAATAGAAATATATGTACATATAAATTGTCAGATATTTCACGTCGCTGAATTGAACTCGCCAATGTAATGAATGTTATTTCACTAAATATTCAGAAAAGCAAATAATATAAGATCTGCAGTCTGATAGCACTGGTGGCAAAGGAGAACAGCTTTCAGCTGCAGGTTTCATATAATTGCAGTCGTAAATTGTTATTTCAGCAAATGTCAATGCAATTCGTGTTGGATCTGTTTACATTCAGATATTGTCCCTGAACTATGGAGCAGGTCAGTTCGACTTAAGAATTATGAGAAATAAACAACAATGTAGCAGGAGGAGACGATATGGCCCTTAGAGCCCGCTCCGCAATTCAATAAGCTCACAAATAAAACTGTCTGGTAGTGCACAAACTAATGACCAATTTGGTACAGGAAAGTTGCCGTGTTCAGAGACTGATCTTTGGTAGAATTGAATTGTCCTAATTGTCATTCCCAAATATAGATATCTAAATAAACTGTGATGTGTAATAAATATGGGCAGGAATAAGGCCTGTATCTGCTGTGTGCAACTGTCTGGCACTAATAGGATGATGTAATTTGAGAGCTTTCCCTGCAACTGAAACAACAGAAGTCATTGCTTGTCGCAGAAAATGCAGAATTTGATCGTCATTTGGAAATGTCACTGACTTCACATCTGCAGTCAGGACAAATCCAGATATATCATAGAATTCATCTGTCATGTAACTGCTGATCCAGTTGTATCACTCACATGGTTTGTACTGTAACTACTCAGCGAGATATATTAATCACTTCGTTTGTATTGCAACGACCCATCCAGACATATCACTAACTTCACCAGGACTCTAACTACACATCCCAAAGAATTTTTGAAAAATGCTACCACATTACAGCGATCAGTTCCAAATGTTAGCCACGCGACCAGCTTGACAACTTGCTCTTCATGTTCTTCAAAGGCCTTTCTGACCAAAAGCCCAGCTCTTCCAATGCAACCAGTGCACTTATGCAAGCCATCTTTAAATGATGTGCCGTTGAAATTGGGGGCCAGGTCTCAAACATACCTGAGATGCTGAGGGTTCAATTGCAGTCAGTTCCTCACAAGCAGGTGACACTTTCAGTTCTGCAGAGTATCTCAATATTGCGCTCACACAGTCAGAGACGGTTGCGTTCTGTCTGCACACTTATCCAGTCCCTTTGGGCAAGTATGTCACTGATGTCTGGAGATACCTGGCCGAGGACACAGAATGTTCTGTGCGTGCAATGGGAGAGCTGCTGGATATTACCATTTGGGATCAAGGGAACCTGTCCCATCAAAGAGAACTTGACACAGGATTCAATTCTCAATCCTTGGCTACAATATGTGGGCTGCAGCAGCTGGCAAGTCACCCCAAGTCAGAAAAGGCTGCGACTACATTTTACCCACCGTGGGTTAATGCTTTCCTCATTCATCTAAGCTTTAGGGTTAATATGTCTCTGCTCAATGGTTGGCCAATCAGAACAGTGAGAATTTACAGTTGCTGTTCAACCATCTGAAAGTTTCAGTGTGAGTGTAAACTGTGTAGATGCACAAAAGTAACAGCTCACTCAAACAAATAATGAAGCCACGCTTAATAACATGGTGGAAAGCGGTGAATGGGAAATGATGGTGGATATCTGCAGGTCCCACAAGGTGGTTTGTCCTGCTGGTCAGGACAATCGCGAAATGTGCTGGCCCTAGTCTGACGGGCATTGTTAAACAGCTGTCAGGGGCGGGGTGTTGCACCATGCAAGAATGCCAGACAGTCACCGTGCCTTCCTTCTTTGGAGAGCTGCTAAAATCTCCACTGCTTTCACAGCTGCAGCTCACAGACACTCTGGCGAACACGTTGTTCAACTGTTTTCTCTCTGCTTCTCCAGTTGCCCAGTTTCTGTGTGTCAGATGCTTGTACAATGTTAAAATTGGAACACATCACAAGTTTGAAAGATGGAGTCTCAGTGTGCTGGGGAATATGCAGGACCAGAATGAGGTGCTAATATTTGAGATACTGACGTGCCTACCTAAGCACTCAATACATCTGAGGGCAATCACCATCCAACTCTTAGTAGAGGAACTTCTGGTCAGCATTTAACCTCTCTCCAAGGTGGAATGTGATTCAGTGCAGCTGAGGCATTCAGCATGTTGGGGATCTTGAAATAATGTGGAATCGGAGGTTCCAGATCCACCTTACTCTGGCGTATCCATTCCAACCTGGTGAGTTTGTTGTTGTACCTGGATGGAAAGAGTGAGGAGGTCAGCAGGGTTTGCAGTTTATCACCGCAGTGACTCTTCCCACTTTCTGGATCTGACAATGCTGCTTTTTTGATTGAAAAATATCAGAAGGAGGCCACCAGGAGCTACATAGAATTCCTCAATGACTTTTTCCGGAAATTGTTACACGACTTCCCAAACGGATCAGCTCATGCAGCACAGATTGCGAGACTGACTGCAGACTAACCAAACAGGACAGCAACTTTCTCCAGTCCCTCTCCCTCTTAACAGCAAACTCATAAATCATTGGAGCAACTGTGATGTTGAGTTGACATCTTTGGGGAACAGGAGTCTCAGTATCGGCTCACGGACAACTAGTCCTGAGCTAAGGAGTCTGGATGCCTCCTCCCTGCCTCCTCCTCCTCCTCTCTCTCTTCCTTCTACTCCCTCTGTGAACAGCTTCCCCTCGCTACTGCCTCTGCAGCATTTTCAAAGCGTGCTACACCCCAGGAGGTGCTGCAGATGCAGCCCCCATTACTGAAGCAGTCTCGCTCCTGACAGGCCTTTCAACATCTCACCTCCTCCTCAAGATCCAGCACTACTTCCTTCAAAATCCAAAATCTTTAGTAAAACTCCTCCAACAACAATCAAAACAGAATTTCTACTAACTCGTGAGCAGAAAAATAAATCAAGAGGACCTCACCTGGAAGTTGGATGGTTTTCCCTTTAACTAACGCTGACTAGCTGGATGTTGGGTGGATCCCTCGAGCACATGAACGCAGGTTCAGTTAAATGAGAAACGTTAGCTGGACGTGTGAGGACAAAAATGGCAAGTTGTGCATCAAAATCAGCTTTAGAGGCTGTTTGAACTCATGATGTGCCCCCTCTGCATGTTTCCCGCAAACCCACACGAGCACACTGTCATCCAGAATTTCTGTAACGCTGGAACCAGCAGTGCTTCAGAGCCTAGTTTCACAGCTCTCTGTGTTTATTCACACTTCTCTGTAATTGTGTCAACACTTTGTGCTGAATTTTATGTGCCCCACTGAGATGGGTTCAAAGGCGGGTGTGGGAATCCGACGGAATTCAGGGGGCGGAGCACCTGTCGCTTCCCTTTCGCAATGTCATTTTCTGGGGCGGGATAGGCCGAGGAAGGCCAATAGAGGCCTTTAGGTGGCCTACTGTCAGGTGCTTATGGGCCCCTTCCGCGCCACTGGGGTTTAACCATCGGTGGCAGGGTGCTTCTGCCATGTGCTCAGGTTACCCAATAAAATGAGGCGCCCTCCCTGCAGGCATGGAGGCCCCTCCTCCCTTGGCAATCTGTCGCCCATTGCGGACGCTTACTGGAAAATCATGCACCTCGCTGAACACCCTTTTTCCTGCCCTAAACGTTCACCCTCCACCATGCAGCCACTGCTGGGAGTTTCTGGACAGATCCCGGTGATCCTGCCTCACTCACCTGAGGTCCGAGTGTCCAGCGTTGAGTCCAAGGCCCAAGCCTTTGCAGTACTAGCAGTGGCCATTGCTCCAAGTAATGCTGCAAAAACTACAGAGATGGCAGTCCTGTGATTGGCCGGAAACTCTTGGAAGCTTACTCCCCATCTTTAAAGTGACACATATCCTGACGCCAAGCTTTTAATTGGCTTGATACAATCACAACGGTGGCCTTCAAATGGCCAAGCGCCGATTCCTCTGTCTTTTAATCACTCCACCAGGTGTCCGGCCATCTGCATAAAATTCAGCACCGTGATGTTGCCCTGGTCTGTCAGCTGTCTATGTTTAGAAACACTTCAGTTTATATCACAGTGTCCAACACTGTGAGGCCTCCCTTAGTCTGTCAGCTTTCTGTGTATATAAAAACTTCAGTGTCTATCACTGTTTCCAACAGCTTGAGGTCTTTGTTTGTCTGTTTGTGAATGGTATCATAGGGTTATGATGCTGGATTAGTAATTTACTGATCTCGACTCAAGATCTGCAGATTTAGATTCAAATTCCATCGCAATAGTTGAGGACTTTAATTTCAGTTCATCAGATATATCTGGAATGAAATATTTATCTGACTAAAAGCGATAATGAAACTATTAGATTGTTGTCAAAAAAAAACCCTGCTGTTTCATAATGTCCTTTCAGGAAGGAAATCTGCTGTCCTTACCCGGTCTGGCCTAGATGTGACTCCAGACCAGGGCAAGTGTCCAGGTCAGTCTCTTAACTGCCCTCGGAAATGGCCGATCAAGCCACTCACTTATATTCAAGAAGGTGGCTCCCCAAAACCTTCTCAGGGGTTATTAGGGCTGGGCAATAAATACTGGTCTCGACAGCAACACTCACATCCAATGATTGTATTAAACAAAGCACAGTGGGCTGGAAGCTGGTCTGTCCGGCTTTCTGGTGGTCATTCCATCTGTAAGGTTGGATATTGCTCACCCGCCTCATTTCTATGACAGTATCATGGCCCGGTGCTGATGCTGCATTACTCGCTGTAACTGCACACTGCAGAAGACTGACAGACATCCTGAACAAACCATATATTCCTAGCAGCAATAAATTGTAGGCTGCTGGATAATCACTGTGAAAGACTCAGTCTGAAGCGAGATGTCCCTGTTCACCAGGAACAGGGTTCAGTGACAAAGTCCTGCAGGCATTCGGGACACAACTGGAGACCTGTGGAGGCTTCATGAATCTGATAGGAGTCGGGAATCCTTGAGGCAGAACCTTACAATGGAATGACAGAGAGTGACAAGGGCAGACAATGTCCAGAGTGTGGTTTTCAGACAATGGCAGCAGTGCCGGTAAAACCTTCCTGACCTCAGTTGGGTGGTCAAGGTAGGGAATTCATCTGCACATCACACGTCCGAGGCAGCAGAGCACCCAGCTCTCACACTGCTCAATGTACGGCACACCCATTACTCAGCCAACAGAATTCCCTGACACTCAGGACTCACCCCTAACTTCTTTATACTAAACGTCACGCACACACACACTCCAATACTGACAGCAGCACACGTACCTCTACACAACTCTGCAAACCTACAGCTATTCAACCAAGGCAGGCACGTTACCCAGCCACACCGACACGCAGTTACTGACATCCCTCTTTCAGGAGAAGGTTACCCAAACTAACGGTTAAACCAGATGACGGACGGGGACACTTGCATCCCATCAGCGTCCTGGAGTAGATGCGACAATGACGCATCAGTACAAATGCCACAGATCTCTTCATCTCTATCTTTTTGTATGCTGCTCCGTATCCCTCTCTTCATCTATCGTTTTGCACCCTGCTCCATCTCTCTCTCTCTCTCTTTCCACTGCTCATACTCTGTCTCTCTATCAACCTTTCTCAACGTCCCACTGTCCCTCGTTCTCTCTCTGCCACCCACGCTCTCTCTGATTCTCTCTGTCTCGTTCAATTTCCTCTCACTCTCTGTCACTCACCCTGTTCGTCTCTCTCTTTCAGTCATTCTGTTTCTCTCTGCTCCCGCTCTCACTCCCTCTGTCACACCCTTACTGCCTTTCTATGTCTTTCTGACTGTCTGCCACTTTCTGTATCTCTGGATCTGTCTCTCTCTTTGTCTCTCTCCGCGTCTCACATTCTCTCTGCCTGTCTGTCTGTTTGCCTCTCTCTCGCTCTCCATGTCTCTCTCTCCCTCTTTATCTCCCTCCATGTCTCTCTCTGTCTGTGTGTCACTCTTTATCTCTTTCTGTGTCTCTCTCCACGTATCTCTCCGTCTCTCCATGATGCATTCTGAGAAGTTAAACCAGGACAGGACATATACAGTGAATGGCAGGGCCCTGGGGAGTGTTCTTGAGCAGAGAGACCTTAGGGTGCAAGTACATAGTTTCCTGAAAGTGGCAACACAAGTAGACAGGATGGTGAAGACGGTGCATGGCATGCTTGCCTTCATCGGCCGAGGAAAAATCTAATTTAACAATTAACTGGAACATTTTACACTCTGCATCAGATATTGTGCCAAATTTAACAATTAACCAGAATATTATCCCCTGTGTATTATTAATGACATCCAACTTAACAACTAACTGGAACATTTAACACTCTATATTAGTTATCATGTCTAATTTAACAGTTAATCAGATTATTTCCTGTGCATTGGGGATGAAATCTAATTTAACAATTAACTGGAACATTTTACACTCTGCATTAGATATTATGCCAAATTGAACAATTAACCAGAATATTATCCCCTGTGTATTATTAATGACATCCAATTTAACAATTAACTGGAACGTTTTGCAGTCTGTATTAGATATGATGCCTAATGTAACACTTAACCAGAATATTATTCCCTGTGAATTATTGATGACATCCAATTTTACAATTAACTGGAACGTTTTACACTCTGTATTAGTTGTCTTGTCCAATTTAAAAATTAATCAGAATATTTTCTACGGTGTCTCAGGGATGACATCAAATTTAACAATTAACTGCAACGTTTTACACATTCTATTAGTTGTCATGTATAATTTAACAATTAACAAGAATATCATCACCTATGTATTTGGAATGACATTAAACTTGACAATATATTAGAATTTTAAGCACTCTACACTCGTCATCATGTGTAATTTAGCCATGAATCAGAATATTACAACTTGTGTGTTCGGGATGATATCTAATTTAACAGATAACTGGAACATTTTACGCTTTATATTTGTTAATCATGCCTAATTTAACAGTTGACCACAATATTACACCTTGTGTATTCGGGATGGCGTCCAATCTAACAATTAACTGGAACAATTCATTCTCTCTATCAGTTAACTTTCCTCATTTTGCAAGTGACAAGGATAGTCACCCTCTGTCTCAGGGATGACATCGAATGTAACCATCGAATTTAACAATTAGCTGCGACGTTTTGCGCTCTAAATTAGTTATCATGCATAATTTAACACTTATCCAGAATATCACCCCATGTGCATTTGGGATGCCATTGAATTCAACAACTAGCTGGAAGGTTTTACACTCCATTAGTTATCTTGGCCAATTTAACAATTTACTAGAATATTATATCCTGTGTATTAATGATGGCACCTATTCGAACAAATAACTGGAATATTTTACACTCTATATGAGTTATAATGCCTAATTTAACAATTAATCAGAATATTATCCCCTGTGTATTAATGATAGCATCTAATCCAACAACTAACTGGAATATTTTGCACTCCATATGAGATATCATGCCTAATTTAACAATTATTCCGAATATTATAGCCTGTGTATTAGTGATGGCATTTAATCTAACAAGTAACTGGAACAAGTTAGGCTCTATATTAGTTGTCTTGCCCATTTGAGAATTAACCAGATTATATGCTGTGTAATAGTGACTGCATGTTGTTTAACAATTTGCTGGCATGTTTTACACTCTATATTAAACATGTCTATGTTGGAGGCTGTAGAGGGAAGATTTCCAGCGGAGATGAGGTCAGTGACAGTCCTGTGGATAGTAGCTTGATATTCCGTGGTGGGGTCATGGTCCGGGGGAAGTAGGAAGAAGTGTCTGAAAGTTGGCGCTGAGTCTCTGCAAGGTAGAGGTCGGTACACTGGATAAGAACAGCTCCACACTTATCTGCAGGTTTGGTGACAATGTCGGGGTTAGACCTGAGTGAACGAAGAGCAGCAAATTCAGAGCAGGAGCAGGTTAGAATGAGTGAGGGAGGCAGAGAAATTAAGATTACGATGTCTCGCTGACAGTTTTCAATGAAATATAAAGAGCAGGTAAGAGGCCAGAGGGAAGGGTCCAGGTAGAAGGAGCATGCTGAAGGCGGGTAAATGGGTCTGCTCTTAGGAGGGAGGATTCCTGGTCAAAGAAGTGAGCACGGAGGTGAAGGCAGTGGAAGAAGAACTCAATGTCAAGTGAAGCATGGAATTCATTGAGGTGGGGGCGTAAGGTGATGAAACTGAGTCCTTTGCTGAGTGCTGAAAGTTCAGCAAAAGAGACGGGAAGGTCAGAGGGTATAGTGAATACATGGCAAGGGGTCAGATCAGAAGGAGTGGGGTCAGAGAGAAGTGAAAGGAAAGGAGGATCTGCAGGGACATTAGTCCCCATCAGCTGCTGTAACTTGCATTCCTTAGCACATGAAAGGAAGAAGAAATTATTTTTGTTAAGGCATTGGATAAGACGAAGGATGAAATGCAACTGTGGAGTAGAACAGCTTTGAGATAAGGTGAGGCGGTGCTTCTGGAGAGAGAGGTCCAGTGTGTCCATGTGATGGTGCACGGCAGTGAGTGTGGATCTCAGGTGGCGGCAAGGATAGCTGTCCGAGGAATGTTGTATTTCCCAGAGATGCTGGTGGATTCAGAAATCGAAGGATGAAACCTCAGTTGGAATCCACGTGGAAGAAGTCGGAGCCGGAGACAGGCACTGAGGAAGGAGATGTGGCTGTGAAACATGTTTTGGCAGACACTTTATCAACAGCAGGACGGAAATAGAAAGCAATGAAGGTGAGCAAGGTAAAAGAGACAAACGAAAATCCCGTTGGAGAGAAGAGCAGAACTTCTTCAAGGTCGGCATTCCTGGAAGAGATGTGGCAGTGAATTAAACACTAAAATAAAAGCAAAATACTGCAGATGCTGGAAATCTTAAATAATAACAAGAAATGCTGCAAATACTCAGCAGGTCTGACAGCATCTGTGGAGAGAAAAGAAGAGTTTACGTTTCAGGACAGTGACACTTCTTCAGAACTGGCAGATATTAGAAATGTTAGAGGTTTCAAGCAAGTAAAGAGGGGGTAGGGCAAGAGATAACAAAGGAGAAGGTGCTGATATGACAGGGTCAGAGAATAACTGACGATACTGTCATGGAACAAAGGCAAACGCTATGTTAACGAAAGTCAAAGCATGAGGACAGAGAATTGACTGCAAAGCAGAAAGTACTGAAAGCACAGACATTTAAAAAGCTAAAAAGTAGGTAAGCACAGGAAAGAAACTGAAAAATCTAAAATAAATAACCAAATAAAGAAGGAAAAAAGAAAAATAAAGAAAAATTAACTAAACACAAAAAGTGTGGTGGGTGATGGGGGGTGGTCATGCTCTTTTTTTTAGAATTAGAACATTACAGCGCAGTACAGGCCCTTCGGCCCTCGATGTTGCACCGATCTGTGAAACCATCTGACCTACACTATTCCATTTTCATCCATATGTCTATCCAATGACCACTTAAATGCCCTTAAAGTTGGCGAGTCAACGACTGTTGCAGGCAGGGCGTTGCATGCCCCTACTACTCTCTGAGTAAAGAAACTACCTCTAACATCTGTCCTATATCTATCACCCCTCAATTTAAAGCTATGTCCCCTCGTGTTTGCCATCACCATCGGAGGAAAAAGACTCTCACTATCCACCCTATCTAACCCTCTGATTATCTTATATGTCTCTATTAAGTCACCTCTCCTCCTCCTTCTCTCCAACGAAAACAACCTCAAGTCCCTCAGCCTTTCCTCGTAAGACATTCCCTCCATACCAGGCAACATCCTAGTAAATCTCCTCTGCACCCTTTCCAAAGCTTCCACATCCTTCCTATTATGCAGTGACCAGAACTGCACGCAATGCTCCAGGTGCGGTCTCACCAGAGTTCTGTACAGCTGCAGCATGTCCTCGTGGCTCCGAAACTCGATCCCCCTACTAATAAAAGCTAACACACCATATGCCTTCTTGACAGCCCTATTAACCTGGGTAGCAACTTTCAGGGATTTATGTACCTGGACACCAAGATCTCTCTGCTCATCTACACCACCAAGAATCTTCCCATTAGCCCAGTACTCTGCATTCCTGTTACTCCTTCCAAAGTGAATCACCTCACACTTTTCCGCATTAAACTCCATTTGCCATCTCTTAGCCCAGCTCTCCAGCCTATCTATGTCCCTCTGTACCCTACAACATCCTTAGGCACTATCCACAGCTCCACCGACCTTCGTGTCATCCGCAAATTTACTAACCCACCCTTCTACACCCTCTTCCAGGTCGTTTATAAAAATGACAAACAGCAGTGGCTCCAAAACAGATCCTTGCGGTACACCACTAGTAACTAAACTCCAGGATGAACCTTTGCCATCAACCACCACCCTCTGTCTTCTTTCAGCTAGCCAATTTCTGATCCAAAGCTCTAAATCACCTTCAACCCCATACTTCCGTATTTTCTGTAATAGACTACCGTGGTGGGGAACCTTATCAAACGCCTTACTGAAATGCATATACACCACACCCACTGCTTTACCCTCATCCACATGTTTGGTCACCTTCTCGAATAACTCAACAAGGTTGGTGTGGCACGACCTACCCTTCACAAAACCGTGCTGACTATCGCTAATGAACTTATTCTTTTCAAGATGATTATAAATCCTGTCTCTTATAACCTTTTCCAACATGTTAACCGCAACCGAAGTAAGGCTCACAGGTCTATAAATACCAGGGCTGTCGCTACTCCCCTTCTTGAACAAGGGGACAACATTTGCTATCCTCCAGTCTTCTGGCACTATTCCTGTCGACAATGACGACATAAAGATCAAGGAGAAAGGCTCTGTAATCTCCTCCCTGGCTTTCCAGATAATCCTCGGATAAATCCCATCTGGCCCCGGGGACTTATCTATTTTCACACTTTCCAAAATTGCTAACACCTCCTCCTTGTGACCCTCAATCCCATCTAGCCTAGCAGTCTGAATGTCAGTATGCTCCTCGTCAACATTTTCTTTCTCTACTGTAAATGCTGACGAAAAATATTCATTTAACGCTTCCCCTATCTACTCTGATTCCACACACAACTTCCCACTACTATCCTTGATTGGACCTAATCTAACTCTGGACATTCTTTTATTCCTAATATACCTATAGAAAGCCTTAGGGTTTTCCCTGATCCTATCCACCAATGACTTCTCGTGTCCTCTCCTTGCTCTTCTTAGCTCTCCCTTTAGATCCTTCCTGGCGAGCTTGTAACTCTCAAGCGCCCTAACTGAGCCTTCACGTCTCATCCTAACATAAGCCTTCTTCTTCCTCTTGACAACTTCTTTAGTAAACCACGGCTCCCGCGCTCGACAACTTCCTCCCTGCCTGACAGGTACATACTTATCAAGAACACGCAGTAGCTGCTCCTTGAATAAGCTCCACATTTCGATTGTGCCCATCTCTTGCAGTATCCTTCCCCATCCTACGCATCCTAACTCTTGCCTAATCGCACCATAATTTCCTTTCCCGCAGCTATAATTCTTGCCCTGCGGGATATATCTGTCCCTGCCCATCGCTAAGGTAAACCTAACCGAATTGTGATCACAACACCAAAGTGCTCATCTACATCTAAATCTAACACCTGGCCGGGTTCATTACCCAGTACCAAATCCAATGTGGCTTCGCCCCTGGTTAGCCTGTCTACATACTGTGTCAGAAAACCCTCCAGCACACACTGGATAAAAACTGACCCATCTAAAGTACTCGAAATATTTCCAGTCAATATTTGGAAAGTTAAAGTCCCCCATAACAACTACCCTGTTACTCTCGCCCCTGTCGAGAATCATCTTCGCTATCCTTTCCTCTACATCTCTGGAACTATTCGGAGGTCTATAGAAGACTCCCAACAGGGTGACCTCTCCTCTCCTGTTTCTAACCTCGGCCCATACAACCTCAGTAGACGAGTCCTCAAACGTCCTTTCTGCCGCTGTAATACTCTCCTTTATTAACAATGCCACACACCCCCCCTCCCCACCCTCTTTAACCATCTTCTCTGTTCTTACTGAAACATCTAAATCCCGGAACCTGCAACATCCATTCCTGCCCCTGCTCGACCATGTCTCCGAAATGGCCACTACATGGAGATCCCAGGTACCAACCCATGCTGCAAGCTCACCCACCTTATTCTGGATGCTCCTGGCGTTGAAGTAGACTCACTTTAAACCAAGTTCTTGCTTGCCAGTGCCCTCTTGCGTCCTTGTAACCTTATCCCTGACCTCACTACTCTCAACATCCTGTACACTGGAACTACAATTTAGGTTCCCATTCCCCTGCTGAATTTGTTTAAAGCCCCCCGAAGAGCACTAGCAAATCTCCCCCCCAGGATATTGGTACCCTTCTGGTTCAGTCCAGAAATGATTGCACTCAATGTTCAGTCCCGCAGACTGTTGTGTGCTTACTCACTAAATGAGATGTTGTTCCATGAGCTTGTGTTGATGTTCGCTGGAACACTGCAGCCATCCCAGGACAGAGGTGTGAGCATGAAAGCAGGGGGTGGTGTGTTGAAATGGTCAGAAACTGGCAGCTCGGCATCATGCTTACGGACAGAGCGGAGGTGATCACCATGTCGAGCTGGTCGTGTGAATGTGGGTCAACCAGCCTGGAATGCTGATCACCAGGCCGTGAAAGAAAAGTTTGAAAATGTGCCAACCAGCCCAGGATGTTGATTGGCATGCCGAGCTGGTACAGTGTGAATATGGGTCAACCAGCCCCGGATACTGATCAGCATGCCGAGCTGGTACAGTGTGAATATGGGTCAACCAGCCCCGGATACTGATCACCATGCCCAGCTGGTACAGTGTGAATATGGGTCAACCAGCCCCGGATACTGATCACTATGCCGAGCTGGTACACTGTGAATATGGGTCAAACAGCCCCGGATACTGAACACCATGCCGAGCTGGTACAGTGTGAACATGGGTCAACCAGCCCAGGATACTGATCGCCATGCTGAGCTGGTGGATTATGAATTTGGCTCAACCAGCCCAGGATACTGATCAACATGCCGAGGTGGTACAGTGTGATTATGGTTCAAGCAGCCCAGGATACTGATCACCATGCTGAGCTGGTACAGTGTGAATACGGGTAAAGCAGCCGAGCATCCTGATCACCATGCCGAGCTGGTACAGTGTGCATATAGGTCAACAATCCCAGGATACTGATCGCCATGACGAACTGCTACAGTGAGAACATGGGTCTCCCAGCCCAGGACACGAATCACCATGCCGAGCTGGTACTTTGTGAACAGGGGACACCCAGCCCAGGATACTGATTTCCATGTCCAGCCAGTTCCGTCCGAAATAGGTCAACCAACCCAGTTTACAGATCACCATGCCGAGCTGGTACAGTGTGTACATGGGTCAACCAGCCCAGGATACTGATCACTATGCCGAGCTGGTACAGTGTGAATATGGGTTACCAGCCCAGGATACTGATCGCCATGCAGATCTGGTATAGTGCGAATAAGCATCAATCAGCCCAACACATCGCACTGATTTATGAACAAAGTTACCTCACCACCTTTCCCTTTTGCCTTTTCGATCCAGAATATCAGATGCCTTGAGTTTCGTGTTCCCAGTCTTGGTCATTCTGCAACCTTGTCTCTGTAGTTGCTATCAAATCATATTCATTTATTTCTATTTGTGCGGTCAAATCAGATATCTTGTTATAAATGCTGCGTCCATTCAGATAAAGAACTTATCTTAGACTTTTTACCATTGTTACTCATTTTGGTTCCAATTTCTGCTGCAGTATTGTGCTTATATTTTCTGCCCCTTCCTGTCACACTTTGATTACTGTTCGCCTCTTCACTACCCTGCATCTCTGATCTCGCGTTTCCTTTTGATTGTTTATAAACTTCCCTTCAATTGTACCCTCCCCCCTCTAATTAGTTCAAAGTCCGATCTACAACCCTAGTTATACGATTCGGCAGGTCACTGGTCCCAGCTTGGTTCAAATGAGGGTCGTCCCAAAGGAACACCTCTCTCCTTCCTCAGCACTGATGCCAGTGCCCCATGAATCGGAATCCATTTCTCCCACACCAATCTTTGAGCCACGCATTTACCTCCCTAATCTTATTTACCCTACGCCAATTTGCACGTTGCTGAGGTCGCAATGCCGAGATTATTACCTTTGTGGTTCTGCTTTTTAATTTAGCCCCGAGCTGCTATCGTCCCTCAGCAGAACCTCTTTCCAAGTCCTACCTATGTCATTGGTACCTACGTGGACCACGGCAACTGGAACCTTCCACTCCCACTTCAAGTTCCTCTCTTGCCCAGAAGAGATCTCGTTAACCTTGGCAGCAGGTAGGCAACACAGCCTTCCGGACTCCCTGTCTTTGCTGCAAAGAACAGTATCTATTCCCCAAACTATGCGATTCTCTATTGCTATTACATTTCTATTCTGCCCTCACTTGAATGGCACTCTGACCCACGGTGCTGCGTCAGGGTTGAGGGAATTAAGTGTTGCAGATCACAGGGACATAGATCAGAGAGAGTAAAGGGGGCAGGTTTCATTTAATCACACCTGCTTCCATATTAACATAAAAGTTAACTCTTTTACTCTCTCCAATCCTCATTTTCCCTGGTTCTGTATTTGTTAAAAGTAGTTAATCTCTATCATTATATATTTAACGTCTTACGTCGGTAGTGGGCAAATTATTGGAGAGGATTCCGAGAGACAGGATTTATGATTATTTGGAAAAGCATAGTTAGATTAGTGACAGTCAGCTTGGCTTTGTGAGGGGCAGGTCATTGCTCACAAGCCTTATTGAATTCTTTGAAGATGTGACAAAACACGTTGATGAAGGAAGAGCAGTGGATGTGGTGTATATGGATTTTAGTAAGGCGTTTGATAAGTCTCCCCATGGTAGGCTCATTCAGAAAGTAAGGAGGCATGGGATTCGGGGAAAGTTGGCTGTCTGGATACAGAATTGGCTGGCCCATAGAAGACAGACGGTGGTAGAAGATGGAAAGTATTCAGCCTGGAGCTCGGTGACCAGTGGTGTTCCGCAGAGATTTGCTCTGGGACCTCTGCTCTTAGTGATTTTTATAAATGACTTGGATGAGGAAGTGGAAGGCTGGGTTAGCAAGTTTGCCGATGATACGAAGATTACTGGAGTTTTGGATAGTGTAAAAGGCTGTTGTAGGTTGCAACGGGACATTCACCAGGATGCAGAGCTGGGCTGAGAAGTGCAGATGGAGTTCAACCTGAAAAAGTGTGAAGTGATTCATTTTGGAAGGTCGAATTTGAATGCAGAATGCAGGCTTAAAGACAGGATTCTTGGTAGTGTGGAGGAACAGAGGGATCTTGGGGTCCATGTCCATAGATCAGTCAACGTTGCCACCCAAGTTGATAGGGTTGTTAAGAAAGAGTATGGTGTGTTGACTTTCATTAACAGGGGGATTGAGTTTAAGACCTGAGAGGTTATGCTGCAGCTCTATAAAGCCTTTGTTAGACCACACTTGGAATATTGTGTTCAGTTCTGGTCGCCTCATTATAGGAAGGATGTGGAAGCTTTAGACAGGGTGCAGAGGAGATTTAGCAGGATGCTGCCTGGACTGGAGGGCATGTTTAACGAAGAAAGGTTGAGCGAGCTAGGGTTTTTCTCATTGGAGCGAAGAAGGATGAGAGGTGACTTGATAGAGTGTTACAAGATGATGAGAGGCATAGATAGAGTGGATAGCCAGAGACTTATTTCCAGGGCGGAAAGGGCAATCACCAGGGGGCATAATTTTAAGGTGATTGGAGGAAGGTTTCGGGGAGATTTCAGAGGTAGGTTCCTTACACAGAGAATGATGGGTGCGTGGAATGCATAGCCAGCGGTGGTAGTAGAATCAGATACGTTAGGGGCATTTAAGCGACTCTTAGATAGGTACGTGGATGATCGTAGTATGAAGGGTATGTAGGCAGTTTGATCCTGGAGTAGGTTAAAGGTTCGGCACAACATCGTGGGCCGAAGGGCCTGTACCGTGCTGTACTGTTCTATGTTCTATGTTCAATGTTCTATTTCTGAAGAAATCGCATGAACATGCAAACCTCGTTCTGTGTCTCTCTCCACAGATGATACCTGACCTGTGAAGTGTTTCCAAGCATTATAGGTTTTCAATTCTAATAATGTCGCCCTCTGCTGGTGGATGCGGGTGTTTCGGTAAGCCTCCCGATCAGAAAACTCACAATCTGCTGGAGAGGAGTGCACGGTGTAGTCTTCCCCTGACTGAGTAACAATTGCACTCCAGTGATGACTAACTGAAATATTAATCATTAAAGTGCAAAAACACATTAATTTCTGATCAGATTCTCCGACTGACCCGCCATACGCTCGGGGAGTGTAGCACATTAAAACCACATTGTATTGTATCTCGGAATTGGTGCATATTTAGCACTTGAACCATAATATAGGAATTAATATTGACAAAGGCACACATTCCAATTAAAACATGAAGCAAATGTTTTTTTAATTTTATGTTATTTCCATTGCACATCAACACTTACACGATAAACTGCAGTAATTTGTCCACATCGAGTATATCGCGGTGCAGGAAACAGTTACAATAAATGCAGATAAAAGAGACAGACCATTTATTTGTGGCCTGACGTGTTCTAAACCTTCTTTAATAAGATATGAATATAAGAAGCAGTTACAGAACGAACTTCGTATAAACTCTTTTTGAATAAGCAATGATTTTAATCTCTGTGGCAAAGTTGGCAATTACATGCGGAGTATTATATCTCAGTATTTGTACAGACAGAGAAATGATCCGAAATCAATTCTCTTTTGTATTTTAATTAAACGGAACACACACACTTTCAGACAAAATGTGGAGAAAAGCCAAATCTAGTTATTTCAACACCAAGTAATCTGGTGATTGATGAAGATAAAGTGATGTTTCAATCGTGAAGTGAAGCACATCCAGCATGTTCACACTGTTGGAAAAGTTCATGCCATTCTCTCAGAATATTTACACAGAATATTTTCCACCAGTCTGTGGTCCACCTTCAGACATCATTTGTAGGATTTGAGGCTGACTTTTAGCTGAAAGGACAACAGACACGACTTGAGAGGGTTACAACAATGCAAACCATCAAACAAACACATCAAATACAGTATATGATCTCCTAGGAATATTCCTGTTTCTTTAAGCCTCCTATTTCAAGATTAAGTACACAGAATGTTCTCTCTGATACTTTAGAATCACTGACTGTTGAAAACACCACTGATTATCACATTACTATCAGAACCAGCCGGGACTGTACACATGGAACAAATCATACAGCATTGCTCTTACTGGGTTGATGTCGACATAAAATGCTTAACCAGACAGTCACTGCCCATCGTTGGTGGAATGTCTGCTATTGTGTACCTATCACAGTGAACATCCTCATTGTCTTCAAGATTGGAGGGAACCAGTAAAGCTGGTTCAGTGCGGGTCTGAGAGCTGTAAACTGTGGAGAGAAAGATGATAGATAAATGATTGGACTAAAAGCGAGTTCAGTGCAGGTCTGAGAGCTGTATACTGTGGGGAGAAGGATTATGTATTAATGATGGAACTGAAATCGAGTTCAGTTCGGGTCGTCTGTCTAAGTGTCAATGAGGTGATGGGGACTGGAATTTGAATGTTTTTCAGCTCCATTCACCGTGTTATTTTCCCGCTGGATGATAGCAGCTGAAGTGGATCTTCTGAGCCTGAATCAGGGTGTTCAGATTGAGCACTTGAAGGATTTCCAGTGGGAGTATTAATAAGAGAGATGTTACAAAAGGAATAACATCAGGAAGTATTTTTTTAAATTAAGTCAAGCATTAATTAGATAAATTTCATTTCATCACAACATGAATTTAAATCAACCAGCGGTCTATGAAAACACCGATTGGAATGAAAGTCAAAGTAGTGACAGAGAGCTGGTGACTGTGGGAGTTTAACTCACCGAGAGTGGAGAGATCACCGCTGGCACTTGTCAGTGTGAAGAGATCATCAGGACCACTGTCCAGCAACAAGTGACCATCCTGAGTGTCAATGGCTCCAGTCTGAACATCATCATAATCACCCGGAAGCAGTCCTGAGAGGAAATAATGATTTTCACAAAAATCACATGGTAAAACTGAATATTTAGAATGATATCATTAGACGTCAATCTACCCGGGCCTGCCAAGTTTGACTGTGATGTTCAGTTGTAGTGAGATTAGAGGCTGGAGAATGGTAGGACCATGTCGTGTCACGGTAGTTGAGTCTCCATAGACCCATGCTATTCTAAACGCAGCCATTAATCGATTGAAAGACAGGAGCACTGTAGGACATTGGATGGGAGGACTGACAACTGGTGTGTTTGTTAGATGGCAGCACTCAGAGCAAGGGTGGCGCTCAGGTTTTCTCATGCCACCCTGGAAGTGATCCTCCAGGCTGCAAGGTCAAGGAGGGAAGTGCTTTTCCCATTGGGATGGCTGAAGGAGGCCGGCTAGGCAGGCAGAGAGGGCCTGGCAGGAGACTGCTGTGGAGGTGAGCAGACGTGAGGTGGTCCCATGTAGGAGGCTTCAGTGCAGGAACAGGATCAATGCCCGGATGTAGTATGGCAAGGTGAGTGCAGTGCCTAACATTAAGCTCACAGTCTTAAATGTCACAAAAGATGAAAATGTAATTGCAGAATGGGTGCCCCCACTCATTGGTTCAGATCCTCCTCCATCATAGTGCACAGCTCAGTGACCGCCTCCCTGGAGAGGCACAATCTTCAGTGACACTGCTGCTCTGTCATTTGCAGGAATCAGAGCCTCTGATGGTAAACCCTCTCTGGTGGGTAGCATCTTCTTCACTCAAGAAGCTGCTTGCGTGCGACTGTGCACCCTATTCATCCACACTCTCTTCCAGCCTCATGATTCTTGTCACTCTCAAAGAGACCTCAAAACAGGAGTGGCTGACACCAATTGTAAATTGCTGCACTCACTGCTCAAGGTCTCCATTCTTTTTACTTTGTATAAGTATGTTGCCATTCGGAGTGGATGCTCATCCTGAATACCTCTGTTGTGATCGCCAAGATTGGTCAGCCTCCAGATTGCCAATATCACGAGTCAGTATCGCTCTCCAGTACCACATGCTTTTCACAGCCAAAACTGACCTTCCCCTTGCTTACAGATGGTGAATCTGTGAAAACTGTTGTTTATTTAGATATACAGCACTGAAACAGGCCCTTCTGCCTATCAACCTGCAAGTCTTTTGGCTGTGGGAAGAAGCCGGAGCACCCGGAGGAAATCCACGCAGACACAGGGAGAACTAGCAAACTCCACACAGACAGTACCCAGAATTGAACCCGGATTGCTGGAGCTGTGAGGGTGCGGTGCTAACCACTGCGCCACTGTGCCGCCCTTTTGATGCACCTTCACCAAATTGTTAATAGCTTGGTAAATTGCCATGCATTCCTGTTGAAGAGGCTCAGTTACCTGCCCAGAGCCTTAAACTGCAGCCTCCACCCACCAGCTCTGCCGACTCAGTGTAAAGACGTCGAGCTTCCTTTGCACCGCGATCCAGCAGCATTTTCCCTTGCAGTCTGTGGTCACTGTGTGAGAAAATTCTGGCCTCCCTTTTAAAGTCACATGTATCCCATTGAATCACCTATCCAACATGCACACAAATTTCGCATTTCACCGCCCAGACAACAGTGTCAGAAAACATCATGAACTGAGTTTCATTCCATTATACGACTGGGTTAAATCGACATGATTTTGAGAAATCCAAATTATTTCTCAATTTTTAAAACTAAAATCAGTCAGCAAATCTCCATGTCTTCAGCAGCATCATTTTACAGCGAGTGAGTTCTGATATATTTCATTGTTAATTTTAGATAGCAGATTGCGTTATGGATTAAAAAACGTGATGGCAACAAGTAAAACTGCACCCACCCTGAATACTGGAGGAGTTCCCTTCAGGAATTTCTGATCCAGGATCAGTGTCACCCAAACTGTGACTGGTGTAATATTCAATCTGATTGAGGGACTCAATGGAATCAGCAACTGTTAAACACAAACATGGATGGTTATTGGAGAGATTAATTGTGACGTTTGAGTAAATAACATAATACCGTCATCATCTGGTGACAATGTCCTGGGCTTTGTATCTGACACGATTGTGGAACATTCATCACAAAGACTGCAGTGGTTCAAGAGCAACTAGGGATGAAGCATAAATGTTGGCTCATACAGCGAGCAGTTAAAACAATACACAGTACAGCTGGTGGGTTAGATTTCAGACATCAGAGCAGAGACAATAGTGTAAAACATAGTCGGTCAGCACAGTTTCTACATTTAGATCCTATCCACCCTGCCCCGTCTCTTTCCCTTTCAGAGTCTTAAACGGCCGGTGGTGGCTCCAAACCCGAACCCCACCCCAGATAATGGGGCAGGAAAGAGTGCAAGGAGGCTAATAACGGATTTGTTCTTGGAGTCATAGAGTCATAAAGCACAGAAATAGGCCCTTTGGCCCACCGCATCCAGGCCGACCATAATGCCGATCTATACTAATCCCACCTGCTTGCATTAATTCCATATCCCTTTATGCCTTGCTCATTCAAGTGCCTGTCCAGATGCCTCTTAAATGTTGCTACTGTTACACCCTCACCACCTCCGCAGGCAGTTCATTCCAGAAAGCCACTATTCTTTGAGTGAAAAATTTACCCATTTTATCTCCTTTCAACCTCCTCCCTCTCACCTTAAATCGATGCCCTCTGGTTTTTGTCACCATTAACATGGGAAACAGACTCTGGCTATCTACCTTATCTATGCCTCTCATAATTTTATATACCTCTGTCATGCCCCGTCACAGCCTCCTTCGCTCCAGGGAAAGCAGACCCAGCCTATCCAATCTCTCTTTATACCTCAAGCCCTCCAAACCAGGGAACATCCTTCTGAATATTTTCTGCACCCTCTCGAGCTTAATCACATCTTTCCTGTCGTGCAGCAAACAGAACTGCACACAGTACAAACCAATGATATGTACAACTGTAAAATTACATCGCAACTCTTGTACTCAATGCCTCGGTTAATGTCGGCAAGCATGCCATACGCCTTCTTCACCAGCCTGCCTACCAGTGTTGCCACTTTCAGGGAACTATGTACATGCACACCAAGGTCTTTCTGCTCAACAACACTCCCCAGGGCACTGCCATTACCTATATATGGCCTGCCCTGGTTTAACTTCCCAAAATGCATCTCTTTGCAATTGTCTGCATTAATTTCCATTTGCCAATCTTTTCCTTGCCCACTTCTCCAGTTGATCTATATCCTGCTGTAACCTTAGACAACCTTCTTCACTGTCCACTATACCACCAATTTTTGTGTCATCTGTAAACTTACTAATCTTCCCCCGGACATTCTCATCCAAGTCATGAATATATATAACGAACAACAGAGGGTCCAGCACCGATCCTTGCGGCACACCCCTGGTCACCAGCCTCCAATCTGATAAACAAATCACTGCCACTACCCTCTGCCTCCAATCACCAAGCCAATTTTGTATTCAATTGGCTACCTCACCCTGGACCCCATGTGTTTGAACCTTCCCAATCAACCTACCATGCAGGACCTTGTCAAAGGCCTTGCTAAAGTCCATGCAGACAACGTCCATCGCCCTGCCCTCGTCAATCTCTTGGTCACCTCCTCAAAAACCTCAATCAAATTCATGAGACATGATTTCCCACGCGCAAATCCATTCTGACTGGCCCGAATGAGACCATGCCTTTCCAGATGCATATAAATCCTGTCTCTCAGAATCCCTTCCAATAACTTTCCCACCATTGATGTAAGGCTCACCAGCCTGCAGTTCGCTGGCATATTCCTGCTTCCGCTCTTAAATAAATGCACACATTAGCGATCCTCCTGTCTTCTGGTACCTCACCTGTGGCTAACGATGATACTAAAATTTCTGCCAGGGCCCCAGAAACATCCTGCCTTGCTTCCTATAGCATCCTAGGATACACCTGGTCAGACCCTGGAGATTTATCCACCTTAATGAGCTTTGAAACCTCCAAAACCTTCTCCTTTTTAATGTTGATGCGCTTCAGGATATCGGTGTTTCCTCTCTTGAACTCACTACCTTCCATGACCTTCTGCACGGTAAACACAGACGAAACGTATTCATTTAAGACCTTGTCCATTTTCCGTAGCTCCATACATCAATTGCCACATTGATCCTTAAGGGGACCCACTCTCTCCTTAGTTACCATTTTATTCTCAATATACTTGTAGAATCTTTTACGATTCTCCTTTATCTAATCAGCCAGGGAAATCATCTTTGTGTGTTTTGTTGTAACCTGAGTAATTTATATCAATGGTCAAATTGCCCTCCAAATATATCTCAGGACAGAACTTATATAGGTTTGGCAGTGTTGCTGCCCCAGTATCAAGGTGCAGAGTTTGCAGATTTCATGTTAAACTTCAGAATACAAATTGTTAGAATAAGTATTTTCTAGAAACCACCAAGTTCAGGTCAGGAGTTCCTGATGAGAACGTGTTTCTGACCCAGAAATCCAGTCACATAGAGAAATAAAATTTGAGTCAATGTGACTGTCTCCTCCTGAGAGCAGTGACTATTTATGGTCTAGTTTAAATGGAATAAAAACTTTGCATACGAATATATTGTGTGATTGGTGGATGGTATTGTGCACTGGAACTCCTGTCTCCTCATCCCCAAAGAAACTGAATCCTGGTCAGGTACCAGAATCCAGTTGAGTGAAATGTAATAACTGAGGCCCACAGGAATGCTCTAGGCCTGGGTCATGGCCTGGACTACTGCAAAAGATAAATTGCAGCCCAAATTACAAACAAACAGAAATCACGTTATTTAAGCAGTAACGACGAGTGGGAATCTTCCCAAACCCATTGCTCTTCTTAGTTTACACACAGATATAGGCACACTCGCACTGTGATAGGACTCCTTCACATGGGGATAGCGAGCGGATTTCTGACAGTGTTCAGTCAGTAAACTGACCATTAAAATGCGATGTTTAAGTGGAAGTGACATTTGTCTCGTGAAAATTCGGTATGAAATGAAAAGCACAGACCTGAACGTTGGACCTGATAGGAATCCTTGCCAGGTGGAACATTCCCAATCTCTTCATAAATTGCTTGGTACAAACCAGCCGGTGAACCCTTGCCGCTAGTGACAGAACCTGTCAGATGGAGGGTCGGGAGATTAAAGTTTAGTTGCAACCCACGAGCGTTTAACAGTAAATTATCTGCGAACACATCCAAATCGCAGATATAGTGACAGTAAAGAGTCAATGCCAGGTATTGTGAATGTGGAGTAGTTTTGTTGTGCGTATTTTTGTTTATGTCTATGTGTCTATTTTTCCACATACTCATATGTTGACCTGCAGCAGACTGGGGAGAAACGTGTTCACTGAGGAAAAGTTCAATCAAGTTTGTTAGAAACGATCTCCCTCTGACAAAGCCATGCTGACTATCCCTGATTAATGCCTGCCTCTCCATGTAGAGATTAATCCTGTTCCTCCGGATTTTTTCCAATAGTTTCCCTACTGCTGATGTTAGATTCACTGGCCAGCAATTACCTGGTATATCCCTGCTACCCCTCTTGAATAATGGTACCACATTCACTGTCCTTCAGTCCTCTGGTACATCTCCTGTGACCAGATAGGATTTGAAAATGTGTGCCAAATCCCCTGTTATCTCATCCCTTGTCTCACATAGCTGCCGTTTCACATCTCAACTGGGTCTGGAGATTTATCCAGTTTGAGCCCACTAAAATAGCTAATACTTCCTACCTTTCAATGCTAATTTGTTCAAGGACATCAGAATCACCCTCCCTGATCTTCTCACCGACATCGTCCCTCTTCATGGGGAACACAGATGAAAAGTAATCTTTTAAAACCTAATCTACGTCCTCTGGCTCCACACACAGATGGCCACTTTGGTCCCTAATCGGCTCGACTCCTCCTATTTCCCTTAATATACTTAAAACACGCCTTTCGGTGTCCATTATCTTGCTTGGCAGTGTTTTGCATGTCCCCTATTCGCTCTCCTAATTCATTTTGTAAGTATCCCCTACACTTTCTATACTCCTGTAGGGCCTCCAGCGTTTTCAGCGCTCTGAATCTGCCATCAGCCTCCTTATCCGAATATCTATATCCCTTGACATCCACTATATCCCTGGACTTGTTGGTCCGACCCTTCAACTTTATGGGAACATTTTGGCCCAGAGCTCTCACTACTTCCTTTTTGAAGGTAACAGACCATGGGATCCAGGGCAATTTGGTAAAGTGGATCAAAAATTGGCTTAGTGGCAGGAGGCAGAGGGTGATGGTCGAAGGTTGCTATTGCGAGTGGAAGCCAGTGACCAGTGGTGTACTACTGGAATCGATGCTGGGACCCTTGCTAATACACTGTATCTCAATGATTTAGATGTAAATATAGGAGGTATGATCAGTAAGTTCTCAGATAACAGAAAAATTGATGGTGTCGTAAACAGTGAGGAGGAACGCCTTATATTTCAGGACGAAATAGATGGGCTGGTAAGATGGGTGGGATAGTAGCATATAGAATTTAATCCTGAGTACTGTGAGATGATGCATTTTGGGAGGACGTACAAGGCAAGGGAATATACAATGGATGGTAGGACCCGAGGGAGTTCAGAGTGTCTCAGGGACCTTGGTGGACTTGTTGTTAAATCACAGAAGGCACAGGGAGATACGGTGGTTCGGAAGGACATATGGGATACTTGCCTTTATTAGCCGAGGCATAGCATATATGAGCAGGAAGGTTATGATCAAGCTGTATAAAACGCTAGTTAGGCCACAGCTGGAGTACTGTTTACAGTTCCGGGCAACACACTATAGGAAGGATGTGATTGCACGGGAGAGGGTGCAGAGGAGATTCACCAGGATGTTGTAAGGGCTGGATTATTTCAGCTATGTCGAGAGGCTGGATAGGCTAGGGTTGTTTTCTTCAGAGCAGAAAAGGCTGAGGGGGTCCTGACTGAGGGATACAAAATTATGAAGGGCATTGATAGGACAGATAGGAAGAAACGGTTTCCATTAGCGGAGGGTTCCGTTACCGGGGGGCATGGATTTAACATTAGGGGCAGAAAGTTTAGAGGGGATTTGAGGAAAAAAAATATTCACCCAGAGGATGGTTGGAGTCTGGAACACACTGCCTGAACAGATGGTTGAGGCAGGAACCCTCACAACATTTAAGGTGTTTAGATGAG